>NC_058379.1:78756421-79402785 GCF_018350175.1 Felis catus
ACGTTTTTAGGAATTAAAAAAAATTTCTTTAATGTTAATTTATCTTTGAGAGAGAGAAGGAGAGACAGAGCATGAGTAGGGGAGAGCAGAGAGAGAGCGAGACAGAACCCGAAGCAGGCTCCAGGCTCTGAGCTGTCAGCACAGAGTCCGACATGGCACTTGAACCTACAAGCAGTGAGAACATGACCTGAGCCAAAGTTGGGCACTCAAATGACTGAGCCACCCAGGTGCCCCCATTTTTTGGAGTTTTTATTCACCCCATTATATACTAGCTACTTATATACCAACGCTGTTTTACTAATATAATACACATATCATAAAGCATACAGAAATAGATATTAATAAGGGATTGAATGAATAAAGTATTAAGTATACTTAAATTTTTTATGATACAATTTTTTTACCTCGCTAAAATTTCATTCTATTCTAGTGAAAGCCATGTGATTAAATATTTATCTTAAAAAACCCTGACTTAAATATTTGAGATTCAGAAATTCAACTATCTCGTTTGAAGTTCAGTTTATTTGATATATGATGCATAATGGCCATCTTTGAAAAAGATACATCACAGTGGCATGATGTAAAACAGAAAATATATTCTTAGGACAAGTTTGCCATTATTAATAGTGAATATAAAATGTATAGGAAATAACATTCCAAATGTTTTGAATTTTTGTCCAATTGCATCGAATCCGACTAGTTCACTATTATTTCTACCTAGTAATGTGGCTGATGAAGAGCTTACACTAGAACTAAAAATAAAATCTCCGAGGAATCACATCACTATGATTTTAAATTCTTGTTTTCTTTTCAAGAATGTACTGAAAGCCACTTCTTCATTTCCTGAGAACTGGTTTTAGTTAAAACTAGGTAATATAATCCATCAATCTACTAATCTGGCAACAAATACATTTTAATCCCTTGCAGTATATGGAAAACAGAGGAGGGCACTGTTGCTTATACCTCTGACTTGGGGAACTCATGATTTTCCTTGAAAATAAGGGGCACATTCCAGTTGATGTTGGGGGGCATGAAAATCAGTCTACACGTTAAATATCAGTAAAACCCAATCGTCACACGCTAGATTAAAATAAGCGGAAGTGGAAATGAGCTATATCCTCTGGCACAGCCTGGATAGTTCTCCCTTTTCTTAGAGCTGCGTATCCTCCTCAAGCCCACTGATTTATGGATTGTTCCTTTTCCTAAAGATCCATGTGTAACTTTACTCCTTTAATGAAATGCAAATCGTTTCTGGATTCTGTACGCAGCTGAATTGTTCCTTTATTGTCACTCAGCAAGGTCTTCTGTGCTTTACCTTCCAAACAGAAAATACACGAAGGCAGAACAAGACCCCACAATGACTTAACATTCTAGCTGTTAATCAGACACTAGGAAGTCAAGGGTGGAAAAGGCTCTCTTGCTGTGAATGACTTCAGCACTTTGTTTGAGATTCTTAGGGCCTGGAATTATAAAATTATTTTATTGATAAACAATACAAGTATTTTAAAAGTGCAATTAACAACAATTAAATAAAAGAGCAATTCAGAATGTGCTATAAATCACACTATTTTATGCCCTGAAGAAAATGGTAAAATCTATGTGTCCTGCTAAATCTTTCTTTCTGTTTTCCAACATCATAGCCAATGACCATCAGGTCACATCAGTCTGAAGACAATTGATTTTACATTTACAAGTCCAAAAATTGCCTAGGTGTTTAACTCCAGACTGAGTTACACATTTCCATAGATAGAGAAATCAGATGCTTGGGGTGTGCTGGAACAAAGAGGCTACAAATGGAGGAAAACACGATTACCCAAATTAAAAAGGGACAGACATATATGGAAGCAAGCCATGCGGAAAGTAAGATTCATAAAGTTCTCACAGAACTATGTTGCTGAGGCTTTCCAGTTATTCTATTGTAAAGTATGCATCTAGAATTTTATTCTTATAATTAATGTGGGCTTGAATCACAAAGTTATAAGTTCTAGATGACAATTCGTAAGTGTTTTCTGGGATGAACTAATACTTTTATATTTTTATATAGTCATCTTTGCTCATACATCTTACTGGTATGTTACAGAACTTGTCTAATTTTTTTCCTGTTTAAATAATTTCTTTTGGAGACATCATATTAAAAGTATGTTTTAAAAACTGCTGTTTTTATAGACACCTATGTTGAATGCTGTTCTACATTACAATACCTGCCCACTTCACGTCTTTACCAAGCAAACTCAGGCTTGTCATTAAGACGGCTCTCATATTTCTCTAGGAACACGTTCGTGGATCCTACCTTGCTCCCACTATGAGGAGGTTTAGGTGTGCCCTCTCCAGAACCCCTGTGACCCTGTGCCTGCCCCAGCATTGTACTTCTGACCAGTGTCACGCTGAGCGGTATTGAAGCTTAAGGCAAAAGGAAAAATCAGTAATAGTGATCTTTCTTTGTTTAAAATTTTGATAGTTTCTTCATCATTAAATTTTTGCATCAGTTTTGATTTTTTAAAATATCACTGCAAAACTTGATTTATTTGGATTACTAAGAATTTTTTTGGCACCCCCCCCCCCGCCTTAAATTTTATGCCTGAGCTGAGTGCTTCACTAGCCTCTTTGGTCCCAGCCTTGCTTTTTACAACGTATTGTTCTTCTCTCTATATATGCCGGTCTCCCTCATATAGACTGTGGACTTCCTGAGAGCAATGGCCAAGTCCTTCCATTGTTGAATCACCAGCACCTGGCACAGCACTAGCATTTAGTAAGTGTGCAATAAACACATAAATACAGATTACAGATACACGTATGTCTTTAAACCCTATGTGTGCTTTTAAAAAATTATTCTTTATGAGTCCACTTGATTTCAATCTTAATTTTTAAAACCTGGAAAGATACTCATCATATATTTTTTGACTTTCAAGGATAGCATTAATTGCAGTATTTCTTTTTAAAATTCCATTTGCTGGGACATCATACCCAGTACATACTGGCTTCCCTTGTTAGAGAAAATTGTGAACTTTTCCCTAATTGCCCTTGCACAGCATATTTTTTTTTTGTTATTTTGTGCCCATAACCCATATATATATTTTTTGTTATTTTTGTCTGATTTAATTGAGTTTTATTTTAAATGAGATGCTTGATCTACATCTCAGTAAGCTGTGCACTAGAGAACAGAGCTGAGCCACAGGCAGGATGGGGGGGGGGGGGGGAGGAATGGCAGGGTGTGTCTAGAACCAGAAAAGAAATAGATTAAATTGGCATCTTAAAATGAAAGGAGAGCATAAAACAGGTACACCTGAAATTGGAATTTTTCATTTTATTATTCTTTATTATTATTCCATTAAGCCTGAGAAAGCTTATAAATTTAATTTGAAAGAATTCTACATTATAAATCCTATACTCATTAACAAAAGTGGTGACTATAATTTTCCAAATCAAATCATTTGGCAAAAATTTGGTTAGCTAGGTCTATATATAATATACTTATTACTTGGGATAGTTTAATGGGTAGTGAAATTCATGTTCTCCATTGCCATTCCTTTGAGTTAACTCAAGAATAGAGAACCCAGAAGTATAATGCTACTTTACAGTCTGTGCACATGAGATGAAGCTAAGGAGAAGTGAACGCAGTTGTAGACCAAATCTTACATACTTTTTAAGAAAAATAAACCACAGTAGTTCTGAGTATCCTCCTAATTTTTGATTTGTAATTTTTGCGTCAACACTGCAGTGAAAATCTGGCATCACAATTATCATCATGATCATTAGTATGTAAATGTTATGTTAACACATAAAATATATGCTCTAACATATAATATCATCATCACCATCACTGCTATTATTTAATAAGTATTTCTCATGTGGCAGGTGTTGTTCTAACATATATTGTACATAAATGGATATGCAGTGAAGAGCAAAACCAGGATTCAGATCCAAGGCAAAACAGCGATTAAGAATGTGGGATATTCCCGGGGCTCAGTCGGTTGGGAGTCTGGCTTCAGCTCGGGTCATGATCTCACGGTTTGTGGGTTCGAGCCCCACGTCACGCTCTGTGCTGACAGCTCAGAGCCTGGAGACTGCTTTGGATTCCGTGTCTCCCTCGCTCTCTGCCCCTCCCCACTCTCTCTCTCTCTCAAAAACAAATAAACGTTAAAAAAAAAAAAAGAACGTGGGATATTCCCTGAAAATTGTCTTATCTCTCTGAGATTTTTCTCTTTGCAGTCTGCTGATGGTGGCGATACATGAACCCATCCTCAGAACACTACTGGATGGTGGTCATCTGTCCTCTGGAGAATCCATTTATTGATTGGAAATCAATTCTCTTCTACAAAAGAAACTTGCATCTTTGACACTTTTCATTGTACCAAAGTTCTTCCTTACAGAGACCTGTTTTCTTAGAGCCCGTTCTTGTTCCTCTAGGACTTTTCCTTTTCAGACCATAGAAGACGCTCTAAAATCTTGTTTGCATGGCAGAGCATCCAAGATTAGAAGACGGCTATTGTTAACTGTCCCTTTATATCTTCCGTTCTTAACCAAAGGACACAACGCTACATTCCTTCTTCACTGTAAGTCTTTTCTGGACATCATCTTAGTTTTCAGTATTCTTTTTTTTTTTTTTTCCTTTTTCAAACTGGAGTATAGTTGACAGACAACGTTGCATTATTTTTAGGTGGACAGTATAGTGGCTCAACTTCTCCGTACGTTATGCTGTGCTCACCACAAGTGCAGCTACCATCTGTCACCATTCAACACTATTACAGTATCATTGACTCTATTCCCTATGCTGTGCCTTTTATTCCCGTGGTTTATTTATTCCACAGCTGGAGACCAATATCTTCCATTCCCCTTTACCCAATTTGCCCCTCCCCACCCCCCCCTTCCCTCTGGCAACCATCGCTTTGTTCTCTGCATGTATAGGTCTGATTCTGCTTTTTTGTTTGTTTATTCATTCATTTTGTTTTTTTAGAATTCCACAAGAGTGAAATCATATGGTACTTGTCTTTGTCAGTCTGACTTATTTCACTTAGCATAATACCCTCTAGGTCAGAGATAAACACTACACTATATTTGTAATTTGACGCGTGAAGTCATACTTTTAGAAATGCAGTAGTGTAGATACCAAGGGTCTTGGTTATCCCAAACCCGTCCGCCTATCTCTTACCACATTTCAGAGTTTCCTTTTAGTCGCCTCTTGCGTTATTTATCATAGTTTATAACTGAACTTAGGAAGGAACAGGGAGAAATAATTCCGTGCCATTCTGTCCAATCTGGGAGTCCCAATCAACTTTTAACTTTATCCTCTTTAAACCTTACCCCTTGTGACCTATTCTATGCTATCATTATGAGCTTTGTCAAATTAAAATCCAGGCTGTACGTCTCCTGATTTAACATTCCAAATTAATCCTCATTGCCTATAGGCTAAGCTTCCAAGTCCTTAGGATGACCGACAAGATTTTTTTGTTTGGTTTTGTTTTGATGTGACCTCTGCCTACCGCAAAACCCTTGTCACTCCAATAACACCTCGCACTTTCGCGTGACAGGGTATTCGCAATACCTTGAAACAACATGGTCATTCTTTACATTAGTACGTCCTTACCTCTTCCCCTGGAATGCTCTCCCTTTCTCTGTCAAGCAGGCTCCGTTTACTAACGTTGAAACCACACCTGTAATTTAAAGGAGAGAAACGTTAACGGAGTATTTGAGGGGCTGAAAGAATAGAAATGAAAGGCAAGCTGATTAAGATACTAATAACGATGGGAGGCAGCCCCTGGAGCACCAAAGGAGGAATGTTCTGAGGAAAAGAGAGCCGTTTCACTTAATGACCAGTTCTCTAAAGTATAATTTAATAAGTGACTCATTTGCGGAATGAAAATCTTTTCAAATTTACTTGTTTCTTATGACTGGTTTAACTTGACCAGTTTCACATTTTTTTCCCCACATGAGATGGTCGATGGTCATGAGATCGAGTTCCACACTGGGTTCTGCACTGAGCTTCATTGAAGCCTGCTTGGGATGCTCCCTCTGCCCCTCCCCCACTCATGCTCTCCCTGTCTCTCCATAAATAAACATTAAAAAAATATGTATATTCATCGAATATATGATCTTGAATATGAATTGTTTTTGCTAATACAATCACCATGAATATGTTATCATAAGATATATAATTTTACAATTTTGTATTTACATATATATTACAAGCAATTACGTGATATAATTATTTTAATATATATTCAATAAGATACTTCCACATTTTTCACGAATATATTTCTAAACTATATTCTACTTGAATATATTTGGCAAATACATTTTTATTAGAAGTATATTCTTCTTATAAACCTCCTCAAGAATAATATATTCATCAAAAATATATCAAAGAATTAGCTTCCTAAGAGTTAATTCTAGTGAAGTTTGACGAAGGAGACGTTTAGCTGTATTGAATGGTGGCAATAATGGAACAGTTTTCCCAGTAACTCATAATTTATGGAGATCACTGAATCTCTGTGGGGTCAGATAGTGCTTTTTGACTGCTAGTATTAATATATTTTCAAACAACTTTTGTTTTGACCTGCAAAGACACTGCATTACTCCTGATCCTACCCACTTTGGTAGAACAGCTTTGAAGTACATGTTTATGATAATCTCCCCATGGGTGTTAGCCAGCCAGAATTCTGGCACAAGTTTCCACATAGGATGGAACTAGACAAGGTATATCACCAAGAGACATAGGCAGATAGGTTAGCAGAAATCTTTGGGAATACACAGGGAATCACAGAACAGCCGTGATTATATCAGACTTTTGTTTAGCATCACTAAGTCGTTCCAAGGGTAAGGGTGACAGATTATGGTTGTTCCATCCCTGAAACGCCAGAAATGTACTGCTCGGTAAGCCACACACCCTGGCCATGCCCACTAATGTTGGCAATCATTTCATTTAGAAAGGACATTAAGTTTCAATATTGTCAAGGGATCTTGCAAGAGTTTTAGCCATGGCAGAGCTGGTAAAAACAGATTAAAAAAAAACTGTAATCACAGCATCTTAAATTATGGTTGCATCATTTTCCTCTAGAGGGCATTTTCCCTATGTCCTAGGGAGCAGACGTGGGGCCGGGAGTTGGGTCTCATAAGTAATTGCTGCGTGCTCCATGACAACTGCTGGACATTGGAGAACCAAGGAGGACAGAGTGTGGTATAAAACTTCAGGCACTTTCTTGTCTTCTGGATGATAATTATTGTACCTTGATGACAGCATGAGCAACTTCCTACTCTGCTGAGCAGGAATCCTCCTCAAATATGAAGCCACAGAACATAACCTTCCAACTGTCTCCTCCAAACAATAAGAAAGATCTGGTCCCTGATGTCAGGCTTTCAGAGAACTCTGAGGGTCAGAATAAAAAGATGCTAAGTTCTGAATGGGACTGGATTCTCTCAGTAATTAAAAATAGAGAATGAGCAAAGAAATATGTAACAAACACACATATGTATACAGTAAGTCATAGTCCAAACCCAAAGGATCATAAACATCAACTAATTCAATTTCCCTATTCATCAGTAAGAGGTTTACTTTCTCTACTAAATATTATATTATTTATGTAATCCATTCTACTAGATATTATGTGAGTAGTGCCAGTGATGCTTTGGGCATAATAACTTGTGCACTGTGTTGTTTCTTAAGATGTCTGAATGGATGAAGAGGTGGGCATCTTCTAAGTCACAGGCCTCCCCTGAGGCCTGTAGCTTCCTATTCTTCTGTCTTGTACTGAACCACAAGAACATACTGCAATGCTAAGGTTAGATGACTTAAAACTGATCTTTGATAGATTCAGGAGTTCCTAAAGAATCTGTCAGCACTTCAAGACTTTATCAGAGTGTCAATTAGAAGTAAATAAAATGCTAAATAATAGATATTTCTGGTTAACTGAATGATAAATACAATACATTTGGAGCACATTGTTTAGCCCACTTTTTTTTTTCACTCATTATTATCTAGGGAAGAAAAAAAGGGAGATAGAAAAACGATGAAATGGACCAAAGATTCCTTCTAAGCTCTATTCCTCAACAGTTCTCTGCATATCATCTTAAAATAAGGCAGCTCAGTACATTTCTGAAAGTTCAGAATCATTTTTCCAGTGCTGCTTTGGGCTTCTGTTATGGGGGCCGCTAGCTTGAAATTACAAAGAAAATAAATCATGATTAGTTATTTAAACATAAAAGAGATACTTGCGGCTTAGAGGCTTAGAGCTAAATAATACTACTCTGCTAAATAACTCAGATGTTGAAAAAATAAAAAAGCAAAAGGTCATTTACTTCCACTGCCACCACTAAGGTGACATTAATATTCAAAGGCCCAATGTCAATAATAGAAATGTCTTCAGCACTGAGACCTGGACTGCATGGGAGGATTGCATTTCTGCAATTAAAATATGTGCAAGAAAAACCAAAGCAGGTCTCTCCCATGTCACTGGAAGAGCGCAGATGATAAATGTGAGGAAACAGAAGATCATAAACTTAGGATTATGTGATTTGCAGTCCTGATGTGATGACGAGCATACTTCTGACCTCAGTCTGTCAGTATGGTTTTTAATCTTGGCCAATCCATTTGTTTCATCAGTTGAACGAGTGCCAAAAGAAACGTATTCCTTCTTATCTTTCGTGTACAGTCTACACTGAAGGCAATTTTATTGAGTACCCAGGGTACCTAGAAGGAGAGATTTACATGGACTACATTTAATGGACTCTCAAGTCACCCAAATAATGGCGGCCATTATCATGTGGCTGTTAAATCATGTTGTCTATGAACAGTGTTTTGATATACTGACCAGGGTTATGAGACTTCAAGAACAGTGATGTGCTCTGGAAAATTAATACTAGCCATTTTAGGGCTAATTCTAATTTGCTTCATATTTCTATGTTCAGCAGAGTATTGGATCTTTCTAAAGCCATCTTAGATAAAGTTTCTCATATTTTAAGTAGATAGGGCAAAAACATCCTTTGTAACAGTTGAACAGTTGAGAAGAATTGTTCTCTGTTTTCTAAAATGTTTGAAAGATTTGAGTAAGGTCTAATATAGAAAACTCTATACTTTTCTATTTATGTGGAAAAGAAACTAGTGAATCTATAGTCAAAGAAATAAAGGTGACAGAAAAAACTTTAAAATGGCTCATTCTATTTTAATTCTTCCTTTTTATTAATTATTATTTTTTTAAATAATAGTTTCTACATTCTACTATGGCTTTTTAAACTTAGCTATTGACTTAATAGTTCTTTTAAAACTGTGGCCATAGGGTCAAACCACAACTTAAATATTAGTCACACTGTACCTAAGTGTATAGCTAAGTATATAATTAATATCTTCTTATCAAAAATGAACATTTATTATTTCCTGTTGTTAACTGTGTGAAGATTATCTACCAAATTCAGATGCATAGGAACCAAAATTGAGGAATGCATACAGAAGTCAAACACATCTCCTTCACATTGGCCAAATATGATATTTCTAATTACATATTGTGTAATAAATCATTCTCAAACCTAGTGGTTACATTAAAAAATTATTTTTAAACATTTATTTATTTTTGAGACAGAGAGAGACAGAGCATGAACGGGGGAGGGTCAGAGAGAGAAGGAGACACAGAATCTGAAACTGGCTCCAGGCTCTGAGCTGTCAGTACAGAGCCCGACGCAGGGCTCGAACTCACGGACCCTGAGATCATGAACTGAACCAAAGTTGGACGCTTAACCGACTGAGCCACCCAGGTGCCCCTGGTGGTTACATTTTTTTTTTATTCCCACAAATCTGCACCCTGGGCTATCTCTACTTAATTTTGCATTAGCTAAGGTGACGAAGAGCCTGGAATCTAGTATCTTGTAAGCTTGCTTCCTCGCATCTAATGCATGGATTAAAGAGATTCAAACAGCTGGGTGATACAGCATCATAGCCTGTAACATTTTAGAAGATTTATTGTGAATGATATCAACCATTTGTTTGGTCAAACACAGAGAATGCACAAAACCCGGACTAGATACACTCTTGGGGCACAGGAAATAGTATCTGTGGTGTGGGGAGTAAAACCCTAATTGAAAGTTCTGACTACTTAGCGTTCTCTCCCTCCACTACTATTCTAACATATGACTTAGTAAAATCCATTTCAAATTGAAAGGCCCTATGAAAAAAATCAGTAATAATTAGAAAGGAAATAATAGGATTTGAAACTAAATATAATTCAAAAAGTAAGAGACATAAAAACAAAATGAAGATAAACATATCAGAAAAATTGTCACAGGATTTAGAAGAAAATATTAGGACATTTCCATAACTCATAGATTTCTTAGAAAAAAGAAAACTGAAATAGATCTAAAGACATATATCAAAAACAGGATAAAGATAGAAAGTGGAGTGCTGAATTAGAAAATAAAAGGTTACATTGTTACTAAAATCAATGCTACTTTAGAGGCAACAAAAAGTAACATAGATAATGGTAAAAGTACAGACAAGGCAAGGCTAGACTTGAACAAACTCATGCAAAATTAGGTGGAAAAAAGTTAGCAGTAAAATAATGAACAGGAAAAATAAAATATATAAAAGACATGAAGAAATAGGATGTGTGCATAGTTATATGATTAAAGAAGAGAAAAAATAAGCACTTGAATTTTTTTTTCTTTGAAGCTGGGAAGGTTTGTTTGTTTCTTTATTTTTAATTAATTAATTTAAACTCAAGTAACTTAACATACAGTGTAATACTGATTTCAGAAGTAGAACCCAGTGATTCATCACTTAATATGTAACACCCAGCGCTCGACCCGACCAGGGACCTCCTTAATGCCCAACACCCATTTAGCCCATTCCATCACTCCCCTTCCCTCCAGCAGCCCTCAGTTTGTTCTCTTGTGGTTTGCCTCCCTCTATGTTTTTATCTTATTTTCCTTCCCTTCCCTTATGTTCATCTGTTTTGTTTCTTAAATTCCACATATGAGTGAAATCATAGGATATTTGTCTTTCTCTGCTGACTTATTTCACTCAGCATAATACATTCTAGTTCCAACCACATTGTTGCAAATGGCAAGATTTCATTCTTTTCGGTCACCAAGTGTGTGTATATATGTATAATATCTTCTTTTTCCATTCATAAGTAGATGGACATTTGGGCTATTTCCATAATTTAGCTATTGTTGATAGTGCTGCTATAAACATTGGGGTGCAAGGACCTCTTCAAATCAGCATTTTTGTATCCTTTGGATAAATACCCAGTAGTGAAATGCTAGGTCATAGGGTAGTTCTAGTTTTAAGTTTTTGAGGAACCTCCATACTGCTTTCCTGAGTGGATACACCAGTTTGCATTCCCACCAATAGTGCAAAAGGGTTCCCCTCTCTCTGCATCCTCACCAACATCCGTTGTTTCCTGAGTTATTAATTTTAGACATTCTGACAGGTGTGAGGTGGTATCTCATTGTGGGTTTGATTTGTATTTTTCTGATAAGGAATGATGTTGAGCATCTCTTCATGTATCTGTTAGCTACTTGGATGTCTTCTTTGGAAAATGGTCTATTCATGTCTTATGCCCATTTCTTCAGTGGATTATTTGATTTTGGGGTGTTTGATTTTGGGGTGTTGAGTTTGGTAAGTTCTTTGATAAGATTTTGGATACTATCTCTTTGTCTGATATATCATTTGCAAATATCTTCTCCTATTCCATTGGTTGCCTTTTAGTTTTGTTGATTGTTTCCTTCACTATGCAGAAGCATTTTATCATGATGAGGTCCCAATAGTTCATTTTTGCTTTTGTTTCCCTGTCCTTCAGAGACATGTCTAGTAATAAATTGTTGCAACTGAGGTCCAAGAGGTTGCTGCTGGTTTTCTCCTCTAGGATTTTGATGGCTTCCTATATCACATTTAGGTCTTTCAATCATTTTGAATTTATTTTTGTGTATGGTGTAAAGAAAGTGGTTTCATTTTACTGCATGTCGCTGTCCAGTTTTCCCAGCACCATTTGCTGAAGAGATTGTCTTTATCCCATTGGATATTCTTTCCTGCTTTGTTGAAGATTAGTTGGCCATACATTTGTGGGTCCATTTCTGGGTTCTCTATTCTGTTCCAGTGATCTATGTGCCTGTTTTTGTGTCAGTACCATACTTTCTTGATGATTACAGCTTGGTAATACAGCTTGAGGTCTGGAATTGTCATGCCCTCAGCTTTGGTTTTCTTTTTCAACAACTTTGACTATTCAGAGTCTTTGCTGGTTCCATACAAATTTTATGATTGTTCTAGCTCTATGAAGGATGCTGGTGTTATTTTGATAGAAATTGCATTGAATGTGTAGATCACTTTGGGTAGTATAGACATTTTAACAATATTTGTTCTTCTAATCCATAATTATGGAATGTTTTTCCATTTCTTTGTGTCTTCTTCAATTTCTTTCATAAGCATTCGATAGTGTTTAGCACACAGATCTTTCACCACTTTGGTTAGGTTTATTCCTAGATGTCTTATGGCTTTTGGTGCAATTATAAATGGGATTGATTCTTTGATTTCTTTCTGCTTCTTCATTACTGGTGTATAGAAATGAAACCAATTTCTGTACATTGATATTGTATCCTGTGACTTTGCTGAATTCATGTATCAGCTCTAGCAGTTTTTTTGGTGGAGTCTTTCGGGTTTTCCATGTAGAGTATCATGTCATCTATGAAGAGTGAAAGCTTGACTTCTTCCGTGCCAATCTGTATGCCTTTTATTTTTGTTGCCTGAGTGCTGAGGCTAGGATTTCCAGTACTATGTTGAACAACAGTGATGAGAGTGGACATCCCTGTTGCGTTCCTGACCTCAGGGGGAAAGTTATCATCATTGAGGATGATATTAGCTGTGGGTCTTTCATATATGGTCTTTATGATGTTGAGGTATATTCCTTATATCCCTACTTTTTTGAGGGTTTTTACCAAAAAGGGATGCTGTATTTTGTCAAATGCTTTAGCTGCATCTATTGAGAGAATAATATGGTTCTTTTCCTTTCTTTTATTAATGTGGTGAATCACGATTGATTTGTGAATATTAAACCAGCCCCGTAGTCCTGGAATAAATCCTGTTTGAACACGGTGAATAATTATTTTAATGTACTGTTGAATTCAATTTGCTAGTATCTTGTTGAGAATTTTTGCATCCATTTTCATCAGGGATATTGGCCTATAATTCTCCTTTTTAGTGGGTTTTTTGTCTGGCTTTGGAATCAAGGTAATGCTGGCTTCACAGAATGAGTTTGGAAGCTTTCCTTCATTTCTATTTTTGGAGCAGTTTGAGAAGAATAGGTATTAACTCTTCTTTAAATGTGTGGTAGAATTCCCCTGGGAAGTCATCTGGCCCAGGATGCTTGTTTGTTGGGAGATTTTTGATAACTGATTAAATTTCTTTGTTCAAATTTTCTATTTCTTTCTGTTTCAGTTTTAGTAGTGCATGAGTTTCCAGGAATTTATCTATTTCTTCCGAATTACTCAGTTTTTTGGCATATAAATTTTCATAGTATTCTAATTGTTTGTATTTCTATGGTATTGGTTGTGATTTATCTTCTTTCATTCATTATTTTATCTATTTGGGACATTTCTCTATTCTTTTTAGTAAGTCTGGCCGGGAATTTATCAATTTTTTTTATTATTTCGGAGAACCAACATTTAGTTTCATTGATCTGTTCTACTGGGTGGGTTTTTGTTGTTGTTGTGGTTATTGTTTCTATATCATTTATGTCTGCTCAATCTTTATTATTTCTCTTCTTCTGCTGGATTTAGGCTTCATTTGCTGCTCCTTTTCTAGATTCTTTGGGACTCAGGTTAGATTGTGTATTTGGGACCTTTCTTGGTTCTTGAGATAGGCCTGAATTGCAATGTGTTTTCCTCTTAGGGCTGCCTTTGCTGCATCCCAAAGGTTTGGACTGTTGTGTTTTCATTTTCATTGGCTTCCATAGTCTTTTTTTTTAATTCTTATTTAATTTCCTGGCTAACCCATTCATTCTTAAATAGGATGTTCTTTAACTTCCATGTATTTGAGGGCTTTCCAAATTTTTTCTTGTGGTGATTTCAAGTTTCATAGCATTGTGATCTGAAAATATGCATGGTATGATCTTGATCTTTTTGTACCTGTTGAAGGATGATTTGTGACCTAGTATGTGATCTATTCTGGAGAATTTTCCATGTGCACTCATAAAGGATGTGTATTATGCTGCTTTAGGATGAAATGTTCTGAATAGATCAGTTAAGTCCATCTGGTCCAGTGTGTCATTCATAGTCATTGTTTCCTTGTTGATTTTCTGCTTAGATTATCTGTCCATTGCTGTAAGTAAAGTCTTCTATACTATTATGGTATTATTATCAATGAGTTTCTTTATGTTACTAATTGACTTATATATTTTGGTTTTCCAGTTGGGGACATAAGTATTTACAATTGTTAGATCTTCTTGATGGATAGATACTTTAATTATGATATAATGCCCTTCTTCATCTCTTGTTATAGTCTATTTTAAAATCCACTTTGTCTGATATGAGTATGGCTACTCCAGCTTTCATTTGACATCCATTAGCATGATAGATGGTACTCCATCCCCTCACTTTCAATCTGCAGGTGTCTTTAGTTCTAAAATGAGTCTTTTGTAGGCAACATATAGATGAGTCTTTTTTAAATCTATTCTGATAATCTATGTCTTTGATTGGAAAATGTAGCACATTTACATTCAAAGTAATTATTGAAAGTTATGAATTTAGTGCCATTGTATTACCTGTAGAGTTGGTCTTTCTAGTGATGTTCTTCAGTCAGTTGTAGTCTTTGTTGCTTTGGTCTTCCTTTTTTTCCTCCAGAGCATCCCCCTTAAAATTTCTTGCAGAGTTGGTTTAGTGGTCACAAACTCCTTTAGTTTTTGTTTGTCTGGGAAAGCCTTTATCTCTCCTATTCTGAATGACAGCCTTGCTGGATAACAAATTCTTGGCTGCATATTTTTCCCATTCAGCACATTAAATGTTTCCTGCACTTCTTTCTGACCTGTCAAGTTTCAGTGGATAGGTCTGCTACTAACCTTATGTGTCTACTCTTGTAGGTTAAGGATCTTTTGTCCCTAGCTGATTTCAGAATTCTCTTTGTATTTTGCAAGTTTCACTATGATATATCTTGGTGTTGACCTGTTTTTGTTGCTTTTGAGGGAACTTCTTTGTGCTTCTTGGACTTGAATGCTTGTTTCCTTCCCCAAATTAGGGAGGTTCTCAGATATTATTTGTTCAAATAAACCTTCTGTCCTATTTTCCTGCTGTTCTTCTGGGCCTCCTATGATACAGATATTGTTTTACTTTATGGAATCACTAAGTTCTCTAAGTCTCCCATCATGATCTAATAGTTTCCTTTTCTTCTGCTTTTCAGCTTCATTATTTTCCATAATTTTATCCTCTGTCACCCATTTTCTCCTCTGTTTCTTCAATCCTCATTGTGACTGTAACCAGTCAGTTCTGCATCTCAGCTATAGCATTTTTTATTTCAGCCTGATTACTTGTTAGGACTTTGATCTCTGCAGCAAGGGTTTCTCTGGTGTCTTCTATGCTTTATTTTCAAGCCCAGCTAGTAGTTTTAGGCCTGTTGTTCTAAATTCTCGTTCAGATATATTGCTCATATCTGTTTCGAGCAAGTCCCTGGCTATGATTTCTTCTCGACCTTTATTTTGGGGAAAATTCCTGTGTCTTATCATTTTGGCCAAGTTTCTGTCTTTTGTGTGTTTTAAAAGCTTGGTATGGGGGCGCCTGGGTGGCTCAGTCGGTTAAGCATCCGACTTCGGCTCAGGTCATGATCTCACGGTCTGTGAGTTCGAGCCCCGCATCAGGCTCTGTGCTGACAGCTCAGAGCCCGGAGCCTGCTTCAGATTCTGTGTCTCCCTCTCTCTCTGACCCTCCCCCATTCATGCTGTCTCTCCCTGTCTCAAAAATAAATAAATGTTAAAAAAAAATTAAAAAAATAAAGCTTGGTATGTATCCTGCACCTGAGAATACTGCTATATTATAAAGGGGGTCATACACTATCCAGGACCTGGCACTCCAAGAAGTGTTTCTAGTGTATGTTGTGTCCACTCTACGGTTGCATTTTGGCTTTTCTTTCCCACTGGTCAGTTCTCTCCAAAGCTCCTCCTTGCTTGCAGTGGGGAGTATTTGGAACTTTAACTAGGAGTGCTCTGATTTCTTGGTTGAATTAAGCTTGGAAGAAAGGGGGGAAAGCCTGACCTCCAAAAAAGAGAAAAGGAAAGGGAACAACAACAACAAAAACAGAGGCTCAAACACTATAAAGCTGATTCCAAAGGAAAAGAAAGGACAAAAAAGAATAGAAGAAGAAAGAAAGCAAAAGGAAAAGAATAAAAAGACTGCTGCAGAGAGAGAGAGAGAGAGAGAGAGAGAGAGAGAGAGAGAAGAGGAAAAGAAAAAAACAAACAAACAGGAATCTATGAGCCTGATTCCAAAAGAAAAAAAGAAGAAGAAAAGAAAGAAAAGAAAAAGTAAGTTTGGTCCTATAGTCCACCAGAACTGTAGGTGTCATTTTGAAGCACTCGATTTTCAGTACACGTGGTACACATGGGGTGCTGACTGTGCTGGTCTTCTGGAGGAGAGACCCACTCTGCTGGCTCCACCGTGTTGGTGATGGGGGAGAAATGGCACCACTCCAATCGCTCCTGCCCAGACAGGGGATCTCACACCCCCTGATGTTCAGGCAGCCCTCACAGAATAGCCAGGGCAGGCAGCTCACCTTGCATCACTACTCTTATACATTTTTTCTTTCATGCATAGCTAGGATTCAAAACCTGAAGTCTTAAAGGACCTGGCACCATGCAGATCTGCCCTCCTCCTCTGGAGTAGAGCCCCTCCACGCTGTGTCTCAAGCCCTCTGTCTCTGAAAACAGTTCCATGCCTGCACAGTGGGTGGAAGTATGGTGTAACAATGCTAAAAGCAGCAAAGATTATATTCCCTCTGGGTGTGCCTCTGCCCTCTGCTGATGAAAAGCCTTTGGCTGGTGCCCGCGGGGTCTTTTGTCCTTCATAAGTACTCTTCCATAAGTACTTCCATAAGTACTCCATAAGAACCCTCTTCCATAAGTACTCCAGGAAGGGGAATGTTCTCTCCCAGTGCACCTCAGAGATCACTACACCACACTATGCACTCTGGGGCCAGTACCCTCCTCCCCAGGGATGTGCACCACAGCTCTGCTCCAGAGAAAGTCATGCATTTCTAAAACCTCATAGTCTGAGCTCCAAACCCTGTTTGCAAAACAAAAACAAACAAAAACAAAAACAAAAACAAAAACAAAAAAAAAAAGAAACCAACAAAACCTGCACTCAGTTACTTCTTGCTCCCCAGTCCATGGTCCAGAGAGGGTTTTCTTCTTGTGTAAACTTGATGCCACACTTTCTCAACCCCTTTTTTTCTCTCCCTTTTGTCTTTCCATGGAAAGGGTTCTCTCCCCTCTGCAGCACCTCCATTTTTCTCTCCTCCAATTCACTTCCATGAACCTCCCAGCTGGCACACTGTCTCCCTCCAATTGTGGAAATCTTTATGCCACTCCACAGATCAATTTCCTTGGTGTTCCAAGTGATCTCACCTCCATACAGCTGTGTTTGAGGGACAAGGAAAGCCCAGGATCCCCCTACTTCTCCTCCATCTAGTACATGAATTTTTTCCTGAAGTATAGGAAAACCTGAATTTTCAAGAAAAAAGTACAGTGTGAGGGAGAAAATGACATGCAATAATTACTAATAACATATATTGTAGTGACATTAGAAAAATAAAACACCTTTGAGGATAAAGAAGGAATCCAAGGGGCATCCAAAAAAGAAAAACCATGTCACTTATCCAAGAGGAAATATCAGAGTGATATCAACATTCCAAGTAGCACATATTAATACTGAGTCACATGTCCAAAGAAACAAAAGTTTAATTTAGTAGAGTTTCATACTTGGCCATATGTCATTCAAATATTCTGGCATATAGAAGAATCTGAAGAATAACACAACCATCAAATTTAAAAGAAACAAGAAACAACCTACCCAAATACAAGTGACAAGCAATAAATGCAATCAGTCAAAATAAATAAAAATTAAAAGAACCAGAGTAATAGAAGCTTCAACTTAGGATATAGAAATCTGTGAAATGATAATTTCTATATTAATAACAAGCGAAATCAGACTATCTTTAAAACCATAACTTCTCTTGAAATCCTTGAAAGGCAGAGGTCTCAGAGTAACTAGCTCTAAATCTAAAGGAAACAAGGACCTCCAAGAGAAAGGAAGGTGAGCACTGGATTACCTAGGGCAAAGCATGGGAAGAGAATGGGGATGCCATACAAATCGGTAAGAATTTGGCTAAAAATTTTAATAGACTGCTAGAGGCCAAGTATGGGATGGTATGAGATTACAGAAGCTCTAGAAGCCACAGACACGGGGTTATTTGCATTTACTAGCAAATCCTTCTCTGTGGACTTCTGTAGGTGCTCAAGAGAAAGATAGGGGCAACAAGGAAACTGGAGAATGCCTCCCACGGGTCCGGGCTTCGGGAAGGAAGACAGAAACCACTACTGGAAGACCCATTTTCTTCTCCCAATGGAACAAAAAACTTAAGTCCTGGTGAAGGAAGGCAAACTCTTTGGTCCCCAAGACACATGTGAAGACCCATTGCAGCTGTTGGAATGAAAGAGAGAGAGAGAACCTCTATCTTAGGGGAAGGGCAGAAAAATATCCTGGTTTCAAAACTTAAGAGAATCCTTCCCGCTATGAGAGAAGTGAAATCACTGAGAAAGCCCTACCCAAAGGACCAGGGTGCTGGTGGACTGAGGCTGAATCAGGAAAACCTTCCCTTATGCTTTACACACTGTTGTAGAAACTGTTAATTCTTCAATACCCAGCCCAAATACCCCATGTTATGTTCGTCTCATTTCCTCCTATCATAGTCATTCATTCTTTTATTCAACAAATATTTGGGAATATGCTATATGTCTTTAGACATGAGGTTGCATCTGTGAACAAAATAGAGAAATCCTTTGCCTTCAAAGTGCTTACATAGGAGACACAGAAATAACCAAGTTCATAATGCCCAGCAGTAAAGAAGAGTAAAGCACTAGAAGTGGTTACAGTTAGAGGGAGAGTGAATTTAGCTAGGATAGTCAGTAAGGCCTCACTGAGGAATGACATTGAAGTTACCATCTAGAAGAAGTCAGACATCAAGGGAGGGAATTATCCAGGGAAAGCTCTTTCCTGATAGATGAAAAACTGAAAAGGTTCTCATGCTGAGATACACTGAAGACACAAAAAAGAGGCCAGTGCGGTGAAGTCAGGTAAGCAAAGGGAAGCACAACTGATTCCTTCATATAACTTTTACCTAACCCTCTCCCTTGCACGTTGCAGCTACTACGTGAAAGCATGTTGTGTGCTTTGGCTAACACTGGCACAGCCTGGCTTGTATTATGGTCCTCTCCTAACCTATAAACTGGGAAGGACCTTGTTTTATTTATTCTTTTTGAACCTTCAGTGCCCGACACTAAATGTTAGCTCAATTAAAGTCCAACTAACAGTAGCACTGGTATATTAAAACACACCATTTTCTAAAGCAGAAAAAAGAAAAACTTCAGCCTTAAGATTGAAGAAAGGGGGCGCCTGGGTGGCGCAGTTGGTTAAGCGTCCGACTTCAACCAGGTCACGATCTCGCGGTCCGTGAGTTCGAGCCCTGCGTCAGGCTCTGGGCTGATGGCTCAGAGCCTGGAGCCTGTTTCCGATTCTGTGTCTCCCTCTCTCTCTGCCCCTCTTCCATTCATGCTCTGTCTCTCTCTGTCCCAAAAATAAATAAATGTTGAAAAAAAAATTAAAAAAAAAAAAGATTGAAGAAAGTTCTTTTCTTCAATCCCGAGTAAACCAATGATGAGTTGCTTCTCCTGGAAGCACCACTTATTTCCTTTGTCCACCCCACTTATGAAACCAGTTCTGGGTCATTACGAACTTCTGCCATCATGGCAAGAATATATCTTAGCTGACCCAGATGGCCTGCTATATCCATGTAACAATTTTAATCTTTGTACAATTACCAAAGCAAGAACTGAAAGATAGATTGAGACTGAAACTGATTCTGTTCTTGAAGAACTTTTGAATTTTTGGTTTAGAAGACACCACGATTCTCTGGAATGGGTCTACATCTCAGAAAACTGCAATAATTAGGGTCCCACTGTTGGATTTCTGCTCAATCCATAGCAATCTCTCCTTAACTCCCACTACTCAAAGGTGAACAGTTGGTCAAATAATTTAGTGTCTTTGGTAGCCAATACAGGTGAAGGAAATAACCAGTATGCTGCCTATCATTAATCAGTTTCCTTATTTTCTAGTGGAGGGATGTCTATCAGATGAAACCTCATCTCTTATCACTCCAGCCTTCCATCACCCACAGGATTCTGGTGATCAGACACTGACAAACGTATCTTTAATTGAAAATACAGCAGATTCTGTGAATTTGGCTCTTTGCTCTCTTCCCCTGCCTCTCTCAAAACAGGGATTCACATTTCTTACCAGAAAGAGAAAAGAAGGTACCAGAAAGAAAAAGAATAGTGGTACATATTCATATATTCATGTGTGATACTTTACAGAATCAGAATTCTCAACGAATATTATAAAGGGAGGTCAGATAGTTTAGCTTTGATACAAGAAACCATTTTAAAATTCTAATTAGATGGAAAAGGAATATGGTTTTTAAATTAAATTCTGCAATCACTTCAGTTTAAAATTTCCCTTTTGTTAAATAATAATAATAAAAAAACCCTAATGCAGTGTGCTAATACTGATACTTTTTTATCTACCAAGTTCCAAACAACTGCTGATTAAGAGAATGAAATTTCATCATAAGAGGGAAATTTAATGAGTTCTCATGAACAATTAAAAAGATTATTTGCATATTTTTAGCCTATTGGAGGAAAAAATACCAAGCAGGAAAGGTTTAGCAATAATCACATGCTGAGAAGGAGTGGAAAGGGAAACATTAAATGCTTTTCTTTCCTCCTGAAGCCATGGATAGCATTTCAGGAGGCTTATTAGCATGCACATTGAAGTGACCTGATTTGCCAGTCCTCTCTGCACTTAGGCAGGTGTTTATTACAGGTGGTCCATCATTGGTATTTTTATCTCTCTAAGAAAAATCTGGAATATAGAGAGGACCCAGGCCCAATTATATTCATGATAGTATATAACAGCAGTGGGAAGAAGGAAATTACCCCCAAACAAAGCTTGAGAAACGTTTGACAAGCTCTCTTTGGAGAGTCTATTTCATGACATTTACTCTTTGTCACCCAGTATCTGGTACACAGAGCCACCAAAAACATCTGTACCTGAAGTCAAGGCAGGAGAGGTACGGAGCTGAAAAGAATATGAGCTTTAGATTCAGAAATGGCCAGCCACTTACTACCAAGTGACTCCAAACAAGACATTTTTTTACATTGCCAAAAGATCACACATGTGTGGGGTTGTAATAACATCTACATTTTAGGGTTGTGATGATCAGGAAAAAAATGCATTGTTTTTTCAGTACAGTTTCCTATATATAGAAGGCACTCATTGCTTGGCAGCTAGGACATAAAACATTTAAATAATAATATAGATCCATTAGCAGACAAGCAGCACATCATTAATGGGAGAATACTCAAGTGAGTATCTAAAATGTGAGAAAACAATGTAGTCAATAGAGTCATCTTTGATTCTGAAGACCACAATGATTTCTGTTACCCTGTACCTTCTACCTGCACTTTTAATGAACCCTGACATTGGAATGACTATGCTTCTTTCAATAAGAAACAGGCAAACGTAAAACCCTGGCACATTCCCTGTGGCATGTGCTTTCACTGTCCCACATCTCGTTCCCTCTGCTCGTTTTTATTTCCGCCACAGCTCTGGTGGGCCGTGATGCTATGCTGACATTGTCCCACCCAGAGGTGCACTGCCCGGCTCTGTTTGCCTCACAGCTTTCTCAGGAGCCAGTAGCCCTTTCGGACTACACAAACATAGCCTGTAACTGCAAGATGAGAGGCATGGGAGGGTATAGTCAATGTCTCAGGCAACCTTCAACTAGTGGGAATAGGAGCCAGTAGAAAAATCTTTCCAGCCTCCCATGAGTTGGAAGGAACATTCTGGAAAGCATGGCGTCATCTGTCAAAGAAACTTCCTGTTTCAGGCTCCATCTTCAGGGGTGCCCAAATTAAGCCACTTTTCAAAGATGGGATGGGTATCAGGTGTAATTTAGTTTTGGACACACTCAAAAGGCACACATAACTTGGATATATTGTAATTTGAATAAGAAAGTGGGTATCGCTTTTCACAAAATCTTTTATACAGATGAAAGATGTGTGGTAAAAGAGGTGACGGACAGATCGTCAGGAGAAAAACATTCGGGAAGCAACATTTGTCAGTTGTACAGTACCTCTCACTCATTTAATATGGTGTTATGTACAGAGAGGTAATGAACTCTTACGAGATACCAGAGATGAAAATGCAGAAGAGAATCTTGGTGGACAATACACTTTACAATTTTCTTTTCTTAGATAATGCGCTCCAGGATGAATTTTATATTTCTAGATGAAAAAAATATGTCATTTGCCAACACCTATGCTAATAGTACCAGAATTTTTAACTTTTCATTGTGAAAGATTTTCTAGATACATGAAATATACAGATGAATATAAGGAATCCCATGTAACGATAACCCAGCTTCAACATTTGCCAACAATTTATTATTCTTAATGTTATCTATTCTCTCATTTTTCCTTGAGTATTTTAAAGCATCTCTAAGACATCATATCATTTTATCCATAAATAGTTCGGTATTTATCCCTGCCAAATAAGGGCATGATTTTACCTAACCGCATGCCATCGTCATGCCTAACAAAATTAATATTAGTATCTTAATACTAATATTAGTATCTTAATAAAATCTTATATTGAGTCCTCATTAAATTCTCCACTTGTCTCAAAAATGTCTTTTATGGTTAACTCATTTGAATTAAGATCCAAAAAAGGTTCTACATTATATTTGATTGTTACACTTTTTAAATATCTTATGATTTATTACAGTTCCTCTTTCACATTAAAAATAAGTTTATTGAGCTATAATTAAGGTATAATAAAAGGTACAGGTTTTAAATGAACATTTTAGGAATTCTGAGGAACATATACATTAGGATAACACTCCAATCAATATGTGGAATATTTTCACCATGCTAGAATGTTCTCTAATGTTCCCTTGTAATCACCACCCTACCCCACGACAACTGAGACAACCATTAGTAAGATTTCTAACATCATAGCTTCGTTTGACTCTTCAAGAACGACATATAAATAAAATGGTAGGATGTGTACTCTTTGTGACTGGCCTTTTCTTCTCTCAACATGCTACTGAGATTTATCCGTGCGGTTGCTTTATCAGTATTACTACCGGAGACTAGTAGTCCGCTGAGTAAGTAGGTCACTATTGGTTTATCTATTCACCCTAAATAAAGCTGCCCTGAATATTCTTCTACAGTATTTTGTGGATTTTTTTAAAATTTCTCTTAGACAATACCTAGGAATTACCTAAGGAATTCCTTAGGTAATTTTTTTTATGTGTGTGATTTTTTTTAATGTTTATTTTATTTTTGAAACAGAGAGAGACAAAGCATGAATGGGGGAGGGTCAGAGAGGAGACATGAATCTGAAACAGGCTCCAGGCTCCCAGCTGTCAGCACAGAGCCCAACGCGGGGCTCGAACTCACAAACCACAAGATCATGACCTGAGCCGAAGTTGGCCGCTTAACCCACTGAGCCACCCAGGCGCCCCGGTAAGTGTGTGTTTTAACTTTATAGAAAAAAATCACAAAACTGTTTAATAAAGGGCTAGTGTTTTAAATTTCCACAAGTAATATATGAGCGTTCATGCTGTTCCACACCTTTATCAAATTTGATGTTTCAATCTTTTAAAAATTTGGCCATTCTAATGGGGGTCTAATGGTAACATATTCTGTTTTAAATTTTTATTAAAAAAAATTAAATATTTATTTACTTGAGAGAGAGAGAGAGAGAGAGAGAGAGAGAGACAGAGAGAAAAGGAGACACAGAATCTGAAGCAGGCTCCGAGCCCAACGCAGGGCTGGAACCCACAAGCAGCAAGATCATGACCTGAGCTGAAGTTGGACACCCAACCGACTGAGCCACCCAGGCACCCCTCAATTTTTGTTTATGATGGCTAATGATGTTAAAGCCTTATTATGTACTTATTGGTCATTCTGTTTTCTTTTCTAAATTGTCTGAATTCTTTTGTCTCTTTTTATTTTGTCTTCTGCTTCATATGTTCTAAAAGTTGTTTATATATACTGGATTCAAGTCATTTGTAAGATATCTGTATTGCAAAAATTGTCACCCACTCTGTGGCTTGCCTATTCATTTTCTTTTTTTTTTCTTGAAGAGTAAATGTGTTAAGTGTGTTAATGAAACCCAATTTATCATTTTTCTTCTTTAATTATAGTGCCTTTGTGTCCCTTTTAAAGAGAGTATTGCCTACTCTCTGTTACAAAAATATTCTCTTCTTTTTTCTTACAGTTTTATAATTTTAGCTTTTACATTTAGATCTGTGATCTATCTCAAATTATCTTTTTTGCATGTATGATTTGAGAATGGAATTAAATTTCTTTTTCTTTTTTTAAAAAAAGTTCTTTTTATTTCTAAAATAGATATCTAGTTTCTCCAGAATCAGTGGTTGAAAGACTATACTTTCTCCCATTGAATTAACTTGTTGCCATTGCGAAAATCAATCTATATGTGGATCTGTTTCTGAACTCCCAGTTCTGTGGCACTGATCTATCTGTCTCCATGTACATCAGTATTTAAACTGTCTTGTTTCCTGTTACTTTATTTTGAGTCTTGAAATCAGGTTGGTGAACGTCTCACACTTTTGCCTCCTTTATCAATATTGTTTTTGACTGCTTTATGTCCTTTGCATACCCATATAAGTTACAGAGTTAACTTATTAGTTTCTATAAAATAGCCCAAGAGAATTTACACTGGGGTTGTAGTGAATAAATACCGATGAATTTATGTAGAATTCATGTCTGAGTATCAGTACTGAATCTTTCAATCCATGAACATGGTATATCAGTTTACTTAGGTCTTCCTTTATTTATTTCATCAATGTTTTGTAGCTTTCAGTTTTTGGGTCTTACACATATTTTACTAACTTTATGTTTAAAATAGTTGATTGGTTTTGCTACAGTTTACAAATAATAGCTTTACTGTATTTTCCAATTAATTGTTGCTTGTGTATAGAACTACAATTGATTTTTGTATATTGGATACTGCAATCTTGGCATATTCAACTATTAGTTCTAGTGGAGTTTTGTTTTTGTACATTCCTTATGATTTTCCAACAGAAGCATGCCATGTGCATTTTTCATTTTTCTCAGATGTTAATATCAATGAGCAGAGGACAGAAGAATCACATTATTAACTAATCACTGTGAAGTATAAGGAATGTAAAGCATGCACTTTCCCAAAGGTGTTTCTTATTCACAGCACTATAACAAATATTGTTAGATAAAATGAGATTTCATTTGGCTTAGTGCTATTTGACAGTAGGTGAACTCTCACCCCAAATTTGGATGGTATTTTAGTTTTCTGTATTTTCTATTTTATGCACAAATAAATGCATAGAAATATTATTGCATTACCAGCCAAGAAAAATGTCATATGGGCTTATCAAACACTTGTGTCACAAGCAAAGGAACTTCCCACAAGGCCATGCCTGCACATGCTGACTAAACATTGTAGCATATGCACTATGCATGATTTCAATTGTCAGTAATTCCAATGGAGCTTTTTGTAGTGACAAGAACAGAGTATCTGATTTGAAATTGCCAACAGCTACTAGAGGAAGTTTCTTAGTTGCCAATTCAGATAAATATGGGGAAATAGAAAATTGGTCCTGTACACTATAAAATTTCCTCCTTGCATGCCACTGGATGATGTCGATGGGAACTGCTTTGAGCTTGTCATAAATCCCAGCTGTCAAACTTTAAAGTCAAAGCAATGCACACTCCCTGTGATTACTCAGGTCAAACTGTTCCTCTTACAAAGCTCATCTCCAGATAAATCTTGCTGGCATCAAGTTCTGTCTTGATTAGCAAATAAGGCTGGTCACAGTGTGTCCTCTATAACCAATGGCCTAGCAAAAATGTATATGTGATGCTCACTATTAATCTTCCTGTCACGAAAAAAGACGACATAGACGTAGCATTGGGGAATTAGGCTCCAGAAAGGAAAACAAAGACAACATTGCAAACATTTCAGAATGCACTGAATTTTGTTTCATGGTGATATTGTTTCCAACTATTCCCAATGTGCAGATACTCACAAGGGAGAGACACATTCAAAGATGCAAATTCTCCTCTGTTAAATTATGACTGACACATGCACAATATCTGTTGTCCGCCTGATGTGGGGAGAAATGTAAGCAATTAATTTCTAGAAATGAGAAAAAATGTCCTTATCCTAGTTCCAGAGGAAGTAAAATAAGACAGGGATTTTGCACATTATTTTTCAAAACAATATTACAATTAGCATCATCAATAATGGCAGAGCAAACAAAGAGATTTTATTTTCTTCCTCTCAGGAGAAACACTTTTCTTAGTGTTTGTTACATGAAATAAATAGCAGATGTATGAAGAATGGAAAAATGATTAATAGCCGGGCTAATACCCAAGAGACATGGAATCTGCCCTAGTATTTTTTTTCTTGTATTTGAGACACGAGGTTTATCTAAGTTATAGAGACTAATAAATAGAATGAACACTCATCTACACACTGCCTATCTTAAGAAAAAGAACACTGGCAATAATTTATGAACTTCCTGTGAACTCTCTGCGATCCATTACCTTGCCTCTCTTCCTGAACTGTTTTATCCTTCTCTTGCTGTAGACTTATTTATCTATTCCTAAAAATGAATTATTCAATTATGAAGTGCTTTCGGACTTCATGTAATTATTATTCTTGCTGTGAATAGTTCTGCACAATTTTCTAAAACATTTGGGGAGATTTATTTTTGTCCAGGCAGCCACATTTGCTTTGTTTTTACTGTCACATAATATTCCATCACATGAACATATGACACTTTGGTTCTCTCTCTTCAGTGGGTGTTTGAGTTGTTTTCAGTTTTCTCACTACTACAAAAGATGCTATACATATTCTGATACATTTCTCCTGTAGACGTGTGCTAGAGTTTCACTAGGATATGTACTTGAAAGCAGAATTATTTGGTTGTTTTACACTTTGCTGAAACACACCAAAAGTCTCTAAAGTGGTTGTTCCAGTTCCCATTCTCACTAGAAATATACAATGATTTCTTGGTACCACATAGTTCAGTATTGTTAGTCTTTTAACATTTTGCCTACCCTAAAGATAAGAAATGGTCCATTGTTTTTTAGCCTTTTGCTGACTGACTTCTGACTTTCACAAATATTGCTGCTATGAATACTGGTGTACCTCTGATTGATTTTTGAATGCAAACTATCTGAAATAAATTCTACTTGGTTAAAGTGTAATATACTTTAAAACATATTTTATTTATTCTTTTAAGTTTATTTATTTTGAGAGAGGAATAGCAAGCAAGGGAGGGTCATAGAGAGAGGAAGAGAGAGAATCCCAAGCAGGCTTTGCTCAGTGTGGAACCTGATGGGGGGCTTGATCTCATGACAGAGAGATCACAACCTGAGCTGATATCAAGAGTCAGATGCTTAACTGTCTGAGCCACCCAGGTGCTCCTAAAATATATTTTAAAAATATTTTAGTTATGGTTTATTAGTGTTGTGTCAAGGAATTTTGGATCTGTATTTGTGAAGACACTGGTTGATAATTTTCTCTCTTGTCATATAATTTTTTTTATCAGCTTTGATATTAGAGATTTTCTGGCCTCAAACACAAGTTAGTCTTAGCCAGTGATTCTCATTCTTGTGTTTTCTGAAACAGTTTATGTTATTTCTTCCTTGTATGTTTGACAGATCTTACTATATGATTCGTGAGTTTTATTTGAATGATTTTTGTAAGCAATTCAATTTATTTCATATATAGTGGGCTTGCAGATTATTTGTTTCTTTTTGTATCAATTTTAAAAGGTTGGATTTTTCAAGAAAATGTGTCCCTTTCATGTCAATTTTAAAATTTGTTGGCATGAGGTTTTCATGATGTTCTCTCATTATCTGTTTAATGTCTGTATGAACTGTGGTGATAATTCCTTTTTCATTGCTGATTTGGTGATTTATATTCTTTTTCTTCATCAGTATAGCTAAAAGATCTTGTTAATTAGTTTGTTTTTTTGAGGGCTAGCTTTTGGTTTGATTGATACTTTGATTTCTAAAATAAGTTTCCCTTTAAGTAATACTTTGTATCTCACCAATTTTGATATATTTTATCACTTACCTCAAAACATATCTTTTTTTAAAATAATTTTTTCATGTTTATTTATTTTTGAGAGAGAGACAGAGCGTAAGCAGTGGAGGAGCAGAGAGAGAGGGAGACATAGAATCCAAAGCAGGTTCCAGGCTCCAAGCTGTCAGCACAGAGCCCGACCTGTGGGGCCTGAACCCAAGAGCTGTGAGATCATGACCTGAGCCGAAGTGAGTCACTTAACTGAGCCACCCAGGCACCCCAACCTCAAAATATAACTTAATTTCCCTCAACATTTTGTCTTTTTCTCTTGTATAATTTAAAATTTATGCTGTTTAATTTCCTACTACAGTAGCTTTTCCTAGATATCTATTATTAAAAATATAATTTGCATGATTTTAACAAATGTTAATTTATTGAGGCTTATTATATTACTCAGAATATATTTCTCTTTAATGAATGTTCTATGTGCGCTTGAAAAATATTTATTCTCGGGGCGCCTGGGTGGCTCAGTTGGTTAAGCGCTGACTTCGGCTCAGGTCATGATCTCGCAGTCCGTGAGTTCGAGCCCCGCGTCGGGCTCTGTGCTGACAGCTCAGAGCCTGGAGCCTGTTTCAGATTCTGTGTCTCCCTCTCTCTGACCCTCCCCCGTTCATGCTCTGTCTCTCTCTGTCTCAAAAATAAATAAAAAAGTTAAAAAAAAAAGAAAAATATTTATTCTGAAGTTGTTAGATGCAATATTCTACTTGAGAATATTCTTTTCTGTTAGTAATATGTTGTAATAATAATCATGGTTTTTTATAACTATAAGTAATATACTTATATATAAAACTAAGTAATAATAGTCTTTTACCCCAAATGTATGTTGAATTTTGTCAAATGCATTTTACCTATAGTTGAAAATGATCCCATGGTTTTCATGTTTAAATATGTTTGATATGGTAAATTATACTTATTGATTTTCAAATGTTAACCTAATTGATTTTCTGGGATAAATTCTATGTAAAAAATATTTTTTTTACATATTGTTTGAGTTGATTTGCTAATATTTTGTTATTTTTGCATCTATGTTTGCGAGGGGTATTTGTAATTTCTCTCTCTGTCTCTCTCTTTCATTGTCCATGATAGATTTGTATGTTGTCTATCTGATTTCAGACTTACTGTTAGTTACATAGTCAAGACACATGGAACTAGCAAAAAATATAGGTAGATTAAAGAAACAGAGTAGAAAGTCCAGAAATAGGACAACAAATTTATGGACAATGGAGTTTTTACAAAGTTCTTAAGGCACTTATATAGAAAAAATCTTTTCCCCACTAATATTAATGGAAAAAGCTACCTATATGCAAAAATGAGAATCAACTTTTTACCTTACACTATATCTAAAAATTAGCTTGAATGATAAATCAAAATGTGAAAGCTAATCCTATAGAATTTCTGAACGATAACATAGGAGAAGATATTTATGCAGTACCGGATTAAGCAATGTTTCCTTAAATAGGACATAAATCATTAAAATTTGATAAAATTATACTTTATTAAGATTATATTATTTGATTCTTCAAAAGATAACATTAATAAAACCAAAATGGCTGACTTAAGAAGGGAAAAAATATTTGAAAAAATGATTCTTACAAAGAAATTGTAACCAAAATATACAGATAACTCTTAAAATTTTATATTAAGAGACAAACCACTTAATAGATGATAGAGAAAAGATTCAAACAGATATTTCACAAGGTTTAAAAACAGCCAATAAGCACATGAAAAGGTGCTAAAAATTATTAGTTCACAGGACAATTCAAGTAAAAAACCACAAAGAAATATCATGACCTACTCTCCAGAACTGCCTTTTTTCCTTCTAAAGACTGAAATATTAATTGCAGGCAAGCATGTAGAGCCACTGAACTCTTCTACGCTGCAGGTAGAAATGTGAAACAGTAATACCACCTGTAAAATCATTGGTCAGAATCTCAAATAATTAAGCTTACACTTACCTGATGCCGTTCCCCAATCCATTATATAGAGTGAAAGAAGGGAGACACCCAAAGTGTCCATACTTTACAATTCCATTGATACAAAATTCTAAAAGCCAAAAAAGATAACCTATAATGACAAAATCTGGATCGCTTTGTGACTAAGAGCAAAGGTGGGCTGCACTTCTGAGAATGCAGGGTATATTCACTATCTTGACCGGGACGGCAGTTTCATGGACGTATCCGTCAGAGTGCACAAATTGCACATCTTAAGTGGATGTGGCTTTTTTCATATACATTTCCCCTGAGTAAAGTTACGAAAAATAAAGTATGTGTGCAAACCCAAAAAAACTTTATAAATTAATCATTAAAGGGCAAATCTCACAGTTCAGTGACTTTTGGTAGAGTTAATTCTTAAAAAGTGGAGTAATTAAGCAGGATTTGCCCATATCTACTTTGCCAGACTCTGTCTTAATTGTGTTTACAGCACCACAGAACAAGACAGAAGCCTGCATTCTTCTGTAACCTTTTATCAAGCTATTGCCTTCACCTGGAATCTTCTTCCTTTCTCTGTGTTCCTTTAGAATTCCCATTCATTTTTTTTCAAGTTTATTTACTTATTTTGAGAGAGGGTGCACACACAAGCAGGGGAGGGAGGAGAGAGACGGGAAGAGAAAGAGAACCCAAGCAGTCTCCTCACTGTCAGTGCAGAGCCTGACGCAGGGATTGAACTTTCCAACTGTGAGATCATGACTTGAGCCGAAATCAAGAGTTGGACATTCAACCAACTGAGCCACCCAGGCACCTCTCATCTTTTTTCTTTTTTTAAGTTTATTTATTTATTTTAAGAGACAGAGAATGAGAGAAGTGAGAATGAGTGGGGGAGGGGCAGAGAGAGATGGAGAGAGTGAATCCCAAACAGGCTCTGAGCTGTCAGCCCAGCAGGGCTCAATCTCACAAACTGCGAATCATGACCTGAGCCAAAATCAAGACTTGATCTCTTGAGCCACTGAGTCACCCCGGCTCATCTTTTAAGACCTGACCACAAACATCCTCTTTTTTTTTTTTTTTTTGCCCCCTTATACTTCCTGGATGTTAACAGCTCCTGCCTATAAACCTTTTCAATTTGTGTGTGTTTCCCTGCCATCATAGAATTTCACTTACTCTGCATTCTTCTAGAGGTAGTTGTGTGAACATCAACCTTCTTCACTAGACTTGAAACTCTTTAACATCCGATTGGGTGCTCTGGGCTCTGAAACAGGCAGAGGACCTAAGGGACAGATATTAAATGCACAGTTAGTTGAAGTTAAACTTAATCATTTTCAAATTTAGTTAATTTAGAAATAGGTCACATTTTCTGATTATAAGCCTTTTAGGGGAAGATGGGCAGCGGTGTATGCTGTTAAGGTTAAAGAAAAACACTCATAAAGAAGGGGTCTCTGGAGAGAAACTTCAAGTTACCTGTGAAAAACATATGGCATCTTCTTCCCTCCATTAAGGGGAAATTTTCTTAGTTTTGTTCTAAAACTTAAATCACTTCTGAATAAATGGGGCTTTCCAAATGATGAAGTATTTGCTTTTTAAATACTGCACAGAAGCTTTCATGCTTCTTAGAATTTCTGTGAAGCATTTTTGAACTTTCAAAAGTACTTTCAAACATCTCAATTGTTGCTAAGGTGTAGATGCCACTTTCAAAACCAAATTGCACCAGACAAAGTTAAACATGGAAAGAAGACTTTATTCCAGGCTATTGCAACAGAGGAAAGACCAGAACTCAGTCTGAGCTTTTAAGACTCAGGGTGGAGGGACTATTGGCCTTCTGTTTGCTCACTGACTGTAACCAAAGGAAAAGTCAGTTTTCATGCGTCTTCATAATGGAAGATAGTTTTGCACATGGAGCAAAGCACCCAGGAAGGAAAGTTAGGCTCCAACCCTCGATCAGAGACTGGGAAGATAGGAACACTATCTTCCTCAGTGGTGTCATGTCAATGGGACAGACCCAAAGTCACGCAGAAAGACCACGTTGGATTGTAAAACTAGCAAGAGGCTCTTAAAAAGATTTGCATCTCAAAGGGACAAAGAAAGATTTCACAATGACAAGTTTTCTAAAGTAAATGTTCTAAGAAAAGGATGCAGAGAGGCCTCCCTGGTTAGGCCATCTGGATTCTGTAAGGGCCTGGGTGAAAGGGAGGTCAGGGGCCTGGAGGCAGGAAGAAGACAGTCTACCTATAGTCAAGCTGAGGGAAATATTGAGGTTATCTTGATCACTGCCTTCTTTAACTAATGATTTTGTGTTTCTGACACTGAGCCTTTAGCTTTGCCAAATTAAACTTTGCTTAATTGTCCTTAAGCAGAGAACTGGTCCCTTGATCTGGAAAACAGAGGCTTCAAGGGTATGTCATTTTGCCAAGCTGAATGTGGATAATAATAGAGTTTTCTTCCAATACTTCAAGGCCAGAGCAAGGACAAGATAGCTTCAAGTGGCCCAGCTATAGTTGTACAAAAAATACTTTAATAGGGATAATTTTTCCTAATTGATCGAGAAAATGAATCTCTCCTCCAATAGTAATGAAAATAGAATTGATAATGCTTGCTGTGCACTAACTTAGGTCTTTACCATACTGTTGGTTGAAAACGATGCAGCATACATATTATTTTGGGAGCAGAGAGGTTGAATTTAATCAGTGCCTTTTGTTTTCTTGCTATTTGCTTTGATTGCTACAGTTTAGCAGTTTGGCTCTGTTGAGTCATTATCTGTTCCTCTCTTTCCTTTCTTACTTCTTTTTGTTTCATTAGCATCTTTATTTTATAATTTCTTTATTGTTTGAGCTGTGGTGCTCAGTGTTTAAATGATTGTTTTGTTTCTAAATTCTTTTTTCATCAGAAACTTATTTCAAACTAAAGTAGTCTGAACAAATCTGAGGTCTACTTTGGAATTGTATTTCTTTATATGCTTGCGATAGAGTTAAATAGCACAGTATTGAATGATGTGAATAATTATGTAAATTAGGATAATATGCTATAGGTTGGGAAAGCTAATTGATTGCATTGATAGCTCCAATTAATGGCCTCACTACATCCATGCTCTTTGTAGTGTGATTTTGTTGCTCCTGTCATCAAGATGATTCATGATTCACTCCTTGAATCTGTGCTGGTCTTGTAAGTTGTTTTGACCAATAGAATGAAGCAGAAGACATTTCTGCCAGTTCCAAGCCTAGCAACTCTAGTAAATACCTGCATCTTCTGGGACAATAAGCCTGAACTCGCCCTTGGGAGGAACAGAGACCACACTGAGGAGAGATGAGTCCCAGTTGAGGCTATCCTAGACCAGCCAGCCGCTACCCATCTAACAAATTGAGTGTAAGTGCATGGTCAAGTCTAGTCAAGATCAGCCACACCTGTCCATATCAGCAGACCAACTGATTGATTCACAGACTCAGAGCAAAAATAAATGTATACATTTTCTACCAGTAGGGTATTGTGGCTGTTTGTTACACACCACTATTATAGTATTAAGGAACTGATACGTTAACTTTCTTTTTCCTATTATGGCACACACTTACTCCCACCTAATTATTTCAAACATCTGATGAGTGTCATACAGTGGTAAATACTAAATAGGCACAGAAACACGTACCAACAGCCTTCTTTCAGTTGATATGCTCCTGTGAAAGACAGAAGGAAAAACCATCAACACTTTGTAATAAAGTGTGATGTGTTATATCAGATGAGCATAGACTTCATGAAGTCCTCATAGGGGTTATTTAACTTAAACAGGCATCAAATGATCTTCCTGGCAGTGACTGAAGTGTGTGGAATCTTGAATGAGGATGAGTAGAAGATAAGTTAGTTGAAAAGGTGTGACAAAAAGAGCATTCTAGAAAGCAGCAAATTATTTTCTAAATCACAGGAGCAAAAGCTACTGAAAAAATGGTAAACATTTAAAAATAATGACATATATGGGTTTAGCAGAGATGATTTGGGGAATTAGAGCAGAAAACAGATTAGAGCATACATTTCCTTGTGTTCTGAAATTTTGATCTCTATTCTGAAAATTACAGAAAAATGAAGATAATTAAGAATTACAATTGATGTGATTCTTCTAAGGATTTCAGGAGCTCTTAATGATGACCATGAAAAAAATAAGGGAAAGTGAAATATATGAAATATGCAGGAGGAGGCTACCATAGTAATTCAAATAACAAGTGAGAAGGATGTGGTATATACCTGCAGCCTTGGAAATGGTGCAAAGAGAGAAAAGAGTAACAAGGATAGAGACCTTGCACTAATATTCAAGAAATAGGTATAGGGATAAGGAGAAATGAAGGGGAAAAAAAAGAACCACCACATATTTGGAACAAAACCCAGAAATTAAGCTAGTAAAGGGCATCAGTTATAGAGCTTAGTATTCCATGGGAACTTCCAAACGTTTCTGAGGGAGTCTGACTGACTGAGTGACCACTGAAAGATGGAAAGACAAGCATGGTCGAAACTTTGAACTCAGAAATATTTGAGGACTAAATGTATGCCATAAATTATGCATGAATTTTAATCTCATGGCTGTATCTTCGTTAGTGAGTTTCTCAAAAGAAGATGGAGTAGATGACAGAAATGGCCACATAATCTTTCCTTGATTCGGGAGATAGAATCTCTTTCTACACCACTGCAATCTGGGCAGCACATGGGACTTGATTTGACTTAAAAAAGCAATGGAAGGGAAACTATAAATTCTCAGCCTGACCTCAAGAGGCTTTGGTAAACCTCTCACCCTTGGGACCTTGTTACAACCAAGTGTGCAAGTCTGGGATAACCTGCTGGGACTAACAGACCACATGTAATAAAGACAAGCCATTCTACTTAACATCCCCTTTGACAAATTAGCCTCAGTCTACTGAGAGCTGGCCATAGGCACATGAGCATGCCCTGCTGAGACCAGGTGAAGAACCTTCTAGTTGACCTGGACCAAGGTGCATTTCCAATGCCAAATACATGATGATTCTTTTAAGTCACGATGCTTATGATGATTTTTTTAAGCTGTAAAAGCCAACTGATAAGAAATTTTACTAGAAAGATGGTACCAGAGTATCATGGCTTACAGTTGGAATCAAGGTATTGCTATTGTTCATGTTCTACAATCTGTAATAATATCTGCATATTGAACTTGTGACATGAATATAAAGGCAAAGAAAATGAAGCAGGGTGGAAAGAAAATGATGACTCTCTACTTAACTAAACTAGGTAGGGATAAAATTGATAACCTTTATGGTTTGAATTCATAAGCCTCTTTTACCCTCAATTTAGTTTTATGTCTTCAAAAGCTTCTGTCCAACTTTACAGATTTCAAAAAAGAAATAATATTCTTTTGAAATTTCAGAATTGCTTTTTGGTTCAATTAAACCTTGATGCCAGGGCAACTGAAGCTGTTACCAGTTGACTGTCCTACATATCTTGGCCAAGTGAATACATTCTGCATTTTTCCTTTATCAGCCTTGGATGAATTATTCATTGATTGAACTCACATTTCCAGGAACACAGATGGAAAATGGTTTAAAAAATGTGCCCTTTAATAGACTGTCCTATTTTTTTTCCTCATTAAATGTCTTTGTATAGTCAACTATTGCTTCTAACCAACCACAGCTATGCCCTGGTGGCTCATTATCACCTTAGGTTCTTTTACTCTTCTATAATATTTTTTTTTCTATACCTGAGTTTGCTACTCCAGAAATACCTGTGCAATCATCATATTTGAAATTGTATTTTTTATGCTCTTTCCTCTGGCAAATAAAAAGTATGAAATGCAATCCATGAGACTATGTGAAATTCTCAGTTTTTTTCTTCCTTTCTTTCCCACTACTATTCTTCTTTTCCTCCATCCTTTCCCACTTCCCTCCTTCTTTCATTTTGCAGAATGCTGTTACTATTTGATATATTGTTTATTGGTATGGCTTGGTATCCACTTTATGCTTGAACTCCCATCTCTTCTAAATGCATCATGTTTGAGTCCATGACAAATGTTTTTTCTTAAATGTTGTATAGCAGAAAGAGAAACAATTTTGAAGTCCAACATTTTGTATTTGATCTAGAGAGTACCATGTTCTTGCAAAGAAATGAGTCAAATAACCTAAATGATTCTCACTATCTTATCTATGGAATAAAGTAAATATCCCTATTTCAGAAAGTATGAGAATAGCATTAATTGTGTATATTAAAAAAATATATATATAACATAGGTGGAACTTTAAGACACTTAGAGTTGTGTGAGAATGCCAAAGAAGTAAAACAAATAGTAGGTTCCTGAAATGAAATGAAGTGGAGAAAGACTTTTCTTGGACTTAAAACTTTAAATGACCCTCAAAGGGTTATAAACATTGGTACTTTTAAGAAAGAAGAGCTTTTCTAGGAAGAAACATTCTAAATATCTGGGTTCCTAATGACTAGTCTTAAGAACACTTAAAATGGAACTTCTGTATTTTTATTACTCTAATCTATATATCGCATATTCTAAGACCGAGACCATATGTGGATACACATTTAAAGAAGTTGCAGCAAAGGCTATTCTCTTTCATTACGGTATTTTAATTTTCATAAGAGAAAAGCTGTCCTTATATATAAAGAATATATTTTAAATTCCAGAGTCATGGCTTCTCTTCCATTTTCATCTATTTTTTTAAACCACATTTTTCACTTCACAATCTTGGCACATATCTTATGCAAGAAAGCGTAAAGTATTATCCGAAGTACAAAGTCATATATATTTCAAGTGGGGGTTGAGTAGACAAAAAGATTAATTTGCTTTTTGTCAACTCCATTCTCCATTTCTCTCTGTCACTGATTTCTTTCTGTGGTCCTTGGTGAATGGGAGACACTGTGAACAAATTATCATAAGAACACATAACCCCACGAAAATGTGTAATGTGGTGAAATTCAGATTCAGCCTAACCCTACATTCTTGGCTGTACCACCTTAGATATAATTTACTGGAAAGGCAAGAGATACAGTTTATTTTCAAACTGAAGGCATTAAGCACGTGATTAGATGGTATAATTACTTGGTTTGCTTTTTCTATTTGTGGCCTCCAGAGGGCAGCATTCATTCTTTCACTACTAGAGAACACTAATACCTGTTTATCTATGTATCTATGTATTTATCTATCGATCTATCATCTATATATCTATCTATGTATCTATGTATCTCTGTATCTATCTATCATTATCTCCCTATGCCCCCTTGAGTTAAAATCGTGTTTCTATGTAGGTGCAAGCGTCCTTCACGAACATAGTAGACTTATGAGAAAGAAATACATTATGTATTGTCTTTAAAAAAAGTTAATAGATGTTTTATTTGCATTTCTGAAAGAAGAAATGCAATGTGGCCAACTAGGCAGAATCTTTCTCTCTGAACATTTCAGGAATACTAAATATCAACTAAAAGTGATTTTACTTTCATAATGATAATAAAAAAAAACCTATTTGATTTTAGAAGTAATTACACATTCAAATGGATGCTGAAATTACCCACTCCCTTAAAAAAAAAAGTCCAGAAAACAAGAATGGAAAGAACAATGGACTTTTGCCAAGATAAACAATGAGCTTTTCTAAGAATAAAGAGTGATATGCACACATCCTGAACAACACTCAGCTCTCCCAATACACAGCAAGGAAAACTGAGACGATCCCTCAGTAAAAGCCTTTCTTATATATTTACTTGCTTAGATTTTTTAAAAAGTCAAGACCAAGAAGTAACCACTTATAAATCACTGTTATTATTGTAACTATGGAAGGAGTGTATAATATAACAATTTGGGAATAGGGGAGATAGATATGTGTTGCCTAACAAAGAAAACTTGTAATGACCTCTCTTCTGACAAGCTATTTGGAATGATTCAGAAGTAAGGTAAAGAAAGCTTTATTCTAATTTATTCTTTATTAATTTCAAGTTTTTGGTGTGTCTTTACTCAAGAAAAAAGATGGGACAAAGTGATCATTTTTACAGAGACATTTCAGTTAGTGGTAGAGGAAAGATATCAATCTCAAAATTAGCATTGAAAATTTGAAGCATCTGTGGGAGATTCTGGTTACAGAGAAAACAGAGACCATGAATGAGGACCATGGAGAAGGGAAAAGTACAAGACATGTTATTAATAATTATATGTAAAATTACAGTGACTAAACTTATCCCCCCCCCAACTAAAGATTTGTTGAAAAATGCAAGAAATGGAAATGTTTTATTTTAATGTGCTGTGCTTGCCCACTCAAATCTGTCTCTGGTTATTTGCAGGACCTGGTCACGTACACTTTCACAATGACACTTATTTTTTATGAAAGGGGAGCCTAGGTTCCTAAAATCCACTTGCAAGGAAATTAATAGTTGGGGGAAAATGCAGAATGATTGAAAGATGTTCTTAACAAATCATGACATTTTTCTTTCCACCCTTAATAAGTAGAAATGAAGCTACATCCATGGGATTCTTCTTTCGCATGAGCACTGTAATTTACACGCAAAATAAATTCAGGTGGAGCTATTCGGGGAGCCTAGGTGTAACAGGATCACCATTTGTCAGAGATTATTACTCTAGAAGGCTCCCTAGGAGAGGCATAAATTTGCCCTGAAATAACACATCGCATAATAACAGCAAGGAGCTTGTCTCTGCACTCCTCACGGGCAGCACACCTGCTCAGAGGGACCTTCCTACTGAGCCTATCAAGCCAACCTGCTCATTCATGTGGCAATCCAAGCCTTTAGTTAGGAACTACTGGAGCAAAACCAGACCATCAAATCACCCACTAACATGTTGTCTTTGAAGCATAGAGAGGATAGATCTGTTTTGTTTGGAAGCCTAAATATTTGAAGAAGGCCAGAATGGATACATGGGAAGATAGCAATTACTGGAGTCAACAGTTTGGCTGATTTATTAGTTATGAAGATCAGTGTCCTCATATTGGGAATAATAAAGGTCTCCTCATCGGGTTATTGGGAAGTTTATAATGGCCTTAGGGAAAATGTCTAGCGTCGTGCTTGGACATATAGAGTCCTTCTGTGTTGGAATCAAAACTTTCATAGCACAACTATGGGCGTTGTCCTTCATAGAAGAGAACAGTGAGTCACACGAACAGTGTAACCCCATGCCCAAAGCAGTAGCACTGACCCACTCCTGTTATGTGTCCCTGTCCACATTTAACTTACGGATTGCGGTTATTAAAGGTTGGGAGAAATATAGGGAGATTCTGGCCATTGGACTCTAAACAGTTAAGTGGCCTTTCATGAGTTCAAACCTGGTGCTTACTCAGTACCAAGTTACAAAGAGAGAACCTTTCTCTCTTATAAGTTCTTGAGCCACTTGTAAGGACACTTTAAGGCAAAGGTATCTCTTTGAAGGTGACAGCAAAGCTCCTTGTTATTAGGTTCTGTTTTAGTTAATTGCATTATTAAGCGTTGTCACCTGTACCCACTTACAGCTCTATTGTCATTTTGTCATTTTGGAAGAGTGCTATGAGGGGCCGTAGTCACTTACCAAGCCTATGCGAAGAGTTGGTAAGTGTGGTTTTGTTAAAACTTAAATGAAAAGCTAAACTCAGCAATTTAATCCAAATAATGAGCTACCAATTATTTTCAGGATCTTAAAGCCCCTTTTGGTTATAAATTGCTGTTTGCAGATAGCAACTAGTCAATCATTCTCACCACAAAGCCTCTTATTATGTAAAATGGTTTTAATCATTAAAAGTGTTTGGAATTTCAGAAAGTCAGACAGCAGTAAAATACCAACTAATACACTCAAAGCTAGCTACAATGAATTTCATCTTTATCTGGTTCCAAAGAAAACATTGACTAAAATATTTTCGGTGGATGAGTAGTATCAGTGGGTTTCCACTGCATAAATTATTTCCAACAGGGATAAATGTATGGTTAAGCAGAAAAAGAACTGACTGATTCGATTAAAAGTTTTTTTTCTTAGAAAACTATAAATAGAGATCATGTAGAGAAACATGGCAAGACTTTTCAGGGCATTATAATTTATAGGACATATATGATTTTATATCTATATCTACATATTGTTACATATACATAGTTGTGTATACACAGCAATATATGACTGTAATCCATATAAAGGACCTCTCAGAAAAGAACAATTGATCCTGCAAAATAATATTTTGATTCCCCTCACTAAAGCACCTTAAATAATTATTGTTTTCTTTTTTTAAAAAAAACGTTATCACTTACTTTAAAAAGCCTGTAAGTCAGCAGTGAACAGGATCAAAACACACAATTTTAAAATATGAAAACACGAACTGCGTAGAGAAAATACCCTCATCCTACAAGAATAAAAAAGTAGAAAAATGTTCTAGAATTAGTTTTAGCTTCTGCACAAGTTCACTAGTTCAAGGAGAGAGAAGACTCTGAGGCTACTTAGTGTATCTCCATGTGGTACACATTCAGTAATACTTGAGTCAAGGTCATCAATGAACATAGCAATAGATTTTCATGGTTTATACTATTTAATTGCAGTTGTATAAAGGGCATATTTTGCTTATTATATAGGCTAAAGAAGAGTCATTATGGGACAACAAAGATCTCTACTTCAAAAAAGAAAGGAGTTCAAATACGAAACATAAAAATGTCAAGAGAACTTCAGGATCCACTTTTGTAACAAATTCTTCTTCTAGGCTACTTTCTGAACCCCTCTGTGAAGATGTGTTAAGTAATTCCATCATTCAATACATATTTATTGAGAACCAACTAGCAGGCACTCTCCGAGGTGCTGAGAATGCAACAGTGAACAGAAGTCAGCATCCTCATGGTATTATTCTAATGAGGAAAATAGATTAGGGATAAACAAATGAATTATGCCATATAATAGCATGTAATGGTAAACACTGTGAGAATAAAAATGAAGCAGCATAAGGGTAAAAGAGAGTGGTGATGTTGCTATTTTAGACAGTGGACAGGGAAAGCCTCTCTAAGAAGGTGAATTTTGCCTAGACAATTAAAGAAAGTAAGGGAATCCACAAATTTCTAAAGGAAGAACATTCCAAATCTAGAATGGCAAATGCAATGGTCTCGCTGTGGAAATATCCTTGGCTCTTCCACAGAACTTCAGAAAGGCAAGTGTGGCTAGCCTTAGAAAGATTAAGGGGAAGGATAGCAGAAATGAAACAGAAGAGAAAAGAATGAGCCAAGTTGTGTAGGAACTTGGCTTTTATTTTGTGGTGAGGAAGTGTTTGCGGAGTTTTTCCCAGGGGAGCAACATGATGGCTTATAGTATACAGGATCACTCTGACTGCTGGAGTTTTAAATCTAAAGAAATATCAGTCAGCAAAGTTTGTCACTTTTCTTGAGCCGAGTTTAACCAAAAAGGTGCATGGAGTAGACTGATTTGCATTTAATTAGGGTTGGGGTTTAACAAGGCAGAGGGACATAGAGGCAAGAGAGTTGACGATAAACATACGTTCTTTTTATTGTGAAAAAAAAATGTACACATTAAATTTATCATTTTAACCGTTTTTAAGTGCACAGTTCAGTGGCATTAAGTATATTCATATTGTTGTGTCACCATATTCATCATCAATTGCCAGAACTTTGTCATTTTCCCAAACTGAAAGTCTATACTCATTAAACAATAACTCCTCATGCCCTGCCTCCCTCCAGGTCCCCAGAACTACCTTTCTAGTTTCTGTCTTTACAAGTCTGACTACTCTAGGTACTTCATGAAAGTGGAATCCTAGATTTTCCTTTTGCATCTGGCTTATTTCACTTACCATAATGACTTCAAGGTTCATCTATGTGTGGCATGTGTCAGAATTTCATTGATTTTTAGGGCTGAATAATATTTTATTGTATGCAGATGCCATATTTTATCATTCACCTCTCAGTGGACATTTGGCTTGTTTTCACCTTTATTGTGAATAATGCTGCTATTAAGGATGTACAAATATCTGTTTGAATCTCCACTTCCACTTGTTTTGGGTACATAGCCAGAAGTTAAATTACTGGATCATATGTCAATTTCAGTTTAATTTTTTGAGGAACAGCCATACTGCTTTCTACAGAGGCTGTGCCATTTTCCATTCCCATCACTAGTGCACAAAGGTTCCAATTTCACCACATGGTCACTAACATTTGTCATTTTTTGTTTGTTTTCTTACAATAGCCACTCCAATAGATGTGAACTGGTATCCCACTGTGGGTTTGATTTGCATTTCCCTAATGATTTGTGACGTGGAGCATCTTTTCATGTGTTTATTGGACATTTATATATCTTCTTTGGAGAAACGTTTATTCAAGTCCTTTGCCCATTTTTTAAAATCAGGTTTTTAAAAATCATTGAACTATAAAAGTTCTTTATATAGTCTTGATATTTTCCCCTAACAGATATATAATTTGCAAATAATTTTTTTCCATTCGTGGGTTACTTTTTCAATTAGCAGTGTTCTTGATGCATGAAGTTTTTGATTTTGATGAGGTTCAATTTATCTACTTTTTCTTCTGTTGCCTATGCTTTTGATGCAATAGATCACGGACAAATTCAATGTCATGAAGCTTTTCTACTACACTTATTTCTGAGTTTCATAGCTTTAGCTATCACATTTAGATTTTTGATACACTTTGAGATAATTTTTGTATATGGTGTAAAAAAAAAGGTGTACACTTCATTCTTTTGCATGTGGATATGTTTTCCTAACACCATTTGTTGAAAATACTGCCATTTCCCTATTGAATGGTCTTGACATTTTGAGTATAATTATTTGACTAAGACATGAGGGTATTTCTGGACTCTTGATTCTATTTTGTTAGTCGATTGGTCTATCTTTATGCAGTGCTATACTGTTTTTATTACTGTAGGTGTGTGGTAAGTTTTGAAATTAGAAAGGGTCCATTGATATTCCATATGAATTTTAGGACAGGTTTTTCTATTTCTGCAAAAATTTTTGGCATTTTGATAGGGATTATATTGAATCTGTAGATCATTTTGAGTAGTATTGACATCCTAACAATATTAAGTATTCCAATTTATGAAAATCCCAATGAGCTATCACCTTACATCTATTATCCAAAAGCTATTATCCAAAAGACAAAAGATAAGTGTAAGCATGAATGTAGAGGAAAGGGACCCTGGTACACTATTGGTGGGAATGTAAATTGATAGAGCTGTTTGGAAAATACTACGCAGATTCTTCAAAAAATTAAAAATAGAGCTACCACATGATCCAAAATCCCACTCTGGGCATATATCCAAAGAAAATGAAATCAGAATCCCAAAAAGATATCTTCACTCCCATGTTTATTGCAACATTAATCATAATACCCAAGATAGAGAAACAACTCAAGTGACCATCAATGGATGAATGGATTTAAAAAAAAGATGTTTTACACAGATGCATGTGCGCGCATGCACACACACACACACACACACACACACACACACACACACACACAAATATATTTGGCAATGAAAAAGAAGGAAAACCTGTCATTTGCAACAATATGAATAAAACTGGAGGACATTAGGCTAAGTGAAATAAATAAGCCAGACATAGAAACACAAACACTATGATCTCACTGATATGTGGAATCTAAAAACAAAACAAAACAAAACAAAACAACTTAAACTCATAGAATTCATAAAAGCAAAGAGATGAAAGGTCATTACCAGGGGCTTGAGGATATGAGGGAAATGTGGAGAAGTTGGTCAAGAGGTACAAAGTTGCAATTACGCAGCATGGATAAGTCTAGAGATCTCATATACAGACATGATTATTGTAGTTAATAATATTATATTGAATACTAGAAATATGCCAAGATTATAGATTTCAGGTGCACCCAACACACAGACAAAAATGGTACTATGTGAGGATATATGTTAATTAGCTTGTCTGTAGTAATCATTTCACTATGTATATGTATATTAAATCATCACATTGTACACCTTAAATATGCAATTTTTATTTCATATATTTTTATGTATTTTATATATAAATAAAAACTACAGTTATGAATGTACATGAGAAATCTTAAACAAAATATTAGCAAAGTTCAAAATTATACCTAAAAGATGGCCAAGCTGGGTTTTTTGGGGGGTAGAATGCAAAGTTGCTTAAACATTAGGAAATCAGTCAGTATATTTCACGTTAATAGGTTAAAGACTTAAAGTCATATTATTTTAAAAAATGTAAACAAATATACTAATTGTGATATCTCAAACGATTTTCTTCAGCTGCAAAATGAAAAGAAAAAATTTAAAAATGTGAATAAGTTATTTTTTAAAAATAGAAAATAATATATTATTTATAATTATATACAATATAATATAATTATATTAAATAATATAATAATATCTTGTATCCTCAAATATTTTATCCTCACCTTTACTGAAAAACTAGAAGAAAACAAAAAATGTATTTTGTGTAAGTCAATTCATTTCAATCTTAGGTTTAATTCTATCTCAGAGAGAAATGTTAGTTTCTGTACAGAACTTTATTCAATGTTTTAATTCCACTTAATCATGAGACTGTGGGAAAATTCCCATTAAAAGTAAACATTTTCTCCTTCTAATTATGGCAATAAACATGACATTTGGAGATAAGTCTGTAGTCACTTTATGAGCATTCATTAATAATCAATCACACCCTAGGATTAATTTAAAAAGTCATAACTCTGCTGATGCCAGACTTCCACATCACATATGCATTTGTATCCAACCCATCTATTTCTATGGAATAAATTTAACAATTATTTTTATCTAGTATCCAATGGAAAACTTATCAGTCATAATAAAAACTTTAATTAATAGGATACCCAGAACAAAATTTCCTTTAACTAAATGTGCATGTATTTATATGGGGAAGACAGGGCTTTGTCATATCCAGAGCATTAGAGAAATCTCACCTTTCAAAATATACCATCATAGGACTAAAAAGTCAGTCTACACAGAAAAGGAAGGTATAGTGGAGATGCTTTTTAGCTACAGCTATCAAATATTCAGCTTTTCTCAGAACAAAATCACTTTGCAAAAGTCTGCTCATTAATTCCAAAGGAAGAATAAAAATGAATAAAGCATGCAAGTCTCCTCTTTAAGTGCACTACCTAAAGCACCGAACTTCAAACTAGATGATGTTTTTATAATCCCTACAATGGTGTCTGAGGATGCAGGTGAGGAGTAGACAAAAGATTCTTTAAGGTAACTCTAGGGCATTTTGGTAACACAATTTAGTAACACAGCACACAGCACTCTAGATTGCACTAAAACAGTTCTCTTCTGTCATTTAGGATGAACATTTTTATATCTGCCCCTGGTAATTTGAGTGTATTTCTTTTGGTTTTTAATTTTTTATTATTTGTGATTTTCAAAGACCATTGTTTAAGTGAAAGAGACCAGTAAGTGATGCAATTTTGGATTATTTCACAGCAACGTAGAGTCAGCTCCCATCCAGAGTCCCTGGGACCATCCTAAACATTGATTTTATGACATGTTGTACACATTCTGTTTGCCATGACTGACCTGGGTTGGCCATCTGTAAGATTTTCAGTGATTTACTGCTTGCACTGTTGGTATGAAAAGGTGGCCTGGAAAATCAGAAAGTCAGTCTCTCTCTTGGTCTCAATCTTTCTCATAGCATTGTGTTTAAGAAGATGAATTCCAGAACGTGATGGATCTAGGTTCAAATCCTAGCTCTTCTGTGAGTTACTTAATCTTTCAGAGTTTCATCAGTGAAACAATGATAATAGTAACTAGTTCATAAGCTGCTTGTGTGAATTGAGTGGGATGATGCATGTAAAACAGCCCAATACCTCACAATTGTACTAGCCGTCATTACTGTTACTGCACAGATTGAAATGAGAGACAGACACCATGTGAGTGTTTATCTGTGGGGAACCAAGGCAAAAGATCACAAAGATTGGTCAGTAGACGAGATAAGTAAGAAGACACCAGCCAAGACAGGACAAGTTAATAGATCTGTAGAGAAGTAGAAACATAACAACAAAAAAATGTGGGTAGGCAATGGAAAAAAAGTTAGAGACTTCCTAAAATCTGGTTAGTAAATTGAAGAATAATTTGTTCACAGTAAAGTGCACAAATTCAAAATGCTGAGCTCAATTGTATGTACATATATATATATATATAACCATGTATGTGTGTGTATATATATATATATATATATATATATATATATATATAAAACCACCATACAAGTCAAAATAACCACTATACAAATCTAAATATAAGACATCCCCCTCCTCCGCCCTCAGTAGGCTCTCTCATGGTCCCAGTCAATAACCACTTTTCAAGGGTAATTACTATTTTAACACATATCTTGAACTTCATACCAACACGATACCACTCTTTTGTGCCTGGCTTCTTTCATTCAACATAGGGTCTGTGAGAACTATTTACGTTGTTATTTGTGGTTTTTTTCACTGTTGTATTATATTATATGAATATCCTACAATGTATTCATCTTTTCATTGATGGACTTTCAGATTGCTTCCATTTTGGGGCCATTATAAATATGGCTGCTGTAAGCTGTTAGCAACATTTGCACACAAGTCTTTTAATAGACATAAACACCCATTGTTATGTGGAATTGCTGACTTAAAGGGGGTAGGTGTGTTTAGTTCTTGTTAGATATTGCCAAACAATTTCTTTTTTTTTTTTCAACTTTTATTTATTTTTGGGACAGAGATAGAGCGAGCATGAACGGGGGAGGGGCAGAGAGAGAGGGAGACACAGAATCGGAAGCAGGCTCCAGGCTCTGAGCCATCAGCCCAGAGCCTGCTGCGGGGCTTGAACTCACAGACTGCGAGATCGTGACCTGGCTGAAGTCGGACGCTTAACCGACTGCGCCACCCAGGCGCCCCACCAAACAATTTCTTAAGTACAGTTTACACTCCTATCCAGCAATATCAGAGCTCCCATTGTGCCACGCCCTTGCCAACACTAGATACTGGTCATTGTTTGAGTTGTAACCAATCTGATAGGGGCTTAATATATGTGATTTTTATTTTAATTTGCATTTCCATGATGACTGATGGAAGTTGGCCATCATTTTGTATTTGTCTTGGCCATTTGGATACCCTTTCTGAGATGACTGTTGAAGCACTATGCCCACTAAAAAAATGTGCTTGTTTACTTATTTATTTATCTTTCACATTATCCATCTATCATCCATCTTAAATTTGGCATGTGATATGAATTCAGATTCAAGGTTCATATTTTTAAAAATTTCTCCATGGAACATCCTTTGGGTACAGCACCATTTACTGAATCGAATGGGTGCCTTTGCTGTATATCCGTGTGTAGGTCTGTTTCTGGGCTCTTCGTGCTAATTCATTACTATTTGTCTGCTCTTGTGCCAATACAACACTTTATCTCTGTATCGATGTAGTAAGTCTTGATTCTTGGTGGTGAAAATCCTCTAATTTTGTTTTTCTTCTTCCGGGTTACCTTGGCTTTTCTAAGTCTCTTTGACTTTGGCACAGATTTTAGAATCAGCTAATCACATTCTCCAAATCCTCCTGTTCCTCTGTAACTTTGAAAAAACGGTAGTCACTGAGAGCTGTAACCCATAGTGCAAACTTCCTAGGTTATTATTTAAATCCCTTAAAATATGCTTCAAACGTATTTTCCCCAGCCTTATTTTCCAATTACTCCTCTTCATTAACCTCTCACCGTCCCCCACGTGTTTATTTCAATCCCCTGCCTCTGTCACTTGACAGCTGTTTCCCCAGCTGGAATGCTCTCTCAAGTCCTTTCTACCCATCTAAGACTTATTTCTGGTTCTGAAGTTTCTGTTTCTAGATTCAAATGCCACTTCCCCAAAGCAGCTCCCCCTCTTCCTCTAGCTCACACTGACTACTGCATCATCTGACCTCCTGCTGTGGCTGTTGCCCGAACCAAATACATTTCGGGCTCATCACATAGAGCTTTCTATTTTTAGATATTATTTTATGGGATGACTTCTGGCAGGAATCTTACTTTCAAATTGTTTCACCTTTCACAACTCTTCGCGGACTGCTTGTGCGTACAAGGTGCCGAATCAATAAATAACTGCCAATTGCCGGGCTGCAGTTTTAAAAATAAGGATACTGGAATTCACGTTTGCACCACAGTATTAGAAACCACGCTGTGAAATTAAAACATACGTGGCCACCGGAAGGACTGTGCCTTCTCACTGTCGGCTAAAAACTGAAATGAAGCCTTAATCTGCGCATCTTCAACCAGCTGTAATTTGTCTCCGCACATATATACGATGGAAAAAGGCAGGAGTTTTATGAAGAAATTCTGCTTTATGTAGCACCACAAAGAAGAGGACCTTCATACTATAAACTATCCTAATGTGAGACAGAATGTTCAAACCACTTAAAAATATAGATGGCACATAAAAGGGATACTTCAGGGATTTGGTTTAAATGTACTGTATCTGCTTTTAGGGGAAAAAAGTGGATTATGAAGCTTGGATAAGTTCTCTGAAAACTAACTGATGAACATTTTGGGAAAACAAATCTAAACAGCTTTATCTAAAGGGCTGAAAATCTAATAGAATTATCCTTTTGTTTTCTTGCTAGTCCACAGTTCTAATGATTCAATGGGCTCAATGCTAACTCTAATACTATTCTTTAATTAATGAGAAGCTCTTAAAATTTACCTTAATTGAAAATAGAACAGGGCCCCTGGGTGGCGGTTGAGCGACCGACTCTTGATTTCGGCTCGGGTCAGTTTCTCGGGCTTGTGGGCTCGAGCCCAGCATTGAGCTCTGCACTGAGTGTGGAGCCTGCTTGAGATTCTCTCTTTCCTCTGCCCTTCTCCCCTGCTTGTGCTCTCATTCTCTCTCTCTCTCTCTCTAAAAGAAAAAAAAAAAGCTCTGGGAAGAGCTCTGGGAAGTAGTAGGCATTTGCATCAAATGATATACAAATAAACAGCCACATGAAGATTTACTGTAATGTTATGATTCCCCAAGCAAATAAGATTCTTTTACTTGGGTCAAGAATTATACGGGTGCCCTCAGCACAGGTGCCCTTCACTGAATGCTGTCAGCTGCACATCCCATGGCTGAGTGACTCCACTTTGGGAACTTTGTCTTCCTGAACACATGTTTTTCTAGATACTTTTAAATCTTCAGTTTCAAATCACTCTCATTTGTTCCACAAAAATGTTCAAAAATCATCTTAATATTAGGTGGTTAAAAAAAGAATTATATATGGCACTGTATTTTAGTTTTTCAGGAATGCTAATTACTAAAAAAAAATCTAATAAATGAGCAAAGTTTTACTCAATGTTCCTTTAAAAAAAATTTTTTTTATGCAGAAGCCTTACCTTTTTAGAGATAAAATATTTAAAGTTCTTTCATTTTTTTCTTTCTTCCTTTTTAAAAAACATTTTAATGTGTATTTATTTTTTGAAAGAGAGAGACAGAGTGCTACTGGAGGAATGACAGAGAGAGAGAGGTAAACACAGAATCCAAAGCAGGCTCCAGGCTCTGAGCTGTCAGTACAGAGCCTGATGTGGGGCTGGAACTCATGAACCGAGCCGTGAGATCATGACCTGAGCCGAAGTCGGATGCTCAACTGAATGAGCCACCCAGGTGCCCCTACTTAATGTTCCTTTAACTAAAGCCTGGAATGTGTACCTTAAATATTATTTTTATTTTCATGAAGTAAAATGTTTTCAATTATTTTTGTTAATTTCACCATAGTTTTGGCCATAAAAACCTTGACACGGCTTATAAGCTCACTTTAAAAATCAGTGAGAACAAACCTGCTCTTAAAGATGAGACGTTTGGTCACTGACATCAGTAAAAAAACAATTAGCTAGGTATTCAAAATGTGCAGAATTTAAAATATAAATAAATAACCCAGGTTGAAGAAATTATGGACCAAGATCCATAAGCAAGAAGGGTAATACACAGAATTATTATAAAAATTCTTAGCAGAGTGATTAATCCGCAGGGTCACACATATACTATCTAAAAATCTTGCAGAGACCTTGTTTTGTTTTTATTGCAATTGTGTCTTTATTATGATTGCTCATGAACAGGCGATTTTATTCCTGCTAGCCTCTTAAGAGAATAATTCTCTTCCAATTGAAAAATGCAATTTGATAGTGGACTTGAATCACATCAGTTTGTGTACTCCTCAGGTCAGAGGAGGCCTAATACGGCTGTAGATTCAGTACATCTGAACTGACATACACTTTCTTTAGCCTGCATATACATAATTTTATAGTACAAAGTTATGCATCAGAGGTGGACGATGGCCAATTAAGTTTACTTATTGAACACTTATTGTGTTAGGTGTTTCAGACTGTACACAATTTAAGAAAGAGAAAATTAGCCAAAAAACAGAACAAAACAAAAAAACCCAGAACAATTAACTGAAATATAAACCCAGGAAAATGAGAGGAGCAGCACAATAGAGATTAAAAATCAAATGCAAGGAGGGTTGAGGGAAGAAAGATGGCATCTGGAGTGAAGGAGACTATGTCGGTCCAAGTATTTTGGGGAAGGTGACATAGGAAAAGATATTTTCAAAAAGGGTAGGGCCATGGCAGGGTAAAGTGAAGGGGAAACATACTGATCTATGGTTATGAGGATTTGATTCTGATTTGTATATTTTAATATGGCGTATCACTAAATATTAATTATTAATGAGAAAACTAAATCATAAGCTAGGCTGTGAGAGAGGTGGCAAACTGATTCTTTGATGTTATTTTCTCTAAGCACTGATTTTGATGTGGATGCCATTTATTGCACAGGAAAATCCTTTCGCTGTGACTTTTGGTCGCTTGTTGATTTCTATGATACATGATATCTTTGACCTCTACAAAAATTGACAATCGGGGATACAGACAAATTTTTTTTTTCTTTTTAAAACAGTGTCTAGGCCAGAGCTAAAAGATTTATAGAAGTGATATATAACTAGAAAAACTTCAATGTCAGTGGTACATAACTGAGGGATTCTTGATGTTTCTAAGTGGGCATGGGGGTCTTACCTTTCTCTTATTATGAGAATTTCTCATTTGTCAGCAAACATTGAGTTAAGTCAATGAGAAATGTGGATGTTTGGATAAACATGTGGATTCACTGGCATAAATGAATCTGTTGACGTTTATTTCTTTGTTTTAATTATAATATCTACTTCATCAATGTATGAATAGAATAAACGTTAAGGTTTCTGTAAAGATTCAACGGTACAAGTTTTTTCTTTGCCCCCTCATACCTTACATTCTCTTTCCATACAATACTTTGTTTGCCACTTTTGTGCAGGAGGTGGCAGCTTTTTTTTAAAAAATCAAAATGATGAATGAAAAAGTTGATAAATCATGTACTATCAGTAGCTATTGTGATGGGAATTATGGATACAAAAGCCCACAAAAAAAGTCTATGCCATCCTATGATTCACACTGGTTGTGATTTTTTTTTTCAAAAATATGGTAGACTGCTCTACACAACCATAATAACTAGAAGGAAAATGTACTTGTTATAGCATTCTCCTACATTCTTCATGAATCCAGAATCACTCAACGAAACAATTAGCTACAAATATATGTTAAGTTAAGGATGAAACACTGTGTTAGAAAATAAGATGGACTTCCTCCTTTCAGGGAGTTTATTTTCTAGTATATTACTATGACTAGATCAAGACCCACAGCCCTTCATACTATGGTGTGAATGTTGCCCCTTATGTGTTAGGCAGTACTGACTAAGCACATGAGTTAGTACAACCAAAAGTAAACAGGTCCAAGTATTATTTGGAATGGCCAATTTGGTACAGAGGAAAAAAAATCTGTTTTGGAAAGTAGCTATAAATGAACAGTTGCACACATAATTGTCAGTTTTAGGGACATATATTTGATTTACAGAAATAAAGTCCTAATAGGCTTATTAGTCTGGGAAATAGAATCACAAGTGATCATGCCAGGTGAAGGTGGTGCCATTGGGAACACACAGCCAATTTGTGGTCCATTGCCTCAAAATCAAGATGTGATAAAATTTGAAAGAGATATGTTCTCAACACATTTTTTTTTTTTGCTATTAGTATAGCTCTTAAGAGAAAGATTACAGCCTACCACACAGCAAACATTTCTCTTAATGATCACTCACTTGCATGAGATCTTAACATACTGGATTCTGTAATCGTTCAGCTTCCTTGCTAAAAATTACTTAACTTTATTTCTCTACAAATATTATAGGCCTATAGTTTTGAAACAAAATGTATTCTACTAATATCACTAATTACAGACTTATTACAATCTTTCCCACGAAGATAATGAAGGAAATTGTCCATGGACCACTCTTAAATTACATATTGGGGAACAATAAATTTTCTCTCTTTCAATCATGATTTTCCCCCAATGCACTATGCATTTTGTGTCTCCATTCACTTCTCTGAATTCTTTCGCTTTCACTGGTATACTAAAATTTGCCAGAAGGAATTGTATAGATTTTGGTTAGGGAGAAAAGATAGTGTTTTCTATGTTTAATGTGTGTTAATGAAAATCCATTGAAAAAGTCATTATTAATTAACTTACTGAGGTTACTCAAGGACAGAGAGAAACAATACCATCAAAGGGGTAAAGGAGTATTTGTATTTCCACATCAAGATCATAATGTTCAACTGAATAAAAATGAAATGTAAAGGTAATTCCTATTTTGTGGAAATTTCACACAACCCCTTCGCCCCGGCACCCAAATCGTGAAGACATCTTTTGGAGGACTGCCATAATTTGCCTGGCTCCCACCTCACACACTCTTAAAGAACAAAATCAGGGCATTCATCCTGCTGGATGATCCCATTCTCATCGGTTGCAAATCCTTTGACCATGCTGAGTTAGTAAGAGGTTTAATAAAGAAAGGGAAGAACTCATAGGCCCCCAAGATTCTGCAACATGCACATCATGAAAACTGGCACAATGTCCTCCTGTGTCCTCCAGCTTGTTCTCTTCTTGCTCGTAAGTCTTACCCTTGTTTTACTCCCTGTCTTCCACAAGATCCTGTGCACTCCTTGTAATTGCTGTACCCGGGTCTCGTGCCCATGTCTGGTGCCATGGGAGTAGGTATTGAGGAAGTTCTAGGTACTCTGCTCACTGGGATTCCTCTTTTCTCTGCGGATGTGGTTTTCTCCCCACTACCTGTGAGTTCTCCAATGAGCCTGCCTTCTACCCCGGCACCCATCTTTCATTCTTAAAGTATTTCACATACTAACGGATTTATGCCTTCAAGCTAGCATCCGCTCTCCCGGGACCTATAGCAATCATGAACCGGGAGTTGTTTCCTGCCCAACCTTCTGTGCAACCACCCCCAGCTCCAGGGTGTCTTTGCCCATCTCTTCTCTGCTCCAAGGCCTGTGATTTTGTTGGTGGGGAGGATTATTGTGACTTTTGGGCTTTCTGTTGGCTTTGTAACACCTTCTATTACTATTAGAGATAATAATTTGAAAAGGCTTCTATTCAAAAGTGTCCCAGGGGAAACAGCAAAGCCTGTTGGTGTTTCACAGCTTTCGTGTTCTTGCCTCAACTGGCTCGTAACTGTGGGCTATATGAAATAGTACCCCAGAATTAAATTCACTCCAATAATCCACACAGTTTAAACATAAAGTCATATACCCCCCCAGGAATCCATAAGCAGCCCAAACAAAATACTTCTCTAGCCCTTTCCAGACCCCACCTATTTCAGGAGTCCAGAGAAAACTAAGTGAGAGAGTTGCCTGCACTAGAGCAAGCACAGAGGGGAAAATGCTGTCTGAAGTGTGCAAAGGGAGGCAAGACGTTGGCTCCTTACTGGGACTGTAAGCTGAGCTGGTCTTCTGACCAAGCAGTCATCATGGTGCACGGTACTCATTGTTTTTAACTGACCAAAACATGAAAGTCTTTTCCACGTTTGGGAAAATCCCCCCCTCCCGCCGTGTCCTGTTGTGAAGAGGAAACCACCTCCGACTATGATGCATGAAAACGCTGGCAGCTCACCGTCCCTGCCTCCTTGCAGCTGGGATACCAGTGTATGATCTTGGTCCAACTGGTTGGATGCTTTCTCACCAGATTTTGAATCTGCAGCTGGCAACACAAATAACTGTGGGTGATATCTTAGTTATCTATTGCTGCATAGCAAATTACACCACACTTCAGTGGCTTACAATAACATGTGTTATCTGAGTTTCCGCAGGTCTAGACTCCAGGCGCAGCTTAGCTGAGTCTTCTGCATCTGGATCTCCGTCCGGCTGCCATCAGGGCCGGGGCGGTGCCAGAGCCATCTCAAAGCTCAAACGAGCCATCTCTAAGCTACTTCTTATGGTTGTTGGCAGGATTCGGTTCCTCACAGGCTGTTGAACTCTGGACCTTAGCCCCTCACTGCCCATTTGCTGGAGGCTGCTCTCAATTCCTTGCCACATGGGCCTCTTAGGGGTAGCTCACAACATGGCAACTTGCTTCATCAGAGCAAAGAGAAGAGAAAGAGAACGCAAGCATGACAGAAATCATGTCTCTAACCCATCTTTGCCATTTTCTACCCGTTAGAAGCAAGTAGTTCAGTTCTGCTCACGCTAGGGGGAGAGTATGACACGAGGATGTGAATACCAAGAGGAAGGGATCACTGGCAACCTTTCAGAGACTGCCTACCGCGGAAAGTACGGAATCCATTCTAGCGAGAGTGTCAGCAAAGGAGCAGCTCCACTCAGCTCTAAAAGTCTCAAAATTCAGAAGCTCGAGCTGCGGTGCTAATGGCAATTTTGTCCCGAGAAACATTTCTGAGATGTGATTTTGGGTGCTATTCCTGGCTGAGTAGCTTTCAAGCCTGATTCTCTGGCCTTCTCAAAAATTCTCTGAGCTACTACACGTCCTTGAGTAAATTCCTTTCATCTACTTAAAGCAGCCCATTTGTTTCCGCTACTTGTAAATACAAGGCTTCATGGAGAGAATGAAGCAAGGACACCCCGGAATGAGAAATAGAGACTTCGTCTTGTTCACCTCCAAATACCAAGTCCATGCCTGGTAGACAGTAGGCACTCAATACACATTTACTGAATTACTGAATAAGTGAAAACATACCAAGTCCGGAGGCCAAGCCGGATCTGAAATCAGCATCAAAGGTGCAAGTGAAGGATGAATGTGGTTTAGGAATTGGTCAGGGACAGTAATTCAGTGTGAATACCACGAAAAAGAGACTGGGAGATAGAGACGTGTAGATGAAGTGACACACAAGGCTTGGGGGACCAGCTTTAAGCACCTTAAATAAGGCTGGTAGTTTCCTGCAAAATTGCATACGTTTTCCTGCAAAACTTGATAGAATGAACAAGATGTAGGCTGGCCATCCAAAAAAGTACATCGAATGAGAAGAGAAGTGGCAGGCAGACAGCAGCAAAAGCCACCTATTGAGAAGGAATAACAGACACGATAAGAACCTCCCCCAAGGCCTGGATGCAGAAGACTTCTGAGCACTTTAAAAGCTCCATATTTTGTTCTTAACAATGACATAAGAGTCTTATGGGTTCTCCCATAAGACTTACTCTGGGTTCTCCCAAGCAGATCTTGAGAAAATAATTCAACTGCAAGTCATTAATTTGAAGGCAATGCCTGGACTCCCCACAAAAGGAAAGCAGAAGTGAGGCAGGAAAAGGAAACCGGTCAGTAAAGGGTGCCACGCCAAGTCAGCTACCGTGTGGGAAACCGGAGCTTAATCCTACAAAGGAATTCCGGGAGCCAGGGAAGAATATGCATGTCAGTGTTATTTCACTTGAAGGGTGACTGAACTGGGATATTTACAAACTAACCCCTGTTGGTCATGGTTTGTCTCAGGATATAAAGCAGGTTCAGAGGGCCAGAGAGGGAGAGAGAGCTACAGACAATGAAATGCAACGTTTGGTTCATGACTTAAGTGTATACAGCATGCCAAGCAATCATTGTCTTGCCGAAACTTGAGAGTTAAGTACTGTTACATGGATTCCGGACATGAGGAAAACTGTGGCTCGAAAAACAGCCCATTGGAGCTCAATTTTCTCTAACTCTAGCCTTTATAAAAATAAAATGGCACATCTTGACGTAATGAAGGCAGAAAAGAGAAAGGGGATAAGAAACTACCATTAACATGTCACAAAAGCAAAACAATGCTGGAGAGCCTGGGTGGCTCAGTCGGTTCAGTGTCAGACTTCGCCTCAGGTCATGATCTCGAAGTTTGTGAGTTTGAGCCCCGCGTCGGGCTCTGTGCTGACAGCTCAGAGCCTGGAGCCTGCTTCAGATTCTGAGTCTCCCTCTCTCTCTGCCCCTTCCCCGCTCACGCTCTGTCTCTCTCTCAAAATTAAGCATTAAAAATTTTTTTTTAAAAATTATAAAAAGCAAAACAATGCTATAATTGCAGAAAAGAACAGAAAAGCACTTTAGTGTACTGAGTACATATTACATCTCTTTCTAAGAATGGTTGACACTTAGATTGCATCTGGGAAAATTCATCCTTGGATTCCAGAGGTCTTAATTGTTCACATTTCACCTCCTCACATGCAATTTTTTTTGTTTCCAGAATGAAAAACAAAACAATGGGGCACCTGGGTGGCTCAGGTGGCTAAGCATCTGACTGGCCCTGGTCATGATCTCACAGTTCCTGGGTTTGAGCCCTGCGCCGAAATCTGTGCTGACCGCTCAGAGCCTGGAGCCTGCTTCGGATTCTGCGTCTCCCTCTCTCTCTGCCCCTCCACACCCATGCTCTCTCTCTCTCTCTCTCTCTCTCTCTCTCAAAACTGAATAAACATTTAAAAAAAATAACACACAAACCTAGGTTGTGAGAGATTACTTAGTGGAGGCAGATGATAGTTGAACTTGTATTAGGAGGTTTACGAGGGTTGAAAATCACCAAAGCCCATGTTTACTCAGAACCTCAGAATGGGATCTGATTCAAAAACAGGGTTTTGGCAGATAATACAGTCATGCTAGATTGAGATGGACCCCAAATCCAATGACTGGTGAACTTTTATGAGTTCTGTGTGAAGACAGGGAAGACGACCAGGTGTACCCAGAGCAGAGAGTGAAGTGACACAGCTATGAGCCAAGCCATACTATATATTGCTGGGATGCACCAGGAGCTAAAATGAGGTACGGAAAGAGGGAGCATGGACCTCATAATATTTTACTTTCAGACACACAGCCTCCAGAATTCTCTGTGAGAGAATAAATTTCCGTTGTTTTACGCCACCTGGTTTGTGGGAATTTGTTAACAGCCGCTCTAGGAAATCAATACAAGGGTTTTATGGGATCGTGCCCGCCCCCAATTCATATGTTGAAGCTCTAACCACCAGAATCTCAGAACGTGGCTGTATTTGGAGACAGGGCCTTTAAAGAGGCAACTAAGGGAAAAGGAAGTCATAGGGATGGGCCCTAATCCAAGATAACTGGTGCCCTTATAAGAAGAAGAGATAGGACACAGACAACACAGAGATGGAGAGATAACCACGTGAGAACACAGAGAGAAGGCAGCCATCTGCAAGCCATGGACAGAGGCCTCAGAAGATACCAAACCTGCTGACCCCGTGATCTTGAACTTCAAGCCTCCAGAACTGTGAGAAAACAAATTTCTGTTGTTTAAGCCACCCAGGTGTTTTTTTTTTTTTTTTCTTTTTGTTATGGCACCCCTGCCAACTAATGAAAGGGGCAGGGGAAAGATTAAAAACAAACTTCTATTTTTTTTTTAATTTTTTTTTCAACGTTTATTTATTTTTGGGACAGAGAGAGACAGAGCATGAACGGGGAAGGGGCAGAGAGAGAGGGAGACACAGAATCGGAAACAGGCTCCAGGCTCTGAGCCATCAGCCCTGAGCCCGACGCGGGGCTCAAACTCACGGACCGCGAGATCGTGACCTGGCTGAAGTCGGACGCTTAACCGACTGCGCCACCCAGGCGCCCCACAAACTTCTGTTTTTATCCTGAGTATACCCTGACTCTTCCACTTTGGGGGCAGAAGACAATTGCTTGTGTAGCTGAGGGACTGACCCTCTGAAGGAAGAAGGAAGAGCTAGAAACATGAAGAAGATCTGGCAGGTGGTGGGTGCGGACTGTGCATTGGTAGCTCTGCGCTGCGGTCATGTTGGCAGAAATGGGGCAACTTGGAGTCTGAAGAGCCTTTTGCATTTCCTTGGAGTGTTTATGTAGCCATCTTTGGCCAATGCTGTTTTTTCTTTGTCTAAGGAGTCTTATTTACATAGGACACAACTCTGATTTTAAAGAGAAAGAGGAACAGGGATATAATCAGTGGGTATACATAAGGAACTGGAAACTTCTAGCAAATATTGAGTTAGAAATCTACATATTTAAGATTCCTTGTAGTCATCTCAACACAGACCACTAAAATTTCATAGAAGACAGACATCCAAGAAAAGCACTCGGTCCAGGAATAAACAATGCACATTTGGTTGATACTTCCCTTGCAATATAACTCTCATGTATCTGAACCTCACTTATGCAATACAAGATTTAAGAAAGACAGGGGCACCTGGGTGGCTCAGTTGGCTAAGTGTCGACTTCAGCTCAGGTCATGATTTCGTGGTTTGTGAGTTCGAGCCCCACATCCGGCTCTGTGCTGACAGCGCAGAGCCTGAAGCCTGCTTCGGATTCTGTGTCTCCCTCTCTCTCTGCCCCTCCCCCATGCATTCTCTCTCTCTCTCTCTCTCTCTCTCTCTCTCTCTCTCTCTCTCTCTCTCCATAAATGAATAAACATTAAAAAATTATTAAAAAAAGAGACAAATCCCAGTAACAATGTAGGGGAGCAGAAAGTAATTACATTTGTGGTGCACACAGCATAACAAATGAACTTAAAGCATTATGTCGTACACCTGAAACTAACGTAAAATTGTGTGTTAAGTCTACTAAAAAAAATAGCCAACAAGTTATCTGTTGAACACATGAATAGCACGTGAAAAGGTGCTCAACCTTGGTAATAACCATGGATATGCAACTTGAAACCATAATGAGCTACCACGTTATGCTTATTAGAATGGCTTTTATGAAAAAAACAAGAAATAACAAGTATGGGTGAGGGCATGAAGAAAAAGGAACTCTTGTGCACTTTTGAAGAGAAGGTTAACTGGTACAGCCACTATGGGAAACAGTATGGAGGTTCCTTAGAAATTAAAAATAGAACTACCACACAATCCAGTAATTCCCTTTCTGGGTATTTATCTGAAGGAAATGAAATCGCTACCTCAAAAAGACATCTGCACCCCAATGTTTATTACAGCATTGTTTATAATAGCCAAGACATGGAAACAACCTAAATGTCCATCAATGGATTCATGGATTAAAAAATGTGGTGTATATACATAGTGAAATATTTTTCATCCACGAAAAAGAAGGAAATCATGTTGAGATAACATGAATGGAACTTGAGGGCAATCTGCAAGTGAGGTAAGTCAGAGGGAACAACAAATGCCATATGATCTCATATGTTGCAATCTAAGAAAAATATACAAGCTCAAAGATACAGAGAACAGATTGCTGGTTACTAGACAAAGGGAGTGGGGGGGGGAGGGGTGAAATAGATAAAGGCACTCAAAAGGTACGAACTTCCAGTTATGAGATAAATAAGTCCTGGAGATGTAAAGTGCAATATGGTGACTACAGCTAATAATGTTGTCCTGTATATTTGCAAGTTGCTAAGAGAATAGATCTTAAAGGTTATCATCAAAAGAGAAAAAATTGTAACTTTTTAAATATGGTGATGGATGTTAACTAAACATATTGTGGCAATCATTTCACAATACACACATAAATTAATCATTATATTGTATAAGTAGAAAAAATACAATGTTATATGTCAATATATCTTAAATAATAATAATAATAAATTTGTTATTTAAAATTAAGAAACTCAATACCCAGAAAAGAAAAATCCAATTTAAAAGTGGGCAGCAGACATGAACAGACATTTATCCAAAGAAGACATCCACATGGCTAACAGATATTGAAAATATGCTCAACATCACTCATCAGGGAGATACAACCCAAACTACAATGAGGTATCACCTCACACCTGTCAGAATAGCTAAAATCAAAAACACAAGAAACAACAATTGTTGGCAAGGACGTGGAGAAAAAGGAGCGCTCTTGCACTGCTGGTGGGAATGCAAACTGGTGCAGCTACTGTGGAGGTTCCCCAAAACATTAAAAGTAGAATTGCCCCATGATCCAGGAATTGCACTATTGAATATTTACCCAAAAAAAGACAAAAACACTAATTCGAAGGGATACATGCACCCCTATGTTTATTGCAGCATTATTTACAATAGCCAACTAGAGAAGCAGCCTAAGTGTCCATCAACAGATGAATGGGTAAAGAAGATAGCGTAGGTACACACAATGGAATATTATTCAGCTATAAAAAGAATGGAATCTTGCCATTTGCAACAATAGGGATGGACCTAAAGGGTATAATGCTGAATGAAATAAGTCAATCAGAGAAAGACAAATACCATATGATCTCACTCATATGTGGAATTTAAGAAACAAAACAAATGAGCAAAGGAAAAAGAGAGAGAGAGAAACCAAGAAACAGGCTCTTCACTAAAGAGAACAAACTGATGGTTATCAGAGGGAAGGTGAATGGGGAAATGAGGAAGACAGGGGATAGGGATTAAAGAGTACACTTATCATGATAAAAAAATGATAAAAAATAAAAATAAAATAAGACACGTCCTCTGGAATTTCTGTGATGTTATTTCCATAGAAGATAGCTAGTGAAGGATAGAAATTAGGGGACAGAAATTATTGTGCAAAACAGAAATTCTACAGTGGTTTCTTTTTTATTTTTATAAATACAATCCAGTCCATGATGGGAAGATATTTCTATTAAAGAATAGTCAAATTCTCTATATACTATATATTTTCTAAATTAAATGTGTCAGTGTTTCTGTTGAAAGAAAAACAAATACTACATGACTTTTTAGCTTGGATAAAAATGCATCCTTATTTCAGTCACTACATAACATCTTCATACTTTAATATATCATTGAATTTTATTTGTTACGCAAGAAGGTACAAACTGTAGATGAAAATGACATTTCTCAACTGACAAATGGATAAAGAAGATGTGGTTTATATATACAATGGAATACTACTTGGCAATGAGAAAGAATGAAATCTGGCAATTTGCAGCAATGTGGATGAACTGGAGGGTATTATGCTAAGTGAAATAAGTCAGGCAGAGAAAGACAGATACCATATGTTTTCACTCATATGTGGATCTTAAGAAGCGTAACAGAAGACCATGGCGGAGGAGAAGGGGAAAAAAAGAAAGTCACATAGAGGGAGGGAGGCAAACCATAAGAGACTCTTGGATACCGAGAACAAACTGAGGGTTGGTGGGGGATGGGGGAGAGGGGAAAGTGGGTGATGGGCATTGAGGAGGGCACTTGTGGGGATGAGCACTGGGTGTTATATGGGAACCAATCTGACAATAAATTATCTTAAAAAAAAGATGACATTTCTCAAATTCTTCTACATGAGAGACTGGTGTTTGAGTGCCTTCCTGCAGCATAGCGTATATTAAAGACAAGAAAATTTTAGTTTAGAAAAAAGCACACCAACATTTTTGATTCTTTAAAAAGAAAGGCGATTCTAAAGGGAAAAGAGTTATATATATATATTCAGTTTAGGTAAACTCTTTGACTAGTTATTTAGGCTTTAAAATTTCTTTCATCGAGCAACTCTTCCATTATTGTATTTCTCCCAGGTAATGGCCACCTTATATAAGAAACAAATCAAAGTAAAGGTAATTTATTGTCCACTAAAAATTTCATTTTCTGTCAGCATCCAAATATGAGATCATATATATGAGCCCAGATACAAATTGTAGAGATTAATTTTATTAAAATGCAGCAACAAGCAGAATTTTCCCCCAATACAATAAATCTTTCAGATGGATTAGGGACCTTGAATTTAAACCTGTGATGTTATCTTGCCTTCTTAAAAATGGTTATAAAAGCTACAGTTAATAGAGTCGTTCATAGACATTCCCATTTCTTCCTTCCCAAGCCATAGCATAATACATTTTTCTTCAGAATCTCAGGCATATGAAATGAACAAACCAACAAAAACCCTCATGGTAAGAAATTATTTATAAGTATACATATGCTTTTATAAGTACGTTAACAAAATTCTATATAAGAAAGGTTTCTAAGTAAAGTTTTATAAAGCAGAATGTCAATGTTGAACAGTTAAGATGGTGATAAAAATCACAGCTTTCTGGGTCTCTCTACGATCACCAGCAACTCGGGCATCCTTCAGAGTTCACAACAGAAATTCTGTCACCTCAGGACCCAGCTTAGGCCAGTTGCCTCCTATCTGCATGGTCCCTTGTGCTTTCCTCACAGACATGTTCTTGCAGGTGTCTTTTCACTCACTATACCCAGAATGCTGAAGCCATTAGGAGATGCTCAGGAGGTATTCTGTACTAAGGTCAGTACAGAATTGGGTTGGGTTTTTGATGGCATGCTTGTCATGGTGACTTGGGTTTATTTGGTTTTAATATCAGTATAATTAGTATACAGTGTTATATTAGTTTCAGGGGTATAACACAATGATCCCACAATTCTATACATTACTCAGTGCTCTTCATGATAAGTGTACTCTCAATGCCCTTCACCTACTAACCCCACCTTTCCTCTTGTAAACATCGGTTGATTCTCTATATTTAAGAGTCTGTTTGTTTGGTTTGTCTCATGTTTCATGGCTCCCCTGTTTTGTTTCTTAAATTCCACGTATGAGTGAAATCATATAGCATTTGTCTTTCTCTGACTTACTTCACTTAGCATCATACCCTCTAGGCCCATCCATGTTGTTGCTAAAGGCAAAATTTCATTTTTTTTGTGGCTGAATAATATTCCATACCCCATATACCAAAGATTCCATATATTTTTCTTTTTTTAAAAGTAGACTCCATGCCCAGTGCAGAGCCCAATGCAGGGCTTGATCTCACAACCCTGAGATCAAGACCTGAGCTGAGATCAAGAGTCAGACACTTAACCAACTGAGCCATCCAGATGCCACCATATCACATCTTCTTTATCCATTCATCTAGCAATGGATACTTGGGTTGCTTCTTGGTTATTGTAAATACTTGGTTATTGTAAATAATGTTGACATAAACACAGGGGAGCATTTATCTTTTCAAATTAATGTTTTCATATTCTTTGAGTAAACACCCAGTAGTGGAATTACTGGATCATACAGTAATTATGCCTTGAATTTTTTTGAGGAATCTCCATACTGTTTTCCATAATGGCTTTGCCAGTTTGCATTCCCATTTACAGTGCAAAGTGTTCCTTTTTTTCCACATTCTCACCAATACTTGATGTTTCTTATGTTGCTGATTTTAGCCATTCTTCCAGAATGGTGTGAGGTGATAATATCATTGTAATTTTGATCTGCATTTCCCTGATGATGAGTGATGCTGAGCATCTTTTCATGGTCTGTTGGCCATCTGTAAATCTTCTTTGTACAACAGTCTATTCATGCATTCTGCCCATTTTTAATAGCATTATTTGTGGGTTTTTTGGTGTTGAGTTGTATAACTTCTGTGTATATTTTGGATACTAAACCTTTATCATATATGTCACTTGCAAATGTCTTGTCCAATTCAGTAGGTTATCTTTTAGTTTTGTTGGTTGTTTGCTGTGTAGAACGTTTTTATTTTGATGTAGTCTCCATAGTTTATTTTTGCTTCTGTTTCTCTTGTCTCAGGAGACATATCTAGAAAAATGTTACAGCTGAATACAGAGAAATTACTGTCTGTGCTCTCTTGTAGGATTTTTGATTTTAGGTCTCACATTTAGGTCCTTAATTCATTTTGAGTTCCTTTTTGTGTATGGTGAGAAAAAGTGGTCCAGTTTCATTCTCTTTCATGTTGTTGTCCAGTTTTACCAATACCATTTCTTGAAGAGATAGTCTTTCTTATTGCATATTCTAACCTCCTTTTTCAAAGATTAATTGACCATATAATTGTGGGTTTATTTCTGGTTTCTCTATTCCATTCTACTGATCTATGTGTCTATTTTATGTGCTAGCACCACACTGTTTTGATTACTATAGCTTTGTAGAATATCTTGAAATCTGAGACTGTGATACTTCCAGTTTTGTTCTTTTTTAGATTGCTTTGGCTATTCAGGGTCTTTTGTGGTCTCATAGAAATTTTAATACTATTTGTTCTAGCTCCATGAAAAATGCTGTTGGTATTTTGATAGGGATTGCATTAAATCTGTAGATTGCTTTGGGTACTATATACGTTTTAGCAATATTTGTTCTTCCAATTCATGAGCATGGGATGTTTTTCCATTTGTTTGTGTCATCTCCAATTTCTTTTATCAATGTTTTATAGTTGTCAGAGTACAAGTCGTTTACCTCCTTGGTTAAGTGTATTCCTAGGTATTTTATTATTTTATTATTCCTAGGTATTATTGTTATTATTTTGGTGCAATTGTAAATGTGTTCTTCATTTCTCTTTCTGATATTTCATTTTTAGTGTGTGGAAATGCAACAAATTTCTATATATTGATTTTGTATCCTGTTACCTTGCTGAATTCATTTATCAGGTCTAGCAGTTTGGGGGGGGAATGTTTAGAGTTTTCTATATATAGTATTATGTCATCTGCAAATAATGAAAATTTTACTTCTTCCTTACCAATTTGGATACATTTTATTTCTTTTTCTTGTCTGATTGCTATGGCTAGGACTTCCAGTACTACATTGAATAAAGATGATGAGAGTGGACATCTTTGTTTTGTTCCTGTCTGTAGGGGAAAAGCTCTGTTTTTCCCCCATTGAATATGATGTTAGCTGTGGGTTTTTTACATATGGCCTTTATTATGTTGAGGTATGTTCCCTCTAAATCTACTTTGTGGAGGGCTTTTATCATGAATAGATGTACATTGTCAAATGATTTTTCTGCCACCATTAAAATGATCATATGGTTTTTATCTTTTCTCTGTTGTTGTGATGCATCATGTTGATTGATTTGTGAACAATGAACCACAGTTGCATCCCAGGAATAAATCCCACTTGATCTCGTGGTGAATGATTTTTTTAATGTATCATTGGATTTGGTTTGCTTTTATTTTGTTTATGATTTTTGCATCTATGTTCATCAGAGATATTGGCCTCTAGTTCTCTTTATTTGTAGTGTCTTTACCTGGCTTTTGTATTAGGGTAATGCTGGCCTGTCAGAATTAATTTGGAAGCTTTCTTTCCTCTTCTATTTTTTGGACTAGCTTGAGAAGAGTAGGTATTACTCTTTTTTAAATGGTTGGTAGAATTCACCTGTGAAGACTTATGGTCCTAGACTTCTGTTTCTGGGAGGTTTTTGTTTGTTTGTTTGTTTTTGCTTTTGTTCTTGATTACTGATTCAATTTCATTGTTGGTAAGCAGTCTGTTAAAATTTTCTATTTCTTCCTGATTCATTTGTGGGAGGTTATATGTTTCTAGGAATTCATCTATTTCTTCTAGGTTGTCCAATTTGTTGGCATATAGTTTTTCATAATATTCTCTTCTAATCCTTGGTATTTCTGTGGTGTTGGTTGTTATTTTTTCTCTTCATTTATGATTTTGACTCTTCCCTCTCTCTCTCCCTCTCTTTTGATGAGTCTGGTTAAAGATTTATCAATTTTGTTGATCTTTTCAAAGAACCATCTGCTGGTTTCATTGATATGTTGTTTCTTTACTTTCTATTTCATTTACTTCTCTAATATTTATTATTTCCCACCTTCTACTGGTTGGGATTTGTTCTTCCTTTTCTAGCTCCTTTAGGTAAAAGGTTAGGTTGTTTAGTTGAGACTTTTCTTGCTTCTTGAGATAGGCTTGTATTGCTATAAACTTCCTTCTTAAAATGGCTTTTGGTGCATCTTAAAGGTTTTGGAACTTTGCGTTTTCATTTTCATTTGTCTCTTTTTTTTATTTCTTCTTTGATTTATTGGTTGACTCAGTCATTGTTTAGTAGCATGTTATTTAATCTCCATGTATTTGTGTTCTTTCTATATATTTTTCTTATGGTTGATATCTTGTTTCATAGCATTGTGGTCAGAAGAGATTCATGGTATTATTTTAGTCTTTCTGAATTTGTTGAGACTTGTGTTGTGACCTAATATGTGATCTACTCTGGACAATGTTCCATGTGCACTAGAAAAAAATGTGTGTTTTTCTGTTTTAGGGGGCAATGTTCTGAATATATGTTAGATACATCTTGTCCAATGTGTCATTCAAAGCCATGGTCTCCTTGTTGATTTTCTGTTTGGATGATCTATCCATTGATGTAAGTGCAGTATTAAAGTCCCCTATTATTGCATTGCTATCAGTTACTTCCTTTCTGTTTGTTACTAACTGCTTTTTGTATTTGGGTGCTTCCATGTCAGATGCATAAATATTTACAATTGTTATATCTTCTTGTTGGATTGTTATTTCTATGATTATATATTGTCTTTCTTTGTCTATTGCTACAGTCTTTCTTTTAAAGTCTATTTTGTCTGATATAAATATTGGTATCACGGTTTTCTTTTCACATTCACTTGCATGCTAAGTGCTTTTCCATCCCTTCACTTTCAATCCACATGTGTCTTTAGACCTGAAATGGTCTCTTGTAGGCAGCATATAGATAGGTCTTGCTTTTTTATCATTCTGTATCTTATGTCTTTTGACATTTATTCCTTTTACATTTAGAGTGATTATTGATAATTAAGTACTTATTGTCATTTTGTTACTTGTTTTATGGTTGTTTTTGTATTCTCTTGCTCCCTTCTCTTATGGCTTGCTGGTTTTCCTTAGTGATATACTTGGATTCCTTCCTCTTTATTTTTTGCATATCTGTTACTGGTTTTTGATCTGTGGTTACCATTAGGTTTGTATACAGCATTTTGCACATATAGCAGTCTATATTAAGTTGATGGTCGATTAAGTTTGAAACTATTCTCTACTCCTCTCCCTCTCACATTTTAGTTTATGATGTCGTGCTTTGTATCCTTATATTTTGTGAATCCCTTAACTGATTTTTATAAACTTAATTGTACTGCTTTTATGTTCCTACTTTTCTTACTCCTGCTGATGGTCCCTCCTTTCCACACAGTCTCCTTTAACATTTCTTGTGGTGCTGGTTTAGTGGTGATGAATTCCTTTTACTTTTGTCTGGGAAACTTTATCTCTCCATCTATTCTGAATGATAGCCTTGCTGGGTAGAGCATTCTTGCCTGTAGGGTTTTTTTCTTTCAGAACTTTGAATATATCCTGGCACTCCCTGTAAAATGTCTGTTGAAAATCAACTGATAGCCTTACGAGATTTCCCTTCTATGCAAAAGTTTTATTGCTTTTAAATTTTCTCTTTATTACTATTTTTTTGCCATTTTAATTTCTATGTCTCTTGGTATGGACCTCCTTGGGTAGAGTTTTTAGGGGATCTCTGTGCCTCCTGGATCTGGATTTCTATTTCTCCCTCCCAAATCTGGGAAGTTTTCTAGCTATTATTTCCCCAAATAAAATTTCTGACCCCTTTCCTCTCTCTTCTTCTGAGATAACTATAATGTGAATGTTATTATGTTTGATGATGTCACTGCATTCTCTAAGTCTGTTTTCATTTTTTAGTAATGTTTTTCTCTCTCCCGGTCAGCTTGATTACTTTCCTTTCTCTGTCATCCAGGTTGCTGATCAGTTCTGCCTCCTATAGTCTACTATTTATTTCACTAGTGTTATTTTTATTTCAGTTATTGAATTCTTCATCTCTGATTAGTTCGTTTTTATGTTTTCTACCTCTTTGCTGAGGGTGTTACTGAAATTCTTCACTCAAGTCCATTGAGCATCCTTAGGACCATTACTTTAAATTCTCAATCAAACATATTACTTCATTAGCTCTCTTGCTATGATTTTGTTCTGTCCTTTCATTTGAGAGATATTCTTCTGTCTCCTCACTTTATCTAATTCTCTGTGTCTGTTTCTATGTGTTAGGAACTAGGTTTCCTGCTCTTAAAAGTAGTGACCTTATAAAGAAGAGGTTCTAGGGGCGCCTGGGTGGCGCAGTCGGTTGAGCGTCCGACTTCAGCCAGGTCACGATCTCGCGGTCCGTGAGTTCGAGCCCCGCGTCGGGCTCTGGGCTGATGGCTCAGAGCCTGGAGCCTGTTTTCGATTCTGTGTCTCCCTCTCTCTCTGCCCCTGCCCCGTTCATGCTCTGTCTCTCTCTGTCCCAAAATATAAATAAATGTTGAAAAAAAAATTAAAAAAAAAATAAATAAAGAAGAGGTTCTATAATTGCCCTGCAGTGCAATGTTCCCTGTTCACTAGAACCTGACACTTCAGGGGTTTCTCCTACTATTGTGGCTGAGCCACTCTGGCTTTCAGTCCAGTTATCTGCAATGGCCGTCTTTGCCTTTTGTGGGCAAGGTTTGGACCCTGTGCTGTTAGTGGGCCAGTCTGGGGCCACCTCGGGCTCGAGTTCTGTCAGACCAGGCATTTGCCAGAGATACAATAGCACCAAACTTCAGGGTTCTTTCCTTGTGTTGTCCCCTGAGAGGTTTGCGCTGGTGGGTGGGTCCTGTGGTCAGACCAGGTGTCTGCCCCCAGCCCACTACTGGAGCCACAGTTGGAATGGTGTGTGGCTATCTTCTCCTCTCTCTGGGGCAGAAGGCAATTTGGGGTGGTGTTGGCCTTTTGTGGGGCTGCTTGCACACTGCCAGGCTCATGTCACTGCTTTGGATGGGATCTGGCCACGGGTGTATTGGAGGGCGCAGGTCCACAGGAGAGCATGGAGGCGGGGTGTGTAGCACCAGCAAAGTCTCTACAGGTCTCCTGCAGGAAGGGACCTGCATTTGCCCAAAACTCCTCCACAGGCCAGCTGGGTTGGAGGAGGTAGATCCACACAAGAGTGTGGGGGTGGGGCATGCTGTTGGCAAGACAGGTGGAGAGTGTTCTCATTGTGCGGGTTCCCACAGCTGTCTGTGTATCTAGGTTGGGGGTGGGGGAGGGAAATGGTGCTGCCAGCTCTTTCGTTCTTCAGGAAGTCTCCCAAAGATCCCTGCCCTTCTAGCATACATTCTGAGATTAGCAAACAAATCTCCCTCCTATATACTCCAGGCATTTTTCAATGCTGTTTGTTGTGTTGCCTATTTATTTATGAAAAATTTTTAATGATCTAGATTTATCCAATGAATGGTGAACTTATACTTTCTTTAAAAAAAACCCTCCTTTTCAATATTGAGTAGTCATTAAAATAAGTTAATTAGTCCTATAGCTTAATGTAATAGATACTCAGTAAAGGGTGGGGACTCAGTTTCCTTTTGCCCTTCTGGATCTCCCAGAGCCAAACGTCTTGATCTTTAAAGTTCCAGGTTTTAAGCCCTGCTGATTGTAAGAACTTGCAAAAGTATGCCCCTCTGGTTTTTAAAGCTACAATTTAGGGAGATTGATCTTCCTTGTGCAGGTTTTTCATGCCTGGAATGCCTGTTGTAAGGGTCTGTTCCTTTCCCATCTCATGCCCACAGCATCCCTCCCTTCCACCAACAGTCTTGGGGTTCCATTTAACTCCTAACCACACTGCTGCCCTTCCTACCCTTTTCAGTATAGCACTTTCTCTACATTTAGCTGTGGGGCATATGTTCTGCCTGTCTTTGGGTCATTTTCTGGGTTATTTACACTGATATGAGTGTTACCTAGTTGTATCTGTGGGGTGAGGTGGGCTTAGGATCCTCCTACTCCATCATCTTCCCTAGAAGCCCAAATTTATTTGTTTTTTTTTTAAATCATAGTTAATGTTGAGAATAAATCCTCTAGGTCTAGAAAGCATGGCCTCTTTTAGCTTTTTTTGCTCTCAGTGTTTCCAAATATTAGATTTTTGCATGTTTAAGTTTTCTAGAGCTCTGTTCTTCTTCTTCACTGTTTGATGAGCTTTACCCAATATCTTTCTCAAGACATCTTGAAAAAGTTCAGAGTCACCAAAATTATGCCTTTACCTTACCTCTTAGAAAGCACGTTGTCTGGGTTTATTGTAGATTCTTCCCTTAATGGCTAATATAGGGGAAGTTTTTTTTAACTTTGAATAATCAGAACTGTACATTTTGGCCATGTTATCTGTTAAGCTACCTCCAACTGTTTCAACCTTATGAAATTCTTCATGGAATATAATCATCATCATCATCATCATCAAGGTGTGTTCTAATCAGGAGAGGTGGAACTATATAGCGTTCTTGGTATGGCCAACACTGAGTGTGGCTTTAAGCTCTAGGCATATTGTTTTTAATCTGTAAAATGATAATTAAAAAGGCAATGTCTTCCACAAACTGGGACAAAGGTCTTTGGAATCTTATAGCCACCAGCATAGGGTGTAGGCCTTCCAGTACCGTCCACAGCCCCATGTGCTGCCATCCTTCCAGCTGGGGTCACAGGACACAGAACAGCCTCTACTTAGATCACTGCAGTTGCCCAGTTCCCATAGCAACTGCTCAGACTCTGATGCAGTTGTCCTTTCCTCATTGCCTCTTTGGGGCCTCTTTCCTCAACATATAAATTAAGTAATTGATATTTCTTTAATCACTCCTTCTTTTTACCAAAGAGACCCTATGTACCAAATATAGTACAGCAATAGCACTAACAATAAAAATAATAACTTATTTTTAAGAGTTCCCCCTAAATGTCAGCATTCTAGCAGGTCCCCAAACCATTATACGAACTAAATGATAAAACTGGTATGTAATTGTGATTGGAATAAAATTACAGTCCCACCATATTGGAATGGAGGTACAATCTGGAACATTTTCTGAGTTAGGTGTATTGTCATCCACTGAAAGGCTTACAGCCCTATTATATTCTCATTAGTATCATGAAATAAATTCTCCTTTATTTTGTAGAGCTTATTTTGTGACTCCTATAGTAACTGCCTCTCTATTAACATGATAATAACAATTTAAATATTGTATTAGGCTGACAGGGTAAATATCAAAAGAATACAGCCATGATGGAAAACAGAGTAGAGGTTCTCAAAAAAAAAAAACAAAAAAAACAAAAAAACAACAACAACAACAAAAAAAACAGAACTACCATATGATCCAGCAATCTCACATCTGGGTATATATTCAAAGGTAATAAAAACGAGATCATGAAGAAATATCTAAGTCCCGTGTTCATTACAGTGTTATTCACAGTAGCCAAAATATGGAAACAACTTAAGTATTTGCCCACAGATGAATGGATAAAGAAATATCTCACACACACACACACACACACACACACACACACACACACATTATTCAGCCATGAAAGAAGGAAATTGTTCCATTTGTGACATGGATGAACCTAGAGGACCTTATGCTAAGTGAAGTAAGCCAGACAGAAAGACAAATACTGTATGATCTCACTTATATGTAGAATCTAAAAAAAATATCGAACTCCTAGAAACAGAGTAGGTGGTGGCTACCAGGGGCTGAGGGACGGGGGAAATGAGGAGATGTTGTTCAAAGGATACACATTTTCAGTTATACAATGAATTAGTTCCAAGGATCTAATGCACAGCATGGCAATGATTCTTAATGACATTGTATTGGACGCTTGAAATTTACTGAGAGAGTAGATCCTAAGGATCCTCACATCAACAAAAGGGTAACTGTGTCAAGTGACGCACGTGTTCATGAGCTTGATTGGGATCATCACTTTACAATGTATACCTATGTCACATCATCGAGGATACCTTATGTATGTATAATTTTTATTTGCCAATTCTGCCTCAATAAGGCTGGTGAAAAAAGAAAATAATGTTATGGATTCATTTCCTTTAAGTACATCTATAAGTATTCTCGTCAGTAAACTGGCAAGAGGAATATAGATAGGGCTGACTGACTTGGCATAGATTGGGACATGGGGATAGATGAGGCAGAAGGCACCTGCAGAGCAAATGGGACTTGCATGGCTTGACAACTTTCTCTACTGGGCTAAATGGGAGATCATTCAGGAAGCCCTCACGGCCGTAACTCTGCAGTAAGGTACCATGGTGAAGAAACCTCAGCTGTGATAGGATGGGTGACTGTCTCTGGTCTTCTAGATAACCTCCTCCTTAAATAGGAGAGTGCTCAAGATTTCTCTTCTGGTGAGAAACACAGGGCTTAGGAAAAGACTGTTCTGTGATCATACAGGATTTTGTTCATTTTTTCTGTGTAGGGTCAGTTACATACGGTACAATTTTCACTCTATGTGCTTTTGTTTTAGTAAAAACTGATTAAAAAATACGGTGCACAGGAGGGCACCTTTTGGGATGAGCACTGGGTGTTGTATGGAAACCAATTTGTCAATAAATTTCATATAAAATAAATAAATAAAAATAAAAAAAATACGGTGCACAAATGTTACATGCAGTTATTTTGAACTCTACTTATCAAAGTATGGAGGCTTGTTTCTGTATTTGTGTGGAAATTCTATTACAGTTGCCAGATTTTTGTGTGGAACCTTCTGACATCATCAGACATATTAGTCTTAAATCAATGATTCATAGAAGGACACAGAGCTTTTTTGTACATATGGGGCAGGATTACTTTGAAGCTTCCAGAAGCCACTTCCAGAGCAACCTTATCTGCACAGGATTACCAATTAGCTGTAATCCCCTCTCTACTCAGAAACATCCAGGCCACGGAGGGAGACAAGGAAAGGTAATAAACACAAGCTCTTTCCTTTCTAAAGATAATAAAAGTGAAACTCTTAAAAGGGGAGATTTATGACAGATGGTAGCCGATATTATCCATAATTTCATTAGTGAACTCCTGATTGCATAAAAGAGTACTTATTATAGAAGCTTCTCTTCAGAAACCCTGATTATTATATTTGTTTTTCTTTTAATATGCGCACGTAGTGGGAGAACATGCATGGAATTTATTAGGTCTGGCTAATTTTCTATCGATTCTAAGAACCCAAGATTAGCCATGTGCAGTTCATAGCTAGCATTGCAAAAAGAGAAAATGTCACCTAGAAAAAGCGAGAAGTGCTTTGTTCCTTAAAAATTAGAGTAATATGAGATGTAAAATATCACAGTACTTTGAGAAAAAAAAACTAGCAAAATTCCCAGAATCAATCAGCCAAATATAATTGTGTTATTAAGAAACCATTTGACTGTGTGTAGATGAAAAGCCATATTTTGCTCAACCTACAAAAGCTTTACAGTGTATCTGAAACATCTAAATTACCTTTATTAATAAATATAAAATGTATAATTTTTGGCAGTATGCTGGATTAATTGCCTAACAAAGTAAGTGAGTCCCATGAGCATGCTATGCAAATCATTTTGTAAAAGGTCATTTTTATTAGTGACAGTGGTCAAATTAAATATGCAATTTCTGGAATAATGTGGCACATAATGTGCTGATACATTCAAATACTATGGATATTAAACCCGACTATGCCTTATTTTAGGAAGCTAAGTATAAATTAAATGAATCTGAGTTATTTGTGATTTATTCAGCACTCACTCACTCTACAAATGTTCATTGATAATCCCCTGGGTGTTCGGTTAGCACTGGGAAGGGTACCTTCTTTGCAGCCATCAAATACTTGATCTCCAGATGTCTAGCACATGGATACATAGGAGGTACTCAAAACGTAACTGCTACTCTCCTTCGTGAACTATTGTAGAACAACATACAAGATACTGCTCTGGGTCTTGAGAATACAATACTGAACGAGACAGGGAAGGTTCCTACTCCGATGGAAATCATCTTCCAGTGGGAAAGAACCCTCACTAAGAAACAAATAGGATCAATTCAGAGAGCAGTACCTGCTGGAAGAAAGGTAGTGGGACAGAATCAGACAAGTGTGGATAACATCTGACAGAAGGATCAAGGGGACCCCTTGGAGCTGAAAACCCACCAACTGGGAGTAAGTCAAACAAAAATGTAGAGGAAGGGCATTTCAAGGAGAAACTGCTGACACAGAAGCCCATGCTTGAGACTGTTTGTAATATAAATAGCTTCCCTAAGTGTGGACTCTGAAAACCTCAGGTGTCTCTTACTGTTCCTTAAGAGAAGAGCGACCCCGGTGGGGCGAAGGGCTAGATGCGGACTATGAAGCTGCTCTGTTTGGCCAGCATGATGCTCAGGGCTTGTTTCATCTTATTGTTTTAGGCCAACAACCAAAACTTGAGAGCTTTCTAACTAAAATCCAGATTCCTGACTTTTCTCTAGAAACCAGGTCTGGGGTCTTGGGATCTGAATGTCAGCACAGTGGGCAGGGGCTCGATAGCTCGGTGTGAGGTTCTGCACTACATTTGCCGATATCTTCCCACTTTCTTCTTTCGCCCTAATCCTGAAGCCAAAGTTCGGCGGCCATTTCTCATCATGCTCCTGCTATCGGTCTTCTCTGTAACTATGTTCCCATCAAAAGTAGGAAAAGAAAAGCTAGGTTTAGAGGGTTATGTGTTTCAAGACAAAATGGTTGAAAAGTATATAAACCAGTCTTGATGTCAGCTGAATACAATCCAGCTTTACCTGTCATTTGTGTTTTTCTCCTGATCCTATTAAACATATGAGTTTGAGACACTTGAACTTGGGTTTTAAAAATCAAGAGCACGGTCTAAAATTGGTGTGTTTTTTTTGGAAAAATAAAATAAAATTCGAATAACTGCAGTTTTGGGCTGCCTCTGTGGGACAAGTTGGGTGTCTGGACTATTTGAACTTGACTTTTAATTTCAACACCTACCAAACTGATGACGGGCAAGTTCAATACTCCTCTCATCCTCAGTGTCCTCATCTGTAAAGCTATTGATTTGGATATAGAATAATCAACTGTGTCACATTATTCTAAGAATTAAAAGTTAACCTATAGAAGCACATAATACATGGTAGACGATAAATGTAAAATCTCGATTATGTCACGTATAAGGCACAGAAGCACTCAGAATGACTTACCTCACCTTAGTTATATTCTGAATTTCTTCCAAGGTGGGTAGAAGAGAAGAGACTGGGCAAGTGGGAGAAAAGGAGGGGAAAGCAGTAACATGATTCACTGTACAGTGGGTGCTAGCTATGTGCCCGGTTCTTAATTCACAGTAGGTTACCTCTGTTTCACAGATAAGGAACAGGAGGTGCAAAGAAGCTACATAAGGTGCCAAGGTCACACAGGAATAAGAGTAAGAGAGATGCTTGTATGCAAACTTTTCACCACCCCTTCTCTCTCTCTTTTTTTTTTTTTTTTTACCACCTCCCTGCCCCTAGCTAGAATGGATGGAGAGCTATTGTATAACTTCCTTGAGCCACAGAAATGAAAGCACTCCTAGTATCAGTGGATTTATCAAACTTGGAGATGCATAGGCGTCACCTGCACAGCTCATTAAAAATGCCCTACTGCTAAGGTCTCTGATTCAGTGAGTGATCCAATCATTCCATCTTGAGAGGCACCAAAGACATTCGTCTTTCTGGTCTCAGGGGCTAATTTTTAAGTGAAAAATACAGAATACAGTGAAAAATTCCAACTGGTACCTGAAGAGAAGACACCGCATGAGAATGGATAAAACATAAGCCTCTAATTGGTCACAGAGAAATCTTCAATGTTGTCTCAGGTCACTTTTTTTTTTTTAAATTAGGGTACAGTTGAGAGGACAGATAAGACTTGATAGAGTGAAGTTCAACTAAAATAATTAAATTCCAACGAAAAATCTTCATCATGCTTTGTCCTTTCTATGATAGAAATGTTTTAGGTAGTTTGCTTATTCAATTATAGAATATATGTATTTTTAATTGAACATTAAATACCTAAATTTAGAACCCTTCTTAATTACACCTTACATACAGGCCATGCACAGTTAATCATTGCTAATTTCCATCATACTTCCCTCTGAAAAAGAAGTTTTTTATGCATCCATTACCAGTTTCGTTGTATCTTTCCTGGTAAAAACTCTGGTAAGTTTCATTAGAGAAAACAGCAGACACTATTGGAACTTACTGTCACTGAGTTCATGGCCGGAAACTGTTCCTACAAAGAGAAGTAAGACTCGGTCTCTGTCTTCTTACTTTCCAGGTAGAGAGAATTGCAAGGCCTGAGCTTTCAAGTGCTGCCTTAACATCCCGGAGCTTCACAGGGCTGCAAAGGCTTAACCATGAGTTCACTGCTCTTGCCAGAGAGGCCCTCACAACTCAGCGTGAAAATCCCCCACCAACTAGTCCCCTATCAGCCAGACCTGCTGCACCTGCCCCTTCTTTTTCAATGTAAGGACCGCACTTCCTTGTCAGGCCATAAAATTACTCAAACAAGCCAATCACATTCTCCCGAGGGAAGCAGCCGTAATGCAACCCCGGTTCCTGTAAAGCCTGCTTCTCACAGCCCCTGGTGCTTCCCCTCTGCTTTACTAATTTGATTTCCTTTGCTTTTATTCAGTAGGCCGACATTTTTATTTTGTTACTAAATGTAGTTCCTCATTTGTGAGTTGACTGTCCATGTCATTCCATTCTTTTTCAGCTTCAAGGGTCTTAGTGTTTTAGTATCAATTGGGATGGACTCTTTTTATAGTAGAAAATGCTATATTTGTTGCAACCAGTTTCTTCAATCTGTTTTCATCTTTTGTTTTTAATGATGTAGTTTTGCCTTTCTGAAGTAAAAATCATACTTAAATTTCAAATGTTTATGCAGATCAAGTATCCACTTTTTTTCTGTAGGCCTGTGGTTGCTTTTATTTTATTTTTTTTTTAATTTTTTTTTCAACGTTTATTTATTTTGGGGACAGAGAGAGACAGAGCATGAACGGGGGAGGGGCAGAGAGAGAGGGAGACACAGAATCGGAAACAGGCTCCAGGCCCAGAGCCTGACGCGGGGCTCAAACTCACAGACCGCGAGATCGTGACCTGGCTGAAGTCGGACGCTTAACCGACTGCGCCACCCAGGCGCCCCCTGTGGTTGCTTTTAAACTAAGAAAGTATCTAGGGGCGCCTGGGTGGCTCAGCTGGTTAAACTAAGAAAGTATTCAATCCAGAGATCTGACCAATACTTAACACATTATTAATTAATTAATTAATTAATACATTATTCAAGTTTTCTCTGGTTTGATTTTTTTTTTTTAACTCTTAAGGCATCTGATACCTTTAGTGTGGTGTGAGGTAAGGTTTCTAATTTCTGGCTTGGTATTTATCAGATAAAGGATCTTAATTTATAATTCCAATTTCTTTTCTCTTTTTAATCTCAAGGGTCTTCACTTTTCCCATGGCCAAGTAGAAAGAGGAAGAAAAGATTACAGGCAAGTGTGACACTGTATTGTTGTTTCCCTAATTAACATGGAGTGGGAGTCTCTTTGAGGGAATGAGTTCTCTGAATATCTTCGCATTTTGGTTAATAACTCGACTCTTGCTTGTTTGTTAAAAAAAAATTAGGCAGAGAAGAGATAGATGGACCAAAACATTCATAAAATACTCACAATTAGGCAAAACGAGAACAAAGGAACACAGTAACTCTCGATGTTTGCTAGAACCTGTCATCAATGGAAGGTGAATATAATTGTATGACTCTACATTATTAGACAAACCAGGAACCACAATGTGTTTAAGAAAATTGTATAGGGAATGTTGAGAGAAAGCTATGTCTGGCCAGATCTGGGGCATCTGACTGTGAGACAGGTCAGGAAATGATGTTAGCAAAGGGTATTAATGAGTCAAGCAGAGGTAAAAACAACAGGTTTCTGCCGCTACTCTTTAAAGAGCTAACAAGACTGCTGTTTTAGGCAGAATAATCCATCAGAGCTAATGAGGAAGAGTTACGTAGAAGTGTAAATCCAAATAGAGGTTCCGAATGGCTTAAGGGTTTATGGGGAAAATGCAGAATACCAGTGCCTTAACTGTAAGCCTGGTTCATCCCTTAAGATCTTTCTCTAGAGGTTTCTATTTTGGCAGAAAAGTAAATTAGAGGTGCGAGCAGAAGAGGACAAGGTAGAACAGGGTTGCTAAGACAGATACACCATTCCCAAGTCACTAGAAGGATCAGAAAGAGGGAAGGGCACGATTGTATGGTTAGGGAGATTTGTAGGGCTTGTAAGACATATTTTTATTTTATCTGTTTCTTTGCTTACTTGCTCGTGTATTTGTTATCTGGGTTCATGTATCAGCTATGATGCTCAGAACTAAAGACAAAAAAGTCCAAATGGTCTAAAACTACACCCATCCCCCGAATATTCACGGAGGTCCTACTCTGGACCATCACTCATGTTAGGAGTTTGGAATACATGTAGCAGCAAAACAGATGTGGTCCCTGCCCTCATAGGAACTCTTAGTATCTCTTTCTCCTGAAATATTTAAAACATAGAAAACACAGCAAATCATATATCACACATTCCTATATCCTCTTGAGATTCAACAAATCGTAACATTTTGCATATGTGTTTCAAAACTTATATTTAAAAAAACTAAAATCATGTAGCTAGAGTTAGAGCTGTTCTGACCTATCTCAAATTTAATTTCCCTTTCTCTCTTCAGGGGAGTGATTAACTGGCCTGAAGTTGGCATTCTTCCAATTATTTAAAACTATATTACCACATACATATTTGGTCATGAGAAATATGTAGCATAATTTTGTATTTTGGAAATTTTGAAATGATGTTTTTAGTACAAAACGATAACTTGCTTTTTATACTTCACATCAGGTTTTTGAGATAATTTACTTATTTTTTATTACATACCTACTATACCTCAGGCTTCATTCTAAGTGCTAGAATAAAGCAGGGAACAACAAAAAATTTCTGCCCTTAAGAAGCTTATATGGTAGTAGGGTAGACAAACAATCAACATCAAAATATGAAATATTCTATCTAGATTGCTATATATAGTTACAGACTGAACTGGGACCCCCACATTCATACATTGAACCCTTAACGTACAATAGAATTCAGTTTGGAGACAAGGTCTATAAGGAGGCAATAAAAATTAAATGAGATCATAAAGGAAAGGCCTTAATTCCATAGCACTTGTATCCTTATAAGAAGAAGAAGAGATATTAGAAAGTTTTCTTTCTCCTCACACATACAAAGAGGAAAGGCTATGTGAGGACACAGACACCATCTGCAAAGCCATGAAGAGAGCCCAAACCAGTAACCAAATCTACTGGTACCTTGATCAGGAACTTCTAGCCTCCAAAACTGTGAGAAAATAAATGTTTCCTGTCTAAGCCACCCAGTGTGTGGCATTTTGTTATGGCAGTCACAGCAAACAAATACAGCTGCTGTATGTTGATGAGTGCTAACAAGTAAAAGAAAGTAGGAAAAGGGGAGATAGTGATGGGGGTTCGACTGGCAGTTGAAATTCGGTGTCCAGGAAGGTCTTATTCATGAAGTTACTCTTGAGAAAAGACCAGAAGAAAGTGGAAGAGCTGGTCACTTGGCTAATTGAGGGAACAGGAAGCGCCAGTGCGGAGTCTGATGCAGGACAGCGCATGGCATGTTCCAGGAGCCATGAGAAGGTCTGGATGGCTAGAGTTTTGGGGAAGAGGGAAAGGGAGGGAGGAGATGAGGTTGGAGGGTTAATGGAGGCCGAATCATGTAGAAACTTTGGGAGACTGTTTAAGCAGAGGACGGACAGGGTCTGACATTCATTTTAACAAATTGTTCTCAACAGTCTTGTTGAGAAAAGATGAAAAAAGTCCAAGGGCAGAAGCAGGGAAACCTCTTGTAAAACTTATTTCGGTAGTAAAAGTAAAAGATGATGGTGATTTCCATCAGGCAGGTGGTAGTGGGGGTCATGAAAAGTGATCAGATTGGAGACACATTTTCAAGGCCCTGAGCAACTGGAAGAATTGTCTCTCAGTAACACAGTAAAAAACGAGGTCATAGGATCCTAAGTCTCAAGCATTAAGTCGAGATGTTGAATACATGGGCTGTGAGATATAGGAGGGGTCTGGAGTTCAGAGAAGAGATCTAGGCTAGAGATAAAACTTCAAAGTCATTGGCACAAAGATGGCATTTAGAGTAATAGAAATGGATGAGGTCATGTAAAGAGTAAATGTTGATAGAAAAGAGAAATCCAAAGAGAGGTTATGGAGATAACTAGCAATCAGTAAAGGAGACAGAGACTGGCCAGAAATTAGGAGGAAAACCAGGTGTCACAGTCTGGATGTCACATGAAGATAATGCTTCAAAGCGGTCATCAAATGGATCAGATTTATCAGTATTATTACATGTAGATCGTTTACTTTCTACACAGTTTTCAATGATAGGAATATAGCCATTTTTATTTGTGCATTGTTATAATGGTAGATATTTTAGTTATTTATGATACTTCACTTTTATCAGCAATGTAGCAATGAACATCTGTGTCCATGAATAATAGTTGCTTTAGGGTATTCCCTAGATGTAGAAATGTTAGGCTGTACACTATGTATCCTCAACTTTTCCAGATATTGTCAAACTGCTTTTCAAAGTGATTGTGCCAATGAATGCTCCCACCAGTAGTATCTGAGAGCTCACATTTTTGCTCACACAGGCTGCAGTTCAATTTATTTTTTGACAGATGGATGTGAATTGGTATCATGTTGTTTTAATTGGCATTTGCCTGATAGTCCTACTGAAAAACGTCTTATGCGGAATGCCTATTCATAGCTTTTGCACATTTTCCAAGTAGGTTGTTTTTCATTATTATTAATTTGCAGGAACTTCTTAAGTAAATTGGATACTAACCCTTTGCTGGTTAAACACACTGCAAACGAATGCTTCTTCCACTATATGCCTCATCTTTTAACCATGTTTATAGTGTCTTTAGTTGTATGTTAAAAAAAAAAAAACCTTTAATGTATACAGCATAGTTGGGAAGAATGAGGTTTAGAAGGAGAAAATGGAAGACTTAGAGATAAGCTTTAAATTTGATAATAGAAAGTAGAGTGATAAGCTATTACTTCAATACTGATAAGCCATTACTTCAATAATCAATTACCCAATCCAAATAATTAATTAATCAGCCAGGGCCACCTGGGTGGCTCACTCGGTTAAGTGTCTCACTCTGGATTTTGGCTCAGGCCATGACCTTGTGGTTTATGAGTTCGAACCCCACATCAGGCTCTGTGCTGACAGTGCGGAGGCTGCTTGTGATTCTCTTTTTCTCCTGCTCTCTCTGCCCCTCCCCTGCTCTCATTCTCAAATAAAAAACTTACAAAAAATTAATCAGCCAAAAGAGCATTCTGACCATCCATATTTTAAAAATGGATGGGGCGCCTGGGTGGCGCAGTCGGTTAAGCGTCCGACTTCAGCCAGGTCACGATCTCGCGGTCTGTGAGTTCGAGCCCCGCGTCAGGCTCTGGGCTGATGGCTCGGAGCCTGGAGCCTGTTTCCGATTCTGTGTCTCCCTCTCTCTCTGCCCCTCCCCCGTTCATGCTCTGTCTCTCTCTGTCCCAAAAATAAATAAACGTTGAAAAAAAAATTAAAAAAAAAAAAAAAATGGAAGGCTAGTTGGTAGGGTTCTCTTATGGAAATAAAAAAACAAAGAACTATGTACGCAACTGAAGGGATCTGGACAACACTGAGAGTGCAGTTGAGGTGGTAGAATATGACCTTCCAGGAGCTCCTATCTATCCGTTTGTTTGATTTTCTCAAGCAAGGTTCAGCATCCCCAGTGAAGGCACAGAGCGAGCACATACTGTGCTCTTTCTAGCACTGTGGTTTTCTAGGAGTTCCTGAACAAAAGGCCCTGGGAAAACAAGGGGGGTTAAATGAAGGTGGGGAAGGGATGGTTCGGAAGTTGCATGAAGGAGTGGGGATGCTGCTGCCCCAGCTCCCTACCCCGAGGCACATGGACTGGTATAGACTGAATTATGTCACCTCGCCCAAATTCATAGATTAAAGCCCTAACCCCTAACGTGACTATATTTGGATATTATTTAATTACCTCTAGAAAGAGGTAATTAATGTCAAATGATGTCATAAGAGTGGGATCTTGATACAATAGGATTAGTGTCCTTATAAGAAAAGACACCAATGAGTTCTCTCTCTCTCTCTCTCTCTCTCCACCATGTGAGGACAAAGCAAGAAGGTAGCCATCTGCAATCCAAAGATAGAGCTCTCATGTGACACTGACCCTGCTGGGACCTTGATCTTGGACTTCCAATCTCCAGAACTGTGAGAAAATACATTTCTATTGTTGAGGCCATCCAGCCTATGGTATTTTGTTATGGCAGCCTGAGCTAAGACATGGCTAAGGGAAAATGAGCCAATGTATCTGAGAGGCCTCAGCAAGGATTATATATCAAATGAAGGTAAGGTTTCAATAAAGATAGAGAGAGGGAAGAAATTTTCTGTAAGAAGCTGAAGGTGAAGGTCAGTTTATTTCCTGGGAAACTGAAACTCAAATGGACATAGTTTTTTTTTATTCCACAAAGGTGCCCCACAATACTGTTGATATTTTAACTTTGAATCTTGAGACTCCAATTTAATAAAATAGAGAAATTTAATATTTATAATGAAAAATTTTTTAAATTTCATGTTTGGAATTTTTGTATTTAAAAATCCACTAGTTTATTTTTTCCCACTGGTTTCTTCTTATGATTTTCATATTATTTTGTAAATGACAAGATATGAGAGTTTCTGGCTTATTCTCAAGCAGGTAACATATTGTAGGCATAGAATTTTTTTAGTTTCAATAAATGAAAAACTGAATTTAATAAAAATTTACCATGTTTTAATTTTTGTCATACTTTTTGACATATAGGAGGGATATTAGGGCATCACAGATTAATTTATTTTAATTTAAAAAATTTTTTTAACATTTATTCATTTTGAAAGGCAGGGAGAGGCAGAGCATGAATGGGGGAGGGGCAGAGAGAGAGGGAGACACAGAGACAGAGCGGGCTCCAGGCCCTGAGCTGTCAGCACAGAGCCGGACTCGAGACTCAAACTCACAACCTGTGAGATCATGACCTGAGCCGAAGTTGGATGCTTAACTGACTGAGCCACCCAGGCGCCCCCAGATTAATTTTTACATGATGAATATCGCTTATGGATCCTGCAATGATTGTATCTTTTTTTTTTTTTTTTTGAGTTGTCTCCATAACCTACTCTGTAAGCGTGAAGCCCAACTCAGGGCTTGAACCCATGACCCTGAGACTGAGACCTGAGCTGAGATCAAGAGTCGGATGTTTAACCTACTGAGCCACTCAGGCAGCCCTACAATGATTATATCTTGAGGTAAATTGGCATTTACTTGTGTTTAGGCATTTTTACTTGTGTTTCAATATGAGTATTCCCTTTGCTTTCTGTTGTTGCCAATTGTTAAGTGCATAAAAACAGACAACAAACAATAATATTAATAGAAAATTCTAGGCCATCGCAACCACTATATTAGCTGTCAGTCCACCACCCAGGGACAAACAAACTGAGTCATGACCATGCTGCTCTGATGTCCACTAACCGCCAAGAATGCTACCTCATTGCATACTCAGCGGGTCTAGACTTATGTTTAAAAGACAAAATAATTGTGTGGATTAGTTTTCATCAAAGCAGATAATGGAACAGATGATGCTAGTACCTGAATGTAAAATCAACCTCAGGAACAACTTTTCAATTTGCCGAGGTCACAACCCAGCCTTATTCAAGCAGTTACATATTTAAATTTTCACCGACCTTCCCATTATCCTTGACTGAGACACTTGTATCTCAAGATAATTTTAGGTGTTACCTGTATCATGTTTTCTTTACCATTGGTCATGCTATACCTACAGCCCTGTTCATCTTTTCGTAAATAAATAACTTCTATGTTTTTTAACCATCCTTATAACAGTATAATTTGGAGAGGGCATTAAAATTGCCTAGAGCTGGAATATATATACAATCTCTGAGTGTGCACCAGGAATATTTTACTTTGCTGGTGGTTTTAGAACAAGAAATTCACAGTGTTACACTGCTCCTACAATGTCCACTAATGAGCTCCATGGCTATAAAAGCATAATAAGTTCTAACAATTTTATGTAGAGATGTTTTTCTAATTTAGAACTTTGGCTTTTACTATTACCATGTAAATACATCCTGTCTGATAAATCTAGTTGCTCCTGGAGAGATTGAATATTTATCTGTATGCCTTGCAAATACCTTATCAAATGAGAAATAGAATGACTTTAACAATAAATCTATTTTAATGTGCTATTTTTTCATATTATTCAGAACGTTGAGAAATTTAAACACTACATAAATATTCAAGAAAAAAATCATTTGTGACAGTGAGAAAGAAAAGCTGGTAGGTTAACTAAATCCCATGTATGATTTTGAATTTAAAAATCTTTCATGTTTTTCTGAAAGTTTGAATTTATTTTTGTTTACTTAGACTGAAAACAGCAAATAAAATATTAATTGAGTTGTATATGCACAAGTAGCTCAAATGGATAAAAAATAACTCAAAGGTTGATTTTCAATATTTCTTTTTCTCATGTCCTTATTTGGATCCTTTTTCTTATTCCCTTTCAATGGAATATTGGTGACATAATTAGTGCTAATGGCTCTCTATCAGAAACATGAAAAGCTTTTTCCTCCTTTTTTGTTTGTGTTGCATTTTGCAGGTGCCATGAAGGTTCTATGGCTCTTACAAAAAGCCTGTAAAAACCTAAGAGGGTAAAAGAGAATGTGGACAGTACAGGCAGGAGACAGGGACCAACTTTGTTAATAGAACATTTGTATGTGGCAGACCAGGTTGCCCTTGGAGTGGATGTAGCTGATACATTTGGATCTACTAAGTAGGTATTCTCTCTCCAGATATTTAAAACACCACATACTTTGCACTGCTCTCAAAGTAAAAATGGAGAATGTCCAAAGACATGATAATAAGCTTTTGTATTCCTTCCATTTTTAAATATACTAGATGGCCCAATGGCCACACCCTTTTATTTCACTACCTACCACTGAACCGAAATAAATATGGCTTCATAGAACTAGCTTTAATGTTGGAATCTGTTTGGTCACTTCACACATTATACCTGAAGGGTATGCCTTTCAGTTAGGAAAGAGCAAATAATAATCTCATTAAAATTGATAATTGGTATGAGGGAGTGTGGGGCAAGCTGAGGGCAAACTATAGGCTGGGAGCTTACCACCTGCCCCACCCCCAGGTGGAATATGTGTGATACTTCTCGGACACTCCTGGCTACCCAAGAACAAAAGAAAGAGGTTTAAGTGCTTTCCATGGTAATGTGGGAAACTAAAGCAAATGAGAAATTAAATTCCCTTACTGCCTATAGACCAGTGACAAGACCTTGAAACAGACAGAGTGACCTCCCTCTAGAAACCCGGCTGCCTGGATGGATGCCTCTTTGCTAGGGGCAAAAGAGAATCTTAGCTTAATATTATCCCTGACCCCTTGAGGATCCTGTACGTCTACTTCCTTTATCTCAACTGCCCCAAGATACATGCTGGCAATCATACTCCAAACTCATGGCCTCCCTGATTCAATTCACATCTTAAGGGTCTCATGACTGAGGTTTTACTAAATGGCAATAAATGACATTTGCCTAGCAACAGCTAGCCCCTCAAGGTCCTGGAAACCTTGCTTCCAAAGTACGTTAGAGACTTGCTCTATCCCTAACCCCCTCCCAACCTGAGGGTATGTGATGAGTTACCTGTCAGGACTCCAGTGCAGCTTTTCTGCCCACAGGTCCTGTCCCTGTGCTTTATTTAATAAAATCACCTTTTGGCACCAAAGATGTCTTCAAGAATTCTTTCCTGGCCACGGACTCCAGGTCACTCCACCATCATTCAAAACTTCATCAATAATGATCTTCCAGTTATTACCGTTGCAAAAAAAACGTAAGGATACATCCTTATAATGCCCAATTAGGCATAATGTGCTTAATTAGTGAGAAGGCTTAAATGATCACCTTTCACAACATGTAAAAAGTAGTATTCCCATTGTCAGTGTTTAATTCCTAATTGCTTTGGTGCCATCAGCAGTACATTTCCAGAACATTCCATCTCCGGTTGACATGATCTATTTCAGTTTTATTCAACTGGGGAGAATTTAGCACTAATGTTTCCCACAAATATTTTTGTGAGTTTCCTTATTCTGAAGTGAAAGTCCAACATTTTTAGTAATTCTAAGTATAATTCAAAAAATGTATCAAATCATTTTTCCCCAAATTTATAGCTATCTAATTTTCATTGGAAAGTGACATTTTATTATCCTAAGAGAACAAATTGTGGGCATTTGCTTCTGTGTATTTCTAGGTCAGGAAAGAATGGGTAGCGTATGACCTCCCATACTATAGAATACAAGCAGATACAACTATGTATACCCATATTCCTAAGCTATCAGTGAATTCAAAAATAATCCAGCTCATGAAAAGGCTGACTGACTTTCTGATAAATTTGCCATGTGAGAAAATAATCATTGGGAGTATGCTTGGGTACATTTTGAGAGTGTTCCTAGGATTCTGGAGAGAGGTCCTCCTCAAGTAATGGGAGAATTATCACATGGCGAAATTGCACGTTCATTCAAACCTTATGAATATATCCCATTTTTGGTATGGCAAAATTTTTTCATTAAAAAAATATAAGTATTAAAAGGTTAACAAAAACATCCAAACAACACCCAGAGAAACTATCTTGTGTTTTCTCCATTTTCCCCCCTCTCTTTTAATAGTGTTCTTAAATAAGTCATTTCCTGGTAGGAAAAAAAAAAAGTTGGGCTTATCATAAAAAAGTTTAAGTTGGATCATTTCGTGTATTTTGTATTGCATAGAAGTATCATCTTCAAAATACATTATGTGATCATCATTTAGAAGCTCCAGGTTAAAACTGGGTCTAATTTTCCCAGCTCAGCTTTTTGCAACGTACTACTAAGATACGAGAACTGGCAAAGCAAGGGAAGTAATTACTAACACTTCTACTGTTGCCAGGACCTTGGAGCTTTGTTCCATTTTCTTCCGGTGGCTGGCTTTCAGTTTAACCCAGTGGATGGAGCACTCGTGCGCTAATGCCCCCCCCTTTCTCCCAGACTTACTCGTCTTCAGAAATATAAATTCTCTGGCAAGGAGAAAATCAGGAATCTGTCTTTATTCTATGTGGGGATAGCTATTACTCTCTACCCATTAGCACTTTTCCTTCTATTCTCAGTTAAAGAATAAAACTTCAAGAGAATAAATGTTTATGAAGCAGGCACAGGAAATAACACTGGTATATTAAATTCTACGAATTTTATGCTGATGGGAATTGGAAAAACTCTCGAGTGTCTCATGAGTATATACGTTTTTCTTCTCCTGTTTAGAGTGAAAGAGATATAGAAAGTGAGAAACAGAAACTATCATCATAGTTCGGGATAGTTACACTTGATAAAATCCTAGTGATTGGTATTAACAAGGAAACTAAGCGCTGTGCATAGTAACTGGAGGTCTGGCCAAACCTCAGCAAGGGGATTTTCATCCAGCACTGAAATGCCTAGAGGATGTGACCAAAGGCAAATTGGCAGATTGTGAGCTTTCACAAAAGGTATCCATCTGAAGAAGAGAAAACAAAGCAACAGTAACAACAATAAAGTAACAATAAAGGGACCTATGTAATGACACAGAAAAAGAAAAAAAGAAAACAAAAAGGAAACTGGCATCCTAAAAGCTGAGAAAATGACACTACGATCCAGAAATAGTAATAGTAATAGTAATAATAATAAAGGGAAATTACAGTTGCTCTTTAGACTTATTATAGGATGCAAAACAATACAGAATCTATGATGCAGGTGCGAAAGGCACACATGAGGAACAGGGTAATGTGGATATAAAACAGGATGCAGTGTAACAAGAGGTGGCTGAGAAAGGGAGATTAGCAGAAAAATTCAAATGCAATGAAAGAATTATTTTAAAGTCACATTAGACATTAGAATTTATTTAAAAATCCAATCACTGACAAAATGCAAATTTCAATTGTTTTTTCTAGAAGGCAAGAAAAGCCAAGAGATTAGAAAGAAGGAGGCAGAAGGAAAAAAGATGAGAGACATGGATGACAAGTTACAGAAGAATAATCATTTTAGGTATTTTCAGGGGAGAAAAAACCATTTGAACACAAGTAAAATCTAAAACAAGCAAACAAAAATCTAAGTAAGTCAACTGAGAAATCATACTATGCTATATATAAAATAATTGAAAAGTTCCATCCCTAGACACCCTTGGCAAAATTTTTGGATTAAATGGTTAAAGAAAATATTGAAAGAACACCCAGAAAAACTGGCTGCCTTTATATTTTTCCTCTGTATTACTAAGTGCCAGAAAATCCTGGCTTATGATCTGTAGTGTTTTTAAAGAGAAAGGCTGTAATAAAGAATTTCTTCACTAGCTAAGTTGTCTTTCATTTGTGAAGCCAGCAACAACAACAACAACAAAAAACCATTCTCTTATAAGCAAAATTTAAAAACATACACTAATCACCTACCCATCTTGGAAACCAATGACATAAAGAAATATTTCAGATGAGAGAAAAATCAGAAGTAACAATTTAAGAAGGTAGAAGTTTAGTGACAGACATAGTAGAGACAAATTTGCATTTACTTTCCCTTCTAGGAAATATACTGAGAGGAACTTATCTGTAATATGGAAACAGATTTAAGCATAAAGAAACACATTACGGTACAATTATAGTGTGACTGTAAAAAATTCCTAAATATTTAACAATAGAATATCATTCAACAAGTTAAGTTTATGATGAATTTTAATGACATGGGTTAAGTTTATGATGAAATATTTAGCAGACAGCAGAGCACGAAATGATAAATCCATGAATTAACAATGTACAGAAAAAGTACATGTGACTTTTATCTGTCACAGTTTTATATCTTTAAAAAGAGATCTGAAGTAAACATTAGACAAAAGAACTTCAAAATATTTTGGTGGGTATATAAGGGTTTTTGTTTTAACTTCATTATATATAGTATTTCAGAATTAATTTTTTTCATGAAAAATCCTAGAAATTATATTGTAAGAAAGTTTTGCCAACCCTATCTCTTTGGGGTACTGATAATATGCCCTTACTCCCTCTTATTTTATGCTTTCCATCAGTTTTTCCATATGTCCTACAGAAAAATTGCACTGCCCCCAGATGAAAGAAACTCCTCCACCAGACTTCAAAAATAAGAGCTTTTCAAGAAATTCTAACACCCATCAAGTAGTTAAATGAAACTTAACCTCCCTCTCAATTTCCTCATTCATAAAGTAAAAGAGTTAACATTTCTTCTTCCTAGAATTATGGGGATTATTTAATACAATGTTCTGCCGCAATACATCACTATAAGGATAATTTTTGAATGAGTATCTTTTCTGGGAGGAGCTGATTTCCTGGAATTAGATTAATTTTGTTTGTGGCTGAAAGGCCCAGCAATTGTTGTTGCAGTTCTAACCGAATTAAACTGCTCTATGAAGTTCTCTTTCATAGGGAGTGTTGTCCATTTCCTTTGGAAGACAGGGCAAACCAACACCAGTGTCATTCTGTGACTCTGGCAACATTCGAGAGAAGACTAGAAGAAGAAGAAGAAGAAGAAGAAGAAGAAGAGATGTTGCTGTAGAGGAGGGAGCCTGGTCTGCTCAGTAAGGCGGTGCAGGGTTAAGTACAGAAAAATGAATCATGGGAGTAAGCTGCAGGGTGCTTTAACTCCTCTAAGGGGCGAGCTGTCAGGTCCAGAGAAGCAACAAGTAACCGTCTGTCTAGTCACCTGACCCTGGATCCTCTTCTTCCCCAATACACAGCTAGACTACCTTTCCCAGCCTTCCTTGCATTTGGATTTGCCCTTGAGACTGGGTTCTAGTCTGCAGCATATAAACAGAAATGATGTGCATTTCAGAGCGCTGTGCTTGATCTGTGAAACCTTCCCATAAATGAGCCTTCACTCTTTTTCCTTTCACTGCCTTGATGCAGATATCCATGGCAACAAGCTTGGGCTCTACTCATCGCAGACACAGGAGATTTCTACCAGTTTCTCCTGAGTAGGCATTGTGGGTTTTTGTGAGCATAAAATAAACTTTCAGTGTGTTTACCCACGAAAATTTTTAGTTTGTATGTTAGAGTACTTAGCATTGCTCTAAGTCATAGAGATGTCCTCATACCAGGAAGTTGCAAGTTAAAGACAATACAATAATTGAGGCCTCAAAACCTGAGAGTAGATGTAAGAAATTACGGGAGCCCTCATAAAGTCCTTCAGATTTTGAATCAAGGCAGCAGGATGGAAGTGAGGTCATAGCGCACAGCAGGCATGGAACAAAGATTTGTTTATTTTAATTGTCATGCATTGATCTCAGTATACAGCAGCTGCAGCAGAAGACAGAATCATGCCTAACTGGAAATTAAAGGACTGTTATGTAATATTGCCATTAACATACAATTATGTGTATGGTCCCCATTCATTTGAAACAAAACAAGGCAAAGGAAAACACTTCCCTTGATTCCATATCTTCCTTTAGCTGCCCTCAATTTCTCTACCCTTCTCTCCAGCCAACCCTCAGGAAAGAGGAGATTTGTCCACATATGCTATATCCCATCACTTCCCAAGGAGTCTGCATCATATTCCAATGCATTTTCTGCTTCCACCATTCCAAAGTTCCTGCCAAGGTGGCCAAGGTGAATCTAATGGAAATTTTTCAGTCCTCACCAAACTAGAAGTTTTATCAGCTTTCAGTAGAATTGATGGCTTGCTTTCTCCTTACAACTATTTATTGCTTTTTCCTGAGCTCAGAATAAAACACAGGAATTTTTAGCATGACCTAGGTATCTCCACGTGAGCTGGCCATCGCCTGCCTGACGTTATACCTACGCAATGTAATGGCTTAAGCACTGGGACTTTAACATTCAAATTCTTGTTGAGTTCTTAGCTTCAGTTATGACCTCTGAAAGTACTTTCTCTCAGCCTCAGTTTCCTTTATTTGTAAAACAGAGAGAATCGTGATGCCTATGTTACAGATTTGTTGTGAGGGTCAAATAAGATAATGCATAAGAAGTGGTTACAACCAAGCGTGGCATCTGTGGAAAGTTCTACGTTTTCCTGCTTTTACACTAAGTAGCTTCCCACCACACTGGATTTCTCTCTATTCCTTGAGCCAAATTTTATTTATTTCCCCTGCCCCACCTTGGCCTTCCATATGCTTTCTTCCATCTGGAATGCTTAATCCTGACTGGCTTCTTTTAATTCTTCCCTTGGGTGAGGTTCTTTCTACCTTAGCTAAAATTGCTCCTTATTTTTATTTCTTAATGATGTCCCATTCTTCTCCCTCATGCACATAAAACAATTTGTAATTTTCAAAAAATTTTTTTTTCGTTTATTTTTTGAGAGAGAGAAAGAGAGCAGGGTAAAGGTGGAGAGAGAGAGAGAGAGAGAGAGAGAGAGAGAGAGAGAGAGAGAGAATCCCAAGCAGGCTCTGCACTGTTAGAACAGAGCCTTATGCAGGGCTCGAACCCACGAACCGTGAGATTGTGACCTGAGCCAAAATCAAAAGTCAGACGATTAACCACCTGAGCCACCCAGGTGCCCCTGTAATTGTTTTGAAATACACACTCACACCCATATATTTATTGCTTTTGGGTCTTACTGTATTACAGGCTTCACGATGTTAGTTACCATGCAGGATTTGTTCACCTAGGGCCTGTCACTGTGTTTGGGGCATATTAGGTTGCCAATAAATATGTATTGAGTGGAAAAATGAATGAATGTAAGTGCTTCTTGTACAGTGTTTCAACTTTCCCTGTAGCTGAGCAGGCCTGCCTAAAAGAAAATGAGGGCAACAGGTAGAAAGTGTTGTAGACAGAGGAGACAAATAGCGTCTACAGAACGTGCAACATTTCATATTTAGACATGATTATTTTTCTAGTAATCAAGAGATAATTCGTGCTCAGTAATACGACATTTTTACTCAGTATAAAGTGTCACGTACATAAATTATATTCATCTGAAAAGTCCACAGAATCTTTGTTAGATCTAGAAATGGTTTATGTTTCAAATGATACAAGCTCATTGAAGGCAAACCTTAAATGGTGCCTAAGACAAAGCATAAAGTAGATGCTCAATAAATACTGATTAATTACTAAATTAGTTAATAGTTCTCTTGAAGTGGTTGGGTAGCTATAATTGCCTATTTGATTCTAAGTGACTTGCATCTAATTCCACATTTTGATGGAAGCAATCCTGCCAAGTGAAATTGGCTGCAATCTCTGGCTAAGCTCAGCTTACTTTAATATTTTTGGCTTTTCTCCAAAATATTTATAGTTTTCTTTTCACCTTCAGTGATTTACTATCCAACCATGGTTCACAGAGGTTAAAAGCATCAACCTTAGTTCATATACAGTGTTGCTGTCAATGTCTCGAACAAAATTTTCTCATTCCAAGGGTATTATGGCAAAGAATCTCCAAGCATAAATTATATGCCTTCTTCCATTTTCATTTAAAATATTTTTTACTAAGAGCATATTATGCACCAGACATTACCTTCAGAGGTGACTTCACTGGGGTCTGGGAGAGAGGGATAAGAAGGTGCCTCCATATGACCCAAGAAGCTTGTTCTTTTTGTTAGTGGTGTGTGCATGCTACAGATGACTCTAGACTTGTGAATTTTTGAGTCTATAGTTCTGAGAGACAGAAAAGTCCAGAGTGTTTCTGGCATGCAACATGAAAAATTAAGTAGCAGTGCTATTACCATTATTGATTAAAGTAGTGTTAGGGAATCCTCTCCCAACGGGTACACATCCACCTTACAGAGCAGAATGTTGTACGATGAAGATTCACCTCTACAGGACAAGTTCCTTGAAGGGACAGATTACATTTCAACCACAGTCAAACACCAAGAGGTTTGGTTTTCCTAGGGCAAGGACATGCGCATTTCGTTCCTCAAACAGGACATTATGAGAATGAAGACTGTCTTTTTATGTGCCTCCTTTCCCACCTCCCCCACCTCCGTCCTTTTGCAATTTTCTCTCTACCCATTCCTTCACAAAACAGGTTTCCCAGGGCCCTGATACTGTTCTTTTTTTTTTATCAAAAGTCTGAACACTGAACCTTGCAGACCCTAAAAACCCGCATCCTCCCTGTTCCCCCACCCCCACCTTTTATCTCAGGGCTCTGCATTTTGTTAAGTAACAATAGTGATGAATCAGTCAAACAGCTCTCTCTGTTTGGAGTTCCAATCCTAAGGGAGGAAGGGGAGAAACACACATTCTTTAGGCCACATCTTCCTTTTGCTCACCTGGCCCTTGATTTCTTTTATTTTCTATGAATACTAACACCTCGTTTTCTTCCCCCACCATTTGTTTCATGTACCCACAGTCCCAATTTAACCTTTTCGAAAATAGATTAGAAAATTATTATTTTCTATTAAATTCTTTTTCTCTCAAACTCTTTTCTTGTTTTCATCTACTTATTTCTTATCTCTATCCTCATTTCTGTTTGCCTTCTAATTAACCATATCCAATCTCTTCTTATGCAATTGCTGAACCCAAACTAGACTTTCCAGTGTGAACTTTGTTAAGACAGTGAAACAGCCTCCATTCATTCATTCATTCATTCATTCATTGAATAAGCATTTATGCGGCATCAGTGTAACAGAAACTAGAGCTTGTCCTGGGGAAGTCAAAATCCTTGCCCCTACTCTTGTGAATGAAGGGGCATATACAGTAGATAGTATTAAAAGTAAAGAAGAGAAAGTAAACATTGGCCTGGCTTGTGATTGGTTTGAATCCAAGCATGCAATCAGAACACGTATTAAAACTTAAAAGAGGCATTATAGATGTTTGAGCATTTGCAATGTCAAGTTGAGTCATATAGATGTAGTGCTGCCCAATTTTGTTTGCAACACAAGGAAAAGTGGGCGTGTGTGCGTGCGTGTTTTGTCCCCCCCCCCCCAGTACTAACATACACAGAGGGGGAAGAAACAGCAACAAGTCTTGAATTTTCTGTTTCACAAAGATTGAGTGTCTTGCACTAACATAAAGTTTGTGGTGAAATTAGTGGCTTTAAGTTTCGGATTCCAAATAAAAATCTCTATCATCGATATTCTTATGACTCAATTGAACCAAAGTCCCAAGGGCAGCATAGGATACCTCTCCACAAAGCCCAAGAGTGAAAACAGGACACCGATCCGAAGTCTTGGTACATCTTATGCCTGGTCTCCCGCTGACAGGAACGGCATGCCTTTTGGGAGGCGTAGAACTACCTCCGATAGAAGAAACCAGGGATTCATTCTGAGGGTCAAGGCCAGCAAGCTCATAGAAGCTATTGCAGTGCACGGTAGGAGATGATTGCAAGTTGATGGTGAGAACGTTTTTCCAGGCATGTAGAAGGGTTTTAGTACTGCAGGTGCAATTACCACTTAGCAAAGAATCAGCACCCTCTTACTGAAATTAGAACATAAAATGAGTCAGGCTGGTGGACAAATTGCGGTACATGGCCCCGCTGTGTTAGTGACCTATATTCACTTTCCAAACTTAGTATGAAGCATCCGTATCTACAGCTAGCAATTTCGTGGAAGGTGGCAAGGAAGGTAATGTGTTCGAGGGAGAAAAAGGGAGAATTTAGCTTTATGACATCTCCTCAGATATCAAAATGTAAGCTTAGTTTGGTGCAATCAACCTCCATCTTCAAATGTTACTAATAGTAACGCTGAGGAGTCAAGAGTACAAGGATGCGGATAAAGAATTAGAATCCCTGGTAAGCTGATGGGAAGGGCAGGGCAGACCACATTTAGAAATTTGAATGCCATCAAAAAAGAGTATCTAAATGTTTAACAAAGAAAAGGAAAATGACAGGTCTTGAGAATGCTGTTCGTGGATGGTATGATTTTAAGGTTTTAATGTGAGATTTAGAGTAAGGTTATGAGTTCAAGAAATTTCTACTTTTCTTAGAGCGGTCTTCCTCTGAATCACCCTGTTAGAGTAAATAAGCAGAGAAATTGATTCCAAAAGAATTATAAAAGGAACTGTGGCTAGAAGAAATGATTAAAGAGAGGTGACAAGACTTGTTTAGACCTTACATTTATGTTTCTTCTATATGACGTTACATTTTGTTTTTATTCATTTTTATGTGGGGAGAGGTATGGATCTTGTAATTAATATGAACATAGGCACAAAATAAATATACAGAAAATAGGAAAATATGGAGATGTAAAGGTACTCAAAAGTTCACTTCTTTTTTTTTTATTCATTTTTTGAGAGAAAGAGAGACAGAACGTGAGCAGGGGAAGGGTGGAGAGAGAGGGAGACACAGAATATGAAGCAGGATCCAGGCCTGAGCTATCAGAACACAGCCCGACACAGGGCTTGAACCCATGAACCATGAGATCATGACCTGAGCAGAAGTCAGATGCTTAACCTTGACTGAGCCACCCAGGCGCCCTGAGAGTTCACTCCTAATTGGAAGTATTTGTTAACTGACCTCCATAGAAAAAAGTTTTATTATTTTTATTTTTTATATTTTTAGTTGAAAGAAGGTTTTTTTTTTCCTTTTTCAAGTTTTTGTTTAAATTCCAGTTAGTTAACATACAGTGTAATATTAGTTTCAGGTGTAGAATCTAGTGATTCATCACTTACATACAAGACCCAGTGAGATCACAGCAAGTGCCCTCTTTAATCCCCATCACCCATTTATTAATGAAATTTATAACCCCAAGCCAGACTTATCAAAAGGAAAAGAGGAAGGACCCAAATAAAATCACAAATGGGAGAGGAGAAATAACAACCAACACCACAGAAATTTGAACAACTGTAAGAGAACATTATGAAAAATTATAGCTGACAAACTGGAGAATCTGGAAGAAATGGATGAATTCCTAGAAACATCTGAACTACTGAAACTGAAACAGAAATAAATAGAAAAAAAATTTTAGAATACCAATTCTAACTCCGAGCTTGGAGTCGGGTTAAATTTACAAATTATACTCATTTGATTTAACACAATGTAATAAATATTTACTAAGCGCCGTTATAGATACAGGGGTGAATAGATGGTGTTTTATTTTTTTTAATTTTTTTTTTGAGGATAAATTTTTTTTTCAACGTTTATTTTTATTTTTGGGACAGAGACAGAGCATGAACGGGGGAGGGGCAGAGAGAGAGGGAAACACAGAATCGTTAACAGGCTCCAGGCTCCGAGCCATCAGCCCAGAGCCCGACGCGGGGCTCGAACTCACGGACCGCGAGATCGTGACCTGGCTGAAGTCGGACGCTTAACCGACTGCGCCACCCAGGCGCCCCTAGATGGTGTTTTAAAGGACATTTAAAAAAATGTTTTCTGGTCCTAAAAAATTAAAAGCTCTTTGAGAGCAAGGGCATAGAGATGTGAGTGAAAGAATCGCGTCCAGGGATTGTGACTACAACTGGAAGAGTTCCTTGTTTTCATATTTATTTTATTTTGAGAGACAGAGGGAGCGTGTGTGGGAGGGGCAGAGAGAGAGAGAGAGAGAGAGAGAGAGAGAGAGAGAGAGACCGAGGATCTAAACTGGGCTCTGTGCTGACAGCAGAGATGTGGGGCTCAACTCATGAACCTTGAGATCATGACCTGAGCCGAAGTCTCATGCTTAATCAACTGAGCCACCCAGATGCCCCAGAAGAGTTTATTTTCATAACGCATTTTTAGTGACTACATAGTCACATTCTGACTGAAGAAGTCTAGGCATAACGAAGTCCACATCTACCAAGTAGGTAAAGTTTTAAAGAAATAAGACATGGGAAATACTGTAAAACCCTCCACACTTTAAGGAACAGGGAAACTGAGAAAACATGTGTACAATTTAGCAATTAAGAGATAAGGTAGAGGGGCGCCTGGGTGGCTCAGTCGGTTAAGCATCTGACTTCAGCTTGGGTCATGATCTCACGGTACATGAGTTCGAGCCCTACGTCGGGCTCTGTGCTGACAGCTCGGAGCCTGGAGCCTGCTTCGGATTCTGTTTCCCTCTCTCTCTGCCCCTCCCCTGCTCATGCTCTGTCTCTCTCTGTCTCAAAAATAAGTAAAAAAAATTAAAAAAAAGAGATAAGGTAGAGGTGCAAAGTTGGCAGCCAAATAGGGATGGGAAAGAAGGCAAAGTGGAAAGTGGAAGTAATACTTCCAGTTAGCTCTTTTAGTATACAAGGTGGTGAGAGCTGGAAGAACCAGAAGAAGCCAGAAGCTTGAATGGCAGAATGGCAGTGTGTGTGTGTGTGTGTGTGTGTGTGCGCTGTATTTATCGTTTCTTTACATTTAAGGTTGAAATTTGGGTGTAGAGATGATGGAGAAGGAGATACAGAGGAGATACTGGAAATAAAAACAAATGCATAAAGAGTTAAAGTAATTAGACCCTGGGGGCATGGGTGTGCAATGGTATGAAGAGCAGATGTCAAACATCCATGTTGTCTTGGAGGTGAAATAAATAGACCCTTGTCAACTTGCAGATTGAGGGTGGGCCTTCTTCCAACTGCGGGAGTAATGCTTTCCTACTCTTGGGGAGGAATGGGAAGGGGGGTGAAGGATGACAGGATGGAGAGGAGTCTGGAAGGAAACTGAGAGAGTCAATATAAGGGAAAACTTGGACTAGAGAGGAGTGAGTTTATGTGGTTCCTCTGAGGTGATCTTCATTCTCTTGATAAAATAGGAGGCAGGGATGTTCAATCTAAATTTCTAATTCTTGACTAAACTACAGGTTCAGTTTTGATCTAACTAATCCAGGGGCGCTCTGGGAGCCTTTAGAGAGGAAAGCTGGTTAGATTAACACTAGATTTTTTTTCATTATTATTTATAACACTAATTTCTTCCTTGGTACATTTTATAAACTATAGTAGGTGTTAAAGTCTCCCTCTACTTTATAATATGTCTTATGTTTCCATTATTATTTCAGACAGTGAGTCAGAATGTTAACTGGAAAAAAACGTTAACTTTTCAATAAAACCCATGTTCAAGGTGTAGGAGAAAGGGGAAGAAGCTAACATTTGTTGCTTAATTTCAGTAGATGAAATGAAATTCTGGACTAAATCAAAATGACCAAATTCAGTAAGAAACATAGTAACTTATTCTTGGAGAACACTTATTTTTTCAAAATAGGATATTTTAATAAATAGCATATTGTTCAACTAATCCTAAAGTCAAGTGGAAACATTCTACTCCTATCAACTGCCAAGTTATAGTTCTCAAAGTTTCTATTGTGGACATACAAGGAGCAATAAGACAGAATAGTCTTATTTTGGGTAAAATTATACTTCTGCTTAAAATAATCCCAAATAGTAGCACTTCCTCTAAAACTTTCATTATCAAGTAAAAATTATAATGTTTTAGAATATGTAATAAAGGAGCAAAAATAGATTATTTAAGGTAAGTGGGTTTCTCAAGGTTATAATTTTTTTTTTTTATTTCTTGAGAGAGAGAGAGAGAGAGAGAGGGAAAGAGTGCGAGCACATATGAGCAGGGGAGAGGGGCAGAAGGAGCAAGAGAGAGAGAATCTTAAGCAGGCTCCATGCTGAGCTGACCCAGATCAGGTTAAAGTCATAATTATTTAAGAATAGGCAAAAATCTGTAACTTTCTGTAACTCTTTCTTCATTCAGTCTCGTATTTATCTAACCATCATGCTTCCTGCTTCCATACTGACTTTGAACCTTAAGCAGATTTCTTCCTCAAGAAAATGTCTCTTGGAGAGTTTTCTAATGATGTTATGCACTTCATTGGCTAACTGAAATAGATCATCTTACATATGTGGTGTTATTCTACAACTGTGATTTGGAGGAAATAAGGGGCCAGGTGTGGGGATAGAAAAGAAGCTGGGAAATCATGACAGCATATGCTCTCAAAATTAATGAGCATATATTTTCAGTCTCAGATTTGTGCTGAACTTTGAGACTTTGAAATTTACCGCTTTGAGAGAGTTTTTATAGACTCAAGAGAAAGCAATGATTTACCTCTGAAGAGGAGCATCAGTTGCTTTAGGAGGCTAGGAGCTCTAACTCAGCCTCAGGTCAGGGACCTGAGGCCCCCATCTATCCTACTGGGAATACCAGGACTCAGCTGAGAAGTAATGGTGTGTGGTCCAGAGACAATGAATTGCATACCTGGGTTAGTTTCCTAGGGCTGCTCCGCAAAGTACCACACACTGAGTAGCTTGCAGCAGAAATTTACTGTCTCACAGTTCTGGAAGCTGGAAGTCTGAGATGGAAGTATTGGCCGTTTGGTTCCTTCTGAGGGCTGTGAGGAAGGGATCGGGTCTAGTCTCTCCCCTTGGCTTCTAGATGGCTATCCTCTTTCTCTGTCTCTTCACATTGTCTTCTACGAGTATCTCTGTGTCCGAATTTCATCTTTGAAAAGAGATACCAGTCATATGGGATTAGGGCCCAACCTAATGACCACACCCTAACTTGATTACCTCTGTAACGACTCTATCTCCAAATAAAATCATGAGAACTTCAACATACAAATTTGGGATGGTGGGGGACACAAGTCAACCCTTAACAACCCAGATAATCCAGAAATACCATCTTAAGTCTATTTAAAGTTACCAAAGGGGAGTGCCTGGGTGGCTCAGTTGGTTAAGCGTCCGACTTTGCTCATCATGAGTTTGCAGTTTATGAGTCTGAGCCCCGCATTGGGCTCTGTGCTGACAGCTCAGGGCCTTGGAGCCTGCTTCAGATTCTGTGTCTCCCTCTCTCTCTGTACCCCTCCCCTGCTCACACTCTGTCTCTCTCTCTCTCTCTGTCTCAAAAATAAGTAAGTTACCAAAGTGGCTTGAGAGAGAAACAAAAATACACTTAACCAACTGAGCCACCCAGGCGCCCCAAATTATTTTACTTTTAAAACTATGTATATATACTTTGATAATTTTTTTTTGAAAAATAAACTAACGGTCTAAATTCCTGCTATGAGAATAATTGATAGTTGTAAGAAAGTAAGAATAGCCTGGGAAAATCAAGTAAAATGACCTCACCTGATAAAAACTTGTACTATGTCCCTATGCAGGTGGTTGACAGTGGGCAGTGAAAAATGGGACATGACAGCACTAATGGTTAGAGCTGCCTTTTTTCAGTGACAGAGGTAGTGTCCAGCAGGAAAGCACTGGAGACAGAGTGTAAAATGGAAAATACAGTTTCAGGATTAAAGAATAGAGAATGGGACTGGGAGTATGCTAGATTTTTTTTTTTCTTAGAAACACCACTCATTTGTTTTATGGTTTTGAACAAGACACTTAACCTTTCTATCTCACTGCAAATATTTTTTTATTGTCTGTAAAATGGGAGAAATACTCTTACTTTGATTTATAATTTGTTTTTTTTCTCAACCATTTTATCTTTAAATAGCCTTTTAAAAAATATTTGCGTGTATTTGTATTATGTATGCATACTGTGTGTATCCACATGTATATAAACTTACTATGTTGTCATATGTCACAAAATTTTATTGCCATACTGTAATAAATTCTCTTTAATAGACTTCTAAAGATCACAAAAAGTCACCCTCCTTCTGACTGTACAAGGCAAAGTTTCTGTCAACAGGGTGGTGAATAAGAAGTAAAAACCCACAACCCACTAGCAGAAATTAAACAAACCTATTGGTACTGGATATGGAAGTGTCCCTTATAGAACAGTTTGTAATAACCCTGACTAACGGCTAATCAATTTCAGTGAATTCCATATTGGCTACGGAGAAAAACAAACAAACAAACAAACAAACAAGTCTCTGCTCAGTAAGTCTCTACAAAGCCTATTCCTGCAGAGAACCCAGAAATTGAATTTGGAGAAGCTCTTTTCAAGCTGTAATGAGCCACCTGCCTCTAGCTATAAAACCCAAAGAGGAAGGACAGGAAACATGCTGAACAGCAAGAGGCAATTTCTAGCATTGTGCAGCAGGGTCTCTGCAGAGAAATAATCTTTTGTATAATGTCACCAGCCTTTCAGGGAACGTGACGCTGTGTCTTGGGTTAGTTTATATCCGATCACTGCTTTGAGTGTTATCGTTTGCTTTTTTATGCATCGTCAACTTAAACGGATAATAAATGAAGGTGCGAATTTTATTTTGTGAAACAAGTCACTTAATGTTTACTAAGTGTTAGTCACCATAGTAAGTGTTACAAACCAAAGGGAAGAAAAAGGTGGAGGGGGTGTACAGTTAAGATAAAGAAGCCTTTAAGGAGAAAGGCCTTTCAGAGAGAGGAAACCATCATAATGGATCAAAGAAAACAAAACCAAGACAGGCTCAAATATACCATCATACGGACACATGTGTTGCAGATTTTATTTTGTTTTGCTCTACCTAGGAGCAGTTTTCTGAATAAAGGGCCATGTGTCCTCTGGAAAGGGGAAGACGGGAAGCAGAATGTCTCTTCCCACACTGTCAACAATGACCTCATCTTTTTTTTTCTAGGATAGAACGCCCCTAGTCTTTGGCTATTACAATGCCATGTTTGCATTATTTGGCCTTTCCGAATTCTCTCCACTCTCAGCCCGATAATGAGCCAACATGTTTCTCACGTGTCTACTTTTCAAGTTAAAAAAAAAATGTAGAGAAACCTCATTAATTTGGGAAAAATAAGAAACGAAAGCTAAAATGATTTTTAAAAACTCAATTTTTATGGAGCTTGAGGATTGTAAAGTATCTCACGGTAAAGGTAACTTACACATTGATACCTTTGGCCTGGAGCTACCAACCCCACCAAAACCCCCTACTCATGATTTTAGGGAGTAAATTTATCCCGGGATTTTTATTGTTGTTATTTACTTATTTTTGTTTTTTGCTGTTGTTTTTTGTTTGTTTGTTTGTTCTTAGCAAAGGAGTGACATGATCTGGGGTATTCTTTGGGGAGACAACTCTGGCAATGATGAGGAGAAACTGAAGGCAGTAAACTCTAGTAATTAGATAGCTAGGTAATCTGAAGTAGGTAAGTGGTAATAAGCCTGATAAGATAGGAGCAAATGTAACATATGTTTCAGAGGAACAAATCAACAAAATCATGCTTTATTTATAGTTTCCCTTTCTAAAGCACCAAGGCAAGCCATGTCCTATATACTTAAGTGTTATTAATATAGGCTGGTTGAATAAATGAGGACACACCTAGGGAAAAAGCTTTCATATATGAATGAACGAGTTAAAATTTACAGGATGTGGGGAGTGCACAACAATGTGGCAATGACAAAACCACCGTTTTAAGCCTGAGTGGCTGTTGGTACTGGGTGGTCTCGGGTCAGAGAAATAAATGATGCGTTGACTACACAGAGACATGTTCTCATCAATTTTGCAATTGTTGATGATCCTGGATGAGATATCCAATTCTGGGATGTGGGACATGAAGAGTACCTAGTATATGAGGAACATTCTGCATTGATGTGATGTCTGAAGGGTGGATAGAGTTAAAACTGCAAATAGAAGGACCTAATCTTGAGATCTCCTGGGGAAAGAATGTAGACAGAAGAGGACCAAAAGGAAGGAAGGGAGGGGAAGCAGGGTCAGAAGATCTAAGAACAATGTTTATGATGGATGAGAATTTATAGGACTATCCAGTGACAATGACACAGACTTTGTCAGAAAGTTCTTTTCTGACATATTAATTATGAAGAAAAACCCGCCCCTCTGGTATGAAGCTACTAGATGGGTAACCCTGTCCCTCCTTTTCTTTTAAGGAAGATATCTTGTCCTCCTGTCTTGAATACATAAAATAGAAATGTTTGAACTAATCAGAAGACAATTGTCCATGTTAAAGGTGAATGAGGGAAAACTTTAATGGAGTCCCAATTATAACACGGATGATTTTTTTAAAAAGTAACATTTACCAAACATTCCCTTTTTGTGAAAACTACTGAACTGTATTGATGTATGAGGTCATTTTACAAGCATAACTTACTTTCATATAAGTTATGTCAAAATTTGAGTCCTTACACTATTATCGGCAATACAAACCTTAGACTTTTCTAAAAGCCCAAGCTAACTTTTTGTAACACAAAGCTAAAGTTATATATATATACATATATATATATATGTATATATATATATACACAGATATAATTATATAAATTATATATATAAGTATATATAAATTACATAAATATAATTTATACAACTAATACTTATATACATATCACATATATAATTATATCTCTATATATAGTTTAGGAGATTATTGCAATTAAAACACTCAAAATTTTATGAATCGAAATGGTACATAATGAAGAAACAAAATGGTGAGCTCTATTAACATACATACTTTTTTATCATTTTATTGTTACACATTTAGACGGGTCAGCAGTTAAAAATACAAAATAGGTGAAATGGGGAGGAGATCTTCAATAAACTTACATATTGAAAGATAAAATTACTTGGGAAATGCAGTACTCCCAATAGTAAAGGCCAGCCATTACCGAATGACAGCAGACATACGTGAGATAATAAATATGTGTAGGAGAGCCAATCCCATTCACCAATAAAGTACATGATAGTAATAAGGTCCTATGGTTTTAAAAAGAGCTTGGCTCCTGCATGTGATCAAGTCTCCCTGCAATTCTGAGCTCTGCTTGGTCACTACTGCTATTCTACCTTGTGTGTTTCTGTATCACAATGTGTATTCTTTATTGTAAGCAGGGGGTTATCTTCATTGATTCAATCGTCTATACGGTACCTAGTCCAGGGATAAGCATAGTGTTTGCAGAAGAAGTTAAAAAAGGAGGAGAAACGACCGACCGGGAAGCTGTAGTGTCTTACTCTTTGTTCAAACAAAGCCAAGTTAAGTAAGAATCTTAGAAACAGTAAAGCAGAAGATTAGAGAGACTGCATAATGAACACACTTACCTCTCCACCTCTGCTAACGTATTTTTGCAGCTGTAATCTCAAAAAGGAAAAGAGGTTTGCTGAAGTCACCAACCTAGTTAACAGCAAAACCAACATGGCATGCTTTCTTTGAGTGTGTGTGGGGGGCGGGGGGGTGAGGGTGAAGGAAGGTCTGTATTTCAGAGTTGGTGAATCAGTAGGGGAGGGGCCGACAAAATGGAGGAGATACAAGCTACATAGTACACCTTTCAAATTAAAAAAAAAAAAATCTAAGTACCCAATTCTCTTGATGCTTCAAGTCTTTTGATTTTAAGCTCACTAATGCTTGAACTAAATTTCATTCCTCGGAGAGTAACAGTAATCAAAACAGTATTCAGCTCTGTGAGATTTACAGTCCTATTTTGCCTTTAGAATTCTAAACTGTGCAGAAAAAAAAAAAAAAAACAGTGGGATATCCAAAGTTTTCTTGAAACATAAAAGGGTAAAGTCCACACTTTCTTCATTTGTTTCTCATCTCACATGCCTTTTTTGTGTCTCCTTTTGGTATGAGAACAGGCATTTGTGAGCATCAACCTCTCTATGACACATTGTGAATCTGCACTTAGGGGAAGGAGATTTGGAGCAGCAGACAGGCGACAGGGACAAACAAGTCATTAGAGTGCAGGATCCCATTTTCAGGTAAACGACCTCGCTAATGAACAAAACAACACTGAAATGCCAACAATGACTTAAATAGAATCCTCCCCAAATCCACTCTAAATTTAACTTTCTATATAAAGCCTTCTTCAAAATTTTCCATAACCTATTAAAACACTTTAATGAATATCATATTGAGATGGAAGGAGGCCATTATAGTGAACATCCATTGTGTGGGGAATTTGCATTAATAGCTAAAAAGGTATTGGTCTCTTGCTCCTTAGCAACTGCAAGTGATTTCTTGTAAATTTTTTCCCCTCTTTAAGATGACCTTGTCCTTCCTAATTTATAGTCCCAAGGGGTAGATGGTCTGAGCAAATGGTTATAAAAAAAAATGCCAGTTTTATGAATGTACTTATTGTCAAACTAACATTCAGAAAAAGATAATTAAACTGTCCCCTCTCACTCTCCAGGCTGTTCTGAATGGGTGGGATTGAATTCTGGGGATTACCTCGTCCTAACAAAACTCAAGACAACAACAATAATGTCTAACATTTGTGTAGTGCTGAGAATGGGCCAGGCACTGTTCCAAACGTCATACATGTGTGAACTCATTTACAACTTATAACAGCCCTACAAGGTCAGGGATGTTATTATTATTCCCATTCCGTACACGAGAAAAGTGAGGCAGGCAGAGATTACATAACTTGCCCAAGGTCACACAACTACTAAGTAGTAGAAGCAGGATTAAAATGAGGCGGTTTGACTGTTCTTAATCTATAGGCTAGAGTTTTCTCCTCCTGGACCAGGTGTAGATCTCACTGTCCAGCCCAGCATGCACTCCCAGGTAACTATGAGACGGCCATCAGCCCAGCATTTAGCAGCTCAGTGGGATTTGTGAATCGTCACGTGCTGGAATATTCGAGTTGAAATGTATTCCGGCAACCTGTATTCCAAGGCTCCGTTTTGCAAGTGAAGATTCTTACAATGATTATGAAACTGACCCAAGAAGAGACCGAAAGCAGGTCCACAGAACCAGAAGCTGTGCCCAGGTCTCCCAAATGCTTTTGGTCTTTCGCTGGATCTCAGGGTCACTTCAAGAGAGGGTCCCCTTGTCCTCATCTGGACAACTTACTTGTTGTCTACAAGTCAAACTAGCTTTTACTAGCTGTTATATACGAGGTGATATGTTAAAGTGTTTTTTATATACAGTCTCTAAATTATTATCTTACCTATTTTATAGGTGACAAGTCTCAGATGACTTGGGTTAAATGTTGTAGGATGGTTTTCCATCGAGTTTAATTCAGAGACTGACTTTTCCATTTCTCAGCAACCTGCTGTCAAGGATGTTGTACTGCCCTGAGATCCCTCTTTAGGACGGGAAGTCTTACTCTCCTAGCTACTGCCCTCAAGAATTGCTGAAACTGACCAGAGCCAGCCCATATCCAAAGAATGCAAGGGCCAATTTTCACAGCCCACCTCAGTCTCCAAGCTACCTGTGGGTGGTGGTGTTGACTGAGGCCATGCTATGACATGCTAGGACTGTGTGACACTCCAACTTCTCTGTCTGCCAATCCTGCTCACTCTACTTTTCTCCCGTCTCCCCCAACACCAGTGTCAATCCCCAAAGCCCTCCCTAGCAACTTCCTATTGGCCAATCTCCATCTCACAGTTTGCTTTTAGGGCAACTGGGCAAGGGGACATCGTACTGTGTGTTTCACTGGAATTAAGCAATCCCTACCAAGGGACATGAACAGATTTGTAGATGTAATAAACCAAAGGTATAAATGTATATAAATATGTGTTAACATATATTTATATTTTGTCTCAAATATAAACAAAGAGAGGGAGAGAATGACCATCAGTCATCTCTCCATCTCTCTCTCTCTCTCTCTCTCTCTCTGTTTGATCATCCATTCCTGGTCCTGAGGCAGCAGATGCTCACAATCAGAGGCACCATTCCTTGGAAGATATGTGCATGGCAATGGTGTCTCATGTCCACTGAAGATCAGAATTTGACATTGCTGAACCTCCATGTTTTATTACTTCAACTGTCCTCTGAATGGAAACCGGAAGCAACCTCATTCAGTTTGCAAGCATCGTGCAGAAATTCATTGTCTCACAGTTCTGAAGGCCACACATCTGGAATCGAGGTGTCATCAAGGCCATGCTTCCCCTGAGAGCATTAGGGAAGAATCCCTCCTGTCTCCTCCACCTTCTGGTGGCTCCAGGCCTTCCTTGGCTTGTGGCAACATGGTTCTTGTTTCTGCCTCTGTCTTCGCATGGCCTTCTTCCCTGTGTGGCTGTGTCTCTGTGTCCTTTCCCTTGTTAAGGACATCAGTCATTTGATTTAGGGCCCTGTCTAAATCCAGGATGATTGCACCTTGAGATTCTTAATTACATCTCTAAATATCCTATTTCCAAATAAGGTCACAAGATGAGGTTCTGGGTGGACGTGAATTCTGGGGGATACTATGTAATTCAGCACACTGACACACAAACACATTCCTTTCTATAGCGGCCCCTCTTATGGGCACCCGGCTCTTATTCAGTAATCTCAGCCTCCCCATTCCCTCCCCATCTGTTCCTGTTAAGAGCATGCTCATCGTCCCACAGGATCCACTCCTCCAATGTTGTTACATCCCAATCTGAGATTTACTTCTCATTAATTTACAGATTCCTAAGGCCTAGGTCATGGAGAGGTATCAGTCAGGTTTCAATCAGAGAAATAGAACCAGAAGGCTGATAAAGTAGGATATAAAGAGATTTGTTTCAAGAAATTGGATTACTTGATTATGGGGGCTGGAAAGTCTGAAATTTACAGAGCAGGTCAGAAGGCTGGACACTCTCAGGCAGGAGCTGGTATTGTCATCCATAGGCAGAGTTTCTTCCTCAGGAAAACCTCAATTTTGTCCTTAATGCCTTCCCCTGATTGGATGAGGCCCATCCAGATTATCAAATATAATCTGCTTTCCTTAAAGTCAATTGATTATGGACATTGACCACATGTACAAAATGCCTTCACAGTATCATCCAGATTGGTATTTGATGGAATAGCTGGGTACTTAAGACCAGTCAAAATGACTGGTAAAACTACCTCTCACAGGAAGAATGGTCTATTACCTGCCTTTGGAAGGCCCTATTTGGTAGTGTTAGACATCAGTGGGTTTGCCCGTGAGGTTATTACGGCTTCAGTGCAAAATTATTTCACCCGTTGTGAATTTTTTTAAATAAAATTTTTTACTATTTGAACCCTAAAATTGTGTTCTTTAACAGAGCAAATGAACATAACAATATTCTCTAGAGGACAGTCTGAGACCTACTGTATCTTTCTTTATCCTCATGGCCCCAAAGCCCCCAAATGCTGAATTGGAGAGCTCAGTTTTGAATTCACACGTGCCTGATGGCAGAGCTCACTCTTCCTTAATTTTACTTAGCCACTAAGTAGAAAGGTCAGAGCCAGATCTTAGGGTTCCTGACTGTCCACTATTAGTTCTCTTTTACTGTACTCATGGTTTTCCATGACCATGACTTGGAGGCAAAATGGCACAGTGTGTCACTGGAGGGAGGACAGACAACATAATCTTCAAGTTATTTTTACCTGCAAAGTGCTATATTTTATTCAAAGCCTTGAATTCTTCAAATGTAGGCCAAAGCAAATCTATTTAGGTTTACACAGGCTGGTGTATCCTGTGCGATAACAGTTAATGGCAGGAGGGAAGAATTATGTTCTGCATCAAAATCCATTCACATACCCAGTTTACATAAACTAAAAATTAGCCTTATTATGACTGGTAAATATTTACAAGCATAATTCAATACTAGGCTCAATCTTCTTTTATAATCAAGCTCCATTCTACGAAAATTTTCTTAGGAGTGAAGTAAAACTCGGTCTTAGAAACAAAACCACCAAATCATCATGACTCAGGTCCTTAATATTTCTAGATGTGTATGCTTTCTTACTTGACATTAAAAAAATTGTTGAAATACTTCAACAGGCTTGCACAAGAAAAACTTATTAACAGATTTCAGCCTACTGTAATGTATCTTTCATGGTCAGGCAGCTTTGTGAAGTAAATTGAAGTCGACTCTTGTCAGCTTGGACATATTTTCATAATTCTTATTTTGTGCCCATTGTTCCTTGTTAATCTCCATAGTTCTAAAATTTGACAGCAGTTACCTGAATAATCATATTAATTATTATCACAAGGAATACTGCTTACAATTTAGTGTTAGTGCTGAGCTCTATAACTTTCTATGAAGCCAGTGGGATTTTAAATGATCAGAAGGAATGGGTTATAGAATTTAGAAGTTCTCCCAAATTTCCTTCTGTTCTTCTTTAGTCTGCAAGAACTTAACTAATTTTCATATTTGAAATTGGTCTCCATTGGCAAACAGTCACGTATGTCGACGAATATTTAATAGCATTTGCCTTCCTGACACACGTCAGCACTGCATTCGGTCCTGTTTTTTCCTAGAGGCACAAAGCCCTACCTTGCAAAGTGCTGATTTCAGCTGTGCTACCACAACAGGGTAATCATGAATAGAAATGTATCTGCACATTATCACTGGGTGTGACAAATTCAGAGGGAAAGCTTAAAGCTTATCTGAGTGAATAGTATCAGGAAGGACAATGCATATTTTTACAGAAGTTAATTTGAATAATAAGGGATTCAGTGCAGTTATAGACTGTGTTCCTCCCAAATTCATAGATTAAAGCCATAATCCCCAATGTGACTGTCTTTGGAGACAGAGCTTTTAAAGAGGCAGTTAGTGTTGAGTGAGATCACATAGCTGGACCCTAATCCAATCTGATGGGATCCTTGTAACGAGAGGAAGAGACACCAAGGATGTGTGCACACAGGGAATAAAGGCCGTGTGGAAAGCAGTGAGAAAGCAGTCATCCACAAGCCGTGGAGAGAGGCCTCAGGAGATACCAACCCTGCTTGCACCTTCACCTTGGACCTCCAGCCTCAAGAATTGTGAGACAATAAGCCTAAGGGCTTTCTCTGGTCACCAAAGATGCTCCGGCCATGTGCGCAACAGACCGGAAGTGTCAGAGATTAAGTTCTTGTCATCCTTGATTGTGATCTACGGTATCTGGCACCTTTTGTTGGCTTCTTTCCATTCTCTCTCACTTCCCTACTCCTCTACTGGTGTTCCCCGGGACCATGGCCCAGACAAAATGCTTGCACTGAATGCTTGTCTCAGTGTCAGTTCAAGGGAACCTGAACTAAGAGAGCCACTAAGGCTTCCTGTGAGGATTGAATAAAATTGTATATGAAAGTACCTACATCAGTACTTGATGCTTAATAGTAGCAGTTCAATAAATGCTGGTTATTATAGTAATGTGGACGCCCAGCTCTTCTGAGCTGCCTTGGACTCTTTGCTCCAGCCTATGTTCTACATGAAATTCAGAACTTATTAAGCATCTCTCTTGCCCCTGCCCGTGTCTTAACAACAGTCTTCAAGGGTTCACCACTGTAGCTGGGAGAAGAGCACAAAAAGATGAACCAAGGAGCAAAATGTGTCAAAAGACTCCATGTGAAATTCCCCATGGGGGCTGGAGCTGAACACAGCAGAGGAGCCCATGCTGAGACCTTCCTGTCGCCTGTCAGATGGTTTCAGTTCACAAACTAGACAGGCTCGTTTTTCACTAACTTGGAGTCAGAAACGCAATGTGGTTGGACTGGCGTTTCTGGGAACAGCATCCATCTGCATCAGAAACCCCTAAAATGTGAAAAAGAAATTACGATTATCCATAACGATTTGGCTACTTGATTGGCGGTGTACAAAACCCCAGAGCTGAGAGTCCAGAGCCCCGGATCCTGTTACGCATTGTATGTACCTTGGGCAAGTCATTGAATTTTCCCTGTAGCTCAGATTACTCGTGTGAACATCGATGGGTACATTTAGGCTGTTTCAAACTTATCCCAAATCCCTAAAAATCTTACGATTTTTTTTTTTTTTTTTTTTTTTGGTCAACGGATGGATTTTCATGATACATTAACCTGCATGTAAGAAGACCCGGCCAGTGTTGGCGTGTGAGAAAATTATGAAAACACGGAAGTGCTAACTTGCAAATGTGAAGTTTGGTTTTTCAAGAATCACACAACCAGAAAGCGCATAGGATTCGACATGAGCAAAATATTCTAGATTATCGCATGTGTCATTTGAAATGGTGGTTGAAGAGTCTGATAGTGCAATTCAAGAATGCAGCCGGATCCATGTGCTTTGAGCAGTGAGCCACTTGCAAAGTGCCCTGAGACCTATACACAAGAGGAACTATATGCAATGGCACAAAATATGATATGTTGTATGGATTATTTGAGCAAAAATCGATAAGCTGCTCCTTTTTTGGTTCTTGTGCATGGAAATATACAAAGTGAAACTGACTAGAAATCAAAATGAAACAGACTCACCTCTTTCTGTTGACCTAGAGAATTAAAGAACAGAATTGACCCAAGGGCATACAGGATGAGAAGTAAATGGGTTTTTAAAGATTTTTTTTTCAGCATTTGAAAATGCAACATGCATCTTTTCTTGCGCCCTCCCTTCCCTTTACTTAGTGCAGAATTACCAGATGCTTTTTCTAATCTCCGAAACTTGAAACCTTAGAGCTGGCTATGCCAACTCAGTGGCCTTTGGGGAACATACGCACATAAAATAAAAGGGAGAAGGGGGCAACTCATCAAAGGGATAGTGCACACACCCTCCCCCAACAACAGTGTCCAAACTCCCGGCACGTTTTGTGCTCACACTTGGGGAGTATTTTGTTCTGCTTTAGCATATTCTTTTTGTTTTTCCCCAACCTTTCCATCCAAATCTATTCAGACCACAAAGCTTGTCGCTTCTCGTTGCTTGTCTCTCTCTTGCATCCTTTCTTTTCTGTTTTATGGCAGTAATTAAGCCTCGCCTTAATTAAGCCCACATCCCTCACGCTTCCACCATATTCTCATAAGTGGAGTTTTGTTGGTACTAATTTTCCTTCTCTGAGCCATCCACGAGTGCAGCAATTTAATGTTTAAATAACACTTCAGTCAGAGGCTTCGACTCAAAAAATGTGCTGAAGCTCCACATCCCCAACAGCCGGAAGCCCAGATTTGTTACTGGAGTGTTAAGGTCAGTTGTGACCGGGAAGTAAACCACCTTTCTGATGTCACATCCCTCTCCTCCTCACGCTACTGCCCGACCAATTAAACCGGTCTTTCTTTTGGGAACACTGAGTTGTGAGCCCTACAGTTGGGCTTATTATTGGACTCTGCTTATTTTAGTCTCTCTACTCTATGTACTTGGCTCTTCTTGGCCTCCAAATGCCCACCTCACAGAAAGTGTCTCCTTCCTTTCTCCCATGGCTCAAGGCGAATGTTCCCTTACGGGAGATTCGTTTAAATCTGCTGTGAACATATCATGGCAATTTCAGACAGGGCAAAGACAAATCGAAGTTTACGGCCTCCTCTGACAAACACTTGTAGTACACAGCTGCCTCATTTAGGATGCCACCCAATTAATACCGAATATTTCCCTCAGCCAATACACTGTTAACTTAATTCCCTTCTCATTGAACTTCCTCTGTTCCAGTATTGGCACACTAGGAGTTATTATCATGCTGCCTCTGCCCAATGCTTCTGGTAGGAGGCTGTTTGAGCCCTGCCCTCCCTGAGAACAGCATCACCAAAAATGTCCCCTACTGCTTAGACCATGGCGGTATATTCTAAAATATCACATCACATCTCTGAATGGCCAATATGATAATTTACTGGAAGTCAACCTTTTAATTTGACTTAAATAAAACAAATACTCCTGTGCACACACAATTTGTTTTCATCAATACTCTGGATGGCCAGAGCCTGACTCCTGTATTCACAGAGTTTCCCCGGTCTCAGCTTCTTCTTATCCCCTTTGGTGCCTACAACTTGCAATTTTTTTTTTTTTACTTATCTCTTCCTCCATTTATCTTCCCCATACCACCCCCCTCCCACCTCCCTTCATAACATTTTATGTTTCAGGACTTGAGTAAAGGCGGTGCATGGAAAGATGCAAACAGTGAGCTGCAGAGTTGGGTTTTCCTAAGAAACCAGACTTGAAATCTTAGACTCATGACTTTTGACTCTTGGTTCTCCTTGACTGTGCAACCTCATCAGCTCCCCTTGCTTAGTTATGTTCTTGCACAGACTTATTCAGCACTGACCCTTCTTCCACAGAGTGGGGCTGGTGGGGGGCGGGGGGAGAGGAGGAAGGGGTCAGCAAGGGAGCGGGGAGTTCTCAAAGAAAGGAGCACCGTGTGTTTCACTTCACTTTTACTTGGTTTCCTCCCCTCACGTGGCACTTGGATCAGGTCTTCACAGAGGGAAGTAGCAGGAAAATAATCATTCTAGTTGAAAGGATACGAATATCTAATGAAAGGTGGATCTGTTGTGGCCGACAGTTAGCGTTCCACAAAATTATAGCAGCGGATCAGAGGCTGACTCGTGGTCCTGAGAACTTGTGTATAGGTACTTGATCATACCTCAGAGAAGAAAAGGTGCTTAATGTTTTAAATTCATAACCATTGTTGAAAAAATGCCACAGACCTTTCAACAGAAAAAAAATTATGCCACTCATAAATAACATATGAGTGGCATTATGTAACCTATGTGTTGGGAGCTTTGGGTATGGGATGTATTTTCCAGATCACAAGATATATTGATAAAGCATAGCTAAATGGTCTTTTAAAAGTATTAAAATATATTGAAGATTTTTGATCACATTATAAAACATAATAAAAAATAGATGTTTCCACTCCTGTGATAAATAACACTTTGTACTGCTACATTATTGAAATATGTGACATTGTTTTAAAAGAAAAAATATTCTATGAATTATAATGGAATTTGCATCTAAAATCACTAAAAATTGCAGCATTTGATTATCTAAAGAAATCAAGTACAAATGATAAAATGAATATACTTGTAATTAATTGGAATATTGTGAAGGTTAATGAAATCAAACAACCTTGAGGGATGTAAGTGATGGTTAATATACCACACTGAATTTTTGGATTAATATTAAAAGAAAACGGCCTGATTCATTTCTGTTTATTCCAATATTCAAACCAAGTGAAACTCCTGGGAATTATTAGGGAGACAAATTAAAACAACAGATGGACTTTGCAGTTGCCTGCATAAGAATGTCTTTTCACAAAGCCTCCTGACAATTTCAGAGATTCTAAGGTGTTCTATTTAATTTCAAATAAAGAACACTACATTTCCCCCTCTTTCCAGGCTGTCAATCTCTGAGGCCCCAAAGAAAATGATTTGAAAACATCATGAAAGTATTTTCTCGGGCCTTTTATAACACACATCTTGTAAGATTGGTATAAGACTCACTATTTTTGATGATAGAAAGAAGAAGAAAATGTAAGCAGATTCTATCTCCCAAAGTATGAATTTTCATTTAGGGTCTTAGGGTATATGGGAACAATTATTTTTATGGAATACAATTTCGATATAGATTTTAAAGAGAAAATACCCAATTTTCTACTAGATTTTTATTTCACATAATTAAAGATTTTATCTTATTTTATGGATCTCTGAGTTAAGTCAGTCAGTCAAACAGTGGCTGTGGTAGCATTTCAGTCTGTAAAAGTTCTGTCCTAAGAGACTTGAGTCTCTACATAGGTAGTTTTGGTCTACATCGTTACTTGAGACGTTTTGGATAAATAAATATTTAGGGCACTCACTGACCTAATTTTTAAAAGAATTTGTTTTTTTTTCAATTTTGATAAAAGAAAGATCCATGCAGGCATCCAGAATACATCATGGTGTCCTGTAGTGGGGAAAGCTGTCTACTTTCAAAGCATTTCATTGCACTGATTGCACGATAAGTCCATGTAAAGAAGACTGTATGCTAATAAAATAAATTCTCAAAACGGGCGCTAGGGATTTCTGCTTCTCGCAGTTACAGAGTGGCATTTTGCAGACCAACTCTCCTTCTGAGAACAACTAGAATGGTTAGCTTTTTGTTTTTAATCTGTCTGAAAGCTTCCGAGATGTAAAAGGGAGCTTAAGGGCTCACAATCCCGCGAGGAATGAAACTACGCAAAGAAATGAGCCCAACATTTGCCACTTTTCTCTTTGAGGCAGATGTTCGTTCTCCAGAGGTGACAGAGGTTGAGAGATTGGGCAGAGCTTCCGGCAGTGTTATGTGACTGGGAGCAAAGCAAAAATGCGAGGATATGTCTCACGGAGATGGGGAGACTCGTGAACACTCTGGACCCTCCCTTGGAATTAATGGAGGACTACACAGCCCAATAGTGTGTACGAACAAGTGGATCAGTTCTCACTGAGACTGAAATCCAGTCTGAAATCAGATCAATTCTTTATATTCTTTTTTTTTTCAACATTTATTTATTTTTGGGACAGAGAGAGACAGAGCATGAACGGGGGAGGGGCAGAGAGAGAGGGAGACATAGAATCGGAAACAGGTTCCAGGCTCTGAGCCATCAGCCCAGAGCCCGACACAGGGCTCGAACTCACGGACCGCGAGATCGTGACCTGGCTGAAGTCGGACGCTTAACCGACTGCGCCACCCAGGCGCCCTGAAATCAGATCAATTCTTAATTGAATTAAGGGGATCTGTCCCTAGCTAAAATGTAACATCATTATCTCTAAATGTTTTCATAACTTACACGGAGCATTCAGTAAAAATTTACAATGTATTCCATAAGACAGAAGAACAGAATGAACAAACACACAAAAGATCTATATATTCAAGTTACCAGACAGGGACTTTAAAATAGCTGTTATTAATATGCTAAAATATAGATAACATGATAGGGAATTTTCCCAGAAAACTGAAAACAATAACCTAAATGAAGAATTAATAGACAGGCTTAACAACAGGTTAGACAAATTAGAAGAAAGGGTTAGTGAACTGAAAGATAACTCAATAGAAAATATGAATGAAACAAAGAGGGGAAAAGATGAAATGTAAATGATACAATAAAAAGGTCTAAAATGTGTGTAACTGGAGTCAGGGAAGAAGATTTAAAGCGAATAAGGCAGAAGCAATATTTGAAGATATAATGAGTGGGAAATTCTTGATGCTGATGGAAGTTAGAAATCCAAAGAACTAAGAAGTTGTATATATGGAATCATACAAAGTACCAGCACTTTCTGTTAGAAATCAAGACAGTGATTACTTTTGGAGAATAGAAACTAAAAGAGAGCATGAGGGATGCTTATGGTATTTTTTTTATTGGGGAGCTTGATGTATACACAAAGGTGTTATTGAGTTTGTAAAAATTCACGTGTTGCACGAATTCCCTATGTATTTTATACTTCAATTTAAAATTTAAAAAGTGTTTAATAATAATGATAATGATAATAATAACAATGCTATCTAAATTCCTAAGCAGGGGCGCCTGGGTGGCGCAGTCGGTTAAGCGTCCGACTTCAGCCAGGTCACGATCTCGCAGTCCGTGGGTTCGAGCCCCGCATCAGGCTCTGGGCTGATGGCTCGGAGCCTGGAGCCTGTTTCCGATTCTGTGTCTCCCTCTCTCTCTGCCCCTCCCCCGTTCATGCTCTGTCTCTCTCTGTCCCAAAAATAAATAAAAACGTTGAAGAAAAAAAAAATAAAAAAAAATAAATCCCCAAGCAGGATTAACACAATGAAAACCACCCCTAAGCATAGCATAGTAAAAGCTCCGAAAACAAAACTCAATCATATGCTACTTACAAGACATACATCTTTAATAAAAGGACAAAGGTTGATTGTCAAGGGATTAAAAATATAAATCAGGCAAATCTTCACCAAAAAAAAAGCATATATAACATACAAGGTACGTATCAATAAAGTAGACATCAAGGCAAAAAGAGGGACTTTTCATAATGATAAAGGAATCAATCCATCAAAAAGATGTAACAATTCTGAATTTGGATTGGTATACAATCCAAAAGGTAGATTCACCTTATGGAAAGGGATATTTTAACAATCTCTATAGCTGATGAAATAAGCAAGCCAAAAAGTAAGCTGGACTATAGAAAATCTTAACAAACACATTTATAAATCCAACCTGAACGTCAATCTTGACATACGTTAAAACAAGATACAGAACGCGTATTATTTTCAAGTGTTCACGGAATACTTACCAAAACTGACCGAGTCATCTTAGAAATGAAGAAGCTGCACTGAGTATCTCTGAGAGTAAGGGGAATGAAGCAATTGGCTCAAGGCTGTAATTGTGGCATTAGAGGTTTTTTTCAGAACGTGTATCAGAATCTGGTCCTCAGTGCTACCGCCTCCTGAACTTAAATGAGCAAGACCAAAAGGATATGCTAATAAATGCTTGGCAACTGATCTTCTGGCTGCCTAGATAAGAAGCAGCTGCTATGAAGAATGTACGATAAACATGAAAGACTCTAGGGAGTGTCACTGTCTAGCCTAACTAGTGATAGAACGGTGTCAGACTGCAGGCAAATTTAATGTCATAAATACACCGAAAGGGGCTTTCATGCCGTATTCGACAACATGGTCAGGGTGCGGTGACTGCCAACATAGCTTACAAGAAGCAACTATAATCCACACCTGCTCACTCCAGTAGACTACACGTGGTGAGCATGCATCTCCTAAACCTGAAACCTCAAGCAGCTACAATCAGGTGAAATCTGACAGTAACTAGGAGATCGACAGACATAGTGGACAATTGTATCTCTCCACCCTAAGTTTCTGTGCAAACAGGAACAGACAGAATAAACAGTATACATTTTTGGTAAATGCTCTCTATACAAAATATTAACATTAGCTACTGCTCAGAGTAATGTTGAAATTTATATGCAATTAGGTCAGTAGCTACCATTTACTTGGCACTCAGTATGAGCCAGGCACTGTGCTAGATAATTGACATACATTACATTTAATCTTCGCAAGAAAATTTCAAGACAGATGCTCTTCTCCCTTTTTATCTGCTGAAGAACCTAGAATTCTGAGGGTTTAGGTAATCTGCCCAATGTCAACAAACTGAGTTGGGTTCATATCATGTCTATCGATCTTGATTGTCTACTCCCTGTCTATTCTACACCGTAATCTGATACAGAAAAGAAATTATTCCGGGGGACACTACTATGAAAATAGAGAAGAGTGTGGAGTACAGAAGAGCAACAACAGATCATACAGAACCAGGGTATTGATAAAAGAAAAGCCAGACAAAACCAGAGCAGGTGTGGGTCTGTGGGGATAGGAACGTCAGTTGGAGAAACACACCTGCATGGTTCATAGTTTAAAGTGAATATATGTATGTGTGTGGAGAGGGGGGTGGATGGGTGATGTGTGATACGTATGTGGAAAAGACTATGCATGTTTTAAAATAAACTGTTTAGTAAACTGTTTAGTATACTGTTTATCTCACGGTATGGTTACAGTTGTTTTCAATTAATCCTTTTATTAATCAACCCCGCTAAGTCAGTGACCCTCAAACTTTCGCATGCATCAGAGTCATCTGGGGGGCTTGGTACACAGAAATTGCTGGGTCCCATCCCGAGTCTGATCCAGTATGTCTGGGTGGTATTCAACATTTTTTTATTTCCAGTAAGTTTCTAGGTAGTTGTTGACAATGCTGGTCCAGGGACCACATTTTGAGAACCACCGCTTGAGATATTGCTCTAGGACAAACTGAAAATTTCCGGGTAGAGATAACAAAAGGCATTGGTTAATAAAACTAAGATCTGATATTTGCTGAGTGCATTTTCTTCTAGGCACTGTGCTGAGCACTTTCCTTTGCTGCCCTCACTTATCCTGCACAACAATCCTTTGAGGTAGGTACTGCTGATTTCTCACTTTATAGATGAGAAAACAGAGGTTGAAGAACGCTAGGGAACTTACCCATGGCCACACTGCTAGAACCATTTGAATCCAGCTAGTCTAAAGTCCCAAACCTATGCCTTCAACGTTCTCGAATATTAGTGTGGAAAAGAGATCCTCCAAGGAATTATACAAAACTCCAGATTCCTGGGCTCCATATTTAGAGATTCTGACTTAACATCTCTATCACGAACCTCAGGAACCTACATTTCTAACTAGCAATACATTTCTAGATATTGAATTAAGCAACACAATATTCTGGCCCCAGAGCCGGCAGGCCAGGCAAGTAGCAGAATTCACCGTATTGTTTTGTAAAGGCTCATTCTCATTTCTGTGTTGTACAGAAATGCATTTCATTAATGCAGAGTATTAAATGAAGTTAGAATTTAAGCTTATTGTTTTACCATCAGTTGAACAATCCCATAAACATTTAAAATATGTGGGCTCTTATCAAACGTTCACACAGCTCACGTACGTTTTCTACTTTGGTCAACTGCCTGGTCCGGCTCACAGTGGTTTCCAACACGGAAGAGAATCAGAGTCCCACAAGAGTGAGGTTGGTGGGTGCTGTTCGCCTGTGTTTGAGCCGCAGGGGTTCTAATTCAGTAGGAACGGGCGAGGCTCAAGTGGCTGTATTTGTGAAAACATTCTAGGTGATTCGATCGTCAGTCGATGTGGAAACTACTGCCACAGATCATTTTCTGATTAGTTACTTCCAGTTGTAAGAAGCTGAATCACAGATAGCAAATTGCGCCTTTTGTGGTTTTGGGCACGTATTCCGCTCAGTCCTTTTACTCTTTTGCCTCAAGGGGTCACGGTTGGTGGTCCTGTCAGTCATATCAACACAGCCAAAGAGGAGACTGAGAGACAGGCGGGAGAGGGCCGAGCAGCAGAGGGGATCTCACTAGGCTGACCCCTGAGTCTGGTGCTCAGTTGGAAAAGTCACAAGTTATTACTTCACTGATTTTTCTCAGGCAGTCAAATAACTTCAAGTAGAAAATTCACCCAAACGGTTTGTATAAGTAGCAGTAGCAAGAGTGAGAAGGCAGTTGTTGGAGCTGAGAAAAAGGCCATCCATTCCTTCACTTAATATGCGTTGCACACCTATTAAGTGCCAGGCACTGTTCCCAGCATCGGTGGCCCTGCAGGAAACCGGAAAACAACATGCCCACCCTCATGGTAGCAGCTTAAAACTCATTGGCAGAATCGGAAAATAAATAGGTAGAGAAACGAATAACCATGCTTCCAATAGTGATAAGCACTAAACAGACAATAAAACAATAATCCGAAAGCAAGGGACTGGGGATGAGATGGTGTTACGTCAATAAGGCAGTGATGGGAAAACACTACAGTGAGGTGTCATTTGAGCCAAATCTTAAGGGATGAAAAGTAATTAGCCATGTGAAGAAAACTAATGAGAGATAATGGAAAGAACGTGTATAACACTTCTGAGACTTGGACAGCCTGGGGCATCCCAGAACCAAGGAATGGATAGGCCAAAAAGTAAGGAAGAGCCAGGTGATAGAGAGTTCTGGCAACTGACAGAGGTCACATCTGTCCACGAAGCCTTGAGTCAATGTAAAGGAAAATAATATCCTTAGATAGAAGGGCTAAGAACCATACAGATGAAAACTTTCCTCAAGAAATAAAAAGAAATTATTTGTAACTTGATGATAGGATTCTAAAATCGATATGGAAAAGTAAATAAGCAAAAAATTAAAAGGAAGATCAATGATAGACAGCTATCCCTTCTGTGTTTTAAAACATAAAACCTCAATAATTTGAAAAGTGTGAGCCGGGAACATGAGTCATTTTTCATGCATCATATTGAGCTATCAATGGGGCAGAATAAGAAGTGGAAAAAATAGATGCAAATAGATATAGAGCTTTAGAATAGGATAAAGACAACTTTTCAAATCAGTAGGGAATACGTGTATGTCACTGAATTGTGATGGCACAACTGGATAACCATCTGCAAATAAAATAAAGTCAGATCTATCCCTCACCCATAGTCTGGGTTAAATTAATTTGAAAGAAAAAAATGTATACATTAATAGGGACATGTAGAATGCTACAGCTATTTTGAAAAAAATTTGGCAGCCTCTCGTCAAGATAAATATGCACTTACCATATGACCCACCTATTCTATTCTTGTTCCCTGAAGAGCTGAAAACATGTCCACACACACACGGGAAGCATGGACTTTATATTGGCTTTACGATATATAACAAAGACTAGAAATAACCAAAATACCCTTCAACTGATCAATGGATAAGCAAACTGTATTGTGGCCATACTATGGAACACTCCTCAACAATTGTGGTATATACATCCATTAGAATATTATACAACTGCTAAAAATGAATAAATGATAGTTGTAAGTAGCAAACTGCACAAATATCACATACATGTGATAAATATAAGTATCTCATATATAATATTGGTCAAAAAAGTTAACTGCAGTATGACACATAAATAAATGCTATCTATAAATATTAAGTTATGAATATCAGCCACATATATTTTAAAGGATATATACATATGTTTTTAAGGATATATACATAGACGCCTAAAGAAATGCATAGGCTTGATAAACATCAGGTTCAGGTTGGTGGGCATCTCTGGTGTGGAAAGAAACTAATGGAATTAGGGTAGGGGACCTGGCGAGATGGGGCTCTATTGGTAATCTTGTTTAAGTTGGGTGGTGGGTACATAAATGTCTGTTATACTACCCTTTATATTTTTTATAACTACTATTGTCTATGGATGGATTCATTCACTTACTAAGTAAGTGTTAGGAAGCCGAAGATTACTTAGATGGATGTCTTGCCATGAAAAGATTCATCGTGTATTTGGGAATAAAGTCACGTAAATACAGTAAGAGTAACGGTGGCAACAGCACCACCACACGGAGTCACAGTGCAGCGTTAAGAAGTGCTACCATAGAGGCACATATCAGATTTGTACACAGGCATAAAGAAGAAATTGGGTCCATCTGCCTATAAGAGAGAGGGAGAAGTAGAGAAAGCTTCAAGAGAGAACTGGAAATTGGGTAGGACCTCACTCAACAGTCAAAAGGAGAAAGTCATTTCAGGAAGCATGTAGCCATGAAAAAAAACCTAGCACATTTGAGGAAATGGAACTAGTTTTCCCAGCAGGCAGCACAGTGCTTTTACACGGAACCTATTCAAACGTTAGGTTAATACACGACTGAGTGAATGCACGCACGAATAAAGCTCAGCTCTGGGCAAATTTTTGGTAATTGCCTAAGTGAATAATTTACCACCTGATTTGTTAGCCTATGAACTTGGAGGATTCTAGTTCACTTGGCAGCTTAGTTTTTGAGAAAAGCCCATAACTAATTTTATTAGTTGTCTAAGAAATCTATTAATAACATTCTCACTTATGAGTGTCTTGTTGAAAATTAAAATATAGGCCCATAATCTTAAGTTTACATTTTTTTTCATGAAATTAATAGAAAACAAGTAGTTTAAATATCATAAATATTAGGTTGATTTATTTGGCACTATCATTTTAAAATATCAGCAATTAGAAATTTAATAATTAGCATGATATAGTAAAAGATAATTGATACTACAAAATTAAGTTGTCTTTGGGGTGACTAAATGAAAAGTATGAATATATAGATGGAGCTTTAAAAACATTTTGGGGGGGGGGCACCTGGGTGGCTCAGTTGGTTAAGAATCCAACTTTGGCTCAGGTCATGATCTCACAGTTTGTGAGATTGAGCCCCTCATCGGGCTCTGTGCTGACAGCTCAGAGCCTGGAGCCTGCTTTGGATTCTGTGTCTCCCTCTCTCTCTGCCCCTCCCCCTCTTGCACTCTGTCTCTCTCAGAAATAAACATTAAAAAAAAAAATAAAAAAAAATGTTTTGACAAATTTGCATAGGGATAGAGGGGGAACTGCTCGAATTTGTTGAATGCACTCAAGGTTTTTATGTTTTCTTTTATTCATAAATTACATATTTTGTAAAAGTAATGCCATCTAAATGTTATAGGAATAATAAAGTTAAAATATACTATATTACATTTATTTTTAAAGTCTCCTGAATGGCCTCAATGAGGACGGATTAAGAGTTTTGGTCAGCAGCGTCAGTGAATATTTTCACACAGCCAGTCCTTGTACCATTTCAACTCTGTTGCAACTGCTAATGTGAACCTCTGAATTTACTAGATTGATTCTTAAAGCCCAGTTACTAACGCATTCATAGTTTCTTATTTTTCTATTAGATGTCGCAAAACTTTAGTGAGTTTGTATGTGTCCCTATCTTGTTTGTTATTTAACATCGGTTGCCTATTTTCAGAAGAAACAAGACCCAGTGATTCCTTAGGACTAAATATAGTATAATAGTTTTAAAACATATTCACATATTCATAATATAATGGGATAAATATTACCTAACCTCACCTATTAACCTCATATCAGAATTCTGTCTTTCCCTTATAACTGGAGCCTTTCCTTCAGCCTAAAATGCACCCTACCCTTCTCATCATCCTACACCTTCAGTTTCTCATGTTTCTAAATTTTACACCGATCCCATTACGTATTTTGTACAGCATCAACCAGATTTCAGCGGTGGCCTGCTCTAATGAAACTTCTGGGGTTCCCTGGGGTACTGGGTCGGCCTGGGGGTTGCTCTGATCTGAAGGATTGAAAAGAATTGAATGTTGAGTTCTTTTTCTCTCTTTCTCTCTCTTTTCTTCCTCCTCTCTTCCCCCACCAATGATGTCTATAGTTTATGAGTTTTTATGCCTTTCTTTGCCATTAGTGCATGTTTATGAGTAAACACTTCTCTCCTGAGATAACTAATTTTTCTCCACTAGCAAGACTTTATACCTTCTTTATTCTCCTTGTATTTTACAAAACATCCACCCTTGTTATGCTAAGGGTACTTCTTTCATGCACTATTTCCAACAGACTAATTGAAAATGCTCCTGCTTGAGCAATATAGATGAAAGATAATATCATCAAACAATGTTTTCATCTAGATAATGGCGCCCTGGGGGCAGTGGCAGGAAGCAGCAGGGGGGGCGGTTACTTTTAAGTCACCCTTCCAGGCTCTCCCTTCTACAGGAACTCACCTGCAGAGGCTCCATTTGAACTTATGGTTGTCAAATACCACTATTCCTCTCTTCTCCTGTTTCACACTTTTGCAGCACTGGTTTTGTTGTTCCAGCTGGTTGTTTCCTATCTCCACGCTTTTGCTCTTTGGAATTACTTTCCCACCTCCCTTAATTTGGCAGCCTCTCGCTCATCTTTCAGAAACCGCTCCACGTTGGGCTAAGTGCTTCTCCCGGTGAATCTTATGCAAGTAGGTTTCATAGTCTATAACAATGATCCAGTTTTCTTCAATCTCTGCAAACTGGTTGAGAGTAAGGAATATGCTCCTTGCCCCTCCAAATTCTCAATTTAGAGATTTTAGATTCAACTCTGGGGTGGCAGTTAAGAGAAAAAATACCAGTCTCGTTGATTCTGCCTCGTAAATGTCACTCAACCGGTTTGCTCAATTTCTACTGCCTCTACCTTAGGTCAAGCCCTCATTTGCTTTTGCCCAGATTATTCCAGCAGCAGCTACCCAATCTTCTACCTCCAGAATGCTGCTCCCATCCACTTTCTGAGATACAAACTAGGATTGTTTTAAAAACGAAATTCGACAATATCTGACGTCCTCTCATTTTATGTTAGATACATGTTCTCCAAAATCTACCCTTGTGCTATTACCACGCTGAACTATCTACAGTTTCTAAGAATTCTGAAATAATCTGTATCTTACCTTTGTCTGTGATACCTTTCTATCATCTTTAACACATGTACAGTATGTGTCTGGCACATAGTAAGTGTTCAGATAACGATTATGGTGACGATGGCAATAATAATAGCTTATCGTGCCGCTGTCTTTGACCTCCCTAGAAAAGGAGTAACTGTCCTTCCTCTGCATTTCCACACTATTTTGCAAACAGCTTTGTGATTATCTTACATTCAACGGTGTCTTATTTCCCACCTAAATTGTGACATTTCTAGGGACATTTTCTTTCTTTGTGACATATGTTTTGGCTCAGAGCGTGAAGAAACAGTGGTTAATATATACTTAATCACAATACTTGAATAATCAATTAACCCCATTTTATAGACAAAAAAAAGTGTTAAGTGACTTTCTAAAGCTAAGCAAATATTAAGATGAAGAGCTAAATTTAAATTCTAAGTCATAAAGACAATGTTCAAGCAATTAATACTTGAAAATGAATTACATTAGTTTCTTTGGAAAAGAAAACAATTTGTGACTCCTAGAAGCCATTCAAAAACTATGAGGGTAAATTATTTTCAATTAATTTGTACCTCTGATGCCACATTAGTAATTTATTCATGCAACCCAGACCAGGATAATGGCTGTCACAGCAAATACTTATGCAGGGCCTACAGTGTACCAAGCACAGTTCTAAGTGCTTTACATATATTCACTCATTTAATCCCACATTTTCATTAAAAAAAAAAAAAGTTATTTTTGACTTCCACGGTTGTCAGGTTGAGGCTGTTCTATTATCTTTCTATTATAGGTAATCTGGCATTTCCCTCTTTTCTTTTAAGATCCTCACACTGTCTTTGGTGCCCTATCATTTCAGGGTATGTGGCTAGAAATGGATTTGTTTCTGCTACGGACATGACTTAATGGCTAAAACTGAGAATTTCCATCTTTCATTCAACCTGCATTATTTTTTTTATTTTGGCCACCATATTTTTTTCATATTGCCATCCCCGAATTTTGTCTTCTTCTCTCTGCAATTTCTACTTGGCATATTTGAACCTTCTCATTTTCTTCTCATGCTTTTTAACATATTCTCCCGATGTTTTCATTCCTTTTTTCTGAATTCCTAGCAATGACCTCAGATCAGTGTTTCAGTTCACTAATTCACTCCCCAACTGTATATATTATCCTGTTCGATCCGTTCACTGAGTTTTTAATTTCAGCTTTTATATTTTTAATTTTTGGAAGTTCTATTCATAGTTCTTTCAAATTGACATTTTTTTGTGCTTGTGTTTTTCTCATGTTTTTCAACATTTTGTTTCAAATCACTATTGATGTATAACACACTTATTTTATTTTCTAGATCAATGGCCCATAAACAGAGGCGGCACCACTCCGGAAGGTATGTAGAAATGGGCATGAACATTTTCGGTGGTCATGGTATCCGAGAGTGAGAATAGGAGTGGGGTTGTTACCGGCTTTTAGCACCAAGATAGAGAATGCTAATTAAATCTGCAGCACATACGAGAATCCTGTATAAGGACAAACCATCCTGCCCCAAACTGAGAGAATAATACTAGAGAAAGACAGATTCAGCCATAACTGATAGTTCTCTTATCTTCAGGTCCTCTTAGAGTCTCTCTCAGCTCTCGCACATGGTGAGTTTCTTCCTCTTCATTTTCTAATTTTAGTTGTGAGCTCATCTCCAGGGCAATTCATCTGTCGAAATTATTAGCTAGGATGGGTGGAAGGTAAATCACTCCAGATTGATTTTATATTTACTTATGTCAGGTGCCCCAGGAGTATTTATATGCTGGTACAATATTTTACGTGAATTTATGAACCCATGTCACACATGGACCATATAAGTTTGAATACTAAATCTGCATGATGGCTAGCAGGCCTGGGGCTATGAGATCTTAGGGGAGACTTTTCTTTTTTTTCACTCAGAATAGGAACAAAGAAACTTTGATGTCATCCGTTTCTTAGGTAGGCAAATATTTTACTGGCCCATACTGATTTTATGTCTAGAAAGACCAATTACAACTTACCACCTGGGACAGAACAGAGATTTTATCTCTGCTACTCACATGAGCATTAAGCCTATCCTCCTCATTTATCTATCTACCTAGGGTAGCCAGAGTAAACTTGTGCTTCTGACCCTCATATGATAGGAGTTTTCATATCCTCCTTTTCTTTTTGACTCTCAGATATTAACCTTTCATTGTTTTAAACTCTGCAATGTATTAAGAAGGAAGACTGATATCTTATCCAGCATTTTAAGTCTTACTATTCTTTTTCAAAAGAAATGCCAAGTTATCTAGTCTGACATACTGTCCTGTTCTTCATATTCTAGAACAAATGGGCTTCTTCTGTTCTTACGTGAGGGAGAAAAACATAAACATATGCAAAGAATAAACGTTGGACTGGTGGTTCTGGCATCTTTCTGGCCATTTTAATATTGAATATTTAAACTTTTTTATTTATTTTTATTTAGTTAGGTTTTTTTTTTTTTTTTTTTTTTAGAGAAAGAGAGAGCTGGGGAGAAGGAGAGAGAGAGAAGTTTAAGCAGGCTCCATGCTCAGTGCAGAGCCCAATGCCAGGTTTGGTCCCATGACCCTGGGATCATGACCTGAGCTGAAATCAAGAGTTGGACGCTCAACCGATTCAGCACCCCCCACCCCAGATACCCCTTAAATATTTAAACTTAAATGAAGCTTTGAAGTTCAGTGTTATATCCTAAAGTTGGCTCCGTTTTCAACAACATATTTATGACCATTTTTAATCTAATGGTTTAAGCTGTGTTACAGTAGATTTCTCAGAGCTTGATGGTAGTGTAGCTAATTGAAGTTACAGAGCTAATGCACTGACCCATTCACAGGATGATTATCCAAGATTTATGGCTGTCACAGAGCAGCAAACACATGCTGATTTACTTAAGAAATTTGTAACACATGGAAATGTGGAGTGGTTCAATAAGAGACCATTACAGCTATCTTAATTTCTTGCCTTTTTGCATGGCAGTACACAAAACTGATCAATGCACATTTTCTCATCTACTTTTTAAAATAACAGCTTTTCAAATTCTAGTTAATGCACTCTCCATTTCCTTTCAATTCCTGAATATGTCATAGAGTTACAGAATTTCAAAGGCAGATTGTCATTTATTTTCTAAATTTGATTCCTTTAATTACTCTACATAGAATAGTCATATTCAAGATAGATGAAAGTAAGAAGAAATTGTAGTTTAATTGATAGACTAGAACATAGGAATAAGTGTTACTAGGAGAGAGTTTCAGGTTGTAAATTACCAGGTTGTAAATCTAGGATGGGAATGTAAATTCATTCCTTGATTACAAACTAAGTTCCATTTTCTCATAAAGCTCTGGTAAATATCAGTACAATAGTGTTATGTGAGATTGTTTGGATCATTAGAGAACAGAGGACTACATGAATTGCATTCTTAGTTTTGATGACTGTAAAACATATTGGCAATGTAAAGTACAGGTATATCATTGGAATAAATAGTTCATATCGGATTAAATGAAAGATCTATGATTGCCTTACATTCCTAACATCTGGTAACGTGGTGATTATGTGGCAAAGTCTAATCTCAGAAGAAGGGATGGTGTTTGTAAGACTAAAGAAGCCAGGGAAGATTGAGTTCCTACCCTGGTCCAGTAGTTAAAAGGACAAGCAACATGGAAGATTCACAAAAGCTGAGGATAAAGGTAGCATTTCCTCTTCTAGCATGCATAGTAAGTTCTATGATCAGCTGAGTACAAGGGTGGCCCCACAAGAACCAAATGAACTCTCTCCCTGAACGTACACTTGGAGTCAGGGTAAGGCAAAGAGTTAATGAAGGAACGGCAACTCTTTCATCTCTTTAATGTAATGGCAGAAATTGCAACCCTTTTTAAAAATAAAGCCAAGGAAACCTGTGTTCCAAGACTGTATAACTGAGTTCTCTGCTTGCTGCCTTTGTGACGAACTTGGCTTACATATCAATTAGCAATGCTTGGGATACCAGGCTCAAATGTAATTAAACTTAAAGTCAAACTTTGATCCTCCAGCATTTAGACCTGTTCCCAAGACCTGAATTTCAGGCATTAGTGTTAAACTGAAGTGTAGTGCTAATTACTTGTATATGACATGGTTAAAAGGGATCACTGTTGAGTTTCTATTTTAATCACCAAGGGCATATTTGACCCTCAGATGAAAGAGAGTTAACTATTCCCCGGGTTGAATTTAAAATAGATTTTATAACACTGCCTATTTGAACAAAGTACACAGTTCTTTCTGCTTGGTTGCATTTTTTGGTCTACTCTTAATGTTAATTTTCATACTGAATCACAGGTTGTAATCTTTTGGTTGGTTCAGTTTGGACTGATACCAGCTGAAGTAAAAATGATGCTTTTGTCACAGTATCACAAAACTCAAGAACTATAATTGTAATTTGCTATGCAAAATATGTATTTTGACCAACGGTGAGTTCTATGTAGGAGAATCACATAAAACATATTTATGTGATTCTGTAAAGAAGGTCTCAGGGTATAGTCTCAGATGTGTTTGCCTGGGATATGGAGAGAAATGGAAAACCAAGAGGAGTCAGAGGCAAAAGTCATAGCAGACATGTGTGCGTGCTGCTGTATGCTCCTATGTTGTTTACTTTGGAGATAATATCCCAAGGCAATATGGGGCCATTTCAATTAAGCATAATTATGGCCATAATTAGGTCAATTATGGGAAAGGAGGAATATTTCCACATCAGTGAATATATCTAACCGAGGAACTATCAGAGAAAGTAGTGACCACCTGAAGTGAGTAATTAGAGTTAATAAGGAAAGATGCACTTTAAGAAGAAAGTGGTGGTTTTATATTCTTCCTGTTATATTCTAAAAGCTATGTGGACTATTTATGTTAATCTTACTTTTATCTGTTTGGTAAACAAATAAGTCAACTTGTTATTGATTATAAAGCTCCAGAATCTTCCATCACTATTAATTAATCCAGCTTGCCAGGCAGCTTAGTCTTTGCTGCCTGATCACAGGGAACTTTTCATACCACAAAGCTGCAGAATCGGGTGCTGAGCTAAATTTACTAAGCTGCAATTTTTAAGATCACTTCATGATCTTAAATATGACATCTAGGTATTACTCTTATGCATCCTCAATTGCTTATGTTTAGAATTACCATTAGATATTCCTATGTTATTTAGATCTTAATAATTTTGGAAAAAAGAGAAAAAAAATCCATAAACATATTCTGTCTCCTGTATATGAGCAATTGATAATGTTCAAATAAAATTCTTAACATGATTTACAATTTATGGGGCCCTACTAGTCCAGTCCCATATAGTGACACTCTTCTTGGCACATAGTAAGGGTTGAGCAAATTTTGTTGAATGATTGATTAATTGCAAGATATATTGAAAAGAGCATAATGTCGGGGCGCCTGGGTGGCGCAGTCGGTTAAGCGTCCGACTTCAGCCAGGTCACGATCTCGCGGTCCGGGAGTTCGAGCCCCGCGTCGGGCTCTGGGCTGATGGCTCAGAGCCTGGAGCCTGTTTCCGATTCTGTGTCTCCCTCTCTCTCTGCCCCTCCCCCGTTCATGCTCTGTCTCTCTCTGTCCCAAAAATAAATTAAAAAAAAAAACGTTGAAAAAAAAAAAAAAAGAAAAGAGCATAATGTCAAGCAGACCTGACCTCACATATTTTAGTTATACGACTTTAGGTAAGCTATTTAACCTCTCTGGGCTTTAAATTCATCCTCGTTAATAATATGTACCTGACAGAACTGCTGTGAAATGAAATAAGACAACATAAATAAAGCACATAGGATATTGCCCCCGACATAGTAAAGGTTCGATAAATATTAATTCTTTTCATCAGATGTCTTTTCAAAGCTGCACATTTTGGTAAACAAGCAGCTGCTTCCTGACCAGTATATTTCTGGAATGATTTAACCTCATTTAACTAATTAAAGGTAATACGTGTGTTATAAAAATAACCATTGTGTAACATTACAATAAAAACGGTAGGTTGGTATGTACGTAAAAAACTCATTGAACCATCATCACTAATTTGAACTTGCTTGACCCAAAACCGCAGTGAAATAAGAAATGAGGAGTGTCTGAGACGTGAGTGGTTATTCACCTTTGGATAAATATTTGGTCTGGAATGGTGTCACAGGGAGCAAGTAGTTGGAAGGAACAGACGTGATTCCACCTGACAGAAAATGAAGGGAGACCGTATGGCAAGATGGCCGCGCTACCCAGGGAACCAGGGCAGGAACTCAGGTGAACGACCAAAGGCCCTGAGGTTGTTAGGAAAGAGGCCGTTCAAATCTGCTGCCTCCTCTCAGCCTCTCCTTCTAGAACCACGTTGCACTTTGCAGCTCAGCTTCTCTTCCCTTGAGCTGCTCATTCCTCAAACAAGGCTGCTCCAATCCCAGCTTTTCCTAACTTCCTTTCCTTAAGTACCCAACAGTAGCTGACTGAAGTGCTTACATACCCAGTCCACACGTTCGGAGAAGCAATTTGACTTGGCTCAGCAGAACCCAATACGGGCTCTCTCTGGCCAGCTCATCATCCACGACCATATTATGAATGGCTCTCAGAAAGCTGTGAAAGAGTGGGTTAAAGCAAAGTTTGGGCATGACAGGCAAATTTAAAATTAATATTCTGAATCGGTCTAAAACCCTCAATAAATATATAAAAAGTCTTTATTCTAGAGTTTTTATTCTGGAGTTTTACATATACTGGTCATTGAATTTTCTCAGCAGTGCTGTGGGGGAGCAATAGTTGGTGTCTTTGTTCCGGATGACGACAGTCAAGTGATGTTCCCAAGACCACGCAGCCAGGAAGAGGCAGAACTGGGTCTCTGACACAGCAGTCTACCCCCAGATTCAGCTTTGAACAGCTATGCTAGCTTGTCTGCCTCTCCATGAAATTGCTTTTACCAGTAAACAAGTCTGATTTTAGAGCTCTGGGAACTGTAATGGAGAGCACCATTTCTAGGATCTTCTGGCGCAAAAAAATCCCAAGGACGGAATTGTGTTTTCCTAAATCCAGATCCCCGTTGCTAACAGCCCCCAACACAAAGCAGCTGGCTGGAATCAAGGGCGAACCACCTGTTCCATGTGTTATCAATGGAAGGGAGTGAATTGCCAACAGGTACGGAAGTGTTGAAGGAATGGACACATTTTGTCATTCATTCATCAAAAGATTTATCTCACAGAAAGGCATTTGTCTGAATCATCTATGAGGCAAGCCACAATTTTTCCCTCCACAAAGCTATAATAGATCCCACTGATTTCCACTCTACTGATATAAAGAGGTGAAAGGACTATTACCTATCAATCTTATCAAGATTATGAGTCAATTTCCTAACATTAGCGTGAAAACGTTTGCGGAGGCATCATGCAGCTTGACATAATCTGTCTGCCTAATGTTCACATAGCAGTGAAGTAAACACCCTTACATGAAGCCTACAGTGTGATTACCTCCTTTCTTTCAAAATTTATTTATCGCAGAACACTACGAAACATACTACTTTTAAATAAGAAAATCTCTCCAGGGCATAGCAAATATCAAATCCATTTTATTGTACATTTAAAATATAATTTTTAGAGTCTTGGGTAATTAACTTGGTAGGATATTATTATAGTAAGTCCCATTGTGTAAAACAAAGGCAATGTTTGTACTTGCTAATGAGTTCTCCATAAGCCGTGTGTGACAAAATATTTTTAAAAGACACTAAAATGTATCTAAGCAGTGTTTGAGAGGCATATTACAAAACTCCTGTCTAACAGATGTGCCTGTGACAGTAAAGAAAAATAAACCCCCAAATATTCATGGGTATGTTGGCCCACCTTCCAAACACAGTGTGCAATTGCTACATACTGGAAAATCAAGCACCTGCAAAGTGGAATAATTGATTGACTGTGACTAAGGGCTGTGCCAAAGTTTTTGAAGGCTTCTTGAGGCTCCATAACAAAACACATATAACAATGGTTGGTCACAAAACTAACATTGACAATTAAGTTTCATGAACTAACTGAGATTTGCAACCTTCTGGTTTCAATTTTACAGTTCAGTTCTGCCAGATGGAGTAGGGAGAAAATAACATACATAATTAAAATCAATGAAGTTATATCAACCCCAAACACCGAAAAAAAAAAAAAAAGCAAGCAAGCAAGCAAGGAAAAGAAATCCCAATCATTTGTTTTCCCACACCTGTAGCCAAAATTAAAAATCCACAAGTCAGAACTTGAAAGCCTTAAAGACTAAATCTTGGCTATGATGTAAAAATCTTCAAATAAATCACTTAGATCAAGGTAATATAGAAGAACAATATTTAAGAATATAAACACTTATCTATTAAGGAAAGAGACATATTATCTAGATGGAAAAGAGGATTAAGTAATCATGTGGCTATTTAAAAACAATAATAAGAGGAACTGGCAATGACAAAATTGGAATCAGTAGAGGTGTGCTCCTAGGGCAAGAATAGGGTCAATGGGGAAAAGAGATGGTAAGTTGCATAGCGGCTGGCATGTAGCCCCTCAATTGCTTTTAGTTAATTAGTGGATTACTGATGTCCTAAGTCTCCACTTTGCTACAACATTTAATCTCTGATAAGGCATCACAAAAGGGTAACAGACAACTAGATTGCTATTGGAGAGTGAAAGGAATCAAGTTATCACATTATTGCTTGAAACATGTCAGATAATGAAGCTTAAATGAGGTAAATAAAGCTATAAATGTGAAAAATAATTTATATCTGGATGGAATAGGGATCATTATTAGTTTTTAAATTCAAAAGGAAACATGCATCTAACTCAGCTTACTGATTGCTCACCCCGTATTCTTTGTCAAAACAAAAAGGCAATCTACTGAATGTGAGAAGATATTTGCAAATAACATATCTGATAAAGGGTTAATATCCAAAATGTATAAAGAATTTATACAGCTTGGGGCCAAAAAACCCAAACAATCCAATTAAAAATGGGGAGAGGTCCCGATTAGACATTTTTCCAAAGAAGACATACAGATGGCCAAGAGACATATGAAAAGATGCTCAACATCACTAATCATGACAGAAATGCAAATCAAAACCACAATGAGCTACCACCTTACAGCTGTCAGAATAGTTAGTGTCAAAAAGATAAGATATAACAAGTGTTGACAAGGATGTAGAGAAAAAGGAACCCTCATGCACTGTGGGAATGTAAATTGGAAAACAGTATGGAGATTCCTCAAAAAATTAAAAATAGAACTACCACAGGGTCTAACAATTCTACTCCTGTGTATTTACTCAAAGAAAATGAAAACACTGATTTGAAAAGATATATGCACCATATGTTTATGCAGCACTATCTACAATAGCCAAGATATGGCTGCAAAAATGTCTGGTGGTGTCCATCGACAGATGAATGGATAAGGAAGATGGTGTGTGTGTGTGTGTGTGTGTGTGTGTGTGTGTGTGTGTGTGTGTGTGTGTGTGATGGAATATTACTCAGCCATAAAAATGAGATCTTGTCATTTGCAACAACTTGGACGGACCTAGAGGGTATTATGTTAAGTGAAACATGTCAGACAGAGAAAGACAAATATGATTCACTTATATGTAGAATATAAAAAACAAAACAATGAACAAACAAAGCAGAAACAGACCCATAAATACAGAGAACAAACTGGGTTGCCAGAGGGGAAGGAGGTCAGGGATGGGCAAAATGGGTGATGGGGAGTGGGAGGTACTCATGGAATCAGTAAGTCATGAGAACAAAAGGAACAGCATAGGGAATATAGTCAATGCTATTATAATAGAGTTTGTTGTGTGGTGACAGATGGTAGCACACTTGTGATGAGCATAGCATAATGTATAGAGTTGTCAGAAAAAAAGAGAATATACATCTTATTCAGCCTACTGATGACACATAACAGTTTTTATGTCCTTCTCTGAAATTCTATTGAAATTAGAAGATAAACATTAAAAAAAATTTCTAAACAGGCAAGTGTCAGAGGCTAATAAAATAGTAAGAAATTCATCAGAAATATAAAGCTGATGGGAACAGGTGAACTATTGACAATAGCTGAGGAAATCTCAAACTGAGATCCTTGTGACTTTGCAAGTCAAGACCCTGCAATAATCCCAAGAAAAGAACAATATGCAATATGTATTTGCAAACATTAAAGAAACCAAACGTTATTGAGGAAAAGACACCAGGCAAGAGGAGAAAAGCTAAAGAAATAGAATTAAGATACGAAACAGATGAATATCTTTATATAACAACTTCAGTAAGAGTCAAGAAACTGCCCCCACACAAAGACTCATGTATGCATATATACAAACACGCACAACACATATATATCAATACATTTGATACACGTATAGTTTATAAAATGAAGCTACTGGTATTGGGGAAAATGGAAAGTATTTAGTGAAATAATTTGAAAAGTCTCAATTCCTAGTGAGAAAAACCAAAATATTAACCCGGATGGCACAAAAGGCTCTGCTGAACAGATGTGGCCGATTCGCCTGTGTTAATGTCAAGTTTACTTTATTCATTTTCACTGTTATATAGCATTACATTGTATGAATACATTATATGAATTACATGCTTCATTTTACATACAATTCCAATTGGTAGCCATAGGGGGTGTTCGTCTATCATAGACAATGTTACTACAAATACCATTGCTAATTCTTACATCTTTGAGAGCCTCCTTTGGGTATGTGAATGGAACGGAAGCTACGGCAGCTTCAATTTACTAGTTAATACTAGATGTTTTCCAAATTGATTTATCCTCACATTGGCAGTATATTAAAGTTTCTGGTGCTCCATATTCTTGGTAGCTCTTGGTATTGGCAGATCATTATATTTTTTTTAATTTTGGAGTTTAATTGATATCTTTATGCTATTGAGACTCCGTATCTATAAACTGAGTGTATTCTCCTTTTGTTTAGGTTGTCTTTAATATTTTTTAACACAGGTTGCTATTTTTCATTAGATTTATTCCCAGGTAAACTATATCCTAAACTGTTTTCTAAAATCTTTCGCAACTACAAAATTTGGTGAAAGTAGTACTGTCTTTCATATGAATTGACCATTTTTAATACTTTGTCACATTTACTTTCATTTTTCTTCCCCCCGCCTTCCCTTCCTTCCTTCTTTCCTTCCTTCCTCCTCTTCTTTTTCTCTCCTCTCCCCTTTTCTCTCCCCCCCCTTTCTCTCTCTTACTTTCTTTAACTATGTACTGGTCTCTCGCTTTAGATTTTTGGGGAACCATCAGAAAGTAAGGTTTAGCCACTAAGGAAATTTACTTCTAAATATTTCAGTATGCATTTCCTAAAAAAATAAAAATTCTCCTACAAAACCACAATGTCAATTTTAATAACATACTACTTAATCATACTTTCTAATCTGAAGTCATTCAATTTATCCTATTATTCCAATATTATTCTTATTTAAAAAATCCAAATACATCAGGAATCACATACTCATCATCTGATATTTCTAATCACATTAACCTAAAGCAGTCTACTGCCATTTTTGTCTGAGACACTGACACTTTTGAAGAGTGAAAGTAAATGAATGTCTTGCAATCTGAATTTGTTTGAATGTTTTACGATTAGGTTCGGATGATGTTTTTCACAACGATTTTCAATAGGTGATATACTTCCCATTGCATCACATTTAAAAAGTATTTTGTCCACTTATTGGTAAGTTAATATTTGATCATTTGCTTAAGGTGTTGTCCATATTTCTCCGTTGCACAAGGACACCTTCCTTTTGTAATTAATGAGGAGCCTCTGCAGTGATACTATGAGACCATTTGAAAATCCTGTTCCCCCGTAACATTTTTGTCAATGGTTTTAAAGTTATTGAGAATCCTTGATCAATCAACTATTTTCCTGGCTGTTTGCAAAATCACAATTTTACACTTTTCATTCATTCCACATTGATTCCCTGTAATGTTGCTGCAAAGAGATTTCCTTTCTCCTCCTTTTTCCTTTTTATTATAACTATGGAATACTGACTTGTTAAAATTCATTGGGCTAAAATCCATCAGTCATAATTATTTTGATGTTCACAGGGCTCAAAATTTGTCTGTTGGGAGCCCTTCATGCTGGACTGTGGATTCTTCATTTTCTTCCATTATGGTGCAACAAGACAGCTAACGATAACCATATGCATTCTGTGTCCACACATGGAAACAAATTCATCAAAGAGTCCTGATTTCATTTAGTGAGATGTGATGTTTAGAAACCACATTCTGGCAGCAAGGTGGACTCATCGGTGTATGGATGTTACATGAATGCTTCTGGGCTCTCTTGATACTTGTAGCTAAACATATGTGATTTCATTCACACGTCTCCAGTTCAAATCCAACACTCTTAGCCCCCCCACCCCCATTCCATAATTTTATTTCTTTCCTCAAAATAATGTACTCACTTGCTTTTTCCTATAATGTCCACAAAATAGTTTGAGACTAACTATCTTACTACCATAACAACAATCAACATTCTAAGTGAAGTTAAAGACTTTTCTGTAGTTTTTGCTCTTGGTGATTATTATTGTTCTTAGAATATTCTTATTAAGGTGTTTCAGGCAGAGTACTGTATTCAAAAGCCACTTGAAATAATCATTTTGTTTCTGGTGGTAATGTGAACTCTATGTTTTTTGTCCATTTTTAATCGAATTCTAATGTCATTTTTCTCTCATTGTGAGAGAGAAGCTCTTTACCTGGGATACGTGTTGCAGTGATAACTCCAGGATAATTTCTATAGCCTTCTGAAGTTTATCTTACTTATGTCTCTTGCTGTCAGTCTCTTTATTTTTCTCCTCAGCTTTACCTGAACTCCTAAAACGGTGTCCCTTTTCCCCAGAGTTTTCTTAGGTAAAGAACAATCACTTTTCCAGGGCAGATAACAAATCTATAGTATTTATAGTCTATAAATCTATAAAATCTATAAATCTATAAAATTTATAATATTAAAACCCTGGCAAAAAAAGAAAAAGTAAATACTACAAATTATGGGTGTTTCTAAACCTCAGAAAGGTAGGTATTTGTGGCAGAATTGAGCATTTTGTTAGATTCTTTTAGTCCTGGACTGCAGATCTGTACCTAAACTAGTTTATTTAATTGTTTTTCCCTCAGATGAGAAAAACTGTTTAAAAGCAGCAAGGTGAAAAAGAGAAGATTAAAATGACCCAGATGTTTAAAAACAATTGCCTTGAGAGAGCAAGAGAAATATAAAATTTACAACAAAGAAAATTTCAGAAGCCTTTTTTTTTTTAAAGGAAATTGGACAAAGATTCAAAATTATGTCAGCGGCGCCCAAGTGGCTCAGTTGGTTGAGCGTCCAACGCTTGATGTTGGCTCAGGTCATGATCTCATGGCTCGTGGGATTGAGCCCCACATCGGGGTCCATGTTGGACATGGAACCTGCTTGATTCTCTCTCCCCTCTCTGTCCCTACCCCACTTGCATGCACACATACTCTCTTTCTTTCTCTCAAAAACAAAGAAACTTTAAAAAAAACCAACAAAATTATAAGCTAAATAAAGATTAATATAGAATTTAGGATACTTTCAAATAGTATTCTGGAATAGTCTTAACAGCCAAAGTGAAGGGAGACCTATCCTTTGTCATTATAAACACTCTCGAAATTGAATTTGGGGATGATGAAATGAAAACCCACCAATTAGAAAACATCCCGTATGTGAGTGAATGTGTCCAGAGAATCTTAAAATGATAACAAAATGTAAATCAATATAACTTAAAGCTATTTACATAAAATAACCAAGAAATTCCATCTGTAAGGATAGCTGGAAATATTACAAACAGAAGGGCCACTTGAGGAAACAAAGTCCCACACTGGCTAAGAATCATCAAGAACAACTTCTCCAAGTCCTCCAGTGATGCCACTAGGAGGAGATATTAGTACTTCAGGATACCTGTTCTTTCTTTACTCTCAGTTATAAAATTATAAATGGGCAACATTAGAGCTTCATTCAGTATACGGTTGTCACAACATCTACCACTAAGGCCACTACAAATAGAGGCCATCAGATGCATCAGAGAAAAATTTTGAAGACACCTGAAAAACAAGAAGGCAGGCACCTTGACTTGTAATTCAAGTATAAAAAGAGAAAGTGTAGGTGAGAACAAGGGTGAGAGGGAGAAAGCAGGTCCTAAAATAAAAACGACTGGTTGTATCATTATATGAAAAGACTGCAAAAGATCAGACAGATGGTATACCATCAGTTGTAAAAAGCTTGATGACAAATGGACTTTATTTACTTTATTAGAGCTGCTCGAGTAATAGAAATCTCTAACAATCCCTAAATTCTTCCCAAAATCTCAAACCGTAACTTTTATTTTAGGAGTCTCATTAGTAGAATGCTCCTTTCTCCAAGGTGACATCATTTTCACAGATTTAATAGACAGGAACTACATTACAAACAGAACTTCCAGATAAAACACATTTCAGGGAAATTATTTTAGGAGTTTTTATAGATTTTCCTGTACATATTCACAGTATAACTGATCTAGACTTCTGAATACTTGCACTATTTATGGATGCAGAAATTACCAAAGTATTAGCTGTGGTCACAGTATCTCATGGGCACAAGAATCTGTAAACATAGGCAGTCTAACTGGAGCAGAATCACTACCTAATCACAGATTATCCTAGATAATCACTGTAGTGGGGTGAATAGTGCCCCTCCCCCAAACTCATGTCAGCCCGGACCTTCAGGATGTGATCTTATTTGAAAATAGGGTCTTTGCAGATGTAACTCTTTAAAATTAAGTCATACTGGATTAGGGTAGGTTCTGAAACCAATGACCGACCCCTTGCAAGAAAAGGAGATGACAGACAGAGACACAGAGAGAACACCATGTAGAGACAGAGGTCAAGACTGGAAGGATGCATCTACAAGCCAAAGAATGCCAAAGACAGCTGGCCACCCAGAAACCTAGGTAGAGGCATGGAACCGGTTCTCCTTGAAAGCCTATAGGAGGAACCAAGCCAGCCAACACCTTGATTCTGGACTTCTGGCCTCCAAAGCTATGACAGAATAAATTTATTTGTTTAAGTCACTACATTTGTTGTGATTTCTTACGGCAGCCCAAGAAACTAGTACAATCGCACATCCTTCCTTTCATACGTGTGTCAAAACTTAGACTCTGCTCAGTAACCGGCCAAGCTTTCCACTCCTTGTCTCAGAGCAATTACAGACTTCAAATGAATGAGTGAAAACATCTTCAGACCTTGTACAAGGATCATGAAATCTCCTGTTATGACATAGAGTGAACGCCTATTGCTGAAAGAAATCACCAACATTTTTTTTACTAGTTGATTACTTATTATGAATTATTGCCCTATTATCCTTTTCATAACACTGCCCACTTCTGTAACATTCTTAAGCAGCAACTCTATAACATTTACTCAATTCAGCAGTTTTTTGTTCAGCAGGGTTTTTTGTTTGTTTGTTTGTTTATTACTTGCCTGTTCTAGGCATGGACATGAGCGATTATTTTGGAAACACTTCTACCAAATCCTGAGTTAATGTTTTTTTTGTTCACTGGTGTTAGCTTAAAAATGGAAAAAAAAAAAAAAAAAAAAAAAAGATACCAGACTGGTAGGAAGCACCTAGTGTCTTACAGGGTTCCCTCCCTTCTTTTTTTTTTTATTTTTTTTATTTTTTTTATTTTTGGGACAGAGAGAGACAGAGCATGAACGGGGGAGGGGCAGAGAGAGAGGGAGACACAGAAGAATCGGAAACAGGCTCCAGGCTCTGAGCCATCAGTCCAGAGCCCGACGCGGGGCTCGAACTCCCGGACCGCGAGATCGTGACCTGGCTGAAGTCGGACGCTTAACCGACTGCGCCACCCAGGCGCCCCAACCCTCCCTTCTTTTTTTAACTGGAAGCCAAATAAATTCAAGTGGCAAACTGATGTCCTTTCTAAGGCATGCCAAATTACTGAAATAAAAGAGTAAATATATATACTAATAGCTTCCATGTTTTTAAAATAACATACTTCTTTGAGATGTAATAGCAACAAACCTCCCCAGGTACTCTATAAAAATAAACAAGGAAAGTGAAATATGTGATGTCTTGATGCTACCAAAATAATTACTGTAATTAATTAAAGACATTATGGATATTATGAACATATTTTAAAAATACAATAAAAGTATTTTAGGGGCATATGAGTGGCTCAGTCGGTTAAGTGTGTTTCAGCTCAGGTCATGATCTCACGGTTCCTGAGTTTGAGCCCCATGTTGGGCTCTGTGCCGACAGCACGAAGCCTGCTTGCAATTCTCTCCCCTGCCCCCTCGCTCTATCTCTGTCTCACTCTCAAAATAAATAAGTTAAAAAAAAAGAAGTACTTTAGAACGACTATAGAAATATTTTAGCAGATCACCACAGAAGCTGTTTTGACTTCTTACATGGCATAACACCCACCCCCCAAAAGAAAAAAAGTTAACAGTTCTAACAGTTCCATGGAGAAATTAAGTCATTCTTTTCCGGGTGTAAAAAGCGTGACTCCTTGAATTCTGAGAAGCAGCACTGGGATCACTGAATGGTAAGAGCTATGAAAGTAAGCTCTGACGCAAACCAGAATGGCTCGTAGCTAGCACCAGAAAACAGAAAACAAACTCTCAAAGGGAATGCCTGCCAAAATCCTCCATGAAGCAAACCATCTCAGTAGAGGCAAACTGGCTGTGATATTAAATAAATACCAGTGGGAAAACTCTTCTAGAACAGCAGAGAATGGACAATTCATGCCGCACTGTAACAAATGCAATAATGGGAAAACAATAAAAGTGAAACATGGATAGGAACCCTGCCTAAGGACATTGAGCATCTCCAAATAAACTTTGTACAACTGGTTCTTTCCATAGATTATACATATGAGCTACAAATAATACGCATATTTGGTGGATGGTTTGAAGCATTCTCCTGTCCAAAGAGTCACAGCATTTATAGTGCTAAAAAATATATATATAGTTTGTGTTTCCCACTTTGCCATTTATTCAGGAACCTCACTCACCTAATTAATCCTAAGCTTCTCGGCAAAAGGATGGAATTTTAGCAGAACTGGTTAAGTTGCATTTTAGGAAGGATCCTAAATGGAGGTTATCCAGAGTGTTAAGTAGCAAAATAATCCACTAAAGTTGCCAGGAACACAACGTCCTCGGAGCACGGCAACAATAGCACAAAGTAGACAGCATCTCCCCAAACCAATGGAATAGAATGAATGGGTCATACTCTCATTCCATGCTATTGTTTATTTCCTTTTTACCATACTTTTCTTCTTTATTTATCTATGCATTTACACTTCTGAGTTAGCCATGATACTCTCTGCTCACTATAAAAATGACTTGCCTAAGTCTGAGCTTTACTAGAAGCAATCATGACCCTAACTCTAAACTTCAGGTCTCCTCGCCAGTTTTAGTGTGACCAGTTAAAACAATGAGGTAAAGATATGGTACACTAACTTTACCAATAATGATACATTACACTCTTAGACAGTATATACGAAAAGGAAAAAGTCCTTACACTACAAAATGTACAACATGCCAAAAAGACTTTTTATCAAAACAACACCAGGGCACACAACACACTTAAAAGTGCCTGTGGGTTTTCATTTTTTTCCCCTTTATGTGGGATCATGCTCTTCAGTGGCAAAACAGAATGAAGGCTAATTATTCTATGGAACTATTAATTAGATTTTTTCCAAGACTGAAGACTTTCTAATACCTTCAGTAAATCGTATCACCTTACAAAAGAGTCCAAAGGAATAAAACCCTTGCTGAGATTACAAAGAATAACTGATGAAACACACTCCTCAAAGTGTCAGTCCTATTACGGGACTTGAAGAATTCCAGGTAGTCTTAAAAAAATTTGACCCGGGGCGCCTGGGTGGCGCAGTCGGTTAAGCATCTGACTTCAGCCAGGTCATGATCTCGCGGTCCGTGAGTTCGAGCCCCGCGTCAGGCTCAGGGCTGATGGCTCAGAGCCTGGAGCCTGTTTCTGATTCTGTGTCTCCCTCTCTCTCTGCCCCTCCCCCGTTCATGCTCTGTCTCTCTCTGTCCCAAAAATAAATAAACGTTGAAAAAAAAATTAAAAAAAAAAATTTGACCCTCAATTTGGCTGGTGCAGTAAATACAATAGCCCAACCCCTGTGGGTACAACAAGTTGACCGCATATTCTTATTTATGGATAAGAATATTATTAATATTCTTAATATTATTATTAATAACACAGTAGTATTGCATTTTCATTTGATCAGTGAGTGGGCAGTCTGTATCATTTCTAACACTGGATTAATTCCATAAGGGAGGCAGAATATGTGCCCGTGTTTGTGGGTAGAAGGGCTGGTCTGTGGAAATTACAAAGCCTTAAAGGGATTTATTAGAAATTTACAAATACTTAAAAATGAGTGGGTTGACAGATCAATTTAAGAGGCTAGAATAAAGGGAAAAGATTATGAAGATAAAAGCAAAAATCAAAATATGTTTTCATTAATTTTTTCTGTGCATTCTATAAAACGATAAGACAATTTAAAAAGGTACTTCAACCTATCATTCATATCGTTTTATAGAGTGATAGGTTGAAGTACCCTTTTGAATAGTTTCATTTCTACAAACATTTATTTTGCTCATTTAGTTGTTTGCTTTCCACGTGGATTCTTCTGCATGGCTAAAAGATCAAACTATTAGATCTTGAGCAAAAAATAAAGTGAATAAGTAACATGAGGCATACTAGGCATATTAAAGAAGAGAAATGGGATAAAATTATAAAAATAAGAACCATACTCATGGTCTTTTGGTACCTTGTTGACTGTCAATTCATATGGTCTTGGAGGCAAAGTTTGGCTCTATGGGACAGCATTAATCCAGAAGTCCATACAAATAGGAACTATGAATGTGTTTGCAATGGTTAATGAGAGATGCTGACATGTAACTAATCCTAGAGCTCTGGGAGAACAGAAGTATCCTATGATACGGCATGCGACTGAGAATCATAGTTGTTCCTGGGGGATTTAGAGTATTGAATCCCCAGAACAGATTTTCACCAAGATGGGATGACATTGTATTAAAAGTCACTGAAAATGATATCAAAATTTCCAACTGACTTTAAACAGGTGAGATCAGTTTTGAAGAAGTGAATAACCTCTTCAGAAAATGTAAGTTTTGTTATTCAACTCTTCCCGTAATTAATCTCTAGGCTACTTACATCACCATTTTGATGACAAATACTCCGGGTTCTATGAACTTCCTCAGAATTCATACCCTACAACTTAGTCCACAGTCATAGAAGGGATTGAAGCATGATTCCAGGAAGGGAGTTAATAAACATATGTGTAAAACCCACTTCCTTTTCTTTTTTTCTCTCTCTCCATGCCCTTGTCCTTGTCCATCTCATCTCTGCCTCTATTTCCATCTCTACTCGTCTCTCTCTTTGTAGATCCAGAAGAACACTGGCGAGTTTCTGAGGACACCTGACTTGTAGCAGCACCAAATCACAAAAGCTCAAGTTTCTCTAATTTATGGTAACAGCAGGTCACCAAGAGACCACGGTTGGCTTCAGAGTATTGGAAAATTTCTACGCCATACAGTATGTTGAGAAAGAAATACCTAATCAGTGTTCCAAATTGCTTTTTATTCTCAGAAAAGCTCTACAGGGACAATGAGTTCCTGTCCAAGTCCATTGTTTCCTTTTAGGGTTTATCATCCACAACACAGGCTATTGTTAAAAGAAGCAGCATTTTTCTAATCAGCCGATAAATGATTAGCATAAGGAGAGACTGAAGTGCAGAACCTACCAGGGAAATATCATAAAATAAGTAAAAAGCCACTGGAAAGGGCCCAAATTAGAAAGAGAAACATATCAGGGACATGAACGAAACCTTAGACAACTCTTTGGAAAATGTTCAGGGAGTCTCATTAGAAAACATTTTCAACAAACTAAGATTAAAAATGATCGCAGAGAGTCATTACGTCAACTCACTTGGCAAACCAAAGAACTTTGGAAAATGCAATTCTTTAATTCTGAAATAACCATAATAAAGAACTCGATCCAAACAGACATATCCATCAATCTATTCCAGAATTGATGCTCTGGAAGGTGCCCGGGATGTCACCAGTGTGAATCACAATGAGATACTTAAAATGCAGCAGTTCATTGGGATTTGTTTTACAAAAATAACATTGAAGATGCGTATGAATTACTGTTTCCATCTGAAAAATAAGCCCGTCAGCCAAAGCATGGCGACAGTGTGTTTTCAAAAAAATCCATCATGAGTATGTAATTTTCCACCCAAAATACGACAGGCGGCTTTACTCAAATAAATGGTTGCACTGGGCAAGATAGTAGTTGGGATGCTTTTTCTGCTGGAACAGTCCCCCGGTTCTGCAGCAACACAGATCAGAGGATTTCACCTTTGGAGGACATGAGGAGGAATGGACTAACAGTCATTCTGCTTCCCAGAAATACACAGTACTGCTGACGACTTTATACGGTTGCATAAAACCACTAAGATGAAGGTTTATGGTAGTCATACACAGAGACATTTCTAGGTCAGGCCCAAATATCCACCGTCAAGCTTTACCGTGTTCTGGAGGAAGCTGTAAGAAATGAGGCGCGCATGGAGAAAAAGAGAAAGGCAGAGACTGTATAGTCCATTCCTTTTTTTCCCCCCTTCAAGTTTGTTCCTTATCAGCTTGTGAAAAGCCTGCTGGAAAGTAACACAGATTTTGCTGCCAGGTCTGAACTGCAGGGGAGGAATTGGCAGTAGTAAAACCAAAAAGATTGAGCAAATAAAAGATAATATAGATTGTCTCCTGTTGTGTCTGTTTTCAAATTACTGTGTTTAAATGAACTTCTTTTTTAGCAAACTGTCTTTAGTCTCTTTCTTCCTGGCCTCCAGTGACCTTTCACGGGTTCTTTATCTCCTTTGTGCCTCAAAGCATCTGAAACTTTGATCTTTTTCTCAAAAACTTCTTGTGAATAAATATAGCAGACTTTCTGGGTAAGCAGTTTGATCAGGTTTATGGACTATGTGGGCAACAACATGTAATTCTACATTACACCCTCATTTAATGATTTTATTAAAATAAAAATAATTAAGAAAGAGGGGGATTAAAAGGCACACGGTAAATCTGGTGCATTTCGTCTCTAGAAGAGGGATGATAATCATGGAATAAGGTTGGCTTTTTCCGTGGTCTGCAATATCAATTTCAGCTTGTTAGAGTCACTTTGGAGAGAGTAATAGGATTCCTCCCACAATTGTTTGATAAGTAGCAATGTGCCTTCAAAGAGAAAACCAGCACTTAGGGAACAGAAAATGTTCGCCACAGTAATGATTCTTCTCAAACAGCATGGAAATGCAAATATTTGACCCTTCCTGGACAATGAGAACTGGTAATGGTGTTCCACAGTATTCAGAAGGACAAGGCCCCCCGTGCTCCTGTGGCCCCAATTCTTTTTGAAGATTATCTTTTGCAATTTAATTTTCCTTACCTAGAATTTTTATCGTAGTTGCCCCGCATTTATGGAATCATTTGGAAGAACTGACATAACAAAGACATTGAGGAGTTGCATTAATAAATAGGTACCTCTCTATACCTACTTAAGTCATGTATGTTCTTCCGGCATTTCAAAAATCTCCTTTTACAGGCTAGATTAGTTTCCTGTGGCTGCTGTAGAAAATTACCACAAACTCTGTGGGCTTAAAAACAGCAGAAGTTTATTCCCTCACAGCCCTGGAGTTCAGAAGTCCAAAATCAAAATGTGCTGCAGGGCTGTGCTACCTTTCCAGCCTCTAGGGGAGAATCGATCAAGTTCGTTCGCTCTCTAAGCTTCAGGAGGCTGCAGGAATTCCTTGATTTGTGGCCTTGAGGCTGCCTCCCTCCCATCCCCGCCCCTGTGGTCACACAGCCTCCTCCTCTGTGTGTGTTCTCTGAACTTACCGCAATCTACCTCAGGTTAATCCTGACTTCATTTTGACTTAATAGAGCAAATTTGCTCCAATATCGTGTCTTTCCCCCAACCTTTTTCTGATGTTGTAATATTTGTCAGGCCTCTGTATGCTCAAAACCCAACAATACGATGTTATAATCATTGCTGTCAACAACCTTGTGACCGTAAAGAAAGGAAGAGGAGAGAACACAGATACACCCACCATCTTTTATGTTTCCCCACGTATTTACTACCCTATTTCTGATGCCCTTCTTTTCTGCCGATGTCATCCACTTCCTGAAACAGAAGGGGTCATCTCCTTTCACCCAGAAGGGCTTCCTTTAGTGTTTCTTGCAGGGCGGGTCTGCTGTCACTGAATATGCATTCTCTCCTTTTTTGGTCTGTTGGGGACTGTCTTCATTTTCAGCAAATAGTTTTGCTGGATTTAAAAGTTTTGGTTAATTGTTTTCGCTTTTAGCAGTTGGAAAATGTCATTCCACTGCCTTCCAGCGTCCAGTTTTTCAGAAGAGAAGTCAGCTAACCTGACATTTTTGTTCCTGTATGTGGTGAATCGGGTTTCTTTGCCCCTTTCGAGATCTGTTTGCCTTTCAGGGGTTTGGTTAGAATGTGTCCAAGTGTGGATTCTTTTGCATTTATGGTACTTAAGGTTGGGTTGAACTCCCTAGATCTCCAGATTAATATTTTTCATCAGTCTGGGGCCATTATTTCTTTCCTTTTTCCACGTTTTGTCTCTTCCCCTTCACTTTGAGACTACCATTACACATCAATTGGTATGTTTGGTATTCCCTACAGGGCTCTGGATTCCAAAATGTTTTTGAAGAATTTTTAAAAAAATTGTTTTGTTTTGTTTTATAGCTTGCCTAGATTTAAACTCTGGAAACTGCCTCCTGCGTGGTACTTGTCTCCTGATGTCTTTACTCAATTGATCTATTTTTATTTTTATTTTTAAAATGCCTCCCCAGTATTTTGCCCTGCGTCTACAAAGCTTTCCAGTCAACGGCGATCGGGGCAAAAGTTGTACTCGAACACCTTGAGTCAGTGAAGTTCCCACCGTTGCCAGTCTGTCTGAGTCAGGGTCCGGAAGACATTCAGAATTGAGCTATTTTGCAAGCCTCCTCTGGCTTTTATTTTCTGCCAGGCTCTCTTGGGTCTCCCCGTTCTTGTAGTTTCTTAGACAGGCAGGGATATGTGGAGAAGTGATTTAGTTCATCTATGGCTCCCTCATCTCTAGGATCTCTGTTAAATTCTTGGTTATCCTGCTACCCACCCCCGACTGAGACAACCACCTCAGGCTAACAAAGTGGTAGGTTTCTTCCATTACTTTCCCTTTTGTCACATTTAGCCGACAGTGTTACAGGTTTTTGCTTTCACCCAAAATCAAATCTATTCTCTCTAGAAACAAAGCTGATGGCGTTTGCATCCAGAAACATGTTGGTAAAAGCACTGTTCTCACCAACTGAGCTAAGGATTGGGGGATGAGACACCCCTAGGTAAGAAGTGCAAGTACACAGATTCATTGCACTCTTACCCAAAGATGTAGCTATTTTTAAAAAATAAACACTAAATTTCTTTTGTCCACCTTTGCTCAATTTTGTTCCGACAACTTTACTAATTTTATATTTATTTTGGAGGAAGTAAATTTCCTGACTTTTCCACACATTGTAGCCGTTGATCACAGTCAAGGGTATAATTTTAAATTATTTCTGGTGCTCAATTCTATACATTAACATATAGATAGAAAGAGATACATAATATATATTATAGATAGATCTACATACATATACATATATATAACATATATATTTTTAGTTTTGTATCACCGTTTAATATATAACAGAGCTCAAAAAACTATGTTCTACATTATATCTGTTTAAGTTGAGTATGTGGTGAAGCCAAACGTAAAGTTTTCTTAATTCAAATGCTAGGCTTTTTACATTACATCATGTTCCCTTTAAATCAGAATCCAAAGAAAGACACCTGAAACCAAGGAATTAGTGTGATTCAATGGAGCAGATAACCAACCAGTAGAAAAAAACGTACCTCTTATATTGCCAACCTGGTTGCTCTGACCCAAGGACAAACATAGAACTCTGTGTAGGAAAGGGTTAGTAATTTCTCCCTTTCATTTACTTGTTCATGGTGACATGTCCATAATCAACTCACCTCATCTGTCCTTTTCTCTCTACTTCTCTTATACCTCCAAAAAAATGAGTTATAAGAAAATTCAAAACTAGGTCTTCATAAGTAAATGTTCAGTACTAACTCATGAGAGAGGAAAAACAGAATTGAAAGACATTTGCCCCAGTGGCTTCACTGGTAAATTAGTAAACATGAATATAAACTTGCCAATAGATAGATGGATATGTGAATGGATACAAAGACATAGATAGATAGATAGATAGATAGATAGATAGATAGATAGATAGAAGAAAGAAAGAAAGAAAGAAAGAAAGAAAGAAAGAAAGAACGAATGAACCCAGTGGGTCAGCCACTGGGCTACAAATGATCAGAACTTTTGAGACAGAAACTAAGTCTCTGCTTTGATGGAATTTGTCTCCTGGAAGTAATGGAAATACACGACAGTCAACTTATATTTGTAAACGTAGTCTTGGTTAATCTTTTGGCAATCTTTGTTTTTAGAAAGACATAAAGAAAAAAATGTTTCTAAATAATTTCAAGCTGTATAAGGGCTGAAAAAACCAGAGACCATGAGATTTAGTCTTGCTATTCTGTGTCCTCCTTCATTTTATAAAAAAAAAATTGATATTTCAAGGTTATGAGGTATATGAATATCCAGTAAATACATAAAAATTTTACTCTTAATACTATACATGAACATTTGCACAATTACATGTTACTCGGACATAAAATCACTCAACGGGAAGGGGGAAGATGAAAAATTTATGTACATATGCACATCTTAATCCAGGGTATGAATACAGCCAATAAAATGGTGCACTAAATGTTTATGTCTATTTTTGTACTCTTTGGAAAGCGCTCCCAAGTTATAATGAGTAGTCACTCTTTCCAAATGTCTCTCAAGTACCTATTGCCACAACAAGTAAGAAATTAGGAAATACGTGCCTTTGGACTTGCCAGTAACAGTGCCGAGGAAATACGTTATTCACCATTAGTGTATAGGATGAAAAGCATCAACAACAAGACTGTCAGATAGGCTTATGGGTTGGAAGAGAAGAAAGAGAGGGTTTGGCCAAAGTTCAGCCCCTGAACTCAGCCTTGAGGCTGAAGCACCCCAGAGACAGCGCACTCCATCCCTGATGTCTTGCTTCCACACATCCAAACTGCACTGATTTTCACTGACTCCGAACACCTGTTCCTGAAGATGAAAAGGAGACTGTAGCTTTGCAGACCTCTTCTGTGTAGTTTTGCATCCATACGCAAACCGCAGCGGGAGTTCTGACGTCAGTTTGGCGATGGGCCATGTCATTGATTAGTATGTTTGCCCCAAACTTTACATCTTTTAGTGTATTTCTATCTCTTTTTAGAAGACCAGAGGTGTTTTTAAATTGCTATTTGTGTAAACTGGGACAAAGGTGCAAACTATGAAAACCTGTGGGGTTCCAAGGCCAGTAAGTCCTTTATAACATATTGTGCTACTATGGAGCATCGATGGGGTGCTCTGTGTTGCCACCACACTGCACTCAGGCGTTGTGAGCTGCTTTACTTACCACCAGCTAACCATTTTTCAGTTTTAAATTTTCTTCAAGTACTGCCCACAGTAAATCTTGTACTTCTAAAAATAAAAGTATTATTCTGCTCTGACTGCTCCACTTCATCGATCTCTAATAAACTATTCACAGTTGAACATGAGATGTGTTGTCTCACATGGAATGCATAGTAAAGAAACATGTCCCTTTACTTCTTTTTTTTAATTTTTTTTTAACGTTTATTTATTTTTGAGACAGAGAGAGACAGAGCATGAACGGGGGAGGGTCAGAGAGAGGGAGACACAGAATCTGAAACAGGCTCCAGGCTCTGAGCTGTCAGCACAGAGCCCGACACGGGGCTCGAACTCACGGACCGTGAGATCATGACCTGAGCCGAAGTCGGCCACCCAACCGACTGAGCCACCCAGGTGCCCCCCTTTACTTTTTTTTTACAAGTTTATTTTATTTATTTGTTTTTGAGAGAGAGAGAGAGAGAGAGAGAGAGAGAGAGAGAGAGTATGCACATGGGCCCGAGAGAGAGGAAGACCGAGAATCCCAAGCAGGCTCTACACTGCCAGCACAGAGCCTGATGAAGGGCTTGAACTCATGAACCATGAGATTGTGACCTGAGCCAAAATCAAGAGTTGAGCCCTTAACCAAGTGAGCCACCCAGGTGCCCTGAAACATGTCCCTTTATTAATTTCCATGGCAGTTTTTATGAGTTTCTATTTTCCGTTAATTTTAAAATTGTTTAAGCTATAGGGAAGTTGACTTAAATTTTTCTTAAATATTGAAATTGTTTTGTCTGAGAGTTCTTTGCACCTAATTTTTTAGTTGGTAAATATAATTTTCAGCATGAGCTGTGTCACTCATTTGCCTTAGAAATACTTCAAAAAATTTTAATCAATGCAATTTTCATGATTTATCAGAATGATACCACAATTACTTAGGTATATTCCTACAAGTGTGTGTTTATATGTATGCTGATGATATAATGTAATACATATGTAATTTATTAGATAACTTACATTAGATAGATATAGAAATTTGGGCTTTTCCAGTTTAACCAAGTACAATAACAGTAAACTGTATGCAGTTTGAGAATAATGCTATAATTGGGCTTTCATAATCTTTTTTCTTTTTTATCATCTTGCTAAGACCTACCACAGTTCTTTCACAGAGCAGATTCCCAAAAAATATTGGTGTTAATAATAATGAAGAGAGGGGCGCCTTGGTGGCTCAGTCAGTTGAGCGTCTGACTTCGGCTCAGATCATGATCTCACCACTCGTGAGTTCGAGCCCCGTGTTGGGCTCTGTGATGACAGCTCAGAGCCTGGAGCCTGCTTCAGATTCTGTGCCTCCCTCTCTCTCTGCCCCAACCCACTCGCATTCTGGCTCTGTCTCTCTCAAAAATAAATAAACATTAAAAAAAATTTTTTTAAATGATGATGAAGAGAGGCATGATAAAGGTGTAACGTGTATTTTACCATGAGTCTACACATTTGAAACCACATATTTCATCATTATAATTTAGAAAAGAATATTCTAATGCTAACAAAAAATGTTTTCAAAACAAATCTAGGTTCAGCAGCAAAAAGTATACTTGATGAGGTTACCAAAAAGAATCCAATATCATGCACTTAAACCTACTTTGAAATTATCCTAAGGTAAGTACCATATTATTTCATCTTTATTCATGGATAGGTGACAATGTGATAGAATCAGTGAGCTAGAAATAGAAATAAATCTTTCCTGATATTTATCCTGATTAAAGGATTTTTCAACCAGATTTTTAAAGCCCAGCTTGCAAACATATTTTATATAAAGGTAGAGTTGGGTAAACTCCCAAGAGCATGAGGTTAATTCCTATGATGCCAGTCCTCTAAGAAGAGGGTACAGCATGCTCTTTCCTCATTCATTCATTTATTCATTCATCTATTGAATCATACATTTATTCATTCTTTCTCTAGACATTGTTTAATAAATTATTTAACACATATTTACAGGGCACCTACTATTAGAGGGACTAAAGATTCAGAAGTGAATAAGACAGAGTCCTTGCCCTCAAAGATCTTATAGTTAGAAGAAATATACTTATAAACATGCAGTTATAACTCAAAATGCGAAGACAACAATAGTGATAGGCAACAATATATTTTCAAACTCAACAAGGAAACCAATCCAGTTTTGGGGGTGAAGTATAAGAGATGAGAGAAGGTGGTCAGGAAAGGCTTCCTTGAAATTATTCAACTCTATGTAAGAAGCACAGCCCCTTTCAAAGAGGTTACTGAAGCAGAGGATAAAAACTGACTCTGTGAACATGAAGAAATTGCTTATCTTTTCCAAACTCCAGAGTTCCCGTATCAATAAACTGCCAAAGTTGGAAATGATCCTGAATTGGCTTCTGTTACAACATCCTATCATTCCAGAACAACAGGCAAACAGAAAAAAGCCATCACCAACCCACACCTGATGGTCTCCAAGTTGCTCCTTACAGTCTCACCACCACAGGTAGCTGGAGTGGTTATCCTCCCGACGCCGGAGTACGCAAGGTATTTAGGAAATTTAAAGAAGCGGCACACTGTTGGTTCACACACTTGTAAAATAATTATAACAACAAGCACAGCCAAATTCAGATGGGGGAGGTGGAAATAATCAAAATGCACGCAGAGGGAAACCTTGCATAGAGGGGGAAGGCTAGCCTGTCAGCAACCGTGTCTCGCATGCCGTAGTCAAAAGAGCGGTGCCAACAACCTGCAGGTGCGCACGGTGGGAGCCGCTGGGGATGAAGCCAGGAGGGGGTGAGGGCAGCTCTGACTCAGCGCGAGGCTCATCCCAGAGCACACGTACCCATCTGTCAAGCTATGGCACACCCTTTCCATTAATGATTTTTCAGAGCACTAGTTGTTTTACTCTAAGAGCCACCGTAGGAGAACCGGCAATGAAAAGAAAATTAAGGGAGGGGAGAGTTAACGAGGCATATGTGCCTTGAATTGGAATCTCCGTCCTTCTCTCTTCTTCATAACATTGATTCAGTATTTGTGCAAGTAATTCAATATATGTACATGTCTGTGTATTATCTATCTTCTCTATCTATCTATCTATCATCTCTATTCTTACAAAACCTTATATAAAATTAGAAAATTAAGCAATCTTTCAAGATCAGGTAATTTTTTTTTTGAACTTCCTTTTTGCCACCAGTGCTTTTTAAGAGGTTCATTCTGTACTGCACTGAAATAATTTTCTCTGGCTCCAACTCAACTTGCAAAATTACCACATTTAATAACTTTAAAACTAAGCTAATTTTGAGTGCACATGAATCAGGGTGATGTCACATAGCTCATTTCAATAAAGCAACTGAGGGCAAACTTAGGTGCAGCAAGTCACAGAACTATGTGTTCTAGTCCATCAATACTTACACTTTCTGGAATGCTAAGGAGAGCTACCAGAAACGCTTTTTATTTTCTTTTGTAAATTAGAACGATCGTCTTTTAAGTAGGGCTGCAGATAGATCACAGAGCGTAGTTGGCTGAGCTGTCATGGCAGGAGTCTTTTTTTTTTTTTTTAATATTTATTTATTTTTGAGAGACAGGGAGAGACAGCGTCATCAGGGAAGGGCAGAGAAAGAGGGAGACACAGAATCATAAGCAGGCTCCAGGCTCCGAGCTGTCAGCACAGAGCCGGATGCGGGGCTCGAACCCACGAACCGTGAGATCATGACCTGGGCTGAAGTCGGGTGCTTAACCAACTGAGCCACCCAGGTGCCCCAGGCAGGAGTCTTTATTTATCTATAAGTTCCATACAGGTGGTGGCAATTTTAACTAGCTTTAAAAAAAAAAAAAGCAATGGGAAAGACACATTAAAAGGACAAATTCAATGTTATTTTTACCTTCTTGTTAAATAAAGACAGTGACACCCATTGATAGAAATCCAGTTCCTCCCCCTGATGATAATAATAAAATATTTTTAATCCATAATTCCTTTAATCATTCATTCATTCATTCACTTGTTTATTCATTTAAAAAAATGGCTATTCAGGGCCTACTATGTTTCAGACACGACCTGAAAACTGAGTGCTGAAACATAAAGATGAACTTCCTTACTTCAAGGACACTTACTTCCCTTCCTTACTTTCTACCGGAAAAACAGACACATTTTCAGACCTTTACAATACAATCTGATAAATGCTAAGTGGAGATATTTGTAAGTTGAAATGAAAACGAGAGAAAGGAGCACCTGGGACTGTTGGGATGGGGTGAGGTCAAGGACAACATTGACAGGAAGTGTCACTTGGATTAATACTTCAATCAGATTCGTTTCCATTTGTTTCAGAAGCCAGGCTCAGAGGCTCAGGTGTCTGCAAGGGGGATCAGCATGTGCAAAGGAATGGCAGAATGAGAACAAGGGTCAGAATCAGAGAAGGACAAAATGTTTGACAGGAATGAGAGCGGAGAAGGGACTGATTTAACAGGTATGGCACTAAGACCCAGGAACGTGCCCATTCTGCATTTATACTATATACTATAGGAAGCTATTGGACAACGTTGAGAAAATACATAATTAAATTTAGTCTTAGACAACTGCATTAATTTCTTAAGGTTGCTGTAACAAAATACCACCAATTCAGTGGCTTAAAACAACAGAAACTTTTGGTCTTGTGGTTCAGGAGGCCAAGGTCTGAAGTTAAGGTGTCCGCAGGATTGGTTCCTGCTTGGGGTTCAGAGAGAATCTGCCCCATGGGTCTTTCCTACCTGCTGGTGGTTGGCCAGCAATCCCTGACATTCTTTGACTTGTGTTAGCAGAACTCCCATCTCTGCCTCTGCCCTCACATAGAATTTCCTATGTGTCTCTGCTTCTATGTTCAAATGTCACTCTTCTTAGGAGGACACCAGTGACACTGCTCATCCTGATGACCTCATCTTAAATTGATTACATCTGCAAAGACCCCATTTCCTAATAAGGTCACATTCACAGGTATTGGAGGTAGTACTTGAAAAAAAATATATATATATATATACACACACACACACATTGTGGGGGAGGACACAGTGCATCCCACAACCACTACTCATTACTGCAGGACACTATTTGGTTGATAGAGAAGAAAACTACAGTCAGTTCATCAGGAGGCTATTGTAAGAGTCTGGAGGAGTCACTGAGAGCGTCAACGAAAGAACTAACATGGAAATGAAGAGGAGAGAGCCCGCAATATAGATATTTGGAGTTACAATCAAGAAGATTTGATGATTAATTTAATAGTCATAATAATGATGGTGTTATGGACTGAATATATGTGTCCTTCCAAAATTAATATATTTAAATCCTAACTCCAAATGTGATGATACAAGGAGGTGAAGCCTTTGGGAGGTGGTTAGGTCCTAAGGGTAGAGTCCTCATGAATGGGATTAGTGCCTTCCTAACAGAAACTCCAGAAAGCTCCCTCACCCTTATGCCTTATGTGAGGACACAGCAAGTCCATGGCATCAAATCTTCCAGCGCCTTAATCTGAGACATTCCAGCCTCCAGAACTGTGAGAAATAAATGTTTGTTGTTTAAGCCACACAGTCCATGGTATATTTTGTTATTGTAGCCCAAACAGACCAAGACAGAAATTGGTGCCAGAAGTAGAGTCTAGAGGCACAAAAATCGAAGGGTAAGTATTTTGAACTGGTTCTGGGTTTTCCAGAGTTGGATCTTTAATCTGGTTAGACTTAAAGATGCTAATAACTTTATTTTGAGAGGTAAAGAGAGTGCTGATAGTCTATGGCATTAACTGTTCATAGAGATACGCCCTGGATACTCCTAGTCAACCTGTTATGAGAGGCAAAGAACTAAGTGACTGTCTATAATACTTCTGAACATTTTTAGAAAATATAATGACATTGGTTGCTTGCCCCTAACATCACTGAATTTGTGATGGTTAATTTTATATGTCAACTTGACTGGCCACGGGTGCCCAGATTAAACATTATTTTCGGGTGTGCCTGTGACAGTGTTTCCAGATGAGACCAGCATTGGTATCAGTGGACTCAGGAAAGTAGATGGCCTTCCTCCACGTGGGTGTGCATCATCCCATCTCTTGAACACCTGAACAGAACCAAAGGTAGAGGAGAGGGAGGATGAATCCCTCTCCCTGTTTTCCCTGTCTCACTGCTTGAGCTGGGAAATCTCATCTCAACTTCTACTGTCCTCAGACTGGGATTTATAACATTGGCTCCCTTGGTTCTCAAGCCTTCAGACCGGGACTGATTTACAGCCTGGCTTTTCCGGGTCTCCAGTTTGCAGATGGCAGATCAGGGAAGTGCTCAGCCTCCATAACCACATGAGCTACTCCTTATAAAAAATCTCTGTTGTATACACGCTTTTGGTTCTGTTACTCTGGAGATCCCTGACTAACATAGATGGGGAGATATACACAACAATTATTGCTTCTGGTTGGACTGGAGCCAAAAATAAATATTTGCCTTATAAAGACCCATTTTTAAAAATCCTCTTTGGGGCGCCCGGGTGGCGCAGTCGGTTAAGCGTCCGACTTCAGCCAGGTCACGTCTCGCGGTCCGTGAGTTCCAGCCCCGCGTCGGGCTCTGGGCTGATGGCTCAGAGCCTGGAGCCTGTTTCCGAGTCTGTGTCTCCCTCTCTCTCTGCCCCTCCCCCGTTCATGCTCTGTCTCTCTCTGTCCCAAAAATAAATAAAAACGTTGGGAAAAAATCCTCTTTATGGACTGCTTTACTCATAATTGGGATTTTCCATTAAAAAATTCAGAATTATTGATTTTAGGAAAAGTATTTCATGTTTTCATGTTTCTCACATTCCTTTAAGCCACTTTCCTCAAAAGGCACCCTCCTCACTTGAGCTGTCTTTTACTTTTCCTATCATCCCTATAGTTATTCACCCTGAATTATTTCTCCTCAAATGATGAAGTGCATTAAGTCATCTGGGAAATTTGTTAAAATGCACATTTTTGTCCCATCTCCAAATATTCTACATCATTAATTCTAGAGTGGCAATCAGGAAATGGTCTTATAATCAAAGTGCATGTGGTCCTTAGTCACACTCGGAGAACCATTCCACATCCTTCCTGTATCAGAACATGTCCTTCATTTTGCAAATTCATGGGTTATTATTTTTGCTAATCACAAGGAAACTGAGTAATGTCATTTACTACAAAGATCTCAGTCAGGATCAATTCAGCCGTATCATTCAGTTCTACCAAGCTCTTATCTACTGCACTGTACAGTAAAACACTTTCCTTGATGGCATGGAATAGGTGTGCTTTGTCCCATGCGACTATTCGGGACACAAACTATACATCATTGTGCTGCATGCTCCTATGTCTAGCTTCCATATCATAATACTCAAATCATGCTCTTTCTGTAATGTAAAGTGTATCTATCAACATGCTAAACACTTAAGATGATCTACGTGTAGGTGGTTATTTATAAGTACACCACGGTGAAGAATAAAAGAAATCATGTACAACTATAAAATTACTAGGTGATAGGTGCAGATTTGTGGGCCCAGGTGTGTTTCATGTATTTCTCCAGTCAACAACAACCTACCATTTCACAAATCAGTGTCTAAACTACGCACATACCACATACTTTCAGTTTAAGAAAAGGGGGTGGGGCTACAAAGGAAATAGGAAATTGCCCTACTTTACTCTAGTTTATAATCTTGCTAGGGAGAAGGGTTTTTTTGTTTTGTTTTGTTTTGTTAAGTTTTAATGTGATTAATTCTAATCTTTCTTACAGGATGCAAGCAATGGTGAGGTAGGAATTCAGGAAGACTTTCACATTACTAGATAGTTCCTCGATTTTATATTATTATTTTTTTTGAGAGAGAGAGACAGACACAGAGAGTGTGAGCAGGGAGGGGCAGAGAGAGAGAGGGAATGAGAGAATGTTAAGCAGTCTCATGCCCTGTGTGGAGCCCAGTGAGGGGCTCAGTCTCACGACTACTGTGAGATCATAACCTGAGCCTAAATCAAGAGTTGGATGCTCAACTGACTGAACCACCCAGGTGTCCCAAGACGTATTTCTAATCTAAGCATTCTGTCTTCCTTTTCAGCATTCCCATCCACCCCCCAGCCTCATTTCCTTCACTACTGCTACCCAAACCTCCTCTGGTTGCTTCTCTGATCATGCTACCCACACCCCAATGTTACCTCCCATTTTAAAGGCATTAAGTCCAACAGTCTCAACCTGTCCTCTTTCCCACCATATCGGCTGATCCTCTATCACATATGTAAATGTCCTTTATTACATCACACACATCAGGTCATTTCAAGTAACTTTTAGCAATTTGGGTAATTTCAGCTATCTCAGGTCTTATCCAAACCCACTGATAGCTCTCTTCCAACATTTCTTCAAACAACAGTGGGAGTCCTGAAACACCCTCCTCTCTCAACACTTAGCATCTGCTATGGACTGAATTTTGTTGAATTCATATATTGAAGCTCTAACCAAATATAGTCTAAGTGACTATATTTGGAGATAGGGCCTCTAATGAGATAATTAAGGTTAAATGAGGTAATAAGGGTGGGGCCCTAATCCATTATAATTGGTGTTCTTATAAGAAGAGTGAGAAAGATCAGAGCTCTTCATGTGCACCCTCTCCTGGCCCCCCACGTACACCACCAAGGAAACCAGTGTCAGGATCTAGCAAGCAGGTGGCTGTCTACATGCCAGAAAAAGAGTCCTCATTGGGAATCAAATATTGGACTTTCTGATTGGACCCCGATATTGGACTTTCTACTGTCCAGAACTGTGAGACATCAAATTTTTGTTGTTTAAGCCATCCAGTCTGTGTTATTTTGTATGACAGCCCTAGCCCCCTATTGCAAAATCTGATTTTCATTGCTGTATCCCTTGTAAGCTTCCCCAGAATGATTACATAGCCATTATGTAATCCACTTCTATCTAAATCTATAGTGTCACTGATTACCTTTGTTCACCACTTCTAGAAGAGACCACACTGGCCATGTATATGGGATGAATATATGCCTACAATTTAAAATGTCTATCGGTATTCCCATTGTATTGAATGCGTCTATATGTTCACTTGTGTCCATTGGGCTAGATTTGATAAACCTGTAAAGCTCAGCAATAAAAGCAATGAATGCTCTTACTAATCCTAGTTAACTCTCATGTATTTTTTTTATTTAATTTTTTGTGTTTATTTATTTATTTTTTAAGAGAGAGAGAGAGGCCAAACCAGGGAGGGGCAGAGAGAGGAGAGAAAGAGAAATCCCAACCAGGCTCTGCACTATCAGCACAGAGCCCAGTGCAGGGCTGGAACTCATGAACTGTGAGATCATGACCTGAGCCAAAACCAAGAGTCAGATGCTTAACTGACTGAGCCACCCAGGCATCCCTCATGTATCATCTTTTTATTTTCATGACAAACTTGCAGGCAGGTTTTGTTAAATTACAGCCTTGAAAACTGGGGATCGTACCTTCTCCAGGTATATAATTCAACCTGGAGGCAGGATCTGAATGCAGCCCTACTAGACTTTTTTTATCCACTAGACTACTCTGTCTTTGGAAGTTAAGAGTAATGACTGTCTAAATCCCTCTGCTCATTCTGTAGCATGGGGGGCCATAGAAACATGTATTCTGATTTATTTGACCATTTGCTAGAGTTTATTATTTGATAGATGGCCATTAAAGTGTTGATTGGCCAGTGATAGTTTGCAAAGATTTAACTGCAGATTCAAAACAATGGTATGTTTATAACTCTCAGTTGAATATCTGTAAGATTTTCCTCTAGCTGTACTAATATAGGTATATAATTACTTTATTGTTACAAATAAAAATATCAATGAATTTTATGTTTTATAACAATATATTTTAGGATACTCGAATATTGAATTCCTTTTTGCTGTTTGACAAAGACCTTAAACTTGACTGATATCTGCCTTCAAGCATTACATGGATCTGTTAAAACTGGCATTTAAAGAACAGATTTATTGTTGGCTGATGAGATATTTCCTTTTATGTGAGTGCAGTACCTACTTGTTCATTTTTGACTTTTTGTCTAAGGTCAAATGTAGGATCAATTTAAAATTTTATACGTCCCTGTCTAAAAGTCTGTCCTACCATAACCATGATGATCTACAAGGCTGCTTCCATCTCTCATTTCAATATGTGGAAGTTCTATTAGAATTTTAGGTGACAAATTGCTTGCAGCATGAAGCTGCACAAAACAAATTAGAGAACTCCACAGCAGTGCTGTTAGGGCATTCTCACCACCTATCAAATGGCAGAGTTTAAAATCAATTGGATTATATAAAATGCATTTTTCAGCTCCAGCTCATGTTTCTCCTTTCCATGAAAAATAAGGAAATTGAATGCAACATAGATATGAAACAGGACTAGAAATAAAAAAAATTTTTAAAGTATTGAAGAATTAAAGACCTCATCTGTAAAATCTAACACGTCAAAAATTTCTTAATGTCAGAGGTTCTACTGCTGTTACAAACATGAAAAATGCCTCCCTTTTAATAATGGGATGAAAATTTAGGAAATAAAAATGTGAGTCATATTTTCCCAGTACACAAACTAGGTGCGATTATAAATAACGTACTTTTCAGGGCAGCATTAACTCTTTGTAAGTAAAAGGTTTTCCCTTTTGTGTTTCTTTCACTGACTTACTTCCTGAAGATTAAACACCTGACCTTTTGCTGGTTTTGTTCTTCTTATTCACCCACCCCAACCCACTGTTGCTTTTATGCAACTGCACAACTTAAACTGTGACATCCTCATGGGTTATCCATACAATGCCAGTTCTAACCACCCTCCTTACTGTTAGTCTCATTTTTCTAACTACCTGCTGTGCTTGAGATTCTAGATTTCATATGTTACCTTAAATTCAACATATCTAACACCAATATTATTATGCTTTATAAGATTAGCACTTCCTCCAAGAGATTCAATGCTGGCCTATTGAACTATTATGATTCCAGTCTCCCAGCAATAGGTGGGGGTGATGCTTGATTGTATCATTTTATTCCCTCCTCACATTAGTTATTTACGAAACTTCACTTTTTTTTTAGCGTAAAGTCCCTCTTTCTTTTCCAATAACACTTTTTTTAGACTTTCAACATTTTTTATATAGATCATTGTTATCATTTTTTCTTTATACCTCACTTTTGCCTACTCCAACCCAGCCTTCACAGTAATCATGTATTTATCTTACTGCAAAAAAATGTGATATCATTCTCCTTGTTCTCTTAAGTCAGTATTTCCCCACTTCATAGATGATAAATCTTCTAACCACCTGGCACACAAGTCTCATAAAAACCCAAATTCTAGTTTTCTTTCCAACCTTGTCTCTCACTACTGCCCTATACAACCTCTTTAGTTGATCCATGATTTCCTGGATATGACATAGAGCACTAACCTCAGTTATGCTATTTCTATTTCCTTAAACTATTTTCCCTCGTTTTTCATAAGGCCCCAGCTCCTACAATCCTCTACAATGACTTCTCTCAAGCTCCTCCCTTATTCCTTATTCTCAATTTCTAAATTCCTTACTCTCTGTCATATGTCTTCAGCATGTACACAATCAATAACAGCATACCTGATCTGTCCCTCCATGTGTGTTGTAATGCTCTAGAAGAAAGTCCTCTTTTTTTTCTATTGCCTAACATGATATTCTGTGTCCTACGTAGAGGAGTCTTAATAAATATTTCCTTAGTCTTGTTGAAGAGGATTATAAGGATGATATCAACTATGCAAGTACATGGCTGTCACTAGAAACAATTTCATGGTAAATAGCCTTGGGCCCTTTCAATGTTTATATTCATCATTCCCTTATATTTGAACTGAACCTGAGTTGAACTTTGTATAAGTTAAGACTTGGATAACCAGAGGAAAGAAGAGAGGATGTTCTTAGGAGATAAATCAGTACGTGCAAAGGTGTGGGGAAACGGACAGTGGTTGGTGAGTGAAAAATGAACATGCTGTGAGCAGAAAACATTATTTACTTAGGATTATAGTCAGATTGGAATTAGGTAATTAGTACAGTAAATGCGGGGCGCCTGGGTGGCTCAGTCAGTTAAGCATCTGACTTTGGCTCAGGTCATGATCTCGTGGTTCATGAGTTCGAGCCCTGTGTCGGGTCCTGTGCCGACAGCTCGAGGAGCCTGGAGCCTGCTTTGGATTCTGTGACTCCCCCTCTCTCTCTGTCCAGCTCATGCTCTGTCTCTCAAAAAATAAATAAACGTTAAAAAAAATTAAAAAATAAAATACAGTAAATGTAATGGTCCAAGATTGGAAATATTTCAAATGTCCATCAAGTGGAAAATATAACCATTGATGCACACAATGGAACACTACACAGCTATGAAAAAGAGGAAGCACAACATGAATAAATATCACAGACAAAATGAGTAAATACTGTGTGACTTAATTTATGTTAAATTCAAATATAGGAAAAATTAATCCATTTCTAGAAGATAAAAAAAAACTCATTACCTTCATGGAATAATGACTGGGCAGAGGCATGAAAAAATCTTCTGATATTCTGAGAACGTTCTATATTTTTTTCTATGTTATTTAATGTATAAAAAGTAAAAACATTGAGCTATATACTTAAGATTTTTTCTCTTTACTGTAAGTTATAACTCAATAAAAAAGCAAAAGGAAAAAAAGAGAACATAGTAAAAAAAGTAAGTAACATACCAGTAAAACATCAGTGCCATTTCTTGCTGTTTTAGACAGAATTCTGACATTCTCAGCAAAAAAAAAAAATACGATTTCAAGTCTAGCTCTTTTGTAGATTCCATGCACTCAAATGAACTTAAGGATGAATTCTCCATTGTGAGGCTGGAGTTCAAGGTGGACTTGCCTTTCCCTGAATTTTTCTACCAGGAGCATTTAAAACAATGAGAGCCAGACACAAAAGCCTCCGGAAATTTAATTATACTATAGTTATGGTACAGTAAGATTACTAATGTTCCAGTGAATTAAATCTTTGATGATACAGAAAGACTTTTTATATCCTCCTCCTCATCAGAGCACTCAATAAATGGTAGCTATTATTTTCTGCCAAATACTCTGCAATACATTCGGAATACATGATCTCATTTACCTTTCACAGCTACTCTGTAAGTTTGGTACGACCATCTGTATTTTAAAGATGAGGTAACTGAAGTTGAGAAGTCAAGTAATCTTCCCATTAATACAAACAGTAAGTGACAGAGCCAATATTCAAAACAGGTCTGTCTGAGTGCAAAGCTTGTGTCCCATTAATTATTATACTCTACTGCCTTAAGACACTTGGACATGAAAGGTAAGTGTGGAGGAAAGTACTTTGGGAATGAATTTTGGGATAATAGTGCTTTACATTTCTCTCCTACCTCTACCCTTTCCCACATAATGAAAGAAAGAACGAATATAGAATGAAACTCGATTTGTATTTATATGAGGAAAGGATACATGCAGTTAACGTGCAACAGTTAAAAAGCCAGAAATTTAACTATAGACCTTTAATGCAAGCAATTTTAGAATGAGCTTCCGAAAACTGTTCACTGAAGGAAATTTTAAAAGGTGACCTTTAGAAAGAAAAAACAGCTCTCAAAACAAAGGCCTGAGAGACAAGGAGAGGGGGGGAGAAAAAAAAACATGAGCTAAAAAAAAAAAGTATTTTTCAGAGAAAATAATGAAAATTATGTTCAAATTAATGGGGTAAATAAAAGAATAAAGATTTTGTATAATAATCACATTAAAGATGGGGATAACATTAGGATAACATTAATATGAGGATATGATCATAATATTGTTTGGGAAGAGAGTAAAAGATTTAATATCATTATACAAAGTATTAGACGTAAAGGGGAAAGAAAACTTAAAAAAAAAAGTAGAGTAAGGACACATAACTTCCAAAGAAAAAGGAAAAGATAAACACAAAAAAGAAAAGAGGAAAACAAAGGTTTAGGAAAAAAGATAAATATGTGACCACAGGTACCATATCCATACCTTTCCCACTCAAAACTCCCACTGGAGTATTTCCACAGTCTCATCTTTCATTATCTGACACAAAGGCAAAAAGACCTTACAGAATTGGCCATGTAGAGAGGAATATGGGGAATATGAGGAATAAATACACTCATAAATAAATATGAGGAATAAATAAATGTGTATCTACTACACATTTTTTTACAGCAATCTAGTCTACCCTAATTGATAAAGTCATTTGGATAAACCTCAAATCCAGTTATATAACTCTTCAAGGAGACACATGTAAAATAAAAGGATACAGATATGTTCGAAAGTTAAAGCACACAAAAACATATGGCAGGCAAATACTGAACAAAGAAAAGCTGGTGGAGCTATACTAATATTAGAAAGAATAGAGAAAAGCATTATTAGAGATAAAAGCTATTGCTACAAAAGCATAAATGTTTCATTTCTCCAAAAAGATACAAAAATGTAAACTTTTATGTGGCCCAAAGTTAGAATAAATAAAATAAAAAATTGTCAGAACTACATGGGCAAATTAGTAAGCCCACCATTACAGTAGCAGTTTAAAATACATCTTGGGGCGCCTGGGAGCTCAGTCAGCTAAGCATCAGACTCGTGATTTCAGCTCAGGTCCTCACTCAGACTGAGTGAGGAGCCTGCTTGGGATTTTCTTTCTCCCTCTCTCTCTGCCCTCCTCTCTCAAAATAAATAGATAAATATTTAATAAATAAATAAAACATATCTTATAACTGAAAAACAGGCAAGTTTATAGACGACGGTAATACCATAATTGTGAATAAATCTACACTCGAGTCGAAAAATAGACTAACTATATATTTCAGGCACACACAAACCTTTATTAAAATGGGATTTTAATATGCTGTTAGATTCAGTTCGATAATATTTTATTGAGGATTTTTTATACCTATATTCACAAGAAATATTGGTCTGTAGTTTCTTTTCTTGCGATGTCTTTGTCTGGTTTTGGTATCAGGGTAATGCTGGTCTCATAAAATGAGTTAGGATGTGTTATCTCCTCTTCTGTCATTTGGAAGAGTTTGAGAAGGATTAGTGTGAATTTTTAAACAACTGGTAAAATCTTCCACTGAAGTGATCTTGTCCTGGCCTCTTCTTTATTGAGAGGTTTCTCAGTATTGAGTGATGTCTACTTATTATAAGCCTATTCAGATGTTCTATTTGTTCTCGGGTTAGTATCAACAGTTTGTGTGTTTTTAGGATTTTGTCCATTTCATCTAGGTTATCTAATTTGTTGGCATACCATTGTTCATAGTATTCTCTTATAATCCTTTTTCTTCCTTAATTTCTGTAAGGTCAGTTGTAACATCCCCACTTTCATTCCTGATTTTAGTAATTACAGTTTTCTCTCCTTTTTTCCTGACCACTATTGCTAAAGGTTTGGCAATACTGTGAAACTTCAAAAAGCCAATTTTTTTTTTTTTTTTTTTTTTTTTTTTTTTTAATTTTTTTTTTCAACGTTTATTTATTTTTGGGACAGAGAGAGACAGAGCATGAACGGGGGAGGGGCGGAGAGAGAGGGAGACACAGAATTGGAAACAGGCTCCAGGCTCTGAGCCATCAGCCCAGAGCCCGACGCGGGGCTCGAACTCACGGACCGCGAGATCGTGACCTGGCTGTAGTCGGACGCTTAACCGACTGCGCCACCCAGGCGCCCCTAAAAAGCCAATTTTTTAAATTTCATTGAGTCTATTGTTTTTCTATTCTCTATTTTGTTTATCTCACTGCAGTCTTTATTATTTCCTTCCTTCTGCTGGCCTTCGGTTTAGCATACTTTTTTTTTCTAGTTCCTTAAATTGAAAAATTATATTATTATTATTATTATTTAAATGTTTATTTATTTAGTTTTGAGAGAGAGAGAGAGAGAGAGAGAGAGAGAGAGAGAGAATGAATCTGAAGCAGGCTCCAGGCTCTGAACTGTCAGCACACAGCCCGACGTGGGGCTTGAATTTACAAACTGTGAGATCATGACCTGAGTGGAAGTCAGATGCTCAGCTGACTGAGCCACCCAGGTGCCCCCCAAAATTATATTATTGAGTTGAAGTATTTGTTTTTATTGTACATTTTTACAGCTATAAATTCTACTCTGACCACTGATTCTGCTGCATTCTGTAGGTTTTGGTATGTTTTGTTTTCATTTTCATTCATTTCAAAATATTTTTAAATTTCCTTTGTGATTTATTTTCTTTGATCCATTAGTTGTTTAGGACTGTGTTACTTACTTTCCACACATTTGTGAATTTGCTAGTTTTCCTTATGTTACTGATTTCTAGTTTCATTCCATTGTGATTGAAAAAGATACTTTGGGTGATTTTAATTTTCTAAAATTTACTGAGGCTTGCTTTGTGGGCTAACACACAGTTTGTCCTAGAGAATATGTGCACTGCAAAAATCTATGTGCCCTTGAAGAAATATGTATTCTTCTCTTTGGGGGTGGAGTTTTTCATATATGTCTATGAGGTCTAATTAGTTTCTACAGTCATGAATATCATCTATTTCTTTATTGTCTTCTGTCTAGTTGTTCTATCCATTATTGAAAATGGGGTATGGAAATCACCAAGTATTATTGTAGAACTATCTACTATTTCCTTCAACTATGTCAATTTTTTTCCTCATACACCTTGGGGGTTTATTACACTGTTACATTAGATATGTATACGTTTATAATTGTAACATTTTCTTGATATATTACCCCATTTATCATTATATAATGCCCTTCTTTGTCTCCTGTAACAATTTTTTATGTAAAGTCTATTTTGTAAGATATTAGTATAGCCACCCAGTGCTCCTTTGACTACTACTGCCTGGAATATCTTTTAAACCTATTTGTGTCTGAGGATCTAAAGTGAATCTCATGTACATAACAAATGATTGAAACATGTTATTTTATCCATTCTACAAATCATAGCCTTTTGTTGTTATTGATACTATTAATTGTAGTACTTCTCAGTCTTTTTTGTTCCAGTTTTATTGAGAAATAATTGACATACATTATTGTATAATTTTAAGCATTAGAGACAGCATGATGCTTTGATTTACATATATTGTGAAATGATTACCGGAATAGGTTCATCTGATATCCATCTTCTCATATAGATACAATAAAAAGAAAAAAAAGGAAAAATTTTTATTCTTATGATGAGAACTGATAGAATTTAATCTCTTAACAACTAACTTTCCTATATATCATATAGTAATGTTAGCTATCATCATCATCATGTTGCACATTAAATCCTAGCACTTATTCATCTTGTTACTGGAAACTTGACTTTTGACCATTTCCCTCTAATTTCAATCACAACCTTTTAACTGGATAGTTTAATCCATTTATATTTACTGTGATTACTGATAAGGAAGAACTTATTTCTGTCATTTTTCTATTTGTTTTCTATATGTCTTATATCTTTTTATTCCTTAATTCCTTTATTATTGCTGTCTTCTGTGTTTAATTAATTTTTGTGCCATATTATCTTGATTCCTGTTTAACTTTCTTTTCTGTATATTTGTTAGTTTTTTTTCCTTAGCGCTTACCCAGGGTATTACAATCAGCTTTGTAAATGTGTAACAATCTATTTTGAATTAATGACACTTAGCTTCAACAGTATACAAGACTCTGCTCCTATATGGTCCCATCCTTCCTCCTTTATGTTGTCACCAATTATACCTGTACACATTGTGTATCAGTAATACATATTTATAATTATTTTTTATGCATTTGTCTTTTAAATCACTGAAATAGGTAGAGTTAAAAAAAAACAGTAACATTGGCTTTTGTATTTATCTATGTAGCTACCTATGTCAGTATTCTTTATTTCTTCATATGGTTTCATGTTACTAGCTAGTATCCTTTCATTTTGTTCTCTTTTATTTTATTTTATTTTATTTCTTTAAGTAGGCTCCATGCCCAGCACAGAACCCAAAATGGGGCTTAAACTCACGATCCCAAGATCAAGACCTGAGCTGAGATCAAGAGCCACTCCACAGACTGAGCCACACAGGCCCCCCAGTATTCCTTCACTTCTACCTGAAGGCCTTCCTTTAGCATTTCTTATAGGACAGGTATAATAGCAAAATTTTCCCTTAGCTTTTGTCTCTCTGTAAATGTCTTAACATTTCTTTCAGTTTTGAAAATAGTTTACAAGATACAGAACTCATTACTGTCAGGTACTTTTTTTCTTTTAGCGCTTTAAATATATCACATCATTAGTTTTAGGCCTCTATGGTTTCTGATGAGAAACCAGCTGCTAATCTTATTAAGTATCCCTTCTATATGACAAGTGACTACTCTCGCTGCTTTCAAGATTCTCTGTCTTTGAATACTTTGATCATAATGTGTCTTGGTGTTAATCTCTTTGTATTTATCTTGTATTTATCAGAGCTTGCTGATCTTGTTGGGTGTGTAGATTATTTTCTTTCTTTTAGTCATAATTGGGAAGTGTGTGGCCATTATTTCTTTAAATACTCTGTCTAGCCCTTTTCTCACTGTTCTGTCATCAAAGCATGCTTGATGGTGTCCCTGAGACTCTATTTTTTCTTCATTTTTTTTTCCTGCTCCTCAGACTGGATAGCTTCAATTGACTTATCTTTCATTTTACTGATTCTTTCTTCTGCCTCTTTGAATCCTCTACTGAAACCCCTTAGTAAAATTTTCATTTCTAGTATTTGCTTTTCAGCTCCACATTTTCTGCTTCCTTTTATAATTTCTCTTTATCAATATTCTCTAAGATACAGACTTCTCTTACTTTCTTTTATTTCTTTGTTCATGGTTTCCTTTACGTCTTTAAATATATTTAAGACAGTTGATGGGGCACTTGGGTGGCTCTGTTGGTTGAGTGTCTGTCTCTTGATTCTGGTTCAGGTTATGATCCCAGGATCATGGGATCGAGCCCCGCAATGTGCTCCATGCTAAGAATGAAACCTGCCTAAGATTCTCTCTGTCTCTCTCCCTCTCCCTTGCTTGCATACTCTCTCCAATAAAAATAATAAATAAGATAGTTGGTTTAAAGTCTTTTTCTATTAAGACCAATATCTATGCTTCCTCAGTAACAGTTTCTGTTAATATTTCCTGTGATTGGAGCATACATTTTTGTTTCTTTGCATACTTCATCTTTATTTGTTGAAAACTGGCAAATTTGAATATTACAGTAAGGTAACTCTTAAAATCAGATTCTGCCCCCACCGTCTGCAGGGTTTGTTTTTGTTGCTTGCTATGAGTTGTGGTTGTTGTTTAGTTAGTGTCTTTCTTAAATTATTCTTCTGAAGTCTGTCTTCTTAGTTATGTGTGGTCTCTAGAATATTAATTTCTTTATCTTGTAGTCAACTAGTGTTTTGACAGAGATTTTCTTGAATTTCTGAAGCCCAAAGAAAGAAGGAAAGAAAGAAAGAAAGAAAGAAAGAAAGAAAAGAAAGAAAGAAAGAAAGAAAGGAACCTGTCCCAGTCTTCTCAGGTTGGCTCAATGTTGGCGCACTTCTTCAAGGCTTAGCCAGGTCATTTATAACTCTGCCTTAGCCTTCACTTTCAGCTTGTGTGCAGCCTGGAGCTTAGCCAGAGGTGAAAACTTAGGGTTTTCCCATGTCTTTTCTGTGTTTGCATACTATCCAGGGCATGTATGTGGCTTTCTAAATTTCAGGTATATGTAAGTGCTTTTCATTGCCCTGATTTCCCAAAGAAACTCTGTCCTACTTTTTCTTCCAGGGCTCTTGGCATGTCTGTTGCCTGCTTCAACTGCAATCTTTTGCTCCAGGCACTAGCAGGTTGTTCATTTGCCTTACAATGTTTACAAAGGATATCCTCTATATAGCTGCTTTTCTTCCCTGAGAGGGTTCCAAGCCAAATAAAACAAAAACAAGTCCCTTGCCTCAGTTCTTTAGATAGTCCTCAGACAGGTCAAAACAGACAAACACAATTCTTTGAGAGTAAGATGTGCCTGATCTCTTTGGAACCAGAAACCATGATCCCACACTGGGAATGCAGGCTGCCATATTGAACACCAGTTCTAGACTGGGGAGAGGGGTGGAGGGACAGGGCAAGAAAAACTGATATACATCTTTCCTACTGTTCTGAAATTGCCTTTCTCTCGACTTATTTTCTTGGTTGCTGTAAACCTTTGATTATTTTCCACAATTCTGACAAGGTGGATTCTGACAGTTTTTCCCCAATTTTTGTGTTGTTGTTTGTTTCTGTAGAGAGATGCATCCTTGGAGTTACCTACTCTGCCATTTTCACCAACATCTCAGAAGCATCATTCTGAATGTGATATTTTCATGGAAACATTTAAGTTGCTCTACAGTATAGTTGGTTTTTTTTAGTATAACCAGAATTAAATACCATAATATTCTCCAATTACATGTATTTGCATATAAAAACCTTTACTGAGTGTCTCATAAAAATATTTGCCAAATTATTCAAAAAGAAGAGTGAAATAAGAAGGTAATTAGCTTTTTGCTACCAAAAGTGACGTGGTCTAGTATATTGGAAATAGCACAGACCTGAAAAACCAAAACCCTGGTTTCTAGTTGTAGCTGATAGCTTAATTTGCTATATGATTCTAATTTAGCTTTCTTTTTTAATCAGATTTTTTGCCTATAAAATAAAATTATTAGATTTGCTCATCTTAGAAGTCCTTATCAGCCCTAAATTTCTACTGAGTGACAGAACAGAGGATGTAATTCAGTTTTAGCTGAATATACTTCACAACTTAGGATTTAAGAGAATATTGAGAGGCGTCTGGGTGGCTTAGTCGAAGTGACTGACTCTTGGTTTCTGCTCAGGTTGTGATCTCAAGGTCTGTGAGTTCAAGCCCTGCATCGGGCTCCATGCTGACATTGCAGAGCCTCCTCAGGACTCTCTCTCTCTCTCTCCCTCTCTTTCTCTGCCCCTCCCTTCCTTGTGTGCTCTCTCTCTCTCTCAAAATAAATTAATTAAAAAAAAACAAAGAAAGGAAACTTCACAAATAAATTTAAAAAAAGAATATTAAGCAAACTTATATATAATAAATGCAACATTTCGGGGGCAAAAAGTTGACTGTGTGTCTTCCTAAGTTGTCTACAGAAACGAGTTGAATGCTTAATGTTACATTGAATCCACTTAACATATTTTCTAATAGTGTGCAATGAATATTTAATATGCTAAGTGTCAATATTAATTAAAACAGGATAAATTTTGAATGTTCAAATATAGAAAATTATATAAATAGCAAATTTCAAAGGTTTAAAGAGGTCTGATTTTTTTGCAAAGAGAATATAGAAACATATATAAAGAGGAGTAATAAAAACTTATTGATTTGCAATTGAAAAGTAAGCAAATGTCTAATCACTTCTAAAATTTTTCTTATTTGACTTTGAACGTTTTATTTAGTTTCCCAAAGATCAAAATGATGCTTGTCAGATTTCTACAGATCTGTTGAACTCCATATGTTTTTCTTCGATGTTCATGATTTATCAAATAAATGTCTACAGACTTGGAAACAGAGATCGGATTCCACAGTGTTCTCTAAAGACACAAGAGCTATAAGCTTAACAGCAATCTGCTAAGTAAAGCAAATTTAAGTTATAGAATTTGGTGGGGAAAATGTTTATTTTTCAGAAGATTTTCTGAAAATACTATATAGGTACAATTACACCTAAAGACACTTTCTTAAAGGAAATAAATAATTAAGAATTTGCATTCCACGTGATTTTTGGTCACAGTTGATGTTAAATATAAAGGAGCATCAGAAAGTCTCTGTTACTACCCCCAGTAGGAAGTGAATACTTGATTGGTCACTGCAGAAGTTAGCCAAATGCAAGGCTCCTTTAAATCACTAACTGGTTTATAGTTTAAGCAATATTTCCATGAACCAAAAGTAATGATAGAGCTGGCTAAAATGAGAGCAACCAATGTTTTTTAATTCTTTTACATTGGCAGGCTTTGTGGTAAATTCTATAGATATATTTTTATTTAGCCCTCACTAAAACCATGCAAAGTGGGTCATATCATCACCACTTTACAAAGGAGGAAAGTAAGGCTCAATAAAGCAAACTGTATTGTACAGGCAGTAGTACACAGTTTGATAGGAATCAGAATGTAACAGTTACTTAGTAAATGAAAGTAATTTTTTAAAGCTTATTTATTTGGGGGGAGAGCGAGAGGAAGAGTGAGAGAGAGCAGGGGAGGGGCAGAGAGAGAGGGAAAGACAGAGAATCTCAAGCAGGCTCTGCACTGTCAGTGTGGAGCCCCACGTGGGGCTCAGACCCTTGAACCGCAAAAATCACGACCTGAGCCAAAATTAAGAGTCAACACTTAACACACTGAGCCACCCAGGTGCCCCTGAACGAAACCAATTCTTATCAGAGCAGCAGAGACAGCCTTCAATCCTAGGTCTGTTTGCTCCAAAAGCTCTGTTCAGTATTTCATGTTCCTTTTTCATGTATTAAAAAAGCAAAACAAAATAAAACAAAAACAAAATGCCCAGTTTCGGTGCATCACTACGAGATCACAAAGGTGGTAGGGAGATCCCTTGGCTTGCGCCCCTGGCAATGTGTGCTCTTTCCTCAGCTGGGTCATAAGGGGCTAAAATAACTGTGTGTGCTTGGGAGCGCACAACTTCTCTGAGATGTCAATTATTATCTAAAAAAAGAGGCTATAATAGAATTTTTCTTTGGCACCTAACAAGCTTATTGTAGGTGTGAAATAACTTTAAGAAATACTAAAATATAGGGGCACCTGGGTGGCTCAGTAGGTTGAGCGTCCCACTTCGGCTAAGGTCATGATCTCATAGGTCCTGAGTTCGAGCCCTGCATCCGTCTCTGTGCAGACAGCTTGGAGCCTGAAGCCTGCTTGGGACTCTCGCTCTCTCTGCCCCACCCCTGCTTGCACTCTGTCTCCCTCACTCTCTCAAAAATAAATAAACATTAAAAAAACTTTAAAGAAATATTAAAATGTAATTTTAATAATATAATTTTTGATATAATTGATGTAGCAGAAATATAATATACTTTATGTTATAAAGTTATGGTGCATAGTATATAAAGAAATTATAATTATATTAAAAATTAGAATGATATTTTCAATATATGAAAATTCCACATTTTCAATTAAAATTTGACTGAATACAAACAAACCAAATAAGGGAAAGAAACTAAAAGCATTTATTTCATTAAGTGACCATTTTTAAGTGTATTTAACTAATGATAATAGCAACACTTATTCAGTATTTACACATGTAGGTAGAGAGCTAAATGCTTTATATGTATTTGCTCATTGAATCCTACTCATATATTCCAAAAATCTTAGTGCTCAGTTTTCTCTTATAAAATATTAGTGAAACATAGTAAGAGTTGTATATTGTAGCATGTATTTCCTTGTTGCATTTAGGTAGGTAATTAAGGAATGAAAGGGTTGGGTCAAGTTTATTAGTTATATTGAGGTTACTTTATAATTTGACTTCCAAGGGGCACCTTTCTTCATATGAGCCAAGATCCTTTTCACTTTCATTCTTGAATTTGTCAAGATGGATGCTGATAGGTCACAGAGAGGTTTTCCAAACATATGAAGTATCCATTTGAGAGCTCAGCCAACGTTCCCATTGTCAATTTATTTTAATGACAGCCTTCTGGCTGAGTGACAATGAATGCCCAATCACAACTGTATTTGTCTTCAAGATAGCAACCATGCTCTTAAAATTTTGGGTTGTTTTAACAACATTAGGCTCTCCAGTTTGACCAAAACTTACTCTCAGAGGTAAGGTATCAATATTGGTTACCCACGATGATTTTTATAAGTTAGGAGACAGTTTGAAAACTTCTTTTCTCAATGTAAGACCACTACAGTGGAGAACAGACCTACTTACTCGTATTTACATATTTCATTTACGTATTTATTCACATACCAGTTCTTGAAGGTCATATGAATTATTTTGCCAAGTCTGAGAATGTGGCATCTTTTAACTCAGTTGCCTGGAAAATCAAGGCCAGGATTTAATCTGCTATCATCCTAGGACAGGGTGTGACTCAGTACATTTTTAATGGGGGAAAGATATGGGAAATCTTTGCTCATTATGCCAACTGAGGCAACACTATCTTCATTCTTGCCATAGCAATTTTCTCTTACTCCCCTTTGTTCCTTCATGCTTTGATTTCAATCACATGCAAGATATATACAAAGATCTGAATCCTGAGAAGTTCAAACAAGAGACAAGTCCAGGCCCTGCCTCGTCATGGGGTAGGGCACGGAACAATGGACCATAATGCTCACTGTGCTCTCTTTACAATAGGAGTTTGCAGTTTTCCAATACGAGTTCAATATTCAGAATTCTAATCACCCAGGAACCTTGGTATGTAAATATCAAACTGTTTTGGCTCATTAGTAGAACACATCACTACTACTTTCAAGGCTCTTAGCATTTTCTCCTGTCTTTAATACTTATTTATATATGTCAGTTCATCTATTAGAGGGCAAGCACAAGCTGATTCATTTTCGTACCTCCTACAACAGTTATCCACCGTGCATTGGAGACACTAAAAATGATTTACTCAATGAAAGGAGGAAAAAAGAAATGACTGAATTTCAGGTTATTTATTGTGAGTAATAGAAGGGTTTGGGTTTGTATTTTCCCCATTAGTGACGTTGCGCATCTTTTCTACCTGTTTTTCTCTACCTTTTTTAAAAAAATGTTTATTTATTTTTGAGAGACAGACAGAGTGCAAGTGGGAAAGGGGCAGAGAGAGGGAGACAGAATCCGAAGCAGGCTCCAGGCTCTGAGCTGTCAGCACCTAACTTGACACGGGGCTTGAACTCACAAACTGGGAGGTCATGACCTGAGCTGAAGTTGGACGCTTAACCAACTGAGCCACCTAGGCACCCCAAAGTCTTGGAAGTCTTTTGCTGCCGTCTTCCAATTTGAAGCACCAGTCAGCTCTCCCAGTCTCTACTGACTAACTTCTAGAAATACCTTTCTTTATCTCTGCTAGGGATTCTGAGGCTTTCTCAAACCTTCTATGAATAAGCCTGCTCCACGCTTCCTGCTCCCTCTTGTGGCAGTATTTTAAGTTTGGATAACTTCTCTTGCAGCACACCAGACCAAGTGCCCACAACCTCCCTTTCGCTTCCCAAGGCAGAGCCAAAGCTCAAGTTTGTGGTCTCTCCATGGCCCACAGATTCAGTCAGCTTTCCCTCTGCCAAAGCTTGCTCTCAAGCCATTGCGGGTATGCACAGGGAGCTAGCCACAGGACAGCAGGGGAGTATAGGTATGGGTGAAGTACACAGAGCTCTGGGGTTGCCTGTGGGTTAAGGGCGGGGATCTGTGGGTAAGGCATCCCCAGTGGCTCATGGGTGGGCCTCCTGATATAATCTGTGAGGCAGTTAGTAGGGTCCCTGTCTTTTTAATGCCCTCTAAGTGTCCTATCTGTTGCTCTATCAACCTCTTCCTGCTCCCCAGTCACGCAACTCAGGACTCAGTACTCTGGATGGGGCCAGAGAGAAATGGGCCTGAAAGCTTCTCACATAGCTGGGGGGAAAAAGTCACAGGCTGAGAAGGTGTCTCTTGGCACGGAGCTGTGCCACGCTGGAGGAAGATGATGCGGATAAAGTAATTCTGTTCTTACCCTCCCCAGTGTGTCCAAATTTGTATATTTTTGCTTCAGTGGTATACTAAAACTTCTCTGGAAACCAGGATTTTCACAAAGGCTCTCTCACCCATGGCTGACTATCTGAGACGGCATTCTCAGACTTCTGCCAAGGGTTTCCAGACTGCCAAGAGGAGTCAGAGCTGGATTATAGCGACAGCAGGGTCCATAGCTGTGCTTAGGGTCTGTAAGCCTATTACTCAACATGAGGGTGAGCAAGATTCCTCCCGTTTCCTTGGTGTATAATGCTGAGTCCCAGAGCTCTCAGAAAGGCACCTCAGTCCATGGATGGATGCCAAATTGTTGTTGAGGGGGGATACGAGTGAGGGACATCTTACTTAGCCATGTTGCTGATGTCACTGTATGAAAGTGCATTCATTTTTCAAAACATGTGTTTAGCTTATACAGATATGGACAAAAGAATGGCTTCTATGTAAGTGGAGATGTATGTCACGGAGAGTGTATAGCAGGTGCTCAGGCAGGGTCTCATGAAGGGGTGATCCCCATGACCTGCAGCTTTACAAGTTCAGGAACGAAAGAAGCCAACGAATGAGGCATTTTGGTAGGTGATTCGGTAACTTATTTCATTTAATCCCTCATGGCAAATCTATTAGGGAAGTGTTATCTTAGTTTGTACAGATTACGAATCAGATCACGAATCAAAATCAGTTTGCTCTTTGTCCTGGGTTATGTAGTTAAGTATGCAGAAGATCTGGGATACAAACTTGGGCTTATCTGACACTAAAGCCACTGTTTTTTGTTTTTGTTTTTTTTTGAAAAGCTAAATGTATGTGATTTGTTTGGGGCCGAATGGGCTCCAGGGGATTGACATCTTTTGCCTGCCAAGAGGGAAAAGAAAAGAAAAGAAAGAAAGAAAAGAAAGAAAGACAGAAAGAAAGACAGACAGACAGACAGAAAGAAAGAAAGAAAGAAAAGAAAGAAAAGAAAGAAAAGAAAGAAAAGAAAGAAGTAAAGAAAGAAAGAAAAGAAAGGAAAGAAAAGAAAAGAAAGAAAGAAAGGAAAGAAAAAATAAAGAAAGAAAGAAAGAAAGAGAGAGAGAGAGAGAGAGAGAGAAAGAAAATCAAGCCAGCAAGCACCATACTGAGTAGCTGCAGATTCCTCTTCTAAGTGTGTCTAGTAGTCAGTCTATGTCTTCAGCGCAGTGTTTTCTAGTGTCCTTCCCTGGGCAACTGACATTGAGACTTGATACCAGACTCTACAGGCTCTGAACAGCATCATGTAACTGCGGCTCCTAATTCCACACACATGCACCAGCCATCTGTTCCTGATTGGAGTTTTAAGCCACACCCAAACAAGATTAATTTTTTCCTGATTAATATTTAGAAAATGAGGGGACTTATCTAGCCTTTTGCTCCAGTTTACTTACAGAACTGCACAAATGCCATCAGAGAAGCTTCCAGGGAGGCAAACAACATCAGAATGACTTCCACAAAATGGGCAAGAACTTAATTTGCAGTGATCTCTTAGCAATTTCAAGAAGATCTTCTAATGGAAGTAATAAGAATAACTGAGTTGCAGAGAATTAGTCTACAACATCTTGCCAACTTTGGACAAGCTTTTTTCCCCATATAGTACAGAACCTTAGCTTCTAAAGTACAGAAAAATAAAGTTTCTTTACCAAAAAAAAATTTTAATATTTATTTTTGAGAGAGAGACAGAGCACGGGCAGGAGAGGAGCAGAGAGAGAGGGAGACAGAATCTGAAAGCAAGCTCCAGGCTCTGAGTTGTCAGCACAGAGCCTGATGTGGGGCGCGAACTCACAGAACATGAGATCATGACCTCAGCCAAAAAGCAGGATGCTTAACTGACTGAGGCATCCAGACACCCCTAGAAATAAAGTTTCTAAAAAGTTTTGTGATATCCAATGCAGACAGAACTAACAGAAAACTTAGTTGAAAGGTATTATGTAATTTGGGGTATCTCAACCCCAAAAGACAAAAAAAACCCCACAAAGATATGGCCATCAAATTACGCACACAGCCAAATTCTAAACTCAGCAGTGGGAACAGAAAACTAACAGTTGAAGCAGGTTAAGGAAATGACAAAGATGCACCTTGAAATTAATGGTCACCTACTATGTTTTGCCTTTTTCCTACTACATCTAACATCTGCTTAAAGCAAGTGTGTTGCTGGTTTCTCACTTCTTTAAATAGCACTTGCAGTGAGCGATATTATAACAACACAGGGCACAGTGTGAACAGCCAACAAGAGAATCATTTAAACAAATGGATTTGTAAAACATGATTGTTTTAAGCCTGTCCATGTCAGGACTGCAATTTGAATTAAACATAAGGTGACTTCTTTCACTGAATCAATAAGTGCAAATAACATCGCTTGCAACCATGTTTTATTTCACAGACAAAAATGGTTCTTAACAGCTTTCTGAAGGCTATGCTTCAGCCACCTGCTGTTAAAGTTGTTTGCTTTTTCTTGCAAAATTTGTTTGTTTGCAACATTAAAACAGGCAGACTTGCAGCCAGTTCACTTGGGGCTAGAGTCCAGGGCTGTTTGAAAAGCACTTTTCTTAATGAGCACCATAATTTCCTACACCCTTCCTACTGAATAAGAGGAAACACAGAGGGGGTTGCCTGAAGCTAGCTTGCCTACAATTCTTACTAGCATCAGCTGACTTGCAGTCAGAGGCCATTTCTACCACTTTCACAAAGACAGTCTTCTAAGTGGTTCACGTGGGCTTACGACTTCTAAAAAGTTGGTTTTCTTGGCATCTAATAATTCCATGGTAATCCTGGTTACTGTAAGATTAAGGAACTAGATGTCATATACTCTGTCCTTGTTTATTGCTTCCATTTTTTTTTTTTTAATTTTTTTTCTTAATGTTTTTTATTTACTTTTGAGACAGAGAGAGACAGAGCCTGAGCAGAGAAGGGGCAGAGAGAGAGAGGGAGACAGAATCGGAAGCAGGCTCCAGGCTCTGAGCCATCAGCCCAGAGCCCGATGCGGGGCTCGAACTCACAGACTGTGAGCTCATGACCTGAGCCGAAGTCGGACGCTCAACCGACTGCGCCACCCAGGCGCCCCTATTGCTTCCATTTTGTAAAATAAAATAGCAACCATTATAACATTTGTCTTCATGTAGTTATTGGGGGTCTGAAAAAAAAAGGAGTGGTATCTTCAGCTTGAAATGCTGAATGATTCTTGAATCACAATCCGGAGAAGGGAAGACTATTTAAACAAGAACATTACCATCTTTCTTGTGCTTGGTAAAATTCATAGAAATAAGGATCACCAGTTTTCGTATCTTATTCTACTCTTCTAGTTTTTCTAAAATTTCCAAAACAAATACCTGAAGAAATGAAGTCAGTGATCTTCACAGTCCTTCACAGAAGGACTATTTCATAGACATTAATGAATATTTGAGATGGTCATTCTCTTAGGGCTTTTTGTCTATGATTTGGAAATCAATGAGTATTTTGTGCACAATGGAAACAGGGCATTTGAAATTTAGACTTAAAAAAAGTGGTATGATGATGCTGTCCGAGTATTAAATAAAATTAGTACTTAGTTCATAAGCATTTCGTGGATGTTGATAAGTATATTTTTAATAACCTGTATTATTTTAGAAAGTTGAGTAAAATCTTGAAAATTTCATAGAATAGTAATGTTTCCCCCCAAAAAACTTAACTCTTCCCCTAAAATAAATTAAACCACTTAAGTTAAAATTAAATTTTAGTTTTAGACATATGAAATAAAATATATACATTAAATATATACAGATAGGGGACACCTGGGTGACTCAGTTGGTTAAGGGTACAAGTCTTGATTTTGGCTCATGTCATGATCTCACTGTTTTTGAGTCTGAGCCCTCCATTGTGCTCCATGCTGGCAGCACAGAGTCTGCTTGGGATTCTCTCTGTCTCCCTCTCTCTCTCTGCCCCTTCCCTGCTCACTCTCTCCCTCAAAATATTTATTTATTTATTTTTAATTTTTTTTTTTAATGTTTATTTATTTTTGAGACAGAGAGAGACAGAGCATGAACAGGGGAGGGTCAGAGAGAGGGAGACACAGAATCTGAAACGGGCTCCAGGCTCTGAGCTGTCAGCACAGAGCCCGACGTGGGGCTCGAACTCACAGACCGTGAGATCACGACCTGAGCTGAAGTCGGCCGCTTAACCGACTGAGCCACCCAGGTGCCCCTCAAAATATTTATTTAAATAAACTTTATATACACTCTCTCTCTCTCTACACACACACACACACACACACACACACACACACAGGTATATATTTAGGGAAAATGATGGCTTAATGTGGCTGTTCTGAGATGGGTCTCCTATGATTTCTGCCCTCTGGTATTTATACCTTGAATAATACCTTTCTCTTGAGTGTGACTGGGACCTACGAAGGCCTTCTGGTATAGAAAATGGAAAAGTAAAGAGATGTTGAAGAAGAAGAAAGTTCCCAGATCAGTTGAGGCTCATCTTGCAGATTTAATGAAGTAAGCAGCACACTGGAGAAAAGCACCTGTCCGGGAACTGTGGGCAGCTTCTAGGACCTTAGTGTGGCATACGGGCAACGACCAGCCAGAAGCTGCTGTCCTCATATAGCTGCAGGGAAATGAATTCCACCAACAACCTAAATGATTTTGGATGTGTATTCTTTCCCAGTCAAGCCACTAGATGAGAATGCAGCCTAGCCAACATGTTGATTGCTACTTTGTGAGACAATAAGCAGTTAGAGGACCAGGTTATGCTATGCCTGGACTCTTGACCCATGGAAACTGTGAAATAATAAATACGTGTTGCTCTAAGCAACTAAGACTGTGATAATTTATTATGCAGCAATAAAAAAGGAATGCTCTTATAGATGCCTAAATATCTTTATATCGTCTTTGCCGCAACATCTCTCTGCCCCTCTTCACACAATGGAATTCAATTCAACTGCCCACATGATATTTTTTAAAGGAGTTATTTTAATTAATGCTAGAAACTTTGGAATGTACCACCCATAAGATACAAAATTTAAGAATAAACCATATGTGAGTTAAGAAGTCTCACATATTCAGAGAAAATAGTAAAAAACACATTTCAGTGCCTTGACACTGAAAATAAGGAGGGAAGATTTAAATATAGCTCTTAAGTTGAATTACCAAGTGCTGAAGTGAAGAAAGAGTAAGGGGGCAGGATGGGAAATTATTTTGTCATAACAGCAATCAGTAGTCACACCAAACTCGGGAAGGGTAGGGCTACCCTGTGACATAGCTTATCTCCCACGCTACAGAGACATGTCCCAACATGCAAGACAATAAGACTTGGAAAGATAGAAGACTCACCATGTAATCCAATTTCAGGTTAGACTGAAATGGAGACTTGACCCTTGTTATGTAGAACTTTTACAAAAACAATGAGGAAACTACCATGAAGATCTGAGCTTCCCCAGTTGGGATGATCCAAGGTTCCAGTTCCTCCCAAATTCTTTTAAATCTGATGATTTACCCACCCGTACTTCAGTTTAAGAGTTGAAAGAAAATTATGGTAGCATCTAGATGGTTTTTGAAAGGACCCAAGGAGGATCTATGCCCACTATTTTGGGATGAATACCACGGCAGGAGAAATACAAATTGTAAATTAATACTTGAAGAATATTTACACTCAGCAGCATTCAAAGCGATGCAAAATCAGGCAGCTTCTTGAGAATTTATAAAATTTATAAAAGGCCATTCTTTTACCAACCTATCACAAATTGCAGATATTAATAAATGCTTGTGACTAAATGTTTAATATATTTACCAGAGATATTTGCCCAATGGCTTTTAGAAAATCTAAAAATTACATTACTGCACCTTCCTTTATTAATGCATTTTTCCCTCTCAAAAGCAACAGCATCAGTAACAATTACTTATAAAAGAATTAAATAAAACTGTGAACACTATAACAACATTTAACACCAGAATGCAATTTTGTGTGTTTTTTTTCCTGATGATTTTGTGATATCTAGTTAATATCTACCTTGAGATACATACTTTCAAATGTGCTTAAAATTTGTTCTTTGGGGCACCTGTGTGGCTCAGTGGGTTAAGTGTCTGACTATATGACCTCACAGTTTGTGAGTCTGAGTCCTGCAAAGGGCTCTCTGCTGTCAGCACAGAGCCTGCTTCAGATCCTCTGTCTCCCTCGCTCCCTGCCCCTCCCCCACTCCCTCTCTCTCAAATATGAACTTAAAAAAATAAAAAATGTGTTCTTTTATATTTCCTTGCAATTATCATATATATTAAAAGAAAGTGTTAATTTTAACTTAATCAGGGCCACATGATCACAAGTTGACATGATCACACATGATGAACTGAGAAAGATTTTTGTTGTTACTCTTATTTTTGAAAAAAGCTCTATTAAATACCAGTTAAACATTTCCAATATCGGGGCACCTGGGTGGCTCAGTCGGTTGGGCGTCCGACCTCGGCTCAGGTCATGATCTCACAGTCTGTGAGTTCGGGCACCTCCTCGGGCTCTGTACTGACGGCTCGGATCCTGGAGCCTGCTTCGGGTTCTGTGGCTCCCTCTCTCTCTGCCCCTCCCCCTGCTCATGGTCTGTCTCTCTCTGTCTCAAAAATAAATAAAAACATTAAAAAAAATCTTTTGAAACATTCCCAATACCAAACCGTTACTTTTACATGCCATAAATACGTTTACATGTGAATTTGATTTCACATGTACATTCAAAAGATCAAGGCGGTGTTTGTCCCCATTGAACAAAGGAGAATAGAAAATTTTGTCTAAACGGAACTACTATTTCCTGGTTTCAGTTGAACCAGAAGCTGACTACTCATTACAGATTGGTGCTGAAGACCTCATGCTCTTACCCTTGATCTGAGACTATCAGCCTACATAGCAGATTTTCCGTACTAAGTCATTAGGAAATAGGGTGATTCAAGAATACAGGATTTTCCCTGTCCGCCAACCTATAGCATCCTACCAGGAATTCTACCACGTACTTAGTTTGACTTCATTCATAACTTTGTTGACCATCAAATATCTTCTTATTTCTTATCTATTTCGGTAAAAACATCAGCTTCAAGAAGGAAACTTACCAATGTCCTGTTTAACACGAACCATGCTTACATGACTAGGGGCTCAATTATTATTTATTTAATAAAGTATTTACAGTTAGAGTATGAAATAATATTTACTTAAGTAAGTAGATCAGCGATCACAGCATTTGAAAATGGAATCCCTAAGATAGAGATACAGATTGGAATTTAATAGATTGTTAGGCTGAATGCAGCTCAGATAGCTGACTAAGCCATTTCATTCACTTTCCACCTAATCTGATAGGAGATAGTTCAGCTACCTATGGGTATACTTGATATGGTACTGGCCATGATGTGAAAACATTAGATCCAAATCTGGTTCTGTCAATTAAAAAACTACTGCCTTTGAAAACAAATCTTCACTTTCTAGAATATTTCTTTAATATGAAATTTCTTGTCAAATTGGTTTCCATACAACATCCAGTGCGCATCCCAGCAGGTGCCCTCCTCAATGCCCATCACCCACTTTCCCCTCCCTCCCCCCATCAACCCTCAGTTTATTCTCAATTTTGAAGACAGAATATATTTTTTTAATATATTTATATTTAGTTTGGGAGAATGAGAGCAGGGGACGGGCAGAGAGAGAGAAACAGAGAATCTCAAGCAGGCTCCATGCTGTCAGCACAGAGCCCAATGCTGGGCTTGATCCCACGAACTGTGAGATCATGACCTGAGCCAAAATCAAGAGCTGACGCTTAATCAACTGAGCCACCCAGGCGCCCCTCAAATCTTTACTTTCTACAGTTTCTATTTCTTCATTATAAAATTCCAATAAAAGGCAATCGTCTTACTTTACTTGTTCTATAAAACAACTTCTCATAACAAAATCACTTTAGGAAACCCATATAACAAAGCTTTTCATTAGGGATAATGAATTCATATTTAACATATTAAAGGTTTTGAGAAATACAGAATAAGGAAATTTTTAATTCTGTTAACCAAAATTAATTACGCAAAATTATTTGAACATTATACCTTTTACTTTTCTTTGTAACCTGTTGAAATCTCCAAAGTGCTAGTCAATACTTTTTGGTAGCCTGGACTAAGTTTTTGATTATCAAAGAAATTTCACATATAATATGATAAAAATATACCTCAGGCAGGTCAGAAGCATTTGAAAATTTTTACAAAATAAGTAGTTCATTTATATTAATAAAAATGTATAGAACTAAATAGCATATTTAATAAAGAAGATACATACCTTTGTATAAATGTCATTGAAAATAGTTTCTATACAAAAATGCATTACTCCATAAGGAAAACTTTCAATAAACTCCATAAGGGGAAGGGAAGCAGTCAAAAACTTATGATTAATATGAAACAAGACTATAAATTAGTGAAGAAAACTCCTTGACCTGAAATTTTGGGAAAATTTTTTCTTGAATCAAAAAAAGAAGCCAAAACAAAAATTATTTATAATGGGAAATGGCTAATATGGTGCATATTAAAAAACCTCAGAGCTTTAAGTAAGAAGATATATTTTAAAAAGGAAAAAGAAAAGTGTTAAGTATTCCACATAAAAATGTTTGAAAAAGAAGCAAAATAAACCAAAAGAAAGTAGCAGGAGGGAAGTAATCAATACATAAGCCGAAATTAAGAAATAATAACAATAACTTTAATGAATATGTTCAGAATATGGTTCTTTGGAAAAAAATCAATAAACAGGCAAACCTAACTTCAAAATCCAGAAAAAAGTACAAAACCACAAAATGAGTATTGGTAATGAGAATGAACCATAGATAAAGAGGAAATTAAGATAATCATTATTTCAACTTTATGGAAATACATTTTAAAACCTGAATAAAGTCCATGATTGTCTAGAAAATATAAGATACTGGAAAAATTTCAAGACTGAGGATATTAAAACAATGAATGTCTTTTGTTAAATATTCTAGGTTCATAGGCATATTATAGATTTCTTGATACAATTTGGGTGATTTTCAAAGTTTTTAGTTTAGAAAATAACAGAAAATAAACTATGAGGCTAAAAATTTTTGTTCAATTGGTAAACTAGTGCAGAACACAGTCATATCAAAATGCATTTCGAAGCCATGATTTCATTACTCTTAGCCAATTGTTATGAGCCTACAAAAGCAAGCAAGGGACATATGAAAGAAATACCTTAAAAGTAATAATATTGGGGAATTAGTGGGGTGCTTTAATTAAAAGATTAAATGCTACTGCCAAGACTCCTGTTTCAGTTTCCTGACTTGTCCAGGCTGTTACTCTCTCTCCCTTTGGTGCTCTACAGTTGGCATCTATTTTAGCACCGCTCACTCGGTACCGTAATTATGTGTTTATATGTGTGTCTTAGTCACTGTCCCTTGAAGTCAGTGATTGTCTTATTTTATTCTGTATTCCAGGGATCTGCTACAAACTTCAGCTCATTTTCAAAGATTCGATGACTATTGAATTCATTCATTCATTCAACGAACACAAATTTGTTAGGTTTTTTGTTTGTTTGTTTAGAGAGAAAGACAGCGCGTGCCCATGAGTGGGGGAGAGGGGCAGAAGGAAGAAAAGAGAATCTTAAGCAGGCTCCATGCTGAGCATGGAGCCCAGTGTGTCAATCCCACAACCGTGGGATCATGACCTGAGCTGAAATCAACAGATGCTCAACCAACTGAGCCACCCATGCATCCCAAATTTTTGAGTTTTGACTTTCAGTTACTAAAAGAACTGTTAACACAACCCTCAAGCCATGCAGCTCTCCTGCATCCAAGGCCTTGTGATGGGTCAGTTCTTTGTTGTAATTCTTCCTGTGCCAGTGAGGAAACCTTGGAAAAGCACGTTCACCCGTCAATCTATAGATAAACAGAACTCAGTCATTTGCAGAAAGATGTTTATCAGAATTCCAAAACAATTAGAAGACTATCACATTTAGACTGAAGTGTTGGCCACATTAAAGAAAAAAGGTTAATGACAGAATTGAACACAAGACAAATGGTAGGGAGAGAAGCCTGGTTTAGTCCACTGACAAATCTCCTCTAAGAAGCAGCCAATACATCTGGAGATAACAGTATGGCAGCAGAAGAAATCTCAAGATTAGAGATGCTTGTTTGCTTAGCATAGGTTTTGTCTTTTTGCATAATAACTGGTATCTCTTCTACAGAATAAAACTTCCTTATCAGTATGGCTCACTCAGTCCATTAGAAAGAGTCTAAGTGACTTTCTCAGGAGAGGCGTCTCTGATAGGGTGACCAGTGCAATGGCAACATTAACTCTTAGCACTTCATATGCCATTTTCTACAGCCCAAAGATTGGGGGAAATTTAAAGAAAGGTATTACCTAGCTTGTGTACAGACTGAATATTTTTTCTCCAACTCCACAGACTAGATTATGAAGAATGTTACTGATACATCAAACTCCCTTACCCAACTGGTTGAACATCCTTCTTAATTGAAGGATCCTCTAACTTTAAGAGAGTTTCATGTGATTCATTAGGAAAAGACAGAAAGGTACAAAAAATGCTTTTTTAAAAGTTCTGCTTTAAGCTGGAGCTGTGCCCAATGACTCACTATTATTCTAAGTTAAGGGAGGACAGGGAAGCCATCAATCTTCAGAGTGCAAACTATCTGAGCTACCCAGGAGGCTGATGCCCGCTTCTGAACACAATGGCATTTCCACAAAGTTCTAGTCAATGCTCCTGTACTATTCCTTTCATCTTCCTTTTTTTCTTCAATTTCTGTCATCCTTGAGTTTATCAGAAAGTCCTTCATGCAAAAAAAAAAATTTTTAATATTGTACTTCTTTTATTCAACCCACCCTAAAATACTTGCTGAAATATGAAATTAATTCTTAAAAGAAGTAAAACAAATGTGAATATAGAAATATAATACCTCTGAATAGTCACAGTTCTGGCATGAAAAAAGTACTCACTAACTGTTTGTTGAATGAATGAATATTAATTCCTTGTGAAATCAGCTGAGCCCTTCATACAGCCTTTAAAAAGTAAACAAAAACAAATTTCTCTAAATGTGCCTGATATTTAAACGCTATATCTGTTTGTTTGTATGAGAAAAAAGAAGATAATGAGTGTGACATTTGTTATACACAAATAAGCTAGATTTGTAGGGCATGTTGCCCAGAGACCATTTTATTCCATTTTGGAAATTAATAACCCCAAGGTAGCTGCCACCAGGAGGCACCACTGAGGATAGCATAACTTTTCAAGCCAGTCTGCCTCCCTTCCTTCTTTCCTTCCTTCCTCCTGCACTTTTTTTTTTTTTACAAGATTAACTGAAAGAGACATGAAAATGTACTATCCAGTCATGGGGTTTGATTCCCGCCCCCCCCAAACTCTTTAATTGCCAGGATGTCAAAATAAAAGTATCTAAAACTGCAATATCTACATTTACACTTTACATTAAGAAAATACCACTTGAAGCAAAATGATAAGAAAAGCTATCATCAAAGTTGAAAGAGCGGTCATGTTAAACTTGCATCAGAGCTGTAAAGAGTATGTTATAAACTAAGACCATGGGGGCTCCTAGGGGCTGCACTTCAGTGCCTCCTGTCTAAATTCTTCTTCTTCTTTCCACCTAAATATGACCAGACCTACACTGCTCACTGGTTCCTGGTTCTATTTTTAGGACTGCTCCCACGGTATCTGAAGCATATGGAGGTCTATCAGTTCAGCCTACTCCAAATAGCTGGTAAGTCTATTCACCCAACCAGGCACCAGTGAGGCTCTGGGTTGGCAGCTCATCTCTTGACCATGGAGGCTCTATCTACAAGCAGGGCTCCAGTCAATCCCTGTGCTGGTGGAGATGCATGGGAATCACCCTGACCCACTGAGAATCAAATCTCCTCTCCATGTTGAGTTTCACTGGGCCAACATGAGAAACTAGCAAAGGGTCTGTAAGACCACACCACCAGTTGTCTTTCCTTTTTCTGGGGCTTCCTCTTTCTTAGTCAGGGCTTCATAGCCTGGATACAGCCAACATCCCTCTCCTTTGGAATTAATTATTAACTTCTCTCCTCTTCAGTAACCTCTCCTATCTGATTAGTGCTATAAACTGGTTATTCAACAGTCACCACATGTCAAAGGTCATTGCTTTTTTTTAAAGTTTATTTATTTATTTTGAGAGAGAGAGCAAGTGATGGCAGGGTGGAGAGAGAGGAAGAGAGAGAGAGAATCCCAAGCAGGCTCCACCCTGCCAGTGTGGAGCCTGACATGGGGTTCAACCTCAGGAGCCATGAGATTATGACCTAAACTGAGATCAAGAGTCAGATGCTTAACAGACTGAGCCGCCCAGGCAGCCTAGGGTCATTGCTTTTTACTCTAAAACTTTTAGACTTTTAACATCTGCACATTTTAAACATTTAATATTTTAAACATGAAAACACAGTTTTATGCAATGGTATTCTCACTGTGGGGAAGGGTTTCATCTCATGGACAGGTACAAGAGCTCATACCCAACGCACATGCTGTGTTCCAGCACTCGAAGCTTAGCAACACTTACATGGCAGCTCAAATCTGTTTTACCCCAAATTGTGCAGCAAGTTAAGTCTGCTCCCTATTATTTTAGTTGTGTCTTTTCCATTATACAAGGCTTAAGCTCTCCATAGTTTCTTTATGAGTTTTTTCTTGAAGAAAAATAGGTGCTTAAACTAATAGAAAATTAGCCTGCCTTGCAACAGTATTTGTTTTCTAGGCTAGCAAAGTAAAAAAGAAAGTACTAGAAGGAAGAACAGATGTTGGCTCAGTTCTAAGAGATGGGAGCTCTTGTCCTGATTTTCTTGTGCCCTAGCACGTGGTGTTTGACCTTTTGTTTGATAATCTTGGCTTCATTTTTCTGAAGGGTATCCAATTCGGTCATCTCTAAGGATATTCTTGATCATGAAACTCTACTCTTGGTGTATACTATTTGGTGTATACCTTTATAGTGAAAACAAGCTCTTTGTTAACTCTTTCATACTGCTATTTAATCTAGTATGAGTGGGGAGAGACCTTATTCTGTGCCCTTACCCCTAAAAAATTTGCCTTCTCCTTGGCCCACTAAGGAAAGAAAATGGAATATGCATTAGATCAATGTATGTGAGAAAAGGGAGGAAGGAGGAAAGAAAGAGGGACAGAGGAATGGAGAAAAGTAAACAAGCAAGCAGGCTTTCTCTTCATAATTGAGAACACTCTCACTTACCTAAATTGTAAAGGACAAACTAAATTATGATCTTTTCCTAGAAACTAACAACCTTCACAATTTTTTTTCATTGGCACAGAAAAGCCCCCACACTCTTCATCCTAGTATTTCTTTTCTCTCTTTAAATTATGGGAGTGACGTTTTCCTCCCAACACTGGTTCTCCTCTGTGCTCTTAAGCCCTGCAGTTATTCAGTATAATTGACTGCGTGACAACTTGAGATAGAAGTAATGTTAGGTCAGCAATCTAAGTCACATATCAAACTAAGAAGGTATTATGGGACAAATCACATTTTAATCAGTTGGAGCTTAGATAAATGCAGGAATATTGATAGCATTTATGGTTTGTATAACAGCCTATGGTGTGACAGAGCAATAGCACTTTGAAATACAGTCGGTGGGTGTTAATTAACGGTAAATCATAACGGAACTCCTGTGGTATTACATGATGTCCATGTGAATTCTCTAATAATTTATAATGCTTGATGTGATCCCACAGCGTGTGACAAGAAGTGTGATTATTTGTAGCCCTGCTTGATGTGCAGCATAAAATCTACTTTGTAGGCAGTGGGATATGTTGCTGGTACACGCAGGCTTCCAGGAGTATTGCTACCACAGGGGCGTTTCAACTCTTCCGGAATCAAGGTATGGTGGCAAGTGCTCAACTGAACCATAATTGTACAGTGACTAAACATTCTCTCACAGGAAATACACGAATACATTTTTTCCGGGAAGTAATAAGTAGAAAGTAGTTTCTTAATTACTAGTTCGTAGCTGGCTGGTCTCAGATGCCATGATTTTGAGTCCCTAATGCTCTAATCTTAGACTAATTGCATCCTTGACATCTAATTGTTCTGTTCCAATCCTGACAGCCACACTATTCTTTCAAATGCTTCCTGGGGAGGTGTGGAAGGGAAGGGGAAGAAGAGACTTATAATAGCAGACTAAAAAAATTAAGGATACTTAGCCCCACTCCCAAAATTTCTCAAAGCTTGTAAGTTTCAAGAGCAGAAGAAGCATGCCACACGTTAATGATACGTTTCCTCTACATTATTAACGTGCTCCCACCAGTGTTATACTAGGTGACTGACAAATGAGTCAAAAAATGCTAAAAAATGCTAATCGGATTCAACTGGCCTTTTTTTTTTTCAATTTGTACCCATAAATTAGCTCTTGTTAATCTCCTTGTAAATATCGGTTGCAAAAATATGAGAAGCAAATGAACAGTCTTTAAGCAAATGATGCACACTTTTCCCAGAACCATCTTTCCATTTCCCTGCCCACTTACCCATACATTGAAATTGGAGCTAGAGAGTAAGGGGCAGAGAATTTCAGCTGGAGTGAAGGATTTCATTTATTTCTTTCTGTGCAAAACCAACAGACCCTTTGCCTGTAAAACCAAACACAAATTTCTTCTTTTTGAAAATATCACAGAAGCAGCTGCTCCTCAGCTATTTTGAGTGGATTTTCTGAGAACAGCTTGTAGCTGCAATATTGTATATGGTGGATGGTTGGCAAAAGCCTGGCTGTGGGAGGGGAATAAGTAAAACCTAAAAACCAGTGCAAACTCTGGTAATGATAAATGGGGGTTGGGGATTGAGAAAAGGATTGGGGATGGAGGAAAAAAAGAGCCATGTCCCAAAATGGAAAGAAATGGATCGGAAGGCATAATTAACCCAATGGCAAATGTGCTAGCCTTTCTTATTTACTTAAATCAAGCTTAACCTTTCTGATTTTTTTTTAATTTTTATTTTTTTAATGTTTTATTTTTTTATTTTTGAGAATGAAAGAGGGGGAGGGGCAGAGAGACAGGGAGACACAGAATTCTAAGCAGGCTCCAGGCTCTGAGCTGTCAGCACAGAGCCCCATGCAGGGCTCGAACTCACGGATTGCAAGATCATGATCTGAGCTGAAGAAGACTAAAGGAAAAGACATAAATTCAAGTGTAAGTGAAAAATGCAAGCTGCAGCAAAGGCAACAGGTAACAGCCTCTTCACCCCTTCCCCGGGCTGATGACAAGTCAGTGAAGCAGGAGCTGGTATATTTCTTCTACACCAGCTTGCACCTCACATCTCTGGCTAAAGGCTAAAAAGTTTTTAGATCCTGTTCTGGTTCATAGTCCCTAATCCCTGCGTGCGACAAGGAAGCATGGTTAACCTGTGGATCCCGAGATAGTAGCCAAAGTATCATCATAACAGCATCAGTATCTGAAGTCAAGCTGAGATCACAGAGCTTCTTAGAACCCATGTTCTTAGTAATTAGAGATTTTCAAAGCAGCAGTTAGTTTGAGACCTTGGGCTGCTAGAAAACATGCTCATGACAACCTATTTGTTACTCCCCAAGTCCCACATGCCAAACACTCTCCAGACCTTAGGTACTTGTGTCAACAATGCAAGTCAATCTCTGACCTCTATCTTCTTATAAAGAGGTCTTTGGGTTCGTAATAGCTTTGCCTCCTTTTGCTTCAAAAATTTAGAAACTGGGGCACCTGGGTGGCTCAGTCGTTTAGGCATCTGACTCTTGATTTCAGCTCAGGTCATGATCTCACAGCTTGTGAGATGGAATTCCACATCAGGCTCTGTGTTGACAGCACGGAGCCTGCTTGGGATTCCGTCTCTCCCTCTTTCTGCCCCTCCCCTGCTCTTTCTCTCTCTCAAAATAAATAAATACACTTAAAAAAAAAAAAGGAAATAAACAGTTGTCCTGACTGACTCACACAGCTTCTCTATTTTTGATATTTGTGTTTGGCCCCTCATCCCTACCCCTAATTGTATTTTTGAACACATGTAGATATTTAATTTGAAAAAAAAAAATCATAGATTGATGAGTCATCTAAGGCAAATAAGAAGATTCTGGTGTTCTGAAAATTTTGAAACTGCTCCATAAAATATACCCCCAACTAATGCATTTATTTAGAAGAACTGTTCTTAGTGATGCTTCTGTGACTCCTAGTGCTTTGAAAATCCGAAAGGGTGTTTTGGTTATCACAATGGTTGGGAGTCATTTCTGGAATTTAATGTAGCAGGGTCTGGGATACTAGATGGCCGGAGTTATACCTACAGTCCTGTACCATTGAAGAATTGTCCTACAGTTTGCCAAGACTTTCGGATATCCCACAGAACATTCTTAGAGATAAAATATCTGTTTATAATATCATAAATTTATGGCATAACTCTGTTTTAAGTATAAACATAAGGGTTTCCTTAACATGGATTTAATATACATTGACTATTCTATTTACTATTTACATGGATTTACTATTTATTCTATTTATTCTATTTACTATTTACTCTTTAACATGGATTTAATATACATTAAATACATTTGATATACTATTTATTCTATTTACTATTTACTCTTTAACATGGATTTAATATACATTGACTATTCTATTTACTATTTACTATTTATTATGTAAACAGAGAAAAAGACTAAATCTTCTTTACAACTTTACCAAGAGTTGATTACCATTTTGTAAAACATAAGATCCATGGAAATGCCACTCATGAAGTCTGAATTACAATACAGTGCACCCATGTCAGACTGCCAATCTGTGGCAGACACACTCCTGGTGATTCTACCTGTAGATTAATTAGCTTTCCAAGTGTAGTTATGTCCAAGCATTTGCATGTTGGGAATATAGATTTACTTTCCCTAAAAGAAACCTCACTAGGGGCGCCTGGGTGGCGCAGTCGGTTGAGCGTCCGACTTCAGCCAGGTCACGATCTCGCGGTCCGTGAGTTCGAGCCCCGCGTCGGGCTCTGGGCTGATGGCTCAGAGCCTGGAGCCTGTTTCCGATTCTGTGTCTCCCTCTCTCTCTGCCCCTCCCCATTCATGCTCTGTCTCTCTCTGTCCCAAAAATAAATAAACGTTGAAAAAAAAAAAAAACTCACTAGACCAACTATACACTTATCCCTAATTACTGTTTACTTCATTTGCAGAAGATTTTTTCCTATTACCATGTAATTGCCACAGGGCAGAGGGTCTATTTCTTGGACCTCCATGAGTAGAGCATGCTGAGGTAACTTTTAATGAGAACCCTTAACTCTCTCTACTTGGTCCAATGTCTTCTTTGCTCCTCTGACTCTTGTAGTCAGATTCTGTCACTTTTCTCACGTGTTCTACTTCCCCCCCCCACCCCATGATCTGACTGATAATTTTTCTGAAATTTAATACTTTAACCCCTTCTATGTCTGCTAGTTAAGCTTAAAACTTTCTCCCTTCTCCTAAAGAGTCCCCTTCCCAGTCAATATATAATCCTTGCTCCTAGATGATAAAAATATCCAAATCAAACCAAAAATTCTCTTTTTTTTCTTCAGTAGGGTGGATACATTGACATAACACTCAAAAGCAGATTCCTATGATAGAAGTGCATACATTAGACATCAGAGCTATTAAAAGCAGCCGAGTACCGTCCCTTTCTCTGACTAAATCGGTTCTAAGTAGCTTGTTATATTTTGCTTTCTATATAAAATTTCCTACAGAGATGAAACCAAATTGATCAACGGGCACAAGTTTTGTGTACTCTTTGCACTTCCATTAATCGTTATAAATCAATAAATTGACATTCTTATTTCTATGCAAATCTTTTGTGAGTTTGAGTTGCCCTGGGTCCAATTAAGTCTGAGCATGCTAGCAAAATAAAATTCATGGATAAGAAAAATTGAGAACCAGACCGTATGTCAAGTATTCAGTCTCACAACTATGAAGCAACTGACTTCCCAAGTAGATAAAGAAGTCCTAGAGATCTAATGCACCATATAGTGAATGTAAATAACAATACTGTATTATAATCATCAAATTTGTAAGAAAAAAAACGACAAAAAACAAAGGAATAACATCAAACTACATAGAGACAATATGGTGCATGGAGGAAACTTAAACTTCACAGGAAAAAATACCTGATATTTAACCCCAGGCTTAGCCATTCATTACAGTGTGGCAATGAAGAATTAAGTGTTATTAAAAGCCGCTATGCCCGCCATTACATCACTGGTGCCAGTGTACGTGTTCTTGAGATAGTCCCCTGAGTTACTTTAAATGCTTAACACACACACAGATGCCCACACGCACATTAGCTTGGTATTTTCTGTTTTTAAGTTTCTTAGATGCACATGTACCCTGCTGTTTGCACTAATAAGAATGGATTTTGTCATAAAGAAAATGGCCCTCGTTCTAGAATTAAAGGAATGTCTAAGTAAAGCATACATAACAAAGGCACTAATCTCTGGATATTATTCCACCAGCTCCCATGTTGTTCTAGGATGGCAACAGCTATTAGGAGGCAGTAAACCAATCCCACACATTTCCTGATGTTTAAGAACAGACAATTGCTGACTTCATCACCATTCCCTCATTCTTACTGTTTAGCAGTTAGAATAACAGGCGTATGACATAGTAGAGCATAACCATGTATGTAGTGTCCACAGGACATTTTTTTAGTAGTAGCTACCATACTCCTCCAGTTCAGCAGAAACTATAAAAGCGATCCTTTTGGAAACATCCACCACAACTACAGGGGTCAATAGAGACAGGGACTAGTGCTTTATATTTTAGCCGACTGCCAGTGCACCAGATTCTTTCTATCTTTTATGGTGAACACTGTAAACTCCTAATGCTAGACTATGGATGGCCACGACAAGAAAATGTCAGGTGATACTTAGACCCTACCAAGCCACCACAAGTCAGGATAAATCTCTGCTTGAAACATACGTTGTAGTTTTAGTGAAAAAAAAATAGTTTTCTTCTTGTTTAAGCAATAGAGCATTGCAATTGCTGAATTTTCTTTTGGCAAAACCATAGATCTTAGGGTAGAGGGAATTGATCAAACACTGTCAACATTTTAAAGGCTGCAATTCTTACAGGAATCCCCCTAAGACTCATCAGTTAAAACAGGTATAATATTATCTACCTTACAAGGTTGTTGTGAAAGTTAGACATAAAATATACAAAGGAATTTGTACCTAATAGGAATTTAAGACATGACAGCTTTTACACTCATTATTATAAATCAAAACTGGCCAGGCTTTTCCACTCTAGTAAGGAGAAAAACTGTGACTTATCCCAACAGCCACATATTTGTGAACAATACTCATTTTTTGTCACATTTAATTGCAGAATGTTTTCAAAGACTATTCATATAAAGCAAACAAAAAGTTTCTCAGAAATCATAATAATTTTATAGATTCAGAAATGTGGGCATCCAGCCTAATCTTCCAGATTTTAAGAAAATTTACAAAAAATTAAAGATAAGCACGTTCCTATATTCAAACTGAATCAACATAAATGAAACTCATGTGATTGTGTGGTAGTACTATGGTATGCTATTGAATTACTATATATGTGGGCCATCATTTAATCGGTTTGAGAGACTGGGGATATAGGAGGGAATGTGTATTTTGAACTGTTTGGCTTTAACAATTGTGTGGAGTAGATTCACGAAAGAATATATGTGAATGGTGCATATTTCACTCAACTAGTTTTCATGTTTCATGACTTTCAGCATGGGTAGGAGAAAAAAACACACAAAAGACTTGAGTGATCAGATCCTGAGCATACGTGTATTGAATCCATACAAAGAAATTGATGTTGGTTACTTAGGGCCAGTTGTTTCAGGATACGCTGCCTTTAGAAAAAAAGGGGGAAATATCCTTGGTGGACAATCCCTGAGGAAACAGTATTACACTGCAGCCAGAATAGTAATATAATGCCTATCAATCCATGAAACTTTTATGTTGTGCTATATTTAAAAGGTGAAAAATCTGAAAAGAAAAAAATTAAGCCCTTGAAGGAAGGATTTTAGGTATAAGACATAGTTTTTTGGTGAGAAACGAAATAGAAGAGAACTTATCTCACAGTATACACTCTGCTTATTTCTTAAAAAGAAAGAAAACAGAAATAAACTAGAGTCTTTACCCACCATAACAACTCGTAAAGGAATTCTCAACTTCAGCGATGTCAAAAATTTGACAGCCTGACATGCATAATGAAACCCCGAACTACGAAGGGATACAATAGATTAATGCTGAGAGAAGAGAAAGGAAACCATATATTGTATTATCCAGAAGAAAGTACAATCTCAGAATAAGAGTCATCCAAATGGATAAATATTATGAGATAAAATCTAATGAGATGCAGGTACAAAGAATCAAGTACGGAAACACATTTGGAGATGCATAGTTCTTTGGAATTTTAAACGTATCGAATAATCATCAGAAGTCTTAAAAGGTGAAAATTATTTGAACTGTACCTTCAGAAATATTCTATGAAATAAAAACAGACTTAATTATTTAGGGCAGTTTTAGATTCACTGCAAAATTGTGAGGAAGCTACAGGAAATATATTTCCCATATACCCCCGCACATCCACAACCTTCCCCAGTATCCAGGATTTTCAAAACGTGTTCGGGGAGGTGGGTCACAGTAATACTCACTACAGAAAAGAATATCCACTAAATGAGTCTCTACAAAACTGGGAAACAAATGAAACCCACTAATGTATGGGATTAGCCATCTGTATGAATAACACAAGAGATTTTCTGAAGACATGTCATGGAAAAGACTAAGAAACTACAAAATCAATAAGGTAACAACCAAAGCATACCATGATCACAACTAAGAATCCAGAAAAAAAATTCCCTTTACTTTTTTTTTTAACACAGTCTCTCCTCATACTGAATATACACTTCCTGAAATCTGAAGAAGGAGGAGAAGAAGGAGAAGAAGAAGAAGAAGAAGAAGAAGAAGAAGAAGAAGAAGAAGAAGGAGAAGAAGAAGAAGAAGCAGCCACATAACAATAATGTAGATTAGTTGGCTTCTGATTTGGGAGAGGAGGCCCCAAATGGGAGACTCCAGCATTTAATGAGTCAATACAGCTATTAGAGCCACTGAGATCTTTCAAATAACTTCTTCCTTCAGTTTCAGTTCAGCAGATACACTTCTGACTAGAATTGGCTCCTTTTATAGACTGGGAGAGAATAAACTGACCATTCCACACAAATTTCCAGCCTGCTTACATTCGTATTTTTCATTATACATTAATTGGTGGCATTCCAGTTTAAAATTATGTATTCATTTGAAAAAAATTTTAAAGGACATAAGTTTTTTTTAGTATCTGTATATTTACAACTATGTGAAAAGTTAAGAAAATGTTTCTTTTTATAAGTAGCAACAAAAAGTGTAATAAACGCATGATAAAATGTCAAACTAACTGTGTAAGTGATATAAGAAATAAACTAAGATGTATGCCTTCGGTATGAACTTGGGAGAGGTTAAGAAGAGACAAAAAATTTTAAATGTCTATAGGACTATGGTTTCTATTGATTGTAGACAGCTGGAAAGAGCATCATTTCTACCCTTACAACAACCACAAATGACAAATTGCAAAGTTCTCAATTTCTCTTGAATTCATCATAAAGCTGAGGTTACAAGGTAATGAACTAGCTCAAAATCTAAGGAAAGACAAGTACGTACAGGGAGAGATAGATTAGAGGCACCTGTTTAACTGGGACAGATACAGCCAGACACTGATGCAAAGAATTCAGCTAGAGTTGTTCACCAATTGGTGGATGCTGAGTACGGCTGATGAGAGTGTGGAGTCCCTGGGAAATGCAGATATAGGGAAGGTTTTCACCCACTTAAAAGCTCTTTTCACTGGACCTCACTGAGTGAGTTCTGAGAAGGCATCTCATCCCTCCTGGTGCAGGCCTGAGAGGCATAAAGTCCTGCTCAAATCCTTCTGTCCTATTTTAAGCACCAAAGCATTAAACGTCTGGGGAAAGGGCAACAAAAACCATCATCTTTAGAGCACTGCTGTGAACCCACTGATGTGACAAAAAAGAGAAAAAAATATTCTCTCTCCCTGGCTGAGAGACAGGGACAGGAGCAAAGCCCAGAGTTGGAGAAGGAGACCAGTAAGCAACCACACTCCCGAGCCAGGGATACAGTACCTACTTAGGACTGAGGCTTAACTCCTTCTCTTGCTCCAAGCAAGTTAATGAGCAGTAAGTAACAAGCAACAGTGAAATATTTCTGGGAGAGTTACAGAAGCATAGAGAGAGACACTCCTAGAATAGCACAAAGGGGCGACCTAAAGCTGAGCACAGGGGAGCTATTGAGAGAAATCTGCTGGAAGTCCGTGACAAACCATATTGGAGCCTAAGGCAAAAGAAACAAAAATGTGTTTCTATTCACACTCATCAAAATACCCTTTCATATTGTGAACCAAGTGAAAAAAGTGAATAAAGCCCAACACTCAATACACATAACCAAGTTGCCCAGTGAGTTTGCACACCTAGGTCAATGTTCATCAACCTGCCCAGCAAGGAGGCAAGGCCTGGAAACCACAGGCTGTTCCCACAGACAATAACATATTGTAGCAAAACACACAACGAAAACCTGTCTTGATTTTAAAGTTTGATATTTGTTGATCATGGTTTTTTTTCCCATTAATTTAATTTCTTAAATACTGAATTAAAATATTGCTTATCTTGATGACTGAATTTTTAGCATGCCCTTAGATTTTACACCTGAGACAAATGCCTCACTTACCACACCCTAATCCCCACCCTGCTCTCCAGCAAGTCAGACCCTCTCCTTAACATACATATCTCCAGAAAATTCTGGAATCTATGTGTACTGAGAGTACCACAGCAATGACAAATCTCAAACCCAACTCAACTCCTCACTGTATTGACAAACATACCCAAATAAAGGCTTAGCAGAAGTAAAGGAATGCCCATTACCAAGCTCTAATAGAAAAGATAGACTACAGCGAAGACCAAATAGGTAATTTTAGCAGATATGGGCACTATGTGGAAAATATCAAGTAGAACTGTTGGAAATGAAAAACACAATAACACAGATTAAAAAGTGGGCTCATTAGTAGATGTGACACAGCTGAGGTAAAAAGAAACCCGTAAATATGGAGATAAGTCAGTATAAATTACTCAAACTGAAACAGAGGAAAACACAGTTTAAGAAATAAAACAAAACAACAATAGAAAAATTAGAACAGAATGTTCATAAACTATATGAAATATAAGGTTTGCTGGCATAAATGTGGTTGGCATCCCAGAAGAAAAGAAAATGGGGCAAAAGAAGCATTTAAAGAAATAATGGCTAATAATTTTCCAAGTTAAATAACAGATAACAATCTACAGATGCAAAAAGCTCAAAGAGCACCAAACAGGATAAATACCAAAATAGACAAAAAAACAAACACAAACTTTGTCACATTTTCTTCATTCTACTGTACCAAAAAGACAAAGAGGATAGCTTCACAACAGTCAGTATGTTACACCCATAAGAACAAAGATATTTACGATAGACATTTTCTCGAACACCATTCGTATCAGAAGACCAAAGAAAGAAATAGTCGACTGAAAAGGGTTAAAAAAATCCAGCCATGATTCTATATTCATCAACAATATATTTATAACTGGAAGAGGAATAAAGACTTTCTGAAACCAAGGACTGTCTGAGAGGGGGAGGGAAACTGAAGGTGAGGAAAAGGAAGAGAACCAGAAGGTTAAACCAAGCCCCCCCGGAACAGGAAACCCACACAGGGAAGACAAATCCCCATAACATTTGACTTTGAAAACCAGAGGGGACATAACACATTAAAATTAGAGGGGCGTAACACCTGGAACTTTAAAATCAGTGGAATCAATTCTGAGAGAGCCAGGATGGCAATAATAGGAAACTAAATCCCCACTCTCAAAGAGACAGCTCACCAAACAGTCCCATAAAGATGCAGCATAGAAGCAGCAGTTTGAAAAACAAGAATGGTATACAGGAGGGAGATTTGTTTACTAATCTCAGAGCATGAGCTGGGGGCGCAGGGATCTTGGGGAAACTTCTCCAGAAACAAATGAGCTAGGCCACCATTTTCCTCTTCTACCCCCGACCTAGACACATGGACACATGTGGGAACCAGCAGAGCACCAACACTCTCCACCTAGCTTGCTAAAGGCATGCCCCACCCCCATGTTCTTCTGTGGTTCCAGGCCCTTCAACCCTGCTGCAGGAGTTTTGTTTTTTTTTTGTTTTTTTTTTTTTCAAGGAGGCTCCAGGTCTTCTCCCACAGCCGACCTACTCAAACTTGGCTAAGACTGCACACCCTGCTCCTGGGTTCTCTTGTGAACCTGTCCCTTTTAATACACCCTTGGCCAGATCCCATCCAAAGCAGTGACACAAGCCTAGCGGTGTGCAAGCAGCCCCAATAGGGGCCAACACCATTCCAAAATGCTTCTTGCCCCAGGAAGAGGGGAAGATAACCACACACCAGTCTGACTGTGGTTCCAGTAGTGGGTCGGGGGACAGAGATCTGGTCTGACAGCAGGCCCCAGCAATCAATGCAAGCTTATCTGGGACAACCCAGGAAAAGAGCCCTGTATTTGGTACTACTGTATCTCTGGGCAAATGCCTGATTTGACTGAACTCAAGCCCAAAGCTGCCACAGACTAGCCCACTAATAACACAGGGACCACACCCTGCCCACAAAAGGAAATGAGAGCCATTGCAGACTACTGGACTGAAGGCAAAAGGAGCTCACCCTCAACAGTAGGGCACATAGAACACATGTGAGAGAAACCTTTGAAGTCCCAGTTTCTGGTGAAAAGGGACACTACACTACAGGATACTACAGGACCTCTTCTTTATAAAGTCAATACTTTCTTTTTTTTTTAACGTTTATTCATTTTTGAGACAGAGAGAGACAGAGCATGAACGGGGGAGGGTCAGAGAGAGGGAGACACAGAATCTGAAACAGGCTCCAGGCTCTGAGCTGTCAGCACAGAGCTCGACGCGGGGCTCGAACTCACGGACCTTGAGATCATGACCCGAGCCGAAGTCGGCCGCTTAACTGACTAAGCCACCCAGGTGCCCCGCCAATACTTTCAAGAGTAGAAATCATAGCTGACTTTCCTAACACATAGAAATAGACACAGAGAATTAGACAAAATGAGGGGACAGTGGGATATGTCCCAAATGAAACAAAAGGACAAAATCACAGCAAGAGAGCTAAATGAAACAGAGATAAGTAATATGCCTGATTGGAAGTTTAAAGTAATGGTCATAAAGATACTTACTGAAGTTGAGAAAATAGTGGAGGACCACAGTGAGGCCCTTAGCCAAATGAAAAAGAACCAATCAGAGATGAAGAACTCAGTAACTAAAATTAAAACAAACAAACAAACAAAACACTAGTGGAATAAATGTCAGACTAGAGGAAGCAGAAGAATGGATCAGTGACCTAGAGAACATTGTAATGGAAAGCAGTTAAGCTGAATAGGAGAGAGAAAAAAATAGTAATAAAAAGTGAAAATAGACTTAGGGAACTCAGTGACATCATTAAGCATAATAATATTCACACTATAGGCATCCCAGAAGGATAAGAGAGAGAAAAGGGGGCAGAAAACTTATTTGCAGAAATAATAGCTGAAAATCTCCCAAGTCTGATGAAGAAAACAGAAATCCAGATCCAGAAGGTACAGAGAACCCCCAACAAAATCAACTCAGGAAGGTCCACATCATGACACATAGTAATTAAAATAGCAAAAGTAGTGATAAATAATTTAAAAGAAGCAAGAGGGAAAAAAAATAAAACAGTCACATACAGGGAAACCTCACTTGGCTATCAGCTGATTTTGCAACAGACACTTTACAGACCAGAAGGGAGTGGTATGATATATTCAAAGGAATGAAAGAAAAGGAATCTATAGCTGAGAATACTCTATCCAGCAAGGCTATCATTCAGAATAGAAAGAGAGATAGAGTTTCCCAGTCAAGCATAAGTTCGAGGAATTCATCACCACTAAACCAGGCCTACGAGAAATGTTAATATTAAAGGGGACTCTTTGAGTGGAAAGGAAACACCACGAGTCGGAGTAAAAAAAGTAAGACGCACCAAAGCAGTAAAACAAACAAACAAAACAACAAAAATGTATTTATATAAAGTATATCTATAAAAATCATTCAAAGGACTCAGAAAATAAAAGGTTGTAAAGTATGACACCATATACCTAAAATGTAGGGGGAGAGGAGAAGAGTAAAGAATGGGTTCAAACTTAAGTGACCATCAACTTAATATAGACTGCTCTATGTATGTTATATATATATATATATATATATATATATATATATATATATGTATATATATATATATATATCTCAACTTAATATAGACTGCTCTATGTATGATATATATATATATATATATATATATATATTTCTTTCAGAAATGAAAGAAGAGAAATAACCAACACCAGAGAAATACAAAGGATTAAAAGAGAATATTATGAAAAATTATTTCAACAAATTGGACAATCTAGAAAAAATGGATGAATTCCTAGAAACATATATATAACAGTAACCACAAATTAAAACTGGTAAGATATGTAAAAATAAAGAGAAAGGAATCCAAGCATATCACTAAAGGACACTAAAGAACATGAGAGAAGAGAGCTAGGGAGTAAAGGAACAGGGAAGAACTACAAAAACAACCATAAAACAAGCAACAAAATGGCAGTAAGTACGGACCTATCAATAATTACTTTCAATGTAACTAGAATAAATGCTCCCATCAAAACACATAGGGTGATGGAATAGACAAAAAAAAAAATGCTATGAAACTAGAAATCAACCACAAGGAAAAATCTGGAAAGAACACAAATACATTGAGGTTAAAAAACATGCTTCTAAACAACAAATGGGTCAACCAAGAAATCAAAGAGGAAATCAAAAATACATGAAGACAAATAAAAGTGAAAACACAAAGGTTCAAAATCTTTGGGATGCAGCAAAAGTGGTTGTAGGAGAGAAATATGAGAAGTTTATAGCAACACAGGTCCCTACCAAGAATCAAGAAAAATCTCAAATAAACAACCTCATTTTATACCTAAAGGAGCTAGAAGGAGAAGAACAAACTGAACTCCAAACCAGTAGAAGGAAGGAAATAAAGCTTAGAGCAGAAATAAATGAAATAGAAACTAAAAAAAAAAAAAAAAAGCCAAAAAAAAAAAAAAAACAAAAACAAAAAAACACACACACAAAAAAAATAGAACAGATCAATGAAACCAGGAGCTGCTTCTTTGAAAGGATCAACAAACTTAATAAACCTTGAGCCAGCCTCATCAAAAAAAGGCGGGGGAGAGAGTGTGCGCACATGAGGGAAAGAAGATTCAAATAAAAAAATTAGAAATGAAAGAGAAATAACCAACACCAGAGAAATACAAAGGAATAAAAGAGAATATTATGAAAAACTATTTCAACAAATTGGACAATCTAGAAAACATGGATCAATTCCTAGAAAATATAACCTCCCAAAACTGAATCAGGAAGAAACAGAAAATTTGAACAGACAGATTACCAGCAATGAAATTGAATCAGCAATGAAAAATCTCTTCACAAACAAAAGTCCAGGACCACATGGCTTCAGAAGTGAATTCTACCAAACATTTAAAGAAGGGATAATACCTCTTCTTCTCAAACTATTCCAAAAAAGGAAGAGGAAGGAAAACTTCCAAATCCATTCTATAAAGCCAGCACTTTCCTGATACCAAAGCCAGACAGATAAAAACACTACCAAAAAAGACATCTACAGACCAGTATCTCTGATGAACACTGATGCAAAAAATCCTCAACAAAATATTAGCAAACTGAATCCAACAATACATTTAAAAAAACCATTCATTGGGGCACCTGGGTGGCTCAGTTGGTTGACTGCCCAACTCTTGATTTTGGGTCAGGTCATGGTCCCAGGGTCATGAGATCAAGTCCCACATTGGGCTCCACGCTGAATATGGAGTCTTTTTGAAATTCTCTCTCTCTTTCTCTCTCTCTCTCAAATTAAACAAAAAAAAATCATCACCGCAATCAAGTGGGATTTAATCCTGGGTTGCAGGAGCGGTTCAATATCCACAAATTGATCAACATGATACATCACATCAACAGAGAAAAGGAAAAAGCCGTATGATCATTTCCATTGGCACAGAAAAAACATTTGACAAAGTACAACATCCATTCATAGTAAGAACACTCAACAAAGTAGGGTTAGAGGGAACAGTTGATTTTGTTGGGGGTTCTCTGTACCTCCTGGATCTAGAGGGAACATATCTCAACATAGTAAAGGCCATATAAGAAAAACTCACAGCTAATATCATACTCAATGATTAAAAACTGAGAGCTTTTCCCTTAAGATCAGAAATAAAACAAGGATGTCCACTCTTACCACCTTTATTCAACATAGTGCTGGACATCACAGCCACAGAAATCACACAAGAAAAAGAAATAAAAGTATTTAAATTGATAGGGAAGCAGGAAAACGTTCATTATTTGCAGATGACTTGCTACTGTATACAGAAACCCTGAAAGACCCCAACAAAACACTTCTAGAACTGATAAATGAATTCAGCAAGGTGTCACGATACAAAATCAATACACAGAAATCCATTGAATTTCTGTACTAAAAATGAAGTATCAGAAGGTGAAACTAAGAAAACATTCCCATTTACAACTGCACCAAAAAGAGTAAAATACCTAGGAATGAAATTAACCAAGGAGCTGAAAACCTGGACTCTGAAAACTGTGAAACACTGATGAAAGAAACAGATGATGACACAAATAAAAGGAAAGATATTTCACTCTCCGGGCTTGGAAGAAATAAATATTGTTAACATGTCATAGTACCCAAAGTAATCTACAGATCTAATGCAATTCCTATCAAAATACCAACGGCATTTTCCAAAGAGCTAGAACAAATAATCCTAAAATTTGTATGGAACCACAAAAGACCCTGAATAACCAGAGAAATCTTAAGAAAGAAGAACAAGCTGAAGTTATCCTAAACCTAGATATCAAGATATACTACAAAGCTGTAGTAAACTAAACAGTATGGAAATGCCACAATAATAGATAGTGGAACAGAATAGAGAGTCTAGAAATAAGCCCATGATTATATGATCAATTAATCTTTGATAAAAGGAGACAAGAATATGCAATGGGAAAGACAGTCTTTTCAACAAATGGTGTTGGGGACACTGGATGGCCACATACAAAAGAAGGAAACTAGACCATTTTCTCACACCATACAAAAAAATAAACTCCACATGGATTAAAGACCTAAATGTGAGACCTGAAAACCACAAAAATCCTAGAAGAGAGCACAGGCAGTAATTTCTCTGTCTTTGGCAGTTACAACATTTTTCTAGGTATGTCTCAAGAGGCAAGGGCAACAAAAGCAAAAACAAAATTTGGGGATTACTTCAAAACTAAAGAGCTCTGCACAGTGAAGGAAACAATCAACAGGACTAAAAGACAACCTACTGCATGAGAGAAGATATGTGCAAATGACATATCTGATAAAGGGTTACTATCCAAAATACATAAAGAAGTTATAAAACTCAACACCAAAAAAACCCCTAATAATCCAATTAAAAAACTGGCAGAAGACATGAATGGATATTTCTCCAAAGACATACAGATTGGCAAACAGACCCATGAAAAGATGCTCAACATCACTCTTCATCAGAGAAATGCAAATCAAAACTATAGTGAGATATCATCTTACACTTATCATAATAGCTAAAATTAACAACACGGCAAACAATTGGTATTGGCAAGAATGAGGAGAAAGGGGAACACTCGTGTACCGTTGGTGGGAATGCAAAGCGGTGCAGCCACTGTGGAAAACAGTATAGAGTTTCCTCAAAAAATTAAAGACAGAATTACCATATATTCCAGTAATTCCACTACAAGGGACTTACCCAAAGAATACAAAAACATCAGTTTGAAAAGATACATGTACTACTATGCAGCATCATTTACAATAGCCAAAATATGGAAGCAGCCCAGATGTCCATTGGATAGATGGATAAAGAAGATATGGTATATTTACACAATAGAGTATTACTCCGTCATAATAAAGAAATGAAATCTTGCCGCTTACAACAACACAGATGGACCTGGGGAGTATTATGCTAAGTGAAAGAAGTCGGACCGGGAAAGACAAATACCATATGATTTCATTCATATGTGGAATTTAAGAAACAAAACAAATGAACATAGTGGGGGGCGGGGGGAAGAGGCAAACCTGGAAACAGACTCTCAACAGGACACTGATGGTTACTGGAGGGGAGGTGGGTGACCGGTAGGTTAAGTAGGTGATGGGGATTAAGGAGAGCACTTGTGATGAGCACTGGGTGTTGTATGTAAGTGATGAAGCACTAAATTCTACACTGAAACTAATATTACACTGTTTGTTAACCACTTGGAATTTAAATAAAACCTGAAAAATGTAATATATCATACAGACACCTAGCAAATTTACCTGTAAATCGTGTTCATGATAGTTTTCATATAAACACTTGTAGTCACTACTACAATGGGAGTACTTTCCAAACAAATTACCCACATTTTATAACTGAATACCTTTGATTTCATAAAGATACTAAAACATCATAGAAAGAAGTGACAGTGTAGGTTTCTTGAGTCCAAAAAGGGTAACAGGAAAAATATGTAAAGTAGCAAAATGGTAAGAGGTAATATTGAATATGAAAATACTTAAGAAACATATATACGATCAAGAAACTTCAACAGTATCCTGAAAGTGTTTATAAAATAGCAGTCCATTTTAAGGTAAAATCTATACATATGTACATACCTCTCTCCCTCTTTGTGCATGTGTGTGTATAAACTATCAACAGAAGCATCAACAGAATTTTTTACTGGTTAATTGGCAGTTTTATTTTAAAATATCCACTCTATATTACTAACATGTAAAAAATGAATCTATTATATTTATGTATTACTTATATCAAAACGACGACAAAAACCTAAAAATAAATCCCAGTAATACTGTCCTTTTTATCTAAAGAGTGGCTCTTATTTGAAAATTTTTATTTAAAGTATTTTAATTTTATTTTTTTTAAAGGCTACATTTTTTTCTCTTGCTGAGCTTTACAAAAAATGAAAGTGTTAAATATTTATATTACTCTTATGATTTACAAAGCTCTTATGTGTATATTTTCTTATTCAATTCTCACAATAGTACTGTGGATTAAGTATTAGTTTCCTCGTTTATAAATTGGAATAAAACTCAGAGTAGTTAAATGCCTTTTCCCTTTTTCACATATTTAGTATATGGTAAAATCAGATTTAAAATAAGCGTTTTCCAATACCACATCCAGCATTCACTACAGTTTTATTTTGTTTCTCTTACTCTGGTGCATATTTTAAACATTCATTGTCAAGTCCTATGGAAGTTATCTTTTATACAGATTGAGGTTTAGCTCTACTATTGTGGTTAAGAGCTTAAAGATTTGAAATGGTCTTTATTTGCACATTAAAAAAAACATTGTCTATGTAGAAAATTCTGGCGATTTTACAAAAAGTATTTCTAGAACTAAAAAGTGAGTTTAACAAGGTCACTGTATACAAGGTCAAAATACAATCACGATATCGCCATCTATTAGGACTTGACCATTTGGGATTATCTAGTAAATGCATTGGCTACTTGACATGGTCTGTCAGCTTTGCTTTATCAGAGCCCCATCATCTCCCAGGTTTCTGGGACCTTCCAGAATTGTTTAGCTTGGGGTTTCCCAGTTATTCTCCCAGCCTTCTAAATGTATAAGCCTAGAATTCAGTAAATAAACTCAAGGTAACCTATGAAGTTTCAGGGAGCATTTCTGCATAACTTCCTCCTCTCTGACATTCTGTTCATTTTTCTGGCCATTTCAGCCACTCTCAACTTCTATCTCAGTCTCTATGATTCACCAGACCCTCTGTACTCTGCTTAAGATCTCCCAATCTGAGATGTAATTTAGTAAATGCAAAAAGATAGAAATATGGGATGATTTTATGGCTCGTTTCATTTTTTTTTCCTGTTCTCTTAGGGATTACAATTATTCACTTCTTGCTTTCTAGTGTTTAAAAGTCACTATTTCTTACATTGTCCAGTTTTCTAGTTGTTTATGGCAGGAGGAAAATCCAATTCTTCTTTCTTCATTATAGCCAGAAAGTACAAGCTTTAATTAACATATTAAAATAAACAGTTCCGTTATACTTTACTGCAATATTTACATTAATAGCAAAACAATAAAAGATTTCAAGGACATTTAATGGCCATGTTACTATTGTTATTCTCCATTCTTCTTTTTAAGTTTATTTATTTATTTTGAGAGAGAGAGAGGGAGGGAGGAAGGGAGGGAGGGGAAGAGAGAGAAGGAGAGAGAATCCTAAGCAGGCTCCGTACTGTCAGCTCAGAGCCTGCCTGTGGGGCTCCATCTCATAAACCATGAGGTCATGACCCGAGCTGAAATCAAGAGTTGAATGCTTAACCGAGCCATCGGTTGCTGAGCCATCCAGGTGCCCCTTATTCTGCATTCTTATTTGAGCTACTGAAATGCAAAGTTTGAGATCATGATTATGCTGATTAGCCTGTGACCCTCTAAGCAGGATAAAAGAAAAAGTTGTGCAGAGATGGGCAAGGTGTTTCAAAAATGTTTTTCTATAGAAAGAGTTTCAAATGTATAGAAATCACACGAGGATTATACAAGGAGTCTCTGTTTACCCGCATTAGTTTTCTATGCTGGGTAACAAATTAGTACACACCTAGCTTAAAACAGTGTGTATGTGTTAACTCACAACTTACGTGAGTCAGGAGTCCAGGAATATGGCTTGGCTGGTTTCTGCTCAGAGTCTCTCAGTCAAGGTGTTAGGGACTACTCCTTTCTGGAGTTGGGGATCATCTCCCACCCTCACCTGGTCATTGGCAGAATCTGGTATCTTGCAGCTAAAAGAGCTCCTGTTTTCTTGAAGGCTGGCAGCTGAAAGTCACTCTTGGCTCCAAGAGGTCACCTGCCATTCCTCGCCAGGTGGACTTCTCACAGACCCTCTCATAACTCAGCCGCTCGATTCCTCAAAGCCAGTGGAAGGGCTGACACCTAGACTCTCTTTTACAGGGCTCATCTGTGGAGATCAGACCCACTCAGGATGATCCACTTTTGATGAACTGAAGCCAACTGATTTGGGATCTTAATTACATTTGCAACATCTCTTCACCTTTGCCAGAGAGCATAATCTAATCATGGAGTGACCTCATAGCGCCACTCACACTCAGTAAAAGGGGTTATACGGGATGTGTGCAGCAGGGGGTGGAAATCTTGGGTGTCCTTTTAGAATCCACTGATGGCAATACCCTCTACACAGCTGCCACACTCACATTTGCTTTCATCCTCTGTATGTGTATGGATGTGTATACATGTGTGCATTCGTGCACATAAATACACACAACACGAGAGTATGCCGCATATATCTTGTCCATCTGCCCCATAAAACTTAGTGTATATTGACTAAGAGCAGTAATATTCTCCCACATATCTATAGTGCACTTTTAATAGGAAATTTAACATTGATATTATGCTTTTTATAATCTGTAATTCATATTCTAGCTCCATCAGCTGTCTCAATAAGCCTTTACAGCATTTTTTTTTGCAGTGACCATCTAGCCCAGAACCTATGTATTACATTTAGTTGTCATGTCTTCTTAGTTTCCCATGACCTGAAACAGCACCTCAGCCTTTCTTAGTCTTTCAAGTCATTATTTTTGAAGAATATAGGAGTTTGTCTCTAGGACAGGGATTGACAAACTACATCCTACAAGCCAAATTCAGACGTTGGCCTGTTTTTCTACAGCCCTAGAACTAGTAATGGGTTCTGTATTTTTTAAGGGTTTAAAAACAAAACAGAAAAAAAATGTGATAAAAGTCAGATTAAAAAAAAAAACTCTTTAAAAACTCCATAAAATGCTTCAAACCTAAAATATTCTCCACTGACCCATTATCAAAAGAGTTTGCAGATATTTGTTCTAGAATATCTCTTACTTTGGTTTTCTCTGATTTCCCTATGATATGATTATATTCATGTGATGAACTGTTTGAAACTATATAATGATATTATGTTCTTTTCAATGTATCATAGCTGGAGGCACATGGAATCTGTTTGCCCCCTTACTGGTGCTGTTAATTTTGATCTCTTGGTTAATCTGGTTTCTTCACTCCATAGTTAGTATTTTTTCTTTGTGTAAGTAATAAGGAATTTGTTGACAATACTATAAGTTCAGGTAAATATCATCAAAACTTTCCCTTAAATGCAGCATCTATTTTTATAAGTATCATCATCCATTACATTTATTATTTGGCATCTTATCTACAAGGAAACACTTTCTTTTCTCCATATACATTTATTTACTTACTTAGTTCATTGTTAATCTATTGTCAATATGGACTCACAATTCTTATTTTATTGAATTGGCTATAACCTATGATTGCCCTTATTTATTTTGGTGTTCAAATTTTCTCAAACTTTTCAAGTGAAAACCCCTTCGAGTGGGTTCCGGTCTAGTTTTGGGAATCAGAAATTACAGGGGAATGATTCTCATGTGAACAAAATAATTAAATCTTTTATGTGAATCAAAACATATTTTATAGTTGGGATACTTTTTGTTCCTTACAATTAGACATCATATTAAGAAAGCATGTGTTTCATTAAAAGGAGACATAAATCTCTAAGGGAGGGCAAAAGTACAGAAAACTGGAAGATACAATCTAGGACACACACAAGGAGTCAAACAAGGTAAGGTACAACAACTGCTCTGTTACCCTGAAGTTACTACAACAGATAGGGAAGAGCCAATGGGAAGGTTCAGGAGGGCAGCAATGTCATGGCTTTAGGACTCAATCATGATACTGAGCCTGTTTTGCAACTTAGATTTGTTTGTGACTTTTAGAAAGTGATTTAGCCTCTTTGAGTTTCAATTTCATAGTGTTTAACATATACGTTTAGCGTAAGGATTAAATGAGATTATGAATTTAAGGGCCTCTAGGCAGAAGGCAGTCAATGAATTAAGTTACTGCTGATAGCTGCTGGTGTGCTGAGTGAGTTTAGAGTTTTAATTTTAAAGTGATAGCAGAACAAGTAATTGGCAGGATTTGATGCTTAAATCAGAAAGCTTTAAGTATGATACCGAAATAGCCAGTTCATTATTAATTCCAGTCAAGGCTTCCAATGCATAGACAAAACGGATGTGTGTGTGTGTATCCTGATACTAAGAACTGTGACAGCTGATACAATACAATAGCAGGCACTAATAAGTTAAGTACTGGAAAAATGTTTCCAACTGCTGCAGATGTTCTCAGATCAAACACTGTTTCTATGAAAAATTGTGTGAAATAGTAAAAAAAAAAAAATGAAGCACAAGGAGAAGCTAATGAATTTGCATCATTACCTATGAATGAATCAAGAAGTTAGGTGGGAATCTGATGAATGTCAAGTTTCAGAGAAAATTCTGCTGAACTACTTGTACTTAACAAATTTTGGTATTACAGAATACAATGCAGGAGCGCCTGCGTGGCTCAGTAGGTTGAGTGTCCGACTTCGGCTCAGGCCGTGATCTCATGGTTCATGGGTTCATGCCCCAGTCGCGCTCCGTGCTGACAGCTCAGAGCCTGGAGCCTGCTTTGGATTCTGTGTCTCCCTCTCTCTCTGCCCCTCCCCCGCTCGTGCTCTGTCTATCTCTCTCTCTCAAAAATAAATAAACGTTAAAAAAAAGTTTTAAAAATACAATGTGGAAATCACTACAGAGAGAGACTATTTGTGACAGGGTAATTGTCACGCCATCTCTCCTACTGACGTAACCTCCCTCAGACACAAAGAAACAATTTTGTAAAATGAATAAAAGCACAACTTGGTTGTTGCAATGCTAATTAGAAGACCACAGTGTTAAGGACATGATTAGTAGTTTGATTGAAATCTGGCCACTGCTTCGTATCATTTTCATGAATATAAAAATATAATCCTAGTATTACAGTAATATAATTAAAACATTGAATTGTCAGTCAAATTTTTCTTAAATCGGATACCTCAAACAGCTCAGTAATATTTAAGTCTTACTGAAATACAAAAGTCGTTCTAAAAGATTCCAACTGGATGTCAGTTGTACTGACCCAGCCAACAGGCACATTATTTGATGACAGCAGACAGGAAAATTGGATGAATTATGGCATAAGTAAAAAACCCAGCATCTTCAAAAGCAGCCCCATCCTTCATGCTCTAACAATAATATCAACGTGTGGCTATCCTAAGAGACAGCTGTGCGTCTTGCTGGGAGGGAGGACTCCAGGGGAATATTTACCCAGGAAAGAATGGCTCATGAGGGCAGGTTAGGCACATTTAAAGTTGCCGTGATTTACCCACAAATATTCTAAGATATTCAAGATCTGGTTTCAAACAATCAGTAGGCACATTTAGAAGATGAATTAAGGTATTTTACAAAGAGTTTATGATGCAATGGGGAGAGAGGAACTCTTCATTTATCTAAATGAATATTCATTTCTTGAAGATTTTTAAAGCGTTGGACTAAAATTTAGCTAGTTTCTCCAAAATTCAGCGTTGGGTGGAAGTAATGACAAATGAAATCAGGCTGACTCATCTTTCATAATGCTTTTCCATCTGTCCTTTTGCTTTAGACCTGACTGCCTATAGCTGGGGCTCATACCTGGATGCCTGCAATCCTGAGATAAACTTGGCAGTCATTAGCACATGGTTTTTGAAGACAACGACACAGATGGAACATTTAAGGTGGAAATATGATGTGAGGAGAGAAGCTGACCCAGAAATGAACCCCAACGATTGCCAACATTTCAGCCAGAGAAGAGGAACGTAACAAAGGAGACCTGTGAAGGAGTAACCAAAAAGGTAGGTAGAAAGCCAGGGAATAAGGTGGAAAATGGACTGAGACATCAACACCTTTTGAGAAATAGCCACAGGATTTGATAATATAGACCCCTCTGGTTAAATCTGCAGGAATAGTTTTGGGGAAGCCTTACAGGCAGAAATCAGACTGACGTGTTTGAAAAGTAAAATACTTGTGAGAAAATTAAGAATGTATATGGGCACAGCCCTTTGCAGGAGATATCATGGAAGGGGCGGTCTAAGCAAGTGCAAGTGGGGTGTCAGAGATATAAGAACATATTTAAATGATGAGAAAAAGTTAGAGTACAGAGCGGGCTGAAGATTTAGTGTGGGGAAGAGATAACACACAAAGAAAATATCTGAGAAGGCAGGATCAGTTGAGCTCCTGAGAACACACGAAAGGGTTTGCCTTTTGAAAGGAGGGCCATGGCATCAATTACAACAGCAGGAAAGAAATAATACATAAAGATGCAGTTAAATTTGTAGACTTAAGAAAGGTTTTAAAATTGACAATCTCCTGGCTCAATCAATACCTTTTAATTACAGAGTCACTTCAAAGTCTTCAACCAGGCACTCAAGAGACTCCAGTATGGATTTTTTAAATATTATAGCATGCATCTTTATATAAATACATAAATCTATCTGGAAAAAAGTTGCATATCCCCACAAGCACTCACTGGAATTCTATCCTTCTTATTTCCTTCCAATGTCTCCTCGTATCTGAGTTTGATCTATTATGCAAGCTTAATGCAAACTCTCCCCTTAATAAAATACTTCTACTTGTGCAGAAGTCTATACACTCGAGGAGTGCTGATGAACAGAGATGGGATGTTGCTCATTTAATCAAAAATGTACACCGTTTGTTTTAGAGCATGGGTAGGTAGGAAGCCAGAAAGACTGGCTTCTTAAAAAGCCAGGGATAATCTGGAATCCATCACAATGTTCCAGAGAGGAGGAAAAGCCTACTTAAACGTAGGCAAGGAGGTTGGTAGAAGGGGCTGGACTTGAGAGACATTCAGAAAGTATATTCAACTTTATGATATTTGTTGAGAATTGATGATAGAGCACATGAGAGAATGAGTGAAGATGACTCCCCCAGGTTCTGTTTAAAATTTGCATGGCTGGGATTAGCCACCAATATTCCACTCTGTGAGGTGGAATTAGGGCAGATAATGCATTTGGTTTGGCCATGATGACTTGGGGCTCCTACTGATACGTGTCCAGGAAGGACCTGGTGATGGAGGACTAGAGCTGAGAAGAAACCCAGGCTGAGGATACAGATTTGAGAATTATCGTTATCTACCACTCACTTAATTTCCATGTGTAGATGTGGATACGTTCATTGGAGAAGAGACTGTAAATGGTGAGCTGAAGAAAGAATGATGGCACAGAAATAAAACAAAGCCCAAAAAACTCTGGAAGCAGACTATACATAAAGACTCAGAGGTGTGGGAGAGGAATGAGGAACAATGTCAGGAAATCAAGAGAAAAGACAGTTTTGCCGAGAATATACTAACCAACATTGTTGATTATTACACACATAAGGACTAAGTGCAGCTGACAGCTCATTGCCTTGACAAGGGTAGTTTCAGTGGAGAGAGACACACAGATTTCAAGCTGCCATGGGATGTAATGAAAGGACAGCCATGCTTCGGAAATTTATGTCAGTTATCAATCGATTATCTCTGCTCCAAATATACCTTTTTCAATATCTGCTCTGTGATAAACAACAGAATTCCTGTAACTATGTCTTTCAAGTGAGCATGAAGCTAAGCATTCTCAGTGTGGACACTTGGTGGGGACACTGAAAAGGGAAGGGGCTGTCCTATCGTTTCCTTTTTGGGGGGGATCCACAGGTGGGCCTCGTAGATGTGAAGACAGCTCGTGGAGTCTGCCCTAGCTGGCATCCCTTCGAGACCGTGTAGCCTCAGCCTAAGGATAACCTTTCTGCATCCCCTCTACTCAGGAACCGGAGTCCTCTGCACTGTGAGGGCCTCCTACTACCACCAGCTCCAGAACTCCCACGATGAGTTATAGACACCTGTGCCACCAGCTGCTGATCACCTGCACTCCGAAGAATGAATGTGTTAGTTTTCTATTGCAAATATAATCAATCACCACAAATTTAGTGGCTGAAACCAGAAATTCATTACCTTCAACTTCTGCCGCTCAGAAGTCCAACATGTCTCACTGGACTAAAATCAAGGTATCAAAAGGCCTGGTTCCTTCTGGAGGCTCTCAGTGAGAATCTGTTTCTTTGCCTTTCCGGCTTCCAGAAACTGTCCACTTCACTTGGCTCATGGTCCCTTTCTCCATATTCAAAGTCAGCAATAGTGCTTCCCTGACCATTCATCTGTAGCCACATCTCTCTCTGACAACTGGTGAGAAAGGTTCTTCACTTTTAAGGACCCAAGTGAGGGGCACCTGGGTGGCTCAGTTGGTTAAGTGTCTGACTCTTGACTTCGGCTCAGGTCATGATCTCATGCTTGTGAGATGGAGGGGCTCTGCAATGGGTGTGGAGCCTGCTTAAGATTCTCTCTCCCTCTCCTCCCTCTCCCTCTGCCCCTCTCCCGCTCTCTCTCAAAAAAAAGGATGCAAGTGATTATATCGCTCCCACCCAGATAATCCAGGAGAATCTCTCCATCTCAAGGTCCTTAATTGAATGGCATCTTCAAAGTTCATTTTACAATATATGAGAGGATATTCACAGGTTTCCAGAATTAGGATTTGGACATTTTGAGGGGTCATTATTCTGCCTACCACAGTGACTTACTCCTATCCCAGAAACTCCACATCAACTGTAGCCTGGCTAAACCCAGCAAACTTCTCTGCTATCTGATGGCTGAACCACACCTCCTCCAAATAGATCTGAACCCCTTCCAAATTGTCCTTTTTTGGGGGGGTATTCTCGCACAGCCCTAGGGTACCAGTTAGAGCATATCTTATTTTACATCTTCCTCTTTTATCACAGTCAGTACTTTTTTATATTAAACTTCTCGTTTAGCCTATTGTGTGGTTTCTACCTTCTGACTGGACCTGAACTCTTATAATTTATCTAAATATATTTTCCAAAGTAACCTATAAATGGAAAGGAAGTACTTAAACTATAACAGAAAGGGTGGAATAAAAATCAAGAGTATTAGTTTTAGTTTGGTTTGCATTGCTTAGGGAAAAATGTTTAGCATTGTAGTAAGTTGATGAAATAATTAATACAGACATAGGGTGAAGGTACCAGCAAAGAGAATAGACTTAAAGATGAGAGAGGCTAGAATCTATTCCAGAAATTGACAACACTGGTTATCAATCATGAGAGGCTTTTTTAAAAATTCCAATTTCAAAGCCCTATCGTCATTCTGATCTAATTGGTCTTTCTTTGATCGGAGATTCTGATTTAACTGGTCTTGGGTAAAGCCTGAGCATCAGTTTCTCTGATGGCTAGAAGTAGGGAGGCAACAATGGAGCAGCTATAGGCAGATATGTAGACACAGAGGGCTGAAATGTTATTAAGTCCCCCTATGATTATCTCAATTGTCTCTGAGAAATTGAAGGCGATATCATATATTGACAATGAGGCAGAAATTGTGAAAGGCGCCTTGGACCTTTGCTGACACCCACTAAGATACCCACTATGTGTAAAACTCAGTGTTTAAGAATACGGATTAAAACCATGAAACAGTTCCCCGTCTCTCAAGCAACTTGCTCCTTCAGTGGAGAGACATATGAATAATAATAATTTGTAAGCAATTATAAAGACAATTAAAATGATGAATTTAAAGGGGAGAGATAAACTTGTATGCATGATAGGCGAAGCTTTCAAGGTGAGGAACTTAAGATATGGGCCTTGAAAGAAATATAGAAAAGGATGGAGGCAAATACTCTTGATACTCAGATGGGTGTGCACCTCACTTCAGAGTTTCTGAGCAGTTCCGGCTAGCCAGAGTAGAAGGTTTTAAAGAAGATAATGACAGATGCTGAATATGTTAGGTCAGATTTAGTTTGTACATAAGAGCTAGATCCAATATATTAAGGGAGACTGGAGGAATATATTACAATATATTAAGGGTACAATATATTAAGGATACAATATATTAAGGGAGACTGGACACACTAAGGAATTTAGGCTTTATTTAATGGGTGATGAAAAGTCACAGAAGTGGTGTCTTCTGTGTCCTTCTCTCTGTCTTCTGCAACACTCTAGTGAGTATTGATGATGTGCTGAAAATTGCTCAGGCAGCCTCCTTGCAGGGTCCCAGTGACATGAGGCATGGTTATGAGTAAATAATTAAGCAAAACATGTTGCTGAATACAAAATGCATACTTCAGAATACCATAGGTCAAAACACAATATAAACACCTAAGTATAGTTAAAGGTTATAGGAGGGTGGAGAATGTTTTGAAATATCACATAATTTTTCTCCTTTTTGTATAGTATTTGTTTTGCTCTTTAGCTTTATGTGAGATTTTGTTTACTTCCTTCAATCATTCCACATAAAACAGATCCACACAGTTTTCTACCCGCCATAAAGGAAAATGTATACAGCCAAAGCAGTGAAGTTAGTCTAGCCTTCACCATGCTTTTAGAAATCCATAATGATTTTTTATGCCCAGTCTTTTAACAAAGAATTGATTTCCGTATTAGGAACAAAGCTCAGAGAACACCCAAAAGAATCAACTCTGACATGGCGGGTGGAGGGGAGGAAAACAAGATCTTATCTTGTTATTTAAGAAATTCTAACTCATGGAAAGAAAAAATGTCTCTAGGACTGTGAGTGGAGTTGGGGGAATCAAAATGGAGTGGAGAAGAGGGACAAGAAGGTTTGAGACAGAAGAGCCATGATTAACAATAAGGACAGAAATCCCAGTTGGGATGGAATGAAAACCATCCAAATAAGTTTGGATGAATTTCCCCATACCTAGTCTAGGAAGAATATAAGTCTTTGAGAGGAGCTCTACATTTGAAGCATCATGTACACATGCTACCGAAATGAAAGAGGAGAAATGGCTGACTAAGGTTTGGGTAGGTGAGCCTGGAAGCTGCCTTTCCTCCCTGGTTTTGTGTTAAGAGCAGTGAACAGAACACCAGGGTACTCTCGCTCCTGAAGTGCACATGTATTTCCAAGGGTAATAGTTTTTGAAGGTTTACTTGATGTAAGATTTCCAGATGTTTGACTTCCAAATGTACTCACTCTGTCCAGAATTTTACTGGCGTAAGAACTCACCCCTTCTCTTTTTACAATAGTTCTCCCGTTTTACAAAATAGGAACATATCTTTTGGTACACCGCCCCAGTTGTAAGAATGTATGTGACGCAAAACAAAGAGACCATTTGAATGATTGGTAATTCCTGTTGAGAAAATAAGTGCCTTTAATAACTGAGTTTAAAAGATGATTTTTTAAATCAGATGGTTATCGAGTCTTTATGTTCAAAAACTCAGGTAGAATCTATACAGCTGTCAATGGTTAAATCATTAAAAATACTCTTGATTAGAGATCCTGTGTTAAATTTGTATATAAATCAGGGAAGACAAGAAAACAATTGAATGGTATTGCTATCATAAAACCAATGTCATTCCCACAAACATATGTATGTGGGCAAGATTTCTGAACACTTACATTTGTAAATATTTTTGAAATGAATAGAATGGATTATTAGCCTTGTTTCATTCAATATTCATCCATAAATTCTTGAAATAATTGGAAAAATCCTCATTTCTCTCATTATAGGAATGGATTTTAAATACAATTTTACCTTTTTATTTAATAAATACGTGTTAAATTTTGTAGTGTATTTAGGTTGTTTAAATTTGCAAGGTACTACTAATAATGGAATTGATAAACATGAAGAAATGCATTGTTTTAAACTTAGAACTTATGGGGAGGGTGACTGGGTGGCTCAGTTGGTTAAATGTCCAACTTCAGCTCAGGTCATGATCTCACAGTTCGTGGGTTCGAGCCCCGCGTCGGGCTCTGTGCTGACAGCTCAGAACCTGGAGCCTGCTTCGGATTTGGTGTCTCCCTTTCTCTCTGCCCCTGTCCTGCTTGCACTCTGTCTCTCTCTCTCTCTCTGTTTCTCTCTCAAAAATAAGAATAAACATTAATGTTTTTTTTTTTAATTTAGAACTTATGGTCACAGACACTAAAAAAAAAACCACCCCGATTTTATTCTTATTTCATAGAAAAGTATGGTAGACTGATTCAGATTTTTCCAACATTAATGCTGCATATAAGACAACACAAAACGTAAGTATCACACAGCAGTAAGCATGTATTTGTTCATCTGGAGCAGCTGGAGACTGGCTTGGTGACTGCCTATTCTAGCTGGTTTTGCTCACACATTTGTGTTGTCTGACTGTTGACTAATGTAGAGGACACTCAGCTCTGCTTCAGGTGTATTTCATTCTCCAGCAGACAAGCTCTGGCAGGAACCTAAGACAGAAGGTGAGCCCCATCTCTCAAAAGCTTCACAAGCCCCTGAATCACATTTCCCAGCATCACACTGGCTGAAGTAAGTCATCAATCCCAGAGTCAAAATGGGAAATAGTACAAAGTAACATGGCAAAAGATGGCTGATGCATTAGGACCATTTTTGCAATCTACCACAGGGTGGTAATTAAAAGACTTTCAAGTATGAAAATATATAAGAAAAAATTCTGAAGGGGAAATGAAATGCAAACATGAACTGCAGAGATAAAGGACCAACATAAAATTTGTGACTTTTACTTTTTATTTTATTTTTTTATTTTTATTTATTTTTAAAGGAGAGAGAGACAGAGCATGAGCAGGGGAGGGGAAAAGAGAGAGAGGGAGACACAGAATCCAAAGCAGGCTCCAGGCTCTGAGCTGTCAGCACAGAGCCTGATGCGGGGCTCGATCTCATGAGTTGTGAAATTCGTGACTTTTAAAGAAGAGTCTGCTCGGTGTTTTTAATATGGACGGAGTATCCAATCATTAGGAATTCAATTATATTGCATATATTTTTAAAAGTGATGCAGCAGTTCTATTTTAAAATGTCAATATTTATAACACACTAAACTTACATTCTTTGCAACTATGTAAATTGATGATGAAACTAAACTAAAAATGTGTGAGCAGTAGGCAGATTTTCAACAGTATTTTAGGGGTGTGCGAGCAAAATAAATTAAATTCCACTGATAATGAATTTCCAGAAGGCAAGGAGAGTGTGGAGTTTCTGAAAGATAGCAAAGTAGAAAAGGCCTGAGTCAGATCAAAACTCTTGTTTGAGAACCTCATAAAAAGAAGCAATAATATGAGCAGGGCACATAGGACACCTGTGGTAGACTGTAACCCAATCTTTTCTGGTCAAGACTTGTGTATCCCATGAAGAGCCCCCATGTTAAGTCAAAATATTCTAGGCCTTATGGCATAGCTAGAAATCCAATACCAGAAATTTTTGAATTAGACCTTAGGTGTGGGTATACTACTCATAGGGCAATTGCAGGATTGAGACAGGAGGTGATGAACGTGGCCGCACTGATTGGTAGTGCAGAAAAGGTAAACAGAGGGAAGTCTCATCATGGAACTCTATCCTCTTTAAGATTAAGAGTTATAACTTCTGTCATTTGCCAAATCATATACCCAAGTTCAGGCCAGTTCACTTTGGCAAATACAGGTCAGGAAAGGCACTGAGCAAACAAGCCGGATGACATCACAGTGGGTACAATACAATGAGGATGGAGGCTAATGGCTAGAAACCAAACAGGAAAGCATCCTGACCAGAACACTCCAAACCACTTTCTGGCCTTTACACTGTAAAGGCGAGGGAGATCCCTTAAGAAGTAGATTACCTTCTGATATATGGCTCACAAAAGACTACTAAAGGAGAAGAGAATGAGGTGTTTTACTTAAAAAGATTCAATGGTTTCTGAAAACCATATGAACGCGTGCTTGAGGGCAAGATGGAATCGTGTGTTACAGGAACACACATGCTCTATACCCAAGTTGTAGTGTCCTTACGTTGACTTGACCACAACTGACAATAACATGTACATTATAAAATGCCAAGCAAAATTTATATAGTTTATTTTAAGTACCCATTTGACTATTTTAAGATTAATTTTGTAGTATTTTCTTTCATATCTTTAAAAATATTTGATACAAATAAGGGAATATGTGTATTAACTCAAGGAAACGGTATCAATATAAGGTAACTTAGAAAAACTATGTAGATGTTGGGGTAAAAATCACCCATCTACAAAAGAAATTTCTTATCGAGTCATCCTAATTTATAATGTCTAGATTGTAAAATTCTTTCATCTACTCATTTTACGAATGTGCGGCGTCTAGCTTTGATGGAAAAACTAAATTACACAAGTATCGAGATTTAATCCTGCCTGAAGCAAGCAAATTAACTAAATGATTTCTCAAATTTCCTCCCAAGTCCTATGATTTAATGAGGTTGTATAAATGACGACTACACACAAAATATGTGGACACGCTGTCAGCGTTGAGTGTTTTCCTTTAGAGAGGTGGCTTCCCTTCATAGTAAGGGAAATGTGACCTTTTGTTGAAGGACTGAAACTCAGTCCTGAGGACTGTATTCCTGAGGTTTTTACCAAAACCCACTGAGGCAATTGCTTAGACCTCTTTGTTGTGAGGTCAGAAAAACAGGCCAGAAAATGGTTCGGAGTGTTCTCTAGGACTGGCTTCCAGAAGAGACCCAGGAGTGGATACGCTGGGTAAAGGACTAACAGGTCTGTGTCCTTCACTGTCTAGTCAAGAGACAGAAATCCTAACAGCTTCTTTAACAGAGAGAATTTAATACGGGAATTAAGTCATTATGAAGAATTGTTAACTATATTAACCGCAAAGGCCTAACAAAACCCCCGCTGAGACACGATGGAGGGAGCGAACATCTGCAGGAAGCAGTGACCACACCCACACCTGGGAAGGTATCTTGGAGAGAACCTTCAGGGAACTGAAAATCAGGAGGGGACATTGGTTAGCTGGTGCTGTTTTTGCAACTGTGACCAAAATTCCAAAATGGGGCTACTTGCTGCTTCTCCCAAGGAACTGCTTCTTTGGGGGTGAAAAAGTAACTGGGAGGGAGTTGGGAGATGGTGTTTAAGGATACAAACCGGCAACTAGGAGCTGAATAAAGCCTAGAGATCTAATACACAGCCCAGTGGCCACAGAATACTGTGCTGCAAACTTCAAAGTTGCTGGGAGACTAGGCATCAATTGTCCCCACCACACAAAGAGATTGATGCTTATGTGAAGCACAGGCGAGTCAGCTAACACCGCGGTGGTGATCATGCTGCAACACACGCACATATCAAATCAACACGTTAAACACCTTAACACTGTATGTCAATTATATTGCAGTGAAAATACGTTAAAGAAAGAAGCATGAAGGGAAGAGGAACAAGTCGCTCCCTTCTCTCCAGCTTTGTGGTGCGCATCTAGCACCCCTATCGGCAGTCTTGCAAGGAGATAACTGCCAGGCAGAAATGTGGTTTGCAGAGTCCCAGCTCCAGCGAGGCGAAGCAGAGCACAGAAGGGTGAGTTTGGAGCTAAAAACCAATAGCTTAATAACTGGGATGGATTAAAAACATAAGGACAGCGGTGTGTCCAAGCCACAGAAAACAAATCTATGGAAGCGGGCATCCAAAAGACAAATACAAAAATACCAGAAAGTGATCGAGGGGTGCCTGGGTGGCTCCACTGGTTAAGAGGCCCGCTCTCAGTTTCAGCTCAGGTCATGATCTCACGGTTTGGTGAGTTCGAGCCCGCGTCAGGCTCTGCACTGATGTGCGGAGTCGGCTTGGGATTCTCTCGCTCCCTTTCTCTCTGCCCTTCCCCTGCTCACGCCGTTTCTGTCTCTCTCAAAAATAAATTAATCAATTTAAAAACATTAAAAAAAAGAAAATGATTGGAATGGTAAATCCCTAACATTCACATGAAATTATCTTTGTAAAGAATACAGAATTCTGCCTTAGAAAAGGGTATAAGCTGCTGTTAAGCAAATACAATATCTTTACATCGAATCAGAAAAAGATGCTGATGTTGAGGGGTGAAAATTCAGATGGCTGGTTCACAATGTACTTGGGGCTCAGACTCCCCCTTTCGGAGTGAGTAGAAGTGACACGGGTACCACGTCAGCCTTGGCTCGCTGAGACTGTCCAGCTCAGGAGACATTTTTGGGGGGCACTGAACAGCGCTACACAGACTCATTCTGATTCTTCAGATAGGACCTAATGAGCACAACAACCATCACTGAACCTTTCAGAAGCTGACAACCCAGCCCCAGAACTTAATCCAAGTGCTACGTATGACTCCCACAGAAGTGGGCTGTGAACACATGTGTGAGGGCTCTCTTTAGAAATAACCTAGGAACCAACTGGAAGACATGAGAGGGCGTGTACGCTGATTTTGTGTTGTATATGTTTTCTTTTCCTATCCTGCTGATAATATTCTTTCACTTCTCTCTAGGGTTCACACCACAAACCGCATGCTAAATGAGGCTATAATCAAAATGAAGATCCAGACAATGAGTAGGAAAGTATGCTCTAAAAAGATACAACATTCTTTCCAGACTTATGAAGATGCTGAAAGTTAAAAGTTAAGAATCTTTCCCAAAAGTACAGACCTAAAAGGATGACAGAATTATAGGACCCCCAACCCGCTGACCCTTCATCCATAATAATTTTCACTGCATAATGTCACCTCTCTAATATCAGTAACAAACAAATTTAGGGATCTCCTAAAGCATGCTAGATACAAGTTAGAATTATTCCTTAAGATAAGGCAAGAGCTTCATTGGGTGCTGCCATGACATCAGCCATTTCCATTTCCGGTTGACACTGCACCAATAGGCTAAAGAAGGCCTGTTACGTAGTCAAGGACAGCTCTTGCTGTCCGCAGAACCACATGCTTAACTCCGGCTGAATTAACAAACATTGACTTATAAAAGGTATATTATCAAATGCCATTTTCAGAATGCACAGGGAGTAGGAGAACTTTTAATTCATTTAACAAAACCAGATTCTAGAGTACAAGGTACATGGGAAGTGCTAAATTAATAACATGAAAAGGACACAGTCCCTATTACCAAAAGATTCACATTCTTTGAATCTTTTGGATCTGAGCCTGGGTGGCTCCGTCAGGAAAACATCTGACTCTTGATTCCAGCTCAGGTCATGATCTCATGGTTTGTGGGACAGAGCCCCACATGTGGCTCTGTGCTGACAGCACAGAGCCTGCTTGGGATTCTCTCTCTCCCTGTCTCTCTGCCCCTCTCCCACTTGCTCTCACTCTCTCTCTCTCTCAAAATAAATACACTTAAAAAAAAGACTCATTCTAATTGAGCCATCACATCAGATAAACGAGATCTGTGAAGTGTCAAATGTTATATCAACGTGGACACATGAAATGGAGACAGAGAACACAAGAAATCTGTGTCATCCTCACACAGCGACCAACTTATTTCTCATTTTTTCCAGCTGTAATACACACCAAAATCCATGTTTACCCCCATAATTAGACACCACAGAACAACTCCTCAAATTATTAGGAACATTTTCCTTTAGTTTGATAACAGCTAATATAACTTAGAAGACAAGTAGCAGACTTTCAAAGGTAAACTAAGGTTCACATGCAAATCTTGAAATGAGTTTGGGTGAACTACTTAAAATAGCGTTGCCCTCCATGAATAAGGCTTTTCCCATAGTATTTAGTGGCACAAAATTTACAGCAGCCAGGTCAGCATTTTGTGTGTGGGGGAGAGAGAAGAATCAATGAAGGTTTCTAAGGCCTGGCAAAATGCAGTGACAGGACAGGTTACGTGTGAAAAGAGGCTCAGACAAAAAAATAAATAAATAATGATAAATAATGGATAAAATGGGAACAAGTGACCTCTCAGGAAAACCCACTTTATCTTACATACTATTGTTTTTCTTCTATAAGCTGGAGAAAATGGATGGTGAGAAAAAAAATTTAAATAAATAAATACACACACACACACACACACACACACACACACATAACAGTCAGAGAAATTAACAATCATTTGTTAGGTAAATCTCTAAGCCCCATCAAATCAACATTCTCAGTATATAATAAAAATTACGACAGTCTTCAGTGCTTCTGGGTCTCTCTCCTCTCCCTCCCTCTTTCTCATAGTTCACTTAAAATTTTTTTTAACGTTTATTCATTTTTGAGAGACAGAGAGAAACAGAGTATGAGCAGGGAAGGAGCAGAGAGAGAGGGAGACACAGAATCTGAAACAGGCTCCAGGCTCTGAGCTGTCAGCACGGAGCCTGACGCGGGGCTCAAACGCACTGCGAGATCGTGACCTGAGCCGAAGTCGGATGCTCAACAGACTGAACCACGCAGGCGCCCCTCTCATAGTTCACTTAAAGTGAACCATTTTCAGAGTACACAGCAGCTTGAAGGCAGAAAATTCTGCATTGTGAGATGCCAGAGTAACATCAGGAATAAGCCTTTGCCCATTTTATGCCAGCATATCAGACCTGAACCTCTGTTTTCCAAGAATCAGAAACAGGACTATTTGCAGCAGCTTACCTCTGAGCCAGAAGGACACTAACAGATTCTAAAGAAGAGAGACAACCCAAGAATTTAAGATCTGTTGATGAGTGAATGTGCACACGCCCTCTATCACATAAAATTTCCAAGTCTGTCCCCAACAAGGAACCTTGAAACCGCTGCTAATCTCGAGATATTCACCAACACATCAGGTTGAATCCTTGACAATTGCCTTCTTCATTTCTGCTTTCAATAAGCTCTTAAATGATTTGTTTATCACTTGGGCCATTTGGTGATAAATGGAGTTTATTTAGTGTGTCCTCTAATTAATTAGTTTGCATTCTGTGCTATTAATGGAGGCACAAGGATACCCATTAGCCCTTGGGAAGTGCTCTTGCACACAGCCTTTGAAAAAGGAATGTTTCACAGCCTATAAGGTTCTGACTCTTGGTAATGCTGTTTGGGCTGCAAGAGGAATTGGAGGATTTTCCCAGGCAGTCGGGTTTTCCTTTAGCCCAAAAGGAAAAATAAGTATCCACAGGATTGTGGTTCTTTTGAAGTGGCTGTAGTTTCACTGCAATTTCCATCCAAAGCAACGTGCGTTTTGTCAGGCTGAGGTTCAGCCATTAGGTTGCTAATTAAGTTAACAAGTGCTGTGTGCTGCTTAATTTGGCAACAAGCTATCCTACAGACTGTTCAATAAGAAAAGCAGCATTTCCATAATGAGTCTGTTTTTTAGCTTGGAATTAAGCTAAAAACTCTAATGATCCCTATGAAGGGACATCTGATGCATGTGTTCAAAATGCAGAAAAGGAGAATACGCTGTTTTCCTTGTTGGACACTCACACCTTTTATTTACACATTTACTGCACAGTGTGGCTGAAATAGGGGTAATTGCCTGTGTACATTTTTAATTCATCATAATTCAAATAAAATGTGTTTCTCTGCCCAACTTCCTTCTTACAGCTGTCATTTTGCCCAACTGCAAATTGACTTTCAGTAATGGGTTCCATTGCAGTGAGCTAATTGTGGGTGTGATTTATTCTCTTGTTATCCTTGGTTGAGGTGCCTCTCCTTCAGTTGTAGGGGTTAAAAATGAGATTCATTGGTTCATTTACTCAGTAGGTATTTCCTGAGTATCTATTGTGTGCCAGATATTGCACTAGGCTCTGGGGACTCAGAGGAAAAAATGCACCTGGAGTGCGATCTTGATAGAGGTTCCAAAAGAATAACCATGTATTTATTCCATCTAAGAAAACATACTTTCAGGAGGACCATTCCTGGACTACGATCTTGGAGACCAGCATGTGCGGTATAAAAATACGTAAACTCAGTCACTAACCAAGGAAAGAAAAGGAAATAAGTGAGTTGTTTAATCTCTCTGGGCCTCATTAGTTCATTTATAAAGTGGAAGGGAAGGGCTTACTTGTTAAAGTCCCTTTCAGCAGATTTCTTGAATAATCCATATTCTCTCATGACCTGTACTCAACCAAATGCTATTTCCTCAACCTAGAGTTCCTTTCTCCTTCCCTCTTCTAGTTCTGCATATTAAAAGACTACTCAGTCAAGTCTGTGGTCTACTTAATTGTGTTGTGTCAATACCAATTTTCTAGTTTTGATGAATGTACTGGTTCTATAACATGGTACCATTAAGAGACGCTGGGCAGGGAGTACATTGGATCTCGCCATGCTATTTTGGCAACTTCTTATAAGTCTGTAATTATTTCAAATAAAACATTTTTTAATACCCCCATATTCATAACCTATCTCGAAAACAAAATTAAAACTGAAATCAATCTCTTCTTGCTTATCTCTATTATAACATCTTGACTGCCTTATAGTTACTAACGAATCCACCTGCCTCTTTTGATTCTTAACTCTGAGAGACAGAACTGCATCAGATCTATCTTTGCATCCTCCACAGACCTTACAATAGTTGCTTTTCTAACCCAGGTTCATTCAATGAAATTCAACAAATGAGGTTCAAAACACTGGTTAAAACATTTCCTTACATCTCTTATCCCATCAGGGAAGTTCTGCCTCACATCCTGTTTCCCTTTAGTGGCATTCAACAAAATCTGTATGCAGAACGTGTGTAGGCATACCATTCGCATACTCATTTTTTCAAGGTGCCTAAAAGTAAAATGTGACTGGTAGTAATACTCACTGGATACCAAGGACAAAGAGAGTTAATTACCCAGTGATGGCAGAATACAGCACATAAATAATGGAGCATGATAGAAATAAGGGTTATGTTATATAAACATTCAGGTCCTGCAACATCCCATTCTGGGTTTGGTTTTCAAATGGATGACAATTAAAATAAAGTACACTTCTATTTGGTTCTGAAGATGCTTTCACTACAGCTTTTTGAGATCTTGGGACTCCAGCATTGAAACATACATACATAATGTGGATACCTGGATATTAACACCAGAAGGGGCTCCAAAAGGTCATTTCTACCCACTTATGACTCATATTTGTAAAAGTTGTGAGCAGTTGGCCCCAGCCATCTGTAGCTGCTAAGATAAAGACAGATATGCCTATATATTTTTACAACTTGTTAAATAGAGATCATTGCAAATTATTAAAATGTAATTTCAGTAAAATTAAAATGGAATTAAATTAAAAAATTAAGTCAATGGCAACTACTCTTTGAGAATATAGGTCAGGTATTGAAAGAAAAAAAATTATTGTATCCAGGATAAAAAATTGCAAAACTAATAAAAATTTTTAAAAGTTTATACCTCATTGTATTTGTGCTTGATTTTGTCTCTAAGAATAACTGACGAATGTCTTAAAAATTCAATCATATATAAATAGGCAGAATATAATTTCTAATGATTAGTCATTTTCCCCAAAACCTGTTGACTATAAATATAAATTTCATTTTGTCAAAAATTTACATTAAAAAATATAAAAACAATTACTGTTTATTTACTTTATTTGAATGCCAGTTAAATTATAAAAATTTTTAAGTAATTTTAAACACTTATGTAATATTTATAATTTTTGTAGTTTTTATAACAGATTATATTTTAAAACTTACATAACATATAAGTTTTATAATTTTTTTAAAAAAACCTGTTTTATATTAGCAGTCTTTCCTTTATTTGCCTTTGATCTAAACACATAATAGTGAAACTTAGAGATATAAATAAAAGTTGGTCATCTGACAAATTGGACCAATGTGACAAATGTGGCCAAGGCAATGAATATAATTAAGTCCATTGATTTCTTTCCTGATTTGAGGTATTTTGGTGACCTTAATAAAATTAGGGAGGTACCATACTGGATATATTAAAACACAATGTGGACTAGGTTTTGTGAATTAAGATTAATAGGAGTCAAACCAGAAAGCTAAAGAACTAAAATAGAATGGTCATTTTTATGTCAATATTAATAGAAGACAGAAGAGAAACAGAAAACAAAGCATGATCTCTACCACTGAAAGTACCTGTTTATTTAAGAGTCGTCAGTTACCTGAAAAGCTGTCTTAAAAGCCACAAGCTATAGAGGTGCCTGGATAGTTCAGGTGGTTGAGTGTTCGACTGGATTTTGGCTCAGGTCATGATCCCAGGGCTGTGGGACTGAGCCCCGAATCAAGTTCCATGCTAAACACAGAGCCTGCTTGGGAGTCTCTCTCTTTCTCTCTCTCCCTCTTTCCGCTCCTCTCCCCTGCTCACACTCTTTCTCTGTCTCTCTGTCTCTCTCTAAAAAAAAAAAAAAAAAAAAAAAAAGCCACAAGCTATGTGACTGCTGTGGTAAGCAGGGTAATAGTGCTCTAAAAATGTCCATGCCTCGTCCTCAGAACCTGTGAATATATTATATTATAAGGCAAGGAAGAATTAAAGTTGCAAACAGAACTGAGGTTGCTAATGAGCTGTCCAAAAAATAGAAAGATTATCCAGGACTACTTGGGTGGGCCCAATGAAATCACAAGGATCATTAAAAGTGGAAGAAGTTTGCAGAAGAGTCAGTATCAAATGAAGTGATGTAAGAAAGACTTAAGCAGCCATTGCTGGCTTTGAAGATGGAAGAGGAGTCCACAAGCCAAGGAATGCAGGTGGCCTCTAGAAGTTGGACAAGGTAAGAAAATAGACGTCCTTAGAGCCTCCAGAGGGGCACAGCTATGCTGACACCTTGATTTTAGCCCAGTGAGACCCATTTTAGATTTCTGACCTCCAAAACCAAAAGATAGTAAGTATGTGTGGTTTAGACCCTTAGGTCTCTGGCAATTTGTAACAGCGGCAATAAAAACTAGTACAGCTACACTTCCAGTTTCTGCTTCTGCAGGTAAGAAGCCAAGAAGCTGCCACAACATCCTAACAAGAAGTAAAGAGCTGAGCAAACTTCCAGGATATGTAAGAGACATGAGGATACAAAGCAAACCACTATCTCAATGACTGAAAAGACCTACAGCAAAATACAGAGATAACAATTTACTGAACTAGAGGCTGATAAGTGGAGACTGCCTGCCTCAGGAACCAGGGCTGGGGAAAGAAAAATCTGAACTGTGACTGACATGTTGCTGGAGGCTCAGTGTGGACAAATCTGAGAGATAAAAACCCAAGGAAGATCCAGCCATCAGGAGACCCCACGACTTTGTGAGATTTCCCTCTAGAAGTCTGACCAGGTTCCTATAGTGAATGTCTAATAAAAATGCTCTTATGCTTCGAACAGGGGTCGGGGAGGAAGAGAAACCGTTCTGAAATACGCCAGAGCACTCAGTTCTTCCTAACAAGACCTGATCTCGGTAGAAACCAGTAAAGCAGAGCCTAATCTGCCGGGATATGATCATCGTGTACCAATAGGCCAAAAAGACAATTTGAAACGACAGAACAAGCACCAAAACCAGGCAGGGATGTTAGAATGATCAGGCCAGTAATTTAAAATGGTATGATTAATATGCAAAGGGCTCTAATGGGTAAAGTAGACAGCATGTAAGAACAGATGGGTGATGTAAGCAGAAAGATGAAATCCTCAGAAGGAACCAAAAAGAAATGCCAGAGACCAAAAACACCTTAACATAAAGAGTGCCTTTGATGGGATTATTAATAGACTGGACACAGTCTGTGCTTAAGGATATCTCAGCAGAAACCTCCACAACTGAAAAGGCAAAAAGAACAAAGACTGGAAAACAGCAACAACAACAACAACAACAACAAGGCAAAACAAAACAAAACACCATAACAGACCATGTAAGGACTGTAAGACAGTGACAAAAGATGTAACATATACATAGAGGGAGTACTGGAAGAAAAAAGAGAGAAAGGAATAGAAGAAATCGTGCTCAAAGAATAATGACTGAGCATTACCTCAAATCAATGTCAGACACCAAAAGACAGATCCAGGAAGCTCAGAGGACCCCTAGAAGGACAGCTGCCCTAAAACCTACACCCAGGCATATACTTTGAAATTAGAGAAAAAATCTTGGAAGAAGCTGTGGGAGGGGGTGGAGGGGAAGCTTACCTACAGGGGAACAAAAATAAGAATTACATGCAACTTCTCTTCAGAAACCATGCAAGCAAAAAGAGAGTGGAGTAAAATATATAAAGTGCAGGCCCTCATTTGATTGTGCTTCATAGATACTGAGTTTTTTCCAAATCAAAGGTTTGTGGCCACCCTGCATAGAGCAAATCTATTGGTGCTATTTTCCCAGCAGTAGTTATTCATTTCATGTCTCTGGGTCACATTTTGGTAATTCTTGCAGCATTTCTAACTTTTTCATTATTATTATATTTGTTATGGTGATCTATGATCAGTAATTTTTTTTTTTTTATCTGGGGGGGGGGAGGTGGGGCCGAGGGAGAGAGAAAATCCCAAGCAGGCTCCACACTCAGTGCAGAGCCCGATGTGGAGCTTGATCCCACGACTCTGGAATCCTGATCTGAGACAAAATCAAAAATTGGTGCTCAAACAGCTGAGCCACCCAGGTGCCCCATGATCTGTGATCAGTAATCTTTGATGTTACTATGGCAATTGTTTTGGGGTACCACAAACCATGGACATAGAAGACAGCAAACTTAACTGACCAATGTTGTATGTGTTCTGATTCCTCTACTCACTGGCCATTCCCTCATCTCTCTCCCTCTCCTTGGGCCTCCCTATTTACTGAGACATAAGAATATTAAAATTATGCCAATTAATAACCCTGCAATGACCTCTAAGTGTTCAAATGAAAGAAGAGCCACACATCTCTCACTTTAAAAGCTAGAAATAATTAAGATTAGTGAGGAGGCCTGTCAAAAGCTGACAAAGGCTGAAAGCTGGGCCTCTTACACCAAACAGTGAGCCAAAGAAAGGAAAAGTTCTAGAAGGAAATTAAAGTGCTATTCCAGTGAACATGTGAATGATAAGAGAGCAAAACAGCCTTATTGATGAAATGGAGAAAGTTTTAGTCTGAATAGAAGATCAAACCAGCCACAACATTCCCTTAAGCCAAAGACTAATCCAGAGCAAGGCATTAACTGTCTTCAAGTCTGTGAAGGCTGACAGTTGAGGAAGCTACAGAAGGAAAGTTTGAAGCGAGCAAAGGTTGGTTCATAAGGTTTAAGGAAAGAGGGCAGCCTATGACTCTGCAGAGGCCAAACTGGTGGCGGACCTTCTCGAGGGGCAAAGATGTATCTTGTACTCAATAATGCAGATTATTATTTTACACCACACATCTATCCAGCCTCAAGGTCTGAGGGTGGCCTCATCTGATGAACTACCAGTATCCTGACTGTAACAAATCTTGGTGCTTGTATCCTTTATTTCATCTTTGCAACACTGAGCTTTTTGTCTGTGATCATTAATTAATAAAGAATCCACGTTTTAAAAAATGTTTATTTATTTATTTATTTTGAGAGACAGGCAGAGAGAGAAAGAGAGAAATTGAATCCCAAGCAAGTTACATGCTGTCAGCACAGAGCCCAATGTGGGTCTTAATCTTATGAACTGTGAGATCATGTCCTGAGCCGAAATCAAGAATAGGACACTTAAATGACTGAGCCACCCAGATGCCCCAAACATCCACAATTTTTCTTTTTTTTAATTTTTTTCAAGTTTAGTCAACCTCTTCTTTTTTTTAATATATGAAATTTATTATCAAATTGGTTTCCATACAACACCCAGTGCTCATCCCAAAAGATGCCCTCCTCAATACCCATCACCCACCCTCCCCTCCCTCCCACCCCCCAACAACCCTCAGTTTGTTCTCAGTTTTTAAGAGTCTCTTATGCTTCGGCTCTCTCCCACTCTAACCTCTTCTTTTTTTTCCTTCCCCTCCTCCATGGGTTTCTGTTAAGTTTCTCAGGATCCATATAAGAGTGAAAACATATGGTATCTGTATTTCTCTGTATGGCTTATTTCACTTAGCATAACACTCTCCAGTTCCATCCATGTTGCTACAAAGGGCCATACTTCATTCTTTCTCATTGCCACGTGGTACTCCATTGTGTATATAAACCACAATTTCTTTATCCATTCATCAGTTGATGGACATTTAGGCTCTTTCCATGATTTGGCTATTGTTGAGTGCTGCTATAAACATTGGGACACAAGTGCCCCTATGCATCAGTACTCCTGTATCCCTTGGGTAAATTCCTAGCAGTGCTACTGCTGGGTCATAGGGTAGGTCTATTTTTAATTTTTTGAGGAACCTCCACACTGTTTTCCAGAGTGGTTGTACCAGTTTGCATTCCCACCAACAGTGCAAGAGGGTTCCCGTTTCTCCACATCCTCTCCAGCATCTATAGTCTCCTGATTTGCTCATTTTGGCCACTCTGACTGGCATGAGGTGATATCTGAGTGTGGTTTTGATTTGTATTTCCCTGATGAGGAGCGACGTTGAGCATCTCTTCATGTGCCTGTTGGCCATCTGAAACATCCACGATTTTTAAAGAATCAAGTCTACAGACAGATTATGTTTCCTGTCGAATTGCTGCCATGGATTAATATTCCCACTGTCTTCATTGTTCCCCCTAGAGTTGAGAGATTACAGCAAATTATACGATGGCATAGGAGAGTTTCCAAGTGGCTGGTTTCAGCTCATTGTTAATATACTTTCCTTCCTCTTTTTCACTGACATGCTGATCTACTGGATTCATAGAGGCCTTCGTCATAGACTTGTGTTTAATCACGTACACAAACCTCACCATCTCTGGCAGATTCCTACTCCATTTGTAAGTCATGGCTTCCTTCAGAGTCTACCTTGCCATATATATATATACCCTTTTATCTTTCTGTTACACAAATAGGTTTATTTAAGTTTGCACATCTTCGTCAATATCTGACGTGGGTTCCTAAATGGCAGAGAGAGTAGAGCCAGTTAGCAAGTTCATGAGACCTGCTAGAATCTTTTTTTTTTTCAACGTTTATTTATTTTTGGGACAGCGAGAGACAGAGCATGAACGGGGGAGGGGCAGAGAGAGAGGGAGACACAGAATCGGAAACAGGCTCCAGGCTCTGAGCCATCAGCCCAGAGCCTGATGCTGGGCTCGAACTCACGGACCGCGAGATCGTGACCTGGCTGAAGTCGGACGCTTAACCGACTGCGCCACCCAGGCACCCCGAAACCTGCTAGAATCTTGATGCTTCCACGAGGTGACCTCAGGAGAATCATGTAATGTTATTTTGAATCCGTTTTCATCAACACCATGATGGGCATAATAATGTTTCGTAGGCAGGGTTTTTGTATGAGTCTTGGGAGATTAAGGAGTACTTGATGTGGAAGAAGAGTTCAGTAAGTCACGGAACATCACGGTATCCTTTTTATTAACAGAAGTAACGTGTGTGTTGCCTCAAAAAATCATCGCGTGAACTGAGACAGATCCAGGTTTTATTTTAGGTTACAAGTCAGCCATGATTTTTTTTTTCCACTTGCTAGTTTCCCCTTTCAATATCTCCTTCCTCTTCCAGCATGGAGACACACCGGAAGAGTACGTCTCACGTCACTCACCAGCCCTTGAGTCTGTTGGCTGGGCTCCCTCACTCCCACTGCTGGGAGACAGGCTTCAGTCCAAGTGCTCCTTCGCTCTGGTGCCTCCTTGCGCAACGGTCACCAGGCAGCTCGCCCGGTGGCCCTCTCAGGGCTGACGCTGCCAACTGGACTCTTGTCTTCCCCTGGGTCAATGCTGGTAACCCGTTCCTCACCTTGTTCATCTGTTGGACTTCAGAGCTGTTTGTGATGCTTGGATCGCTGCCTTTCCTGCTGCTGTCAGAAGTCTGGCCCTTGCCACATCTCCTCTGTTTCCAGCTGCCTCGCCTTGGCTCCACAGCCAGATGTTCCGGTCTGTCCTTTTCCCCAGCCCCACACTGAGGAACTCCATAGCACTGGATAAACCCCACAGTGCTGGTTTCACTAAGCCTCTATCTAGTTGCAACCCATGAAATACTGTATGCAATTTTAACAAAAGAAGCTCACCTTAGTCTCAGTCACTAAAACGGCTCGAGGAAATATTTCTCTATTTGTGTATTTCCATTCTGTATTACAGCTTTCTTCCCTAATATAGTGTGTGGCTGTAAAGGAGTGGGTACAAATGTGGTCCAATTTATTTTTTCATGCAATAAATATGGATTTAATGTTTTATTATAAATTGCTGCTAGTGTAAAAATTTACCTCTTATAATAGCATACTTTATTATTTTTGAAGTTGCCAAGGTGATCTTTTATTTTATATAGTTGATAACTTTATTTTGCAATTGACAGAAATAATTTCAAACTAGAATAGGCCTTCTCCACAAAGCAAATAAATAGTATTTTCAAGTGAATAAAAAGAAAGAATAGGCCTCAAATAAAAGTGGAATAATAGAGAGGATCATGTTTCAATTTTATAGTCTTTCTGTCCACGATACAACATTTGACTTGTAACCTTCTTTTTATGTTCACCATCTGCATACCGCTACGATACAGGAAATGTGAGATGGGTCCAGGTCGTTTGGATCTATAATATTAAGTATGAACATAACATCTAAATAGAATGAGCCCGGTCTGGGGCAGTGGACTAGAAGTCATATAATTTCTATCTCCCAGTCACCATTCATTTGTTATGTCCTTGAGCAAATCATTTAACCTTTCTCTGCCTCGGACTTTTCTAAGAAGTAGGATATACCTATTCCCATCATGGGCATTCGTAGAAAAAAAAATCAGAATTAAAACTCTCTGGAATTTTTCACAAAAGGGCTTTGGAATAAAATAATTCCCGGGTAGTAATTTGCAAACAAGCTCTATCTACCTCGGCCACCACCTCTATATATGCAGATTCCTTGTTAACCTCAAGAGAGGGAGACAGACACATAACTCTTGCTGGGAGCCCAGACTAATATAATAATAACAACATCTATCAAGCACTTACTATGTGTCAGGCGCTGCTCTAAGTGCTTTACACATATTACTCTATTAATCCTCACGCTAACCATAAGAGGCAGACACTCTTGTTAGTTCAGTTGAGGAAGGTTAGTTAGGTAGTTGAGGGAAAGCAGACACTAGGAGGTTAAATACATTGCCTGAGAGTATACCACCGGCATGGGGTGGAGCCATGCTTAACTCTGTGGTCTGAGGGACAGTTGGCCCCATCCTAGAAGGCATAGCCACCCTCACTCCATTGGGCTCTGTTGGCCTGAAAAACTGAGAACTGTTCAGGGGGAAAATGAATTCCAATGGAAGAGACGACCAAGGAGCAGATTTGGATCAAAACTCAATATTGGCATAAAGAGATGATTTTTTAAAATTTTTTAAAGTTTTTTGAAAATGTATTTATGAGAGCGAGAGAGACAGAGCACAAGAAAAGGAAGGGCAGAGAGAGGGGGAGACACAGAATCCGAAGCAGGCTCCATCCAGGCTCTGAGCTGTCAGCACAGAGCCTGATGTGGGGCTCGAACCCACAAGCTGGAAGATCATGACCTGAGCTAAGTTGGATGCTTAACCAACACTCAGGCGCCTCAATGATTTTTTTTTTTTTAACATCAGGATGCCTGTAACTGGGAATACCCTTTAGACCAGTCAGCCATTCAGTCAGTCAATAATTACTGAACACCTACTTGGTTCCAGATAGTGTTGTTACCAATAAAGATATCAGTGAACAAGAAATCTAGGGTCCCTATCTTCAAAACAATTTTCCTATAGGAAACATGGCCAGAAAGCAGTGTAATGCATTCCCTATAATCTCCTTAACTAGGACATAGCTATTTGATTTCCCACATTTTCTCTTATTGGGGTTGAAAAGGAGGAAATACACAAATAATAAACAGGTAAACAAATCAATAGCTAGCATCATTTCAGATATGAAAACTTATTATGAGAAAGAAAGGGAAAGGGCTTGTTCCTGAGGCCTAGAAAGCGGACAAGAGAGTAAAATTAAAGGAAGTGTTTTTTGGAAACACATCAAACACCATTAGAATGTAATTTCTGTAATAGTGGTATGAATGACAGGGAGTTTTCCTACCTGAGTTGCTATGGGAGGCAGCAGAAACAGCAGTCTAAGCTACAAGCTGGATCGGTCTTCATATTTTCATTCGTATTGGAGAACAGTCACTGTTCTTATCCTAACAGAAAGAGAAGAAAAGAACAAGAATGAGGAATTCACCAAAGAAATTAAATATACTGATAAATATGAAACAACAAACATGAAAATAAGTCTCAATGTGACTAAAGAGCAAATCAAAACTGCACTTAGGTTTTGCCTCTTCTTAGCTCCATACGGATTGTTTAATTTTAATGTTTATTTATTTTTGAGACAGAGAGAGTCACAGCGCAAGCAGCAGAAGGGGCAGAGAGAGAGGGAGACAGAATCTGATCCAGGCTCTAAGCTGTCAGCACAGAACCTGATGTGGGGCTTGAACCCACAAACCGTGAAATCATGACCCGAGCCGAAGTCGGATGCTTAACCAACTGAACCACCCAGGTGCCCCCATATGGATTGTTTAAAATATAATATCCAATGTTGGGAAGAGATGTGGAAAATCATAAATTTTTCTACTGAATAACAATTTCTGGAGCGCTTATTTGTCCTGGGTATTTTGCTAGGCAGTAGGGATACATGCAGTTATTCTATAAACACTTACAGACCATCTATTGTGTATGAGGTGGTTTGCTGAGGATTGGGGGCTCCTGTGGACAGCACAGACATGCTTCCAGCCCTCATGCAGCTTACATGCTAGCGGAGGAGACAGACATTTAACACACACACACACACACACACACACACACACACACACACATATATAAATTAGTGAAATCTGCTAGAAAGAGATATTGTGGCTCCTATAGGAGTTAACCTAGTTAGGGCAGGAGAATTTTCCTTTGACGAATTAACATTTGATCTGAATGCTAAAAGATGAGTAGACATTAATTAGTAGGGCAAAGAGGTGGGGAAAGCACATTCCAAGAAAAATCCACAACATGAACAAAAACATGAGGTAAGGAGGAGCAAGTGTGTTTGAGAAACTAAAAGAAAAATCAGTGTGCCTGGAGTGGGGTGGGGGGAGGGGAGAAGTGAGAGGCCAAGAAAGGAATAGCAGGGATGAGTTGGAAAGACAAAAAGGGAGCAGACTGTAGGGCAATGAGAAGGTGCTGCAGAGACAAAGAAGACAATGTAGACATTGGCATGACCAGAAATAATGACAACAAATGCAGAAGAGGTCTGCCTGTGAAGAACCAACATTCTTGTGGGAGAAACAGGTGTTGTCAAATATAATTGGGGGAAATACAAACTGGCATATAAAAATTTTGTTGGGCAATTAGGCAAAATTTCTAAATCTAAAATCATTTGTATCCAGCAACCCTTCATATCTATAGAAATCCTGGCATATGTGCAATGATGTTAATATTATTGAAAATTAGATTCAGTGTAAATGACTATCAAAAGGATATTGGGGCGCCTGGGTGGCGCAGTCGGTTAAGCGTCCGACTTCAGCCAGGTCACGATCTCGCGGTCTGTGAGTTCAAGCCCCACGTCAGGCTCTGGGCTGATGGCTCAGAGCCTGGAGCCTGTTTCCGATTCTGTGTCTCCCTCTCTCTCTGTCCCTCCCCCATTCATGCTTTGTCTCTCTCTGTCCCAAAAATAAAATAAAAAAAAAAGGATATCAAATTAATATAACATAATATGACCATAAAATGAAATACAATGCAGCTATTATAAAAGAATGAGATGAATCTGCATATATTACCCTGTAAGGATATTTTTTAAAGTAGCAAAATTTGGTGCTGTAAGGTATATTTCTCCTGATATTCTTTTTTTTTAAGCTTATTATTTATTTTGAGAGAGACCGAGACAGAGAGAGCAGGGGAGGGGCAAAGAGCAGAAGAGAGAGATCATCTCAAGCAAACTGCACTGTCAGCACCGAGCCCAACGTGGGGCTTGAACTCACGAACCACGAGATCATGACCTGAGCCAAAACCAAGAGGCAGACGCTTAATCCACTGAGCCACCCAGGCACCCCATCCCAATTTTCTTAAATAAACTAACATATATACATAAACACACACACATATCAGGGGGCTTTATACTTTAAATACTCCTATCTTGCTAGATTTCATTATATTCATAAAAATGTAATGTTTATCAGTAAAGATACTGAAACACATAGTATGTTATAGAAGATATTTTTAAGGGGAACACACATTTTTTTAATGTTCATTTATTTTTGAGAGAGAGACAGAGCATGAGTGGAGGAGGGACAGAGAGAGAGGGAGACACAGAATTGGAAGCAGGCTCCAGGCTCCGAGCTGTCAGCACAGAGCCCGGCATGGGGCTTGAAATCACGAACCGTGAGATCATGACCCGAGTTGAAGTCGGGCGCTCAACCGACTGAGCCACCCAGGTGCCCCGGAACACACATTTTTATAATAAAAGAATGTAAATGGACAGACATAAAGTTAGATGCTTGCCATTTTTGGTCAGCACACACCTCCATTAAAAGTTAATGCCAATCAGTAGACCACGTAATCAAATCAAGTTAACACAGCTAGAGAACAAATTCTGTTTCCAAGTTTTTACATGATTTGTTGTTGTTTATTTTATTGGTGTCTGTTTATTGCCAACACAATATGACATATTTGTAGGTCCTAGTGTTTCTATTTGTTTAGACCCTCTAAACCCTTGCACAATGATTGGTTCATCGTAAGCATCCAATAAACGATTGCAAATTCTAAGACTCTCATAAAAGCTGACTTCTGATCCTTTAAACTCAAGAAATCAGCCTCGAAAAATGACAAATGCCTGAGGCCATTATGAGAAAGAGACAATCCCATGCCCAAGATTCCCAATTTGCTATCTAAAGAGAACATTCAAACTGACTGCTAACAAAAATGATCATAGCTGCAACTCAATCTGATCGCTGAAATGGTATTTCTCCAGACATCACAGAAGACTTCCTTTAAGGATAATGTCACAGCCGACTAAGATCTCATCAAGGACCTCTAATGCCCATTAAAATCATTTTAAATGCTCTCAGCTGAAGCCAGCAGAGCATCATTTAATTATGCAGGATTTCTGATTGCTTATCATCCACCCTTTTCTCATTCAGCTCTTTGCCCCTTGTGCATCTCCTCTGCGGAGAGTCCCCATCGATCTGAACAGCAGCTTTTGTTAAGGAAGATGCGAGCCAGCAAAAGAGGGGAGAGGATCAGAGTCTGAAAAAAATAGTAAAAAAGGTCTTTTTTTCTAAATTTGTTTTCTAAATTTCTATAACATTGCCTCATTCACCAACTTGCTTATGTGATAGTCAGCCATCTTACAAATTTTAAAGCTCACTTCTTTTCCTAACAGATAGCAAATGTTAATATATATCAAGCAAATGAGACTTATAAAATAGTTATCTGTTTGGGAATTAAAAGGAAATGTCCCAGAGATTACTGATTAAACAGGATTTAGAGACACACTGGAAAATAATTTTACAGTCATTTTGCACAGAATGGAATGAGAAGTTACTTTCTCAAATTTTCATAGGAAATATATCTTATCTTTGGACATGAAAGATAGTAACTGCATTGTGAAACAATAACATATTCTTTGGTGACAACCTTGAATTATGTGATTTAAGACTTCTCTAACGACGCTAAACGAAAGCTTAAGTCAATACTCATCCACTCTGGTTTTAATCTTACAGGTTCTATCAGGATTCCAAACTTCAACAGTATTAGCATTTTGAGATGAAGTAATTCAATAAGTGTGTGTGTGTGTGTGTGTGTGTGTGTGTGTGTGTGTGTGTGAGTGTGTGTTATTCCTTTAAACAGCCACCCACAAAAATAATAATTGTTCTTTAGACTACAAAGGAGTTAAGACATGATGTGATATGGTGTGCGTTTCCTCTCCATAAAGCAATAAGAGATAACTATGGACAAACCAATTCAGATAACTTTTCAAGGAAACACATTAACTCTGTTTTCAGTAAAGTTCCATTGGAAGTCATTGACAATTGATATTTGACAACCTGAAAGCATTTCCTGATTTGGAGCAGGTGCAGGTTTCAATAGACATGCTCCACAGACGGAACAACAAAGGCCTCCTTGATGTGATTACACTTATTATTCCGTGATTGCTACTTCCTGATCAGGGATACATTCAGTCATTAAAAAAAAAAGTACTATAGAATTACCCATGGATTACGCATAAAATTGTTGGGAAAGGGGAAGGGCACAAGAGAAGGCTCTCAAATATTTTCAGTTGATTCAGGGTGAATGACAGCTCCAGGTGGAATTCTGAACAACAGAGGACCATGATTAATATATTGTGTTTATTTAAAAGAAAGTGGAGACGTGGAGTGGAGCAGAATATTTCTGAAGACATTGTTTGAGGGAAGGATAAATTGGTGTGAAATATGAGGCCCTCGTTATTTGAATACACATCATTTAAAGAACGAGACGTAGATAGATGACGCCGGTAAGGGTGGTATTCAATTTTGCTGAGAACCTAAAACTGCTCTAAAAATAAAGTCTATTAAAAAAATAAATTAGTCAAGGTGGTGCAAAAAAGGGCAAATTATAAAACAAGATTGTACCATATGACTCCACTGTCGATACACACACGAAAAAGAAAATCACATTAAAGACACCGAAATAAGATATAGAGGTGATAAGATTAGGGATACATTTTACTTTCTTCTCTTCCTAATTTCCTAGAATACTTTCATTACATTTTTTTCAATAAAAAAATGAAAATGTATCAAAGTGAGTTGCCACAAAACTTTATAATTAATGCCCACATCTTTTGTGACTCCTATAAGCTATGAAATATGTGTATTCTCCCCGTCTTTTTGCTGGTTCTCTCTCTCTCTCTCTCTCTCTCTCTCTCTCTCTCTCTCTCTCTCTTTGGCTCCTCATTGCTTCTTTAGGATGACTGAGACCAATACAGTAAGCATTTTAACGTTTACAGAGCCATCTAATACTTTGTTTTCGGAACCCAAAAGAACCAGAAAAATTCCTAGAATTATGGGCAGGAAATAAGAAGTGGCAAGTCACTAAGTAAGGGGCAGTTCATTCTCTTTCATTTTAGTCATGTAGCATTACCTGAGACAGCAATTTACTTTTGCAAGGGGTCATTAAATGAATGTCATCAATTTACAAGTGATGTCACACGGTGATTCGGAGAACTCTGTTGTTAGCCACAGGCCTGTAACAAATAGTGGGTCTGCATTCTTCTCCTCCTCTTCAACCAGTGGCATATTTATAACATCTTATTTTTGCAAATGGCTGCTCTCTTTCTCATTTATGAGCATAACACAAGCCAACATATATTATAGTTCTTTGGGAGCAACACATTAGGTATTTGTCCTTGAATTTCCTCTATCTCTTCAGCAAACACAGAGGGATTTGAATGCAACTAGTCTGTTATCTAGTATACATCGAGGATTTTTGTTTGGTTTTGCTTTTGTTTTTACTTCCATTTTTGGATTTTGTGTTAAATAGCATTTAAACTACCTGAATCTATAGCTGCATTTTTTCATGTAGAATACCTTTCCCTCATATTCAGAGCTTCTCAACTACCTGCCGCATGAGTGAGCAACCAGTAAAGCTGGATCAAAACTACCAATTATTTCCTTGAAGTCTTAAGATTTCTGCCATAGTCTCTACCCCATTACTGCCAAGGGAAGTCCACACTTACCTTCCTGGTATTCAATTTTTTTTTTCCATCCACAGAGTTCCTTTACACCCAAATACCCCACTGCTCCACAATTAGGTATTTCCTCTCTTGAAGATCCCGACTATATACTTTGTCATCAACATGATATCCACATTCCATCCTCTGACTTTACTTATGGACAGATCTCCTCCTGAAAGTCTGCTCGCCCTCTCCGCACAACGTTGAGTGAAATATTCCTATGGCCATGGCAATGAAGCTGAGCCTTGATCCCAAATCCTGAATAAAGTATCTTCCCCGGACACAACAGCTTGCTAACAAAGACAAAGTTCAGGCTAGGGGCATTCTGGTAATTGAGTTTTTACACTTTGAGAAATGCATAATGTGAGCAACATTAATATATGATCTTTGAAAAAGACAGAATAGGGATTCTGAGATCAAAAATCACTTTTCGTTCTCTGACATTGTATCTGTGAGTGTTTAAAATCCCCTAAATTGACCTCACAAACTAAATGCATGCCTCATTTTTCTTTTCGTGAAAAATTGTAGACCTGGAGTTTTTTGTGGTATGTTTCAGCAGATATTTGTATAGAAATATACAATTATCTACAGGGACTATTTGATGCATAACCAGGGGGCAACATCCAGCCCTCTGCTCTGAAGAGGGAATCTATTAAACAAACACAGCAAGTCTGCATTATTCTCCAATCAATTGAAGAGTCAATTAAATAAATTCCAATCAAGTCCCCTTCTGTTCTTTTTGCTAGGGTGTCAGTTGAGTAGAACTTTGTGATGGGCCTACCCAACTGAAGAACCCACATGAAATTAGTGACTGTGATGTCAGAGGAGACCCATTTCAGGTATTTTTATTTAAATATAATTAAAAAGATTCTGTAACTAAGGACTTTCTATAAAAAGTATTGGTAAAGAACTACATTTGATCTGTGAAATGAACTATAGGTGTGTGTGCACAAAAAATATGTGAAGGTATTTATAATTAATATGCAGGATTATTTTTAGCTTATAATCTTTTCTATAATCTTTCCTATCCTGGTATTTGCAATGCTTGTAGTCAAGTAGAGTGTGGATAGATTTCAGTCTATTTTTTCCCAATTTTACACTAATAATAACAATAATACATGTTGATCACTTACTATATGCACTATTCTTTTTTTTTTTTTTTTTTTTTTGAGAGAGAGAACACAAGCAGGGGGGCAGGGCAAAGTAAGATGGAGAGAGAGAATACCAAGTGGGCTCCACACTGTCAGTGCAGAACACAATGTGGGGTTCAATCCCACAAACTGTGGGATCATTACCTGTGCTGAAATCAAGAGTCAGACGTTTAACTGACTGAGCCACCCAGGTGCCCCTCTTTTTTAATTTTTTAATGTAGGCTTCATGCCAGCATGCAGCCCAATGCAAGGCCCAAACTCAGGACCCTGAGAATCAAGACCCGAACTGAGATCAAGAGTTGGATGCTTAACCGATTGAGCCACCCAGCTGCCCTGCTACGTGCACTATTGTAAACTCTAAGTATTATATGTCTTTCTACCCCTTTAATTCTCAAATCAATTTTCCATTTCACTGATGAGAAAACCAAAGACACACTAAATCATTCTCAGTGACCCAGAAATTCTGAGATGCTCCTTGGTGCCCATGGAAAATTCATAGAGTTTCCCTCAGGCCAAATTTATAGCAAGACAAGATTTTGCAATTTCTACTTCCCACTTTGTCGCCATGTTTGTGGTCAGGAATTCTGACAGGAACTGACCACAGCCTCTGGCTTTATCAGGGAAAAACTCAGACAAATCTTCCTAACCTACCCACCATCAATATATTAATTACTCAACAAATATATGCTCAGCAAACCAAGAAATTAACCAAATATACTTTAATACAGGTGGGCTTCAAATTTCTGGAAAACACAAAAAACTGAAAAGAAGTAACACTAAGGTCACCACTGAGAAAGTTAAATTTAGAAGCAAATTTGCCCATGACTCAGTTTTTCTTGGGACCATCTCTCTTTTCTTCCCACAGGGCAGACTTATGTAGAAATACCGTGAGGAGGTTTCACAGGAAGGAGTGGCTATCAGGCAATTTCTATTGTGGACAGTTCAATCTCAAATGATTTATGAAGTTTCAGTTGTTTATTGCACAGAACTGCCTTACATGAAGGACGTTTCAGTCCAGGTGGATTTATTAGGGCCCTCATTAGGTTAGTTTGGTGGCAAGAAGTGGCTTAATGTTACTGAGAAATGCTTTTGATTGTATCCCCTCCTCAGAAGTCCTGTTCATTACATAAAAGTTGAGGAGAAATCCACTTAGGACCAAGATGTCTTTCCTCTTGTCAACAAATAAGCAAAATTGGAGCACCTGGGTGGCTCAGTTGGTTAAGCATCCAACTCTTGATTTCGGCTCAGGTCATGATCTCACAACTCAGGAGATCGAGCCCCACGTTTGGGCTCTGTGCTGATAGCACAGAGCCTTCTTAGGATTCTTGATTCTCTCTCTCCTTCTCTCTCTGCCCCTCCCCCATTGCACTCTCTCATAAATAAACATCAAAAAACAAAACAAATAGGCAAAATGAAGACAATTAGTGATTCCATAGGTAACTATGAACTGTATTTAAGGATAAGAAAATAATACTCTGAGAACACAGGTAGTGGTCGAATTACACTCAAACGTTCCCCCAAAATTGCTTCACAGAGAAAGCTGTTTTGTACTGATTTCTTTTGTATCGCTCAAGATAATAGTGAACCTTCACCCATTTCCAGTTTATTTTCCATGACTTAGAGTTTCATACTACCACTTACCCTTCATCATATGATTACGAATATTTAGAATTGGCAACGTATACACAAATGGTTCGGTGAAATCTTCTATGATACCCAGCTTGATCACAGATGAGTGAGAACAGAAATCTACCTTCCTCCTCACATAGCACATTCTCTCTGAATAATTCTATGCCCCAGTTAAGACAGAAATGATGAGACAGAAGAAAGTCAGTTAAATAAAGGCAAGTACACCTTGAGAGTGGATCAATGACTGTATTACTCGAGTTAAAATAGATCCTTCTGTTTATCTGGTCTTGTCATCCCTTTTTCTAAATCACTGCATTGTTCACAGCTCATTAATCAGCATCAATGTATTATTATCTAATAATATTGGAAGCAAATCTAACCATTGTAATTTTTAAGAATCAGATCAACTGAACTGTTTCTGTAATTGCTATCACCAATATTAAGAGGAGTAGGAGTTCTGAATGTTTTATAAGCTGCTTTAATTGGATCGATTCCTTACAACTAATCATGTGACAATGTTTCTTGTTATTCAGCATGTCACTCTACAGCTTTCCATAAGCACACAAATGAAGGATATGAAACAGCTAGTAGCTTAGAGTACTGTAATCACTGGAACTACACTTGATGTCACCTCAGGAAAAAAAAAAGTTATATAAGCCAATATAATGTTAAGTAGGAATATTTAATATTATCCAATACCAATAATAAGTGTGCAACCTGATAACAGTACAATTCTTAAAATCTGGAAAGGCAAAAAGAAAAAAAAATGCTTATATCCTAGCCAGATATGGTCTTATCTTTTTAAAAAATAAAATAAGGTGCGCCCAGGTGGCTCAGTTGGTTACGTGTCTGACTTCGGCTCAGGTCACGATCTCACGGTTCGTGGGTTCCAGCCCTGCATCGGGCTCTGTGCTGAATGCTTGCTCAGAGCCTGGAGCCTGCTTCAGATTCTGTATCTCCTTCTCCCTCTGCCTCTCCTCTACTCGTGCTCTGTCTCACTCTGTCTTTCAAAAATAAATAAATGTAAAAAAAAAAAATAAAAATGATAAAAAATAAAATAAAATAAGCACATCACTTGGTATAACAGAAATATGAGTGAATGTATCCAACTGCTGTACCAAATGGTATTCTGGGGGACTATAATGAAAACACGAGTTCTGTTAACATACAAGGAATATTTCATGAAATTTCTATGCATACAAGTGGTATAGCAAAATGATAAAACAATATGGAAATGTATCCTAAGAACTAGAACAGCTACTGTTTTGAGTCAATGATCTTGCTTCTGGGAAATTTATATTAAGAAAGTAATTACATGAAAAAATCTGCATAAAGATGCCAATTGCAATATTATCCACAATGTTGAAGGAAATCGAAATGTTTTACAGCAGATGAACAGTTCAATCAATTCTGGCATAGTGGCTCAATTGATGTAATATTATTTCTCCATTATAATTGTAAAATCTATGTGCAAATAGAAAACTTTAATCGATGTTAATTGAAAAAATGCAAAACACAATAGGTTTAGAGTGATGTTAATTTTTTTTATCTGGAATAATCGCGAAGGAGGATTCTACAGAAATAGTACATAAGATTAAGGCAATAAGAGTAATAAGGATTTTATTTTTTCACAAAATATTCTTTCTTTTGGTAATTTTTCTCTTATTATCTAAAAGCCAAGAGAGGGAGGAACCAAGATGGTGGAACAGCATGGAAGTTTGTGGGTTTTTTTGCGTCCTGCATCCATGAAATACAGCCAGATCAACACTAAACCATCCTGCACACTTAGAAAACTGACTTGAGGATTAAAACAACAATCTATACCACCTGAACCACAGAACTCAGCAGGTATGCAGCTCAGAGAGGTGAACTGGGGGAGAGGGCAGGGAGCTATTTTTGCTTATGGAGAGAGGACGGAGACGGGGGGAGAGTACGGGGAAAAAAATCTGCCCCTAGCAGCTGGAGAGAAAGTGGAAAAGTGGAAGCAGCCTCAGAGAATGAACTGAAAAGGTAGAAAGGAGAAAGGAGAGGGTTTATATTCCATTAAGACTCTATAAACAGGGGGAGTGCAGAGTCTGAAACTCCACAGCTCAATACCTGGTGGTACTCTGGTGGGAAGGGCGAATCCCCAGGAGCAGAGAGTGAGGTCCCAGGGTCCTTGGGCCACGCGGGGAGAGGCAGTTCTCCCGCTGGGAGGACATTTGGTAGAGGCTGTGCAGCACCCCAGAGGCAAAAGTGCCAGCAGACCCAGGAGAACAACCACATTCCCCGGTGGTGGAAAAAGGCTGTTAAGGGTGAAGCCTGGCACCAGATGTATGTTGTGATTTTCCATAATCCCTGAAACACTGCTGCTACACAATCACGTGACCTTTCTCTGGGGCAGACTGGCATGAAACTACAGTCTCTGGGCATCAGCAGCAAGTACGGTCCCACGAACGTTCCTGGCTGTGGCCAGCACCTGCACATGGCTTGGTGAGACCCTCCCCAAGAAGATCTGAGCAGGTCAAAGCCACAGTCCCTCAGAAGTGAGGGGCAGGGAAACACAGTCACATCTGAGATGAAACTCAGGAAGGAGGTGCTGCCTGGCAACCTGACAGCTTGGTCACAGACAGTCTAAAAGCGGAGAGTGGACAGAAGCTGGCAATAAGGATAGGTGCGCGATTGCCCATCGGGGAGAACAGAGTTTCCATACTAGAGACTGGGTAGTCAGGTGATGCCATTTCCACCACTGCCACGCATGCACATACACACCTACAAGCGCCACAACAATCCACCTCAGTAAGCTAAGCAGCGCCATCTAGTGGAGAACGGAGCCATTACACTAAGTCCTGCCCAACTGGGCCAACCTTGCTCTTAAGGAACACCACAACTCTCTCCACCTGCTTAGTTTACAGACCATAAATTGCTTCATAGTAGTCTGACTTTTAGGGGAAAATGATGCAATTTCAATCATACGTCAGTATGTTCACTGGTCCATCTATTCAATTTTCTTTTTTTTCTCTTTTTCTTTTCTTTTTCTTGAATACAGAAAGAGAAAAAGTTTATTTTTATTTTCAATTTTTATTAAAAACATTTTTCTTCAATTTTTTCTACTATATTTTTTACTTTTTTGTAAAATTTTCAAATTCTATTTTACTTCCATCATTTCATTTTATTCTATTTTGTTGTATTCATTTTTTTCAAATTTTCAAACGTTTTCCTTTTTTTTTTCTTTTCTTGTTTTTCTTCCCTCCCCCCTTTTTCTCTGATCTTTCAAGCTCCTTTCAACAACCAGACCAAAACACACCTAGAATCTAGCATCATTTATTTGATTTTTGTGTGTGTTGTTTTAATTTTTTAAATTTAATTTTTTACCTTATTAATTCCTTTTCTTCCTTCAAAATGATGAAATGAAGGAATTCACCCCAAAAGAAACAGCAGGAAGAAACGACAGCCAGGGACTTAATCAACACAGATACAAGCAAGTCGTCTGAACCAGAATTTAGAATCACGATAATAAGAATACCAGCTGAAGTCGAAAATGATTAGAATCCCTTTCTGCAGAGATAAAAGAAGTAAAAGCCAGTCAGGATGAAATAAAAAATGCTATAACGGAGCCGCAATCTGAATGGATGCCATGGTGGCAAGAACGGATGAGGCAGAGCAGTGAATCAGCGAGATAGATGACAAACTTATGGAGAATAATGAAGCAGAAAAAAAGAGGGAGAGTAAGGCAAAAGAGCACAATTTAAGAATTAGAGAAATTAATCACTCATTAAAAACGAACAACATCAGAATCATAGGCGTCCCAGAAGACAAAGAGAGAGAAAAAGGAGTGGAACAGTTATGTGAGCAACTCATAGTGGAAAACTTTCCTAACCTGGGGAAAGACACAGACATCAAAATCCAGGAAGCACAGAGGACTCCCATTAGATTCAACAAAAACCAACCATCAACAAGGCATATCATAGTCAAATTCACAAATACTCAGGCAAAGAAAGAATCATGAAAGCATCAAGGGAAAAACAGTCCTAACCCTACAACAGAAGACAGATCAGATTTGCAGCAGACCTATCCACAGAAATTTGGCAGGCTAGAAAGGAGTGGCAGGATATATTCAATGTGCTGAATCTGAAAAATATAAAACCAAGAATTCTTTATCCAGCAAGGCTGTCACTCAAAATAGAAGGAGAGATTAAAAGTATCCCAGACAAACAAAAATTAGAGTTCATGACCATTAAACCAGCCCTGCAAGAAATTTTAAGGGATACTCTCTGAAGGGAGAAAAGATGGAAAAAAAGAGAGAGACCAAAAGTAACAAAGACTAGAAAGGACCAGAGAACACCACCAGAAACTCTAACTCTATAAGAAACATAATGGCAATAAATTGTATTCACTCTAAACATCAATGGACTAAATTCTCCAATAAAAAGACACAGCATAAGAGAATGGATAAGGAAACAAGATCCATCTATATGTGGTTAACAAGAGGCCCACTTTAGACCTAAAGACACCTTCAGATTGAAGGGGATGGAGAACCATCTATAATGCTAATGGTCGACAAAAGAAAATTGGAGTAGCCATACTTATATCAGACAATCTAGACTTTAAAATAAAGACTGTAACAAGAGATGAAGAAGGACATTATATCATAAGGAGTCTACCCACCAAGGAGACCTAACAATTGCAAATATGTATGCTCCAAATATGAAAGCACCTAAATATATAAATCAATTAATCACAAACATAAAGAAATTCATTGATAATAATACCATAATAGTAGGGGATTTCAATACCCCACTTACAACAATGGACAGATCATGTAGACAGAAAATCAACAAGGAAACAATGGCTTTGAATGACCCACTGGACCAGATGGACTTAACAGATATATTCAAAACATTTCATTCTAAAGCAGTGGAATATACATTCTTCTCCAGTGCACATGGAGCGTTCTCCAGAATAGATCACATAGTGGGACACAAATCAGCCCTCAACAAGTACAAAAAGATTGAGATCATACCATGCATGTTTTCAGACCACAATGCTGTGAAACTCGAAATCAACCACAAGAAAAAATTTGGAAAGATAACAAATACTTGGAGACTAAAGAACATCCTACTAAAGAATGAATGGGCTAACCAAGAAGTTAAGGACAAAATTAAAAAGTATATGAAGCCAATGAAAATGTTAACAGCCTAAACACCACAGCCTAAAATCTCTGTGACACAGCAAATGTGGTCATTAGAGGCAAGTATATAACAATCCAGGCCTTCCTAAAGAAGGAAGAAATGTCTCAGATACACAAACTAACTTTACACCTTAAAGAGCTGGAAAAAGAACAGCAAATAAAACCCCAAAACAGCAGAAGACAGGAAATAATAAAGATTAGAGCAGAAACCAATGGTATCGAAACCAAAAAAAACAGTAGAACAGATCAGTGAAACCAGAAACTGGTTCTTTGAAAGAATTAACAAAATTGATAAACCACTAGCCAGTTTGATCCAAAAGAAAAAGGAAAGGACCCAAATGAAATCAAGAATGAAAGAGGAGAGATCACAACCAACACAGGAGAAATAAAACCAATAATAAGATAATATTATGAGCAATTATATGCCAATAAAATGGGAAATCTGGAAGAAATAGACAAATTCCTAGAAACATGTAAACTACCAAAACTGAAACAGGAAGAAATAGAAAATTTGAACAGACCCATAACCAGTAAAGAAATCGAATTAGTAATCAAAAATCTCCCAAAAAACAGGAGTCCAGGGCCAGATGGCTTTTCAAGGAGAATTCTACCAAACATTTAAGGAAGAATTAAAACCTATTCTCTTGAAGCTGTTCCAAAAATAAAAAAGGAAGGAAAATTTCCAAACTCTTTCTATGAAGCCAGAATTACCTTGATTCCAAAACCAGACAAAGACCACACTAAAAAGAACTATAGACCAATTTCCCTGATGAACATGGATGCAAAAATACCTTAGCCAACCAGATCCAACAATACATTAAAAAAATTATTCACCACGACCAAGTGGGATTTATACCTGGGGTGCAGGGCTGGTTCAGTATCCACAAAACAATCAATGTGATTCATCACATCAATAAAAGAAAGGACAAGAACCGCATGATCCTTCCAATAAATGCAGAGAAAGAATTTGACAAAATACAGCATCCTTTCTTGATAAAAACCATCAAGAAGCAGGGATAGAAGGATCATACCTCAAGATCATAAAAGCCATCTATGAAAGACCCAACGCTAATATCATCCTCAATGGGGAAAAACTGAGAGCTTTCCCCCTAAGGTCAGGAACAAGACAGGGATGTCCATTTGGACACTGTTATTCAACATAGTACTGGAAGTCTTAGCCTCAGCAATCAGACAACATAAAGAAATAAAAGGCATCCAAATCAGCCAGGAGGAGGTCAAACTTTCACTCTTTGCAGATGACATGATAGTTATATGGAAAACTCAAAAGATTCCACCAAAAAACTGTTAGAACTGATCCATGAATTCAGCAAAGTCGCAGTATATAAAATCAATGCACAGAAATCGGTTGCATTCCTATAGACCAATAATGAAACAACAGAAAGAGAAATCAAGGAATCAATCCCATTTACAATTGCACCAAAAACCATAAATTACATAGAAATAAATCTAACCAAAGAGGTGAAAAATCTATACACTGAAAACTATAGAAAGCTTATGAAAGAAATTGAAGAAGACACATACACAAAAATGGAAAAATATTCCATGCTCCTGGATAGGAAGAATAAATATTGTTAAAATGTCAATACTACCCAAAGCAATCTACATATTCAGTGCAACACCTATCAAAATAACACCAGCATTCCTCACAGAGCTAGAATAAACAATCCTAAAATTTGTATGGAACCAGAAAAGACCCCACATAACCAAAGCAATCTTGAAAAAGAAAACCAAAGCAGGAAGCATCGCAATCCCAGACTTCAAGCTGTATGACAAAGCTATAATTATCAAGGCAGTATGGTAACAGCACAAGAACAGACACTCAGATCAATGGAACAGAATAGAGAACCCAAAAATGGACCCACAAACGTATGGCCAACTAATCTTTGACAAAGCAGGAAAGAATAGCCAATAGAATAAAGACAGTCTCTGCAGCAAGTGGTGCTGAGAAAACTGTACAACGACATGCAGAAACATGAACCTAGACCATTTTATTACACCATACACAAAAATTCAAAATGGATGAAAGACCTAAATGTAAGACAGGAAGCCATCAAAATCCTCGAGGAGAAAGCAGGCAAAAACCTCTTTGACCTTGGCCACAGCAACTTCTTACTCAACACGTGTCCAGAGGCAAGGGAAAAAAGCAAAAATAAACAATTGGGACCTCATCAAAATAAAAACCTTCTGCACAGTGAAGGAAATAATCAGCCACACTAAAAGGCAACTGACAGAATGGGTGAAGATATTTGCAAGACATATCAGATAAAGGGTTAGTATCCAACATCTATAAAGAACTTATCAAACTCAACACCCAAAAACAAATAATCCAGTGAAGAAATGGGCAAAAGACATGAAGAGACACTTCTCCAAAGAAGACATCCAGATGGCCAAACGACACATGAAAAAATGCTCAACATCACTCATCATCAGGGAATTACAAATCAAAACCACAATGAGATACCACCTCACACCTGTCAGAATGGCTAACATTAACAACTCAGGCAACAACAGATGTTGGCAAGGATACAGAGAAAGAGTATCTCTTTTGCACTGCTGGTGGGAATGCAAACTTGTGCAGCCAGTCTGGAAAACAGTATGGAGGTTCCTCAAAAAATTAAAAACATAACTACCCTACGACCCAGCCATTGCACCACTAGGTATTTATCCAAAGGAGACAGGTATGCTATTTCGAAGGGACACATGCACCACAATGTTTATAGCAGCACTATCAACAATAGCCAAAGTATGGAAAGAGCCCAAATATCCATTGATGGATGAATAAAGAAGATGTGGTATATATACACAGTGGAGTATTACTTGGCAATCAAAAAGAATGACATCTTGCCATTTGCAACTACGTGGATGGAACTAGAGGGTATTATGCTAAGTGAAATTAGTCAGAGAAAGACAAGTATCATATGACTTCACTCATAGGAGGACTTTAAGATACAAAACAGATAAACATAAAGGAAGAGAAGCAAAAATAATATAAAAACAGGGAGGGGGACAAAATATAAGAGACTCTTAAATATGGAGAACAAACAGAGGGTTACTGGAGGGGTTGTGGGAGGGGGGATGGGTAAGGGGCATTAAGGAAATTACTCCTGAAATCACTGTTGCAGTATATGCTAATTAACTTGGATGTAAATTTTGAAAAATAAATTAAATTAAAAAAAAGAAAAGAATAAAATAAACATTAGAAAAAAGAAAACTAGTTGAAGTACAAATTCCAGAGAAAGGGAAATTAACTCAAAACATGAACTTCGTAATTTATAGTAAGCAAAAGATAAAGGTTACTAACTATTGACTAAAAGGTATAGCAATCTTCTTTTAGACTCAATTCAATCACATAACCTAGAAATATCCTGCAAGCTACTTGTACAAAGAGAAACACAGAAAGATAGCTGCTGCATATTCTCACCTGTTACAAAGACTCCTCAGGGTATCACCATAAACTCTGATAATCATAGTAATAATTTAACTTAGAACAGCATATTTTGCCAAGAAATATGCTGAATTGCCAGCACTTTTTTGAAGTGTGGCAGTGGATATTTGATGTACCATTATGTTTCACACAATTTACCCTAAACTAGTCTCTTAATCTCCTTATACTGGCTTTATCAAAGTGACAATACGACACCCTTCCATTTCTTGGCAAATGCCAAGAATGAATCATTACTAACACTGTAGCAAATACCTAAAGGCCACTGTGCATTTATAGTTACAATAAAATGTTGTATCTAATGTAGAATTTTAGCACTTTCTGGTGTCCCTCTAATACTAAAGTGATAATTGCACCATTGGGTTGTTTTATGAGGCATTTGTTCACCTCCAGAGTAGATAAACTAGAGGAATGAAGGTTAGAAATTTCATCCCGATAGTGGCACTAGGTTATGGCTTAGGGAAAGAGTGCCAAAGAGTACACGACACAGTACTTTGCATAGGTGTTCTTCTTGGTGTGTGTTTCCCTGGCCACTAAATTAAAAATTGCAGCAAAATTACTGCAAAATTAATACTGTGTAATAGCACACTAAAAAGAATCTAAGAAGAAATTTTCAGTTGAAAAATGAACCCAAGTAAATTGTAAAGAATGAATATATAGTTTATTTGTAATTGACAATGTGAATCTAATTTAATGATGTTAACCGTGGATTTCTTTTCCTTTGTTCGTTTGATTACATCCCTTTGTAGTCCCTGCTTAATCAATTCTAGGAAATATGAAAAGATTCTGAGTTTTCCTTAGAATAAGAAGCAACTAGGTTGAACACTTGTATGAACCATGTGCCAACATCTTGAGTCTTGTAGGGCTAAAATTTCACATGAACTGGCTCTTCACTAAAATTTTCATAATTCTCAGCTGGGAAGTTTTGAGAAGGACGGCATGCCAAAGATAACATGTGATTCATATTGACTTTTTGAATCAAATTCTTATTGGGGGATTATTTTCAATTAAAAAAAATTTAGTGTTTATTTTTGAGAGAGACAGTGTAAGTAAGGAGGGGCAGAGAGAGAGGGAGACACAGAATCTGAAGCAGGCTCCTGGCTCTGAGCTGTCAGCACAGAGCCCCATGAGGGGCTTGAATCCATGAACTATGAGATCATGACCTGAGCTGAAGTCAGATGCTTAACCGACTGAGCCATCCAGGTGCCCCTGAACTACTTTCTGTTTAGAGAAAAGTTGCAAAGATAATACAGAGAGTTCCTGTATGCCCTTCATGCAACATCTCCTCTTGTGAGCATCTTACCATGATACATTTGTCAAAACTGGGAAACCAGCATCATTATTAATCGAACTCCAAACTTTGTTTGGATTTCACCAGTTCTTCCAATAACACTGCTCTTCTGTTCTAGGAACTGATCCAGCATAGCACATTGCATTTAGTATAATTACTTTTCATAGGGAAAAAAAGAGATGCATATAAATTATTTAATTATAAAATAACATTCTCATCTCACCATTTCCCCTGCTTCATGTTGCCTCTTCCCAACTGAACTTGTAGTAAATTCACAGAATAAAATATCCATCACAAATGAAAAACATAACGTTCAAAAATATACACAGACCAGGTGTAGTCCATATGCACTTCCCAGAACACCAGGGACAGTTTTATTACCGTTTTTTATTTTTCCAAACCCAAACTGTCAAGTTCCTGCCTGTAGGACTGGCTGCCAGGTCCTGCTATCTCTTTAATGGGCAACTCCCCTCCCTGCATTTCCCCCCAAAACACACTGCCAGCTTATCTCCAATCCAATGTAGGAAAGAGGTGGCTGGACTTTTAGAGTCAAGAAAGAGAACACGGATGTCTAATTAACCTTCTTTTGCCGTGGTTCACATCACCTCCAATATTGCTGGTAACTGTGGGCTTCCCAAGACAGAGAGCTGTTCCAGGGCCATATTGCAAGGTGCCTCACTGCTCAGGACTCTTGATTACTTTAACAGAAACCAACCACTCACTCGGCTGGTGAGCTCAAATTGTTCAAGCATGCTTCTCCCTGATTTCCAAGGTGACATTCCTTTATTCCTCGAACTTTCCATTTAGATATCACATACCATTCTCTCAAGGAAGCAGACAACAAAAAGCATTCAGAATGAATCTTAATTCAGACTATTAGTTCCCAGAGTCTGTCCTTTTCTGCCGCCAGATGTATCTTTTCCTATCCTAGCCATAGGAGTTGAGTGTTTTCTTTCTTTAGCAGCACTCCAAACGACAAGTACTGACCTCAATTACTCTACTCTCTCATCTGGAGCTTGATGCCTTGGATGAGAGCATATATTCAAAACACAAAATCTTGTTTGACGTTTTCTTGAGGGAGGAGGCTTTCATGCTGCTTCACTTTGGGCCCCGAACAATACAATTACCTTGTCCTTTAAGCCTGGGGGTAGGGAGTTGAGACCAAGGAATGATTCCCTAACCTCTCTAGTAAGGCACTATCTCTATTCCTAAAGCAGAGATAAAAAGCATTTTTTTAAACAAAACAAAGTCGCTGCATCCTGAAGATGGCGGTGTAGGAGGACACTGCGCTCACCGCGTGTCCTGCTGATCACTTAGATTCCACCCACACCTGCCTAAATAACCCAGAAAACCGCCAGAGGATTAGCAGAACAGAGTCTCTGGAGCCAAGCGCAGATGAGAGGCCCACGGAAGAGGGTAGGAAGGGCTGCGAGGCGGTGCGCGCTCCACGGACTGGCGGGAGGGAGCCGGGGCGGAGGGGAGGCCCACCGGCCAAGCAGAGCCTCCGAGTCTGGCTTGCAAAAGCGGAGGGGCCGGAGGGAGTGTGTTCTGACAGCAAGTGGGACTGGAAGGTTATAAGCTAACAGCTCTGCTCGGGGAACAAGAGGGCTGGAGGACAACGGGAGGGAGAGTTGTTGAGCCCCAGACGACAGAGCTCACCTTGGCGGGGAACAAAGGCGCTCGCCAGCACCATCTCCCTTGCCCAACCCCCAGCCAAAATCCCAAAGGGAACCGGTTCCTGCCAGGGAACTTGCTTGCACCACGCAAACACCCAAAGCTGTGCTTCTGCGGATCCATCCCTCCGGCGGGTCTGACTCCCTCCCAGTGCCGCAGGGACCCTCCCGAAGCGGATCTCTGAAGGAAAAGCGAGCTGAGCCTGCCCCTCCTGCCCCTGTGCACCTTGCCGATCCACCCCAGCTAATACGCCAGATCCCCAGCACCACAAGCCTGGCAGTGCGCCAGTAGCCCAGACGGGCCACGCCACCCCACAGTGAATCCCGCCCCTGGGAGAGGGGAAGAGAAGGTACACACCAGTCTGACGGTGGCCCCAGTGGTGGGCTGGGGGCAGACATCAGGTCTGACTGCGGCCCCACCCACCAACACAAGTTATTCAAGACACCACAGGGGAAGTGCCCTGCAGTTCTTTCCAAAATGACAAAACGGAAGAATTCCCCTCAAAAGAATCTCCAGGAATCTCCAGGAAATAACAACAGCTAACGAACTGATCAAAAAGGATTTAAACAATATAACAGAAAGTGAATTTAGAATAATAGTCATAAAATTAATCGCTGGGCTTGAAAACAGTATAGAGGACAGCAGAGAATCTATTGCTACAGAGATCAAGGGACTAAGGAACAGTCAGGGGGAGCTAAAAAAATGGTATAAATGACCTGCAAAATAAAATGGAAATGACCACAGCTTGGATTGAAGAGGCAGAGGAGAGAATAGGTGAACTAGAAGATAAAATTATGGAAAAAGAGGAAGCTGAGAAAAAGAGAGATAAAAAAATCCAGGAGTATGAGGGGAAAATTAGAGAACTAAGTGATGCACTAAGGAGGAATAATCTACGCATAATTGGTATTCCAGAGGAGGAAAAGAGAGGGAAAGGTGCTGAAGGTATACTTGAAGAAATCATAGCTGAGAACATCCCGGATCTGGGGAAGGAAAAAGGCATTGAAATCCAAGAGGCACAGAGAACTCCCTTCAGATGTAACTTGAATCGATCTTCTGCATGATATATCATAGTGAAACTGGCAAAATACAAGGATAAAGAGAAAATTCTGAAAGCAGCTAGGGATAAACATGCTCTAACATATAAAGGGAGACCTATAAGACTTGTGACCAATCTCTCTACTGAAACTTGGCAGGCCAGAAAGGAATGGCAGGAGATCTTCAATGTGATGAACAACAACAACAAAAAAAATGCAGCCGAGAATCCTTTATCCAGCAAGTCTGTTATTTAGAATAGAAGGAGAGATAAAGGTCTTCCCAAAGAAACAAAGACTGAAGGAATTCGTCACCACTACACCAGCCCTACAAGAGATCCTAAGGGTGAGACAAAGTACCAGAGACATCGCTACAAGCATGAAACCTACAGACATCACAATGACTCTAAACTCATATCTTTCTAAAATAACACTGAATGTAAATGGACTAAATGCACCAACCAAAAGACATAGGGTATCAGAATGGATAAAAAAACAAGACCCATCTATTTGCTGTCTACAAGAGACTCATTTTAGACCTGAGGACACCTTCAGATTGAGAGTGAGGGGATGGAGAACTATTTATCATGCCACTGGAAGTCAGAAGAAAGCTGGAGTAGCCATACTTATATCAGACAAACTAGACTTTAAATTAAAGGCTGTAACAAGAGATGAAGAAGGGCATTATATAATAATTACAGGGTCTATCCATCAGGAAGAGCTAACAATTATAAATGTCTATGCGCCAAATACAGGAGCCCCCAAATATATAAAACAATTACTCACAAACATAAGCAACCTTATTGATAAGAATGTGGTAATTGCAGGGGACTTTAACACCCCACTCACAGAAATGGATAGATCATCTAGACACACGGTCAATAAAGAAACAAGGGCCCTGAATGATACATTGGATCAGATGGACTTGACAGATATATTTAGAACTCTGCATCCCAAAGCAACAGAATATACTTTCTTCTCAAGTGCACATGAAACATTTTTCCAAGATAGATCACATACTGGGTCACAAAACAGCCCTTCATAAGTATACAAGAATTGAGATCATACCATGCATACTTTCAGACCACAATGCTATGAAGCTTGAAATCAACCACAGGAAAAAGTATGGAAAACCTCCAAAAGCATGGAGGTTAAAGAACACCCTACTAAAGAATGAGTGGGTCAACCAGGCAATTACAGAAGAAATTAAAAAATATATGGAAACAAACGAAAATGAAAATACAACAATCCAAATGCTTTGGGATGCAGCAAAGGCAGTCCTGAGAGGAAAATACATTGCAATCCAGGCCTATCTCAAGAAACAAGAAAAATCCCAAATACAAAATCTAACAGCACACCTAAAGGAAATAGAAGCAGAACAGCAAAGACAGCCTAAACCCAGCAGAAGAAGAGGAATAATAAAGATCAGAGCAGAAATAAAGAATATAGAATCTAAAAAAAACTGTAGAGCAGATCAACGAAACCAAGAGTTGGTTTTCTGAAAAAATAAACAAAATTGACAAACCTCTAGCCAGGCTTCTCAAAAAGAAAAGGGAGATGACCCAAATAGATAAAATCATGAATGAAAATGCAATGATTACAACCAATCCCTCAGAGATACAAGCAATTATCAGGGAATACTATGAAAAATTATATGCCAACAAACTGGACAACCTGGAAGAAATGGACAAATTCCCACACAAACACCCATTCACTTCCAAAACTCAATCATGAGGAAATAGAAAGCTTGAACAGACCCATAACCAGCGAAGAAATTGAATCAGTTATCAAAAATCTCCCAACAAATAGGAGTCCAGGACCAGATGGCTTCCCAGGGGAATTCTACCAGACGTTTAAAGCAGATATAATACCTATCCTTCTCAAGCTATTCCAAAAAATAGAAAGGGAAGGAAGACTTCCAGACTCATTCTATGAAGCCAGTATTACTTTGATTCCTAAACCAGACAGAGACCCAGTAAAAAAAGAGAACTACAGGCCAATATCCCTGATGAATATGGATGCAAAAATTCTCAATAAGATACTAGCAAATCGAATTCAACAGCTTATAAAAAGAATTATTCACCATGATCAAGTGGGATTTATTCCTGGGATGCAGGGCTGGTTCAACATTCGCAAATCAATCAACGTGATACATCACATTAATAACAGAATAGAACCATATGATCCTGTCAATCGATGCAGAAAAGGCATTTGACAAAATTCAGCATCCTTTCTTAATAAAAACCCTCAAGAAAGTCGGGATAGAAGGAACATACTTAAACATCATAAAAGCCATTTATGAAAAGCCCACAGCTAACATCATCCTCAATGGGGAAAAACTGAGAGCTTTTTCCCTGAGATCAGGAACATGACAGGGATGCCCACTCTCACCACTGTTGTTTAACATAGTGTTGGAAGTTCTACCATCAGCAATCAGACAACAAAAGGAAATCAAAGGCATCAAAATTGGCAAAGATGAATTCAAGCTTTTGCTTTTTGCAGATGACATATTATACATGGAAAATCCGATAGACTCCACCAAAGTCTGCTAGAACTGATACATGAATTCAGCACAGTTTCAGGATACAAAATCAATGTACAGAAATCAGTTGCATTCTTATACACTAATAATGAAGCAACAGAAAGACAAATAAAGAAACTGATCCCATTCACAACTGCACCAAGAAGCATAAAATACCTAGGGATAAATCTAACCAAAGATGTAAAAGATCTGTATGCTGAAAACTATAGAAAGCTTATGAAGGAAATTAAAGAAGATATAAAGAAATGGAAAAACATTCCATGCTCACCGATTGGAAGAATGAATATTGTCAAAATGTCAATACTACCCAAAGCTATCTACACGTTCAATGCAACCCCAATCAAAATTGCACCAGAATTCTTCTCGAAGCTAGAACAAGCAATCCTAAAATTCATATGGAACCACAAAAGGCCCCGAACAGCCAAAGTAATTTTGAAGAAGACCAAAGGAGGAGGCATCACAATCCCAGACTTTAGCCTCTACTACAAAGCTGTCATCATCAAGACAGCATGGTATTGGCACAAAAACAGACACATACACCAATGGAATAGAATAGAAACCCCAGAACTAGACCCACAAAAGTATGGCTAACTCATCTTTGACAAAGCAGGAAAGAACATCCAATGGAAAAAAGACAGTCTCTTTAACAAATGGTGCTGGGAGAACTGAACAGCAACATGCAGAAGATTGAAACTAGACCACTTTCTTACACCATTCACAAAAATAAACTCAAAATGGATAAAGGACCTGAATGTGAGACAGAAAACCATCAAAACCCTAGAGAAGAAAGCAGGAAAAGACCTCTCTGACCTCAGTCGTAGCAATTTCTTACTTGACACATCCCCAAAGGCAAGGGAATTAAAAGCAAAAATGAACCTCATGACGATAAAAAGATCATGGGACCTCAGGCAGATAAAAAGCTTCTGCACAGCAAAGGAAACAACCAACAAAACTAAAAAGCAACGAATGGAATGGGAAAAGATATTTGCAAATGACATATCGGACAAAGGGCTAGTATCCAAAATCTATAAAGAGCTCACCAAACTCCACACCCGAAAAATAAATAACCCAGTGAAGAAATGGGCACAAAACATGAATAGACACTTCTCTAAAGAAAACATCCAGATGGCCAACAGGCACATGAAAAGATGCTCAACGTCGCTCCTCATCAGGGACATACAAATCAAAACCACACTCAGATATCACCTCACGCCAGTCAGAGTGGCCAAAACGAACAAATCAGGAAACTATAGATGCTGGAGAGGATGTGGAGAAACAGGAACCCTCTTGCACTGTTGGTGGGAATGCAAATTGGTGTAGCCACTCTGGAAAACAGTGTGGAGGTTCCTCAAAAAATTAAAAATAGACCTACCCTATGACCCAGCAGTAGCACTGCTAGGAATTTACCCAAGGGATATAGGAGTACTGATGCATAGGGGCACTTGTGTCCCAATGTTTATAGCAGCACTCTCAACAATAGCCAAATTATGGGAAGAGCCTAAATGTCCATCAACTGATGAATGGATAAAGAAATTGTGGTTTATATACACAATGGAGTACCACGTGGCAATGAGAAAGAATGAAGTATGGCCCTTTGTAGCAACGTGGATGGAACTGGAGAGTGTGATGCTAAGTGAAATAAGCCATACAGAGAAAGACAGATACCATATGTTTTCACTCTTATATGGATCCTGAGAAACTTAACAGAAACCCATGGAGGAGGGGAAGGAAAAAAAAGAAGAGGTTAGAGTGGGAGAGAGCTGAAGCATAAGACTCTTAAAAACTGAGAACAAACTGAGGGTTGATGGGGGTGGGAGGGAGGGGAGGGTGGGTGATGGGTATTGAGGAGGGCACCTTTTGGGATGAGCACTGGGTGTTGTATGGAAACCAATTTGACAATAAATGTCATATATTGAAAAAATAAATAAAAAAACCAAAATCATATATTTATTACAATTTAAAAGAAAACCAGAAAATTGAACAAGGTCTATGTTCTCAAAGAAAATTTAAAATGTAATCATTTCTGTTATTTTCTTGAAATAAAAGTTTTTAAAAAGTTGTTTTAATATAATTCCTATTCATTGAGAAAATTTTAGAACACTTTGAAGAATGAAAAAAACCATTCTATATCAGGAACACCCAATGACAGCTATTTATTATATGTGATTAGATAGGTTTCTAATTGATATATTCAATGACATAGTGAGAATCATATTATTTACTATTTTTGTGGCTGGCAGTCTAATAACTTTATTAAAATACAATTTACATGTCATATAATTCACTGATTGTGAAAGTATAATTCAGTTGTTTTTAACATATTCACAGCGTTCAAAACTGTCCCCCAGTTCAAATATTAGAACATTTTTATGATCTCAAAAGCAGAGTCAGACCTATCAATACAGAGAACAACTAGTGGATGGATGTCAGAGAGGAGAGTGATGGGGGTTAGGCAAATGGGTGGTAGGGAGGGGAGATACAGGCTTCTAGTTATGGAATGAGTGAGTCACAGAAATAAAAGGCACAGCATAAGGAATATAAGTTGATGATATTGTAATAGCCATGTGTCAGGACAGATGCTAGCTACACTTGTGGTGAAAATATAGCATAATGTGTAAACTTGTCAAATCACTATGCTGTACACCTGAAACTAATGTAACATTGTATGTTAACTATACTCCCCCTCCAAAAAAAAAAGGAAAAAGAAAAAAAGAAGAAACCCTGTACCAATGAGCAGTCACTCCCCTTTTCCTCTCCCTACATGCTATCCCATTATGTTCTACCCAATCTAAGCAATCACTAAACTACTCTCTCTCTCTCTCTCTCTCTCTCTCTCTCTCTCTCTCTCTCTCGACACACACACCCATTCTGGCTATATCATATGAATGGAATCATAAAACAGGTGGCCTTCTGTGTCTGGCTTCTTTCATTTTACACAATGTTTCAAGGTTTATCCATGTTGTAGCCTGTACCAGTATCTAATGGAGTAAGATTCCATTGTAGAAATCAGCCATAGTTTTTAATCCATTCATCAGCTGATAAGCATTTGGGTTGTTTGGACTTTTTGGATGTTATGAATAATGCTGCTGTGAATGTTCATGCACAGTGTTTGTGTGAACCTATGTTTTCATTTACCTTGGGTACTTTTCTAAAAGTGGGATTGCTGAATCATACAGTGACTATATATTTAAGCATTTTGAAGAACTGCCAAATTATTTTCAAAAGTAGTCTCACCATTTTACATCCCATCAGCAATAATATGAGGGTTCCAATTTCTCCAAATCCTTGCCAACATTGTTCACTGTCTGTCTTTTTCATCAGAGCCATTCTAGTGAATGTGAAGTGGAATATTATTGGGATTTCAAGTTGTATTTCCCTAATGACTAATGATATTGAACATCTATGCATGGGTACGTACTGGTCACTTGTATAGCTTCTCTGGGGAAATGTTTATTCAAATCATTTTCTCATTTTTAATTGGTATTTATCTGTTGATTGTTGAATTTTTATGGGTTCATTACATATCCCGAACACAAGTTCCTTATGAGATATATAATTTGCAAATATTTTTATCCAATTCTCGATGTTATCTTTTTAGTTTCTTTATGACATGCTTTGAACTAGAAAAGTTTTTAATTTTTATGAACTATAATATATCTATATGGTGTCATATGGAAACCTATGTTAAAAAAAAAAAAACGTTGCCTAATCTAGGGTGACAGAGATTTACTTCTATGTTTTCATCTCAAATTCTTAGAATTTTAATGCTTACATTTAGGTCTTTGATTCATTATTAGTTGTTTCTTGTATGGTGTGAAGTAGAGGTCTAATTCCATGCTTTTTCACGTATATATCTAGTTGTTCTGGCATCATTTGTTTACAAATAAGAGGCAATTCTTTTCCCCACTGAATTGGTGTTAATTCTTGAATGTCCCAGTAGAGTATAGAAATATTACTCCTAGACAGCATCAATCTCCTCTACCTTATTATTTTTTTTACTTATTGTTTATGCATAGTGTGTCTGTACAGGTTATAAACTCAATAACGCATTGTTTTAGTTATTTATTTTTCTTATTTACCATTTTTGGTTCTTTTTATTCTCCTCTTTGTTCAAGTTACCATCTGGTGTCATTTCCTTATTCCAGTATAGCTTCGTTTTCACCCCACTCCATTGTATTACTGTCAAATGCATTAGATTTGGTTGAGTTTTTTAAATGTGTAATGTTTCTCAATAAAATTTTAAAAGTTTCCATCCATTATTTTTTTGAATAATTTTTGTATCCTTTTTTTTCTCTTTCATCTGCTTCTGGTATTCTCATCATGTGTATGTTGATGGTCTTTTTTTTTTTTAATTTTTTTTTCAACGTTTATTTATTTTTGGGACAGAGAGAGACAGAGCATGAACAGGTGAGGGGCAGAGAGAGAGGGAGACACAGAATCGGAAACAGGCTCCAGGCTCTGAGCCATCAGCCCAGAGCCCGACGCGGGGCTCGAACTCCCAGACCGCGAGATCGTGTATGTTGATGGTCTTAATGATGTCCCACATTTCCCTGAGTTTCTGTTTATTTTTCTACATTAGTTTTTTTTTTTCCTGTTTTCCAGATTGTATTATTTTTATTTAGTTGTGCTTGGGCTTGATGATTCTTTCTTCCATTAGCTTAAAGCTACAATGAGTTTTCTAGTGATTTTTTAAATTTCAGTTCTCATACTTTTCAACTCCAGAATATCCATTTGTTTCTTTTTTATATATAATTCTTGAGTCTTTATTAATATTCACTATTTGATGAATCATTTTTATATCTGCCTTTAATTCTTTAAACATGGTTTCCCTTAATTCTTTGAACATATAATAGCTGTTTTGAAGTTCTTGCTAAGTCCAACATATGAGCCCCTCAAAGGCAGTTTCTATCACCTGCTTTTTCCCCCTTGCATATGAGCCATACTGTTTCTTTTCATATCTCATAATTTTTGTTGAAAACCTGACACTTTCAATGCTGTAGTATAGCAGCTCTGGACGCTGATCAATCTTCCCCTCCTTAGACTTCTTTCTGTGGCTACTGTTTGTGTGTTTATGACTTGGCAGGAATAAATCTGTGAAATCCATTCCTCTGTATTACGTGGCCTCTAATGTGCCAGCTCACTATTTTTCCCTGGTTTTTATCTTTCGCCAGGTCTCCTAAGGTTCTTCCTGGATCCACACAAATCACTTACTGGTCTGACTTCTGCTTAAGTCCTCTGAGCTAGCTAAGTTCTTACTCTTTCCCATTACATGTGTGTGTAGCTTGGAGACTGCTTTCAAAATTCAAAGACTTTAGGATTTTGATTCATTTGTATCCAGTGACTAGAAGCTTGGACTTTCTCTCTACAACCATTTATGTGGGGGAGTCGCCATGGGCATGCACACAATATTCTCTACCACTAGAGGTGTGTGTGTGATTTTCTTTTTAAGCCTGGCTTCTTAGAAGTCATCCATGGGTCACAGTAGCTTATTTTTCCGTCCATGTTTGGTCAGGTTTTTCTTCAGCCCCTTGGGGCACTAAGGCTCAAGGCCCTTGCTAACGATCTGCATGCAACTTGGGGAGTGCCTTCAAGTCTACCCCACTTTTCGCTTTTATTATTCCTGACTGCAACCTAGCATCTGAACCCATGGTGACACATGGTGCCCAGAGGGATCCTCTTGCTCTGGTTCTTTCTGTTAATCTTCTGGTTGATCTGCCCCTTTCCTTGTTGCTATTACTATCATGGAGCTACCAGCCCCCTCTTAATTCTTTACCACCAAGATCTCCATTTTTTTTTTTTTTTTTGGAAGTGCCTTGGCGTAAGCTTTTCTAAGGTCTGTTCTAAGTAAAGTAAGTCTCCTCTGGAAGAACTGTGGAGACCTCCATCCTTATGGCGTGTTTCTCTCCCTGGGAGAAGCCTTGACACCACTGTGACATGTTGGGGTCAGGGAAAGCAGTCTCTTTCTCACCAAGTGATACCTCCACTCTACAAGTGGTCTGTGGCAGTGGGAGGATGGTAGCTGCTGGTTTCCTCAGCTTGTCCCTCCCAGAATGGGATCTCCGATTTATGAATAAATGAGACTGGGGCAACTGGAGCCCAGTGTTCTTAACCTTCGTATCTGGGGTAGATTTCCACCCCTACCACTGAGGGCTAGGTGGCTGGCACAAGGGACCCCAGTCCTCTTGGCCATGCCTGTTTGGAAGAGAGTTTCCAGAGCATAGAGCTGGGGTGAAGGTGGAGAGATGACTGATATCAGTGGCCTGCCCCCCTAGAATTAAACCATAGACCCATACTTAGAATTAGAGAAGGGACAGACTCCATCTTCTTGGCCACACATTCCAGGGTAGAGCTGCCATAGCCTGGAATGGAGGGAGTGGGAGGAATAAGGGGGCAGGCCCTTGCTTAGACAAAACAGACCCTGACTCTTCTCACAGGAACTATTTCATTTTTAAAATAATGTCCTTATGATGTTTTCCAGAGACTTTAAATGGCTTTTGTTGCTGTTTAATTATATTCATGTAAAATGTGCCCAGTGAGATCCTCACACAGTCATTCTGACAGTCCTAGCATGCATATTTTTATAGTCCATAATTGTTATTTTGTTTTCCCCTTTGACAAAATAGCCATATAGGAAAAAACTGTGCTTTGTTTTCTTAAAACTTCAAAATGATTCGGGTTTTATTTATCTTTTAATTTCTCATATTGCTATTAATACTCAATTCTATTTTACTGTGATTAAAAATAATGGTTTTTTTTCCCCTGAAATTAATTTTAGGTCTTTCCTATCATCTAGTGAATGATTATATTTGTTGTTTTGGGGGGCCTGGGGAGTGAAATAAAAGTGGGGAACAAGTTGTCCAAGAAAGAAAAAAGAACACCTAAATTGGAAGACACTCACTATTCAATTAGTCTTTGTGCTGACAGCAGATTTCATCACAAACTAAGAAAATCTCAACAAGGGCTTGCTTTGCTAACAGATCCTAGCCAAGAAGCAGGTCATCTATGAATGACACAGTTTCAATTTTGCCGAAATTTATGGTGTATTAAACAGTGAGAGATAATTTTCTTCCCTGCCATTATTACTATAACACAGAAGCACAGAGCCATGGAAGGGGATCAGAAGAAAGAAAAGCTGTGCATTGACATACAGCTTTTTTTTTTTTTTTAATTTTTTTTTCAACATTTATTTATTTTTGGGACAGAGAGAGACACAGCATGAACGGGGGAGGGGCAGAGAGAGAGGGAGACACAGATACGGAAACAGACTCCAGGCTCTGAGCCATCAGCCCAGAGCCCGATGCGGGGCTCGAACTCCCGGACCGCGAGATCGTGACCTGGCTGAAGTCGGACGCTTAACCGACTGCGCCACCCAGGCGCCCCTGACATACAGCTTTTTGTAGCAGCTGAATTACTCCAGCTGATGATACAAATGTATTTAAGCAGGTGTGCATTATTACTGCCTTATAACATACCAAACAATATTACTGGGCAGTGTGAATTGGTATTAGAATATTCATTATGTCAAGGAGGACATTTATATACTATACTATGAAATGATAAAGAAATACAGCAAGATGGTTATGATGGTGCTAGTTAATAAGTACATTTTGCTGTAAATACAACTTATCATTCAAAGAAGGAAAAGGGGAAGAAGGAGTCAACTCATGGAGCTCTCCAAAAATTGTTTTTTCTTCCCATAATTTTGTGTATTATGAAACGGCATGGCTTCTCCTGGGTTTAGAATTGCCATGCCCTTCAGAAGAACATGGTAGGAGAAACTGGCACTATTTACCTCTGACTGTGTATCCAAAGTCTAGTGTCCCATGTTATTGTTAAGGATGAAAAATCATTTGAACCAGAAGCCTCCCTGGCCAAATTTTTAGGAGAATAGTTTTCTCTTAAGCCAAACAGAGGCATATCACTGAGAGAAAGGAGGAGGATAACCATTTAATTGACAAAGTGCTCCTGGATGTGAATGGGGAAGGCTTGAGATCATCTTTTGTTGTGCATCTAGGATACAACAGAAGGAAATGATTGCCTTTTTGTTTCACAAATTTCAAAATGAGAATCATGAAAGTTGAAAGATTTGCTAAGTTCAGATGATGAATATTGGATGGGAAATATGACATAGAATTGGAAGCTCCCAAACCAGGTAAAAAGAGATTCAGAGCCTAGGCTCAGGGGACCCAACATTCTGAGTAGTATCTTGCCTTCATAGCATGCCTTCATACCCCTTATTCATAGCATGCTAGAAGAACAACAATAAAACTTCACCCTTCTATGACTCAGTTTTGTCACCTCTAAAATGGGGCATATTAATACGGTTCTTATAAGGGTTAAAGAAACATATTTATGTAAAGTTCTTTGAACAATTCTAGGAAAATGGTAGGTACTCAGTAAGTCATAGTTGTAAACATCAGCATCAGCATCACCATAATATGTCATCAGCAACACTAAGACTCCTCCTAACTTGATTAATTAATTAATCTAATGTTTAAAACAAAAGGTTTCAAACATGAAGCAAATATCTCCTAACAGAGTTATACCTAGGGATAGAGTTTCAGACTCATCTTAGAGCAGAATAATTATTATATCTGTCCAAGATTCCCTCTAAATAATCATCTTGGGATCCATAACTCAGTTTAAAATTAAACAACTAGCCCTACAAAATGCCAATGATAAATGAAAATAAAAGGTCTCTTAAAATTGAACAGTCCATTGGCATATTTGACTTTCCTCACAGGACATCAATAGCAAAGAAGGACATAGAAAGAATCCTCATTTTTTGGTTGAGATTTGTTTTTCTCCTTAAGCATAAAATACAATAATAATTAAGGTCTTAAAATACATCTAAAACTATTATCATGCTATACTCTAGAGTTGCCTACATGTAGGGATAAGCATACCTGTCCTTTAAAAAAGAAATATCATACACCCCACATGATTTTATTTCCACCAATGCTTGTTCTGTCAAGTGTTATACAGTATCCTTCATTACCCTCTAACCCACTTAGAAAACACGGTGAAATATTGAAACTGAGTCACAAGTTATACTAATGCTACAAGTTCCAGAATTCCTATGGCAATTTATGACTTGGTCTTTTTGTCCTGGCATTTCCAGGCTTGAGTTTCTGAGGCTTCAATGTGTAGACCAACTGCATCTTTGCTAAACCCCTCTCAGGACCTTCAGAGTCCAAAGAGGCTGAATAGGAACCCAAATCTAGCATATTCCTTAATCTAGGGTTACCTGAGCTAACCTGATTCTATAATATCTTTTAGGGATCTGGGACCACCAGGTCCCAGCACAGGATAGAGGTGACAACATCTACATGTCGTTGATAGAGACAACAACTAAGGTATTCTGCAGCCTTGGGGTCACTGTGCAATTGCTGTGGCTGTGAGCACAGGGTGAGTGTGTGTTTCCTCCTGACCATACGTGGAACATATAGGAAAAAAAGAGTGAGCATGAGGGGCCCTGAGTCTTGCTCAGCAGGACCACCTGAAGAAGTCCAGGAACAAGAAGCTGGAGATGAGCCAAAGGGCTAAAGAAGGAGGTGGAGTGGCTCATATGGAATGACGCTGCATCCATAGTGGAGGTTAAGAACACTACAGTTAGAAGTGGAGGTTAAGAACACTAGTTAAAAGGCCCCAGTGGGGGAGGGGGGGTGGGAACTGATGAAAGTATCATGAAAGCGTCCTACCAGAGAAAGAAGCCAGTCGTCATGTCTTAGAACCAGAGAGTGAGAAGCCAGAATGCTAAGGAATTGCTTCACCAAAGAACTTTCCACTTCCCCACCCCCCCCCATCCTTCTCTTCCCATTTGCCATTCCTTCAGGAATGGCACCTCAAGAAGCCAGCTTTGGGAGCCAACAATGAAATATATAGAGGCCAATTTACAGCCCCTTCTCCCACGACAAGCTTCCAACCTGAAATATGCACAACCAAGAGAAGAGAGAAGACTTGGATGTTACATCAGGTTTGGAGTTTTGAAAAAGGTGAAGGAATAAATATTGTAATAAATAATTGAGAAAATGTTTATGACTTAACACTAACCAAGAGCTCTTTGTCACCTACAACTAAGAAGAAAAGTCACCAGTCTGTAGGAACAGTCACTACAGGGCCAGAGAAGAAATCCCCATTTGATATTTTAAAGGGGCAGTTTGAGACAAAAATAAAATGGCGTTTTGAGTCATGAGTCATATTTGTCCAACAACTAGTCCTATATAGGTCACCGTGCCATTGTTATTTTTTTGTGGGGAGGGGCTTTGTGGGTAGGGCTGGAGCTCCTTACTCCCCCCCTACTCCCTATACCCACTCTTTCCCACTTCACTTTGGTCCCTGAACTGCACCCATAACTCCACCTGGTTTTTCAGAGCACAGTTGAAATGCCAATACTCTGGACAGCTCCACCGACGCTCTTCCACGTTAACACATGTGCCTTCTAAAATCTCATCAATGAAATGACATCTAGCAGTCTATAACTTACAAATGTCTAGGTCTTTCTCTGAAGTTTAGAAATCTAGTTGCTCACTGCTAATATTCACCTGGATATCAGCACCTCAGTCTCATTATCTCCTCTTTAATTTCCTTTTATAATTTGTATCACCCAGGTTTCTATGAGTCATCCTAGAATGTGGAATATACCTTCTCCCTTAACTCTTCTTACCCAATGCAATCTAGCAATAAAGCTTATAAATGTTCTTTTCTAGATGTTCCTAAAATCTGTTCTTTCTTTTCCAGATCATATTCACAGTTCTATTAAGTAATAATCATCCTTTCATAAACTTATTAAAATACCTCCAATATACCTTCTATCTGGCTGTCAGGATGATATGTCTAAGACACAATGTTCACATAACTTGAGAAGTTCCCTACAAGTACCAGTTACAACGAACCATTTTAATTCTTTTTTTAAATGTTTATTTTTAATACAGAGAGAGTGAGCAGGGAAGGTGCATAGGGAGGGGGGAACAGAGGATGTGAAGCAGTCTCAGCGCTGACAGCAGAGAGCCTGATGTGGGGCTCGAACTCCTGAAATGTGAGATCATAATCTGAGCCAAAGTCGGACGCTTAACCGATTGAACCACCCAGGTGCCCCTATTTTAAGTTCTTATATAGTAGGTCTTCATGTATAGTGTGCATGTATATATGTATATACATATATACATACATACATATATATGTATATATATATATATATGTATATATATATATGAATGTATGGGGGGGCTGAGACATCCACAATTTATCATGTTGCTTTACTACATTATCAAGTGACTTTACTGAATTCACCCTTTATGACTCAAAGGTCATTTACTTGCTGAAGATGTTACTAATCCCTCCTCAATCTGCCCTAGATAAATTTATCATCAGATAAATATGTATGATATGTATGGTGTATGTTTTTCATTAATTGTACTTTTAAAAGTTTGCCTACTATGCAAAGTACCTGCCACCATAAACTATCTTTTTCCATTTGCTTTGCTCTGGAAGTCAATTGCTTATCTATGTGTTTCTTGCCATTAAACCTCTTTATTCACATCCATGGTCGATGCACTACCCACACAACAGAGACAAGAAGTCACGTTGTTTTTGTCAGAAAACCTAAATTCCAGATTTATCAAAAACATGGATGCTCTGGCAATTCTGGTAAAAGAGAATTAAGTGAGAATTTCATGCCCATTAAATGTGCAAACTATGACAGGCCAAGCAGATCTACTAATTTGATGTTTGCCTTTTGAGATTAACTAGTTGACTGAATTGTGTGTGTACCAATTAAATTTTTTTATTTAAAAATTTTTTAACTTTATTTATTTTTGAGAGAGAGAGAGAAAAAAAGAGACCATGAGCACAAGCAGGGAAGAGGCAGAGAAAGAGGGAGAATAAGAATCCCAAGCAGGCTCTGCACTGCCAGCATAAAGCCAACGCAGGGCTCAAGCTCATGAACCATGAGATCATGACCTGAGCCAAAATCAAGAGTCAGATGCTTAACCGACTAAGCCACCCAGGTGCCCCTTATACACCATAATTTGCAAGTTGTTTACTACTAAAAGGACTTATGTATAATTAACTGTAAAATGGGGGCACCCAGCAACAAGATGACCAGGATATTACATGACCAGAGCTTCCCCTTGTAGAAGTCAAATCTGGCAGTGATATATAGACGAGTTCAAGAGGAGATGACCCTAGAGGTCAGAAGACCAGTTGCGATGACCTGAAACCAGGAAAGATGGCATTGGTCATGGTCTCCATGGATGTGGAATTCACCAGACATGTGACCCTCTGCCAACGAGCATTCTTTGGGTAGCACGATTTACAATGACATATTGAGTTCTCATTCTAGTCATGACGGTTGTGACTTAACAGAACTCAGAAAACCTAACTGAGCGCAGCCTCCGTTCTCTTTCTTGCCGTGCTCCTTTGATCTCATTTGAGGCTTTTCCTCAGAAGCACACACTTACAATAATGCCAAATCAGTAGGTAATCCACACGTAAAATAAAACATCTAAATCTGATACCTAAGATGATTTCTTTTCTAAAAGGGCAAAAAGGAAAACTCCGCAGTCCTGTCAGTCCTCTGTTAATGAGCACAGAATTCACTGCTCTAGGTTCTGTAAACCTCATTTAGATGTGTCAGCAAGAGTCAGAGCTATAATAAAGGTCTGAAACAGGAACAATAATTAAGAAGGCTCAATGCCAATTCCTTTTCATCTTTAACTGCTGCCTACAGTTCGTACACAACAAATACTAAAAGGTCATCAGATCACATTTTATAATGAGTGCATATTTATCTTTCCAAATTTTTTCATCTATAACAAAGGTAGCAATAATGGGCTGAACAGAATGGGATTTGGCCATGGGGAACAGAAATAGCCCAGGACAGAAAGTAAAAGTCCAAATGCAAGGCCACATGGCACAGACTATACTCTTAAAATCCCTTTAGGATCACACCCGCAAGAGGAAGTTTAGGTATCATTTTGAGGAAATACTCTTTTAATATCAGGAATCAAGACATAATGTTTATATCCCACTTCTGTCACTTTCTGGCTGTGGAAACTTTAAAAAGTACTTATTCTCTCAGAGCCTGGGTTTTCTCATCTACAAATGGGGGGGGGGGGGGGGAATATGCATTGACCATTGCCCTAGCATGTATCTCCTGGGTTGATCAAATGAATTAATTCATATGAAAGTGTTTTTACCTCACATGCACTCTGCTAACCAATAACATGTCGTTCTTGCTCATCCCTTCTCAAGCCTTCTTTTTTTTCTCATTACAAAATGGTTTTTATTGCGTGATAGGGGATAAATTTGACATTCATTCTTCAGTGGAGAAGAGTACTTGGACTGGTTCATCCAGTGCCTCTGTTGTGATTCAGGATGAACATGTGTGAAATCATCTACGTGGACAGTCACTATTACTGGTCGCTCATAGTTGTGGTTACTACTGAGTTATTAGTAGAGGTATTAAGCACAAAACCTGGAAAGCTGACATGGCTATCACCATCTCACCCAAATTAATGAAAAGGTAGACAGCTTCCGTCTATTTTATAATCAAAACTGCCTTCTCTGAACTGAGTCCAAACCCTTCAAACCACTTACCATCTCTCACATGAGCTACTTCTTCATCCTCGTGCCTTCTCGGTCATTCCCCAGCTGGTATCCCAAAGCGGTATTTTCAAAAACTAAGTCAGCACACCCCCCTCCACTCATTCCAGTGATACTTGCAGAAGCCCCAGGGCATCGCCCCTTGTCCCTTCTACCTCTCTCTTCATCTCCTTCAATGTTCCCCATCTTTCACTTGGGACCATGCCCGGTAACCTTCAGTGTGCTGAACAATCCCCAGCTTAAAGGTGTCTGCTCTGTTCCTTCTTCCTGAAATACTCTTTCCCAATCTCCCTGCCAGTATCAGCCTCTGAGAGGTACCCGTCATGACTCTGTCTGGAGGAGTGCTTGCCACCTGCTGTTCCCCATCAATTCCTTGTGTGTTCCTTTCAAAGAAATTAAATCCGCAAATAGCATCCATGCTTATTTATGTTCTTTCTCCCATACTGGAATGTGAGTCTCATGAGGGCAGGCACCTCGCCCGCATTATTCACCATGACCTAGAATTAATGATCGGCATGTAACAGTCATGTCGTAACTGTGGAGAGTGAATTCCAAATCAGAAGTACATGGGAAATGCTCTCTTAACATTTTAACACGTATATCAATGTTAATGGAAAAACAAAGACCTCTATACAAAAAAGGTCTGAGAAAGAGCTGAACATTATAAAACTGCATTCTGTTTTATATATAGGTGTCCACATAAAACAAATGGAACTGGGTGAAAAACAGAAAGAACTGTGAAGATAAATGATTCCTAATATGAAGTTGGAGTAAGATGCTAATCTGTTTACGACAACTGCCATTGCTACTTCTACTCTGTAGAAAGAGCATTAACAGTTGTGTCACATATAAGTGTCGGCCATTACTACTAAAATCACCATCATTATGATCATCATCAATAGTACAAGTACTGCTACTCCTACAACATGTGAACATCTACCAAATACCTAATGTGTGGAAAGTATCTGCGAAGTTTTGCAAGTATTATCTCATTTAAAAACCAGAAAAAAAATCCTAGGAGGTAAGCATCTTACAGAAAGAATGGAAGTGACTTTCTTTCATTGGTCAGTGAGTGGTCAGCACCTGGACTGAGAGGTGACTGATACTGAAGTCATCTTGACCATGCCAAGAAATGCCCTTGTGTGTGGAAAAGCATTAGCATCATGCCATGAAATTGCGGGTGATCCTCCTGTCATGTAAAACGGAGATCTGGTTCCAACTCTGGACATGCACACAACATAGTGAATTATATATAAGTTCTCTCAGCATTTGTGAATAGCGACGGCTGGAAAGTGGTCCCATCAGGTAAAGAAATGGGCAGACCACAAATAAAATCATGCCCCATGCTTCCAAAGCACAGTTTTAGTTCCCCAAGTATGTTTCTAGGGTAAAAATAAGTTTTCATTTCATTTTGATACCACAAATAGCATTGAATGAAAAACTGCCTCCCCATAATGTCCTTACCATAATTACATTATTTTAGGAGGGAATTGTATGTTTCCCCTGGTGCAGATGTGTATTTTCTTACTTTGTAGTGGCAATCTCAACAAAGATATTATAAAATTCTGGCTTTAGAGAAAGGTGGTAAGATTTCCCAAATGGCCCCTAAACTTGCCTTGTGGTGGTTTTATTTGGTCCTGGATACTCTGGGATTTTCTACTTCTCAGCTGCTCTGTTAACATGCACATTTGGTTCACTCCCACTAAAGGGGCTGCTGAGCCTTTGAAAGGCAAGCATCTGGCGTAACAAGGACTATGGCGCATTTCAGTCACAATGCCCTATGGCCACTGACACATTTTCACAGTCATAGGACTCACCATTAAAGTAGATGCTGATGGGGTTATCAAGAGAGGGTTTGACAGAAACCAAAAATTTTTAAACTGTCTCATTGAAGTAAAACAAATACCAGAAAGGTGCATATATCATAAATGCACAGCCTGCCGGACACTTCATAAAGTGAAGATACCCATGTAACTAACACCCAGGTTGAGAACCAGAACTTGATCTGCACCCCTCAGAAGCTCCCCGTTGTAAATTCTTCCAGTCTTCTCTACCCTTCAAGGAAAGTCACTATTCTGATTTCTAACATCTTGGATTCGTTTTTGCCTTTTTAAACTTTATGTACAATATGTATTCTCTCATGCTCTCACTATTGTGCGTGAGATTGGGATTAATCCATGCACTGGTGCATATCGATGTGGTCCGGAATGCTAGATTCTTAGGAGCTGAAAGTCTAACAATGAAAATGAGGATTCTACAGATGACTCATTTCATTGTCATAACTCAGTTGGTTATTTTCAGTCAAGAAAAATCTATGCCATTTCCCCTTCCCATTATAGATTAGTAACCTCTGCCCTTGCTGATCGGAAACATGAGTATTCTTTTCAATGTATGCTAAGGTTTTTGACATTTTGTGTCCCTTGAAAATCCATATGTTGAAATCCTAACCCTTGGTGTGATGGTGTTAGAAGGTGTAGACTTGGAGATGATTAGGTCACGAGGGTGGAGCCCTCCGGAATGGGATTAGTATAGTATTTATAGTATTATTAGTATATTTATAGTATTTATTAGTATAGTATTTATAATAGAGACCTCCCAGCTCCCCTGGCCCTTCCACCATGCAGGGATGCAGCGTGAAGGCAGCCATCTACAAGGGAGGGAGCAGGTCCTTACCACGCACCTGACCATGCTGACACCTGATCTTGAACTTCTAGCCTCCAGAACTATGAGAAATACATTTCTGTTGTTTACAAGCAAGGAAGTCTATAGAAACCTTAACGAAGACAATGGTTAGAGATATATCTGGGCCTGTGTTCCTATCTTTCACTCTCCTAGCAAGCAGCTGACAAGAACAAATATGGACCAAATACTGGCCTTTACTAGAGATGTCGTGTATATTTTTCTATTTTCAAGGGCTGCTAAAAATGGAAATGTGTGCAATTTCCCCTTAAATGTCAATGATCTTCAGGCCACAGATGGAAATAGTGGGTTTTCTCTCAGCCTTGTTGTAAGTCATTTGCTAATGTGTAAATCTGGAAGTCCTTTGAGGGTATCAGAAATGCACATTATGCCCCTGAGTGACCCATTTCTACATATGGATCTCTGTTTGAGCTAAAATGTACCAGAGATCAAGGCGAAAGAAACATACTCAACTAGAGCATGTTGTAGTGATTTCACAGCTGCAGCTGCTCAAGAGCACAAATTATTCCAGCTAAGGCTGGCATTAATCTAATCTCAAAATCCTTGCTTCGGTTCAGCCTATTTACAAAAGCATCACAATTCCAAGATTGCTTTCAGCCAATTTGCCCCACTTAGTGAAAAACCATGTCTCTTTTGGGGGGATCTGTTCCACCTGAAATTCAGAAGTCATGCTCATCTAAAGACCTTCATTTTGGAAGGTTCTAAGCCGGTCTGCGGCTTTGCAAATATATGCAAAAGATTTGGGTAGCTCTTTCAACTAGGTCTAAGCTGTATTTTGGAAATAAATGTAGAAGCATTCACAAATGTTCACTGTCCCTTGATACAAACAAGTGAAAAATGATTGTTCTTTGAAGTCAAGTGATATTTTGATGTAGATTTTCACTCTGACTTGTGAGAAACAGACCTTGGCAATACAAAAGAGGGTGCATTTACATACTGCTTCCAGCAAATTCTTGAGAATGAAAAATCACCATAAGAATATAAAACATGCAGACCACAGACCTATCATAAGCACTGCAATCAAATAGACTGTGCAGCAATCCATACAGAAGTAAAATATGCATAATGCATTTCAGAGAGAGAGATCTCTGGTCATGCCTCCAAATGGCCAAATGAACCAGACTGCTTGACATTTTCCATACATATTCCACTTCGGTGTCTTTTCCAATGCTTCTTCCTCTAGCTAGATTTTTTCCTCCCCTTTTCTCTAGGATTCTATATCCTACCCATAAATTAAGGACTACTATTCCACATACTTCCTCTGATCCTCACTAAATGATCACATTATTAAACAATGTTACTCCTCAACAATTGTAACAATAACTGCTATGGTCTGAATGTTTATGTTCTCTCAAAATTCTGATGTTGAAATCCAAATACTCACATGATGGTATTAGGAGGTGGGGCCTTTGGGAGGTGCTCAGGTCTACAGAAGTGGACACTTCAAAAATGGGATTCATGATATTACAAAAGGCACCCCACAGAGCCCCCCAGCACCCTCTGCCATGTGAAATACAAGCAAAAATCTGAAACCTGGAAGAGGGTCCCCATCCAACATGCTGGCATTCTGATCTTGAAATCCCAATCTCCAGAAATGTGAGAAATAGATTTCCGTGGCTTATAAGCTACCCAGTTTGTGGAATTTTGTGATAGCAGCCCAAATGGACTAAGACAATAACTAAAACAACAGTAGTAACAATAGAAGCTTCCTTTTTTTTTTTTTTGGTTGCTTATATTTCTGGAATTTCATGTCATTTATAGTAATTCTCACAATGTCCTAAAACAGACTTTATGATCCTTCTGTTACACAAAAGGAAAGTGAAGCCATGAAAGGTTAAGTAACATGCCTTAGGTCACACAGCAAATATACATCATCACACATGTCTGCCTGACTCCAAAGCTCACATTCTGTCTCGGGTGCTGTACTGATCGTTATAGAAAATGTCTGGGGGTGCCTGGGTGGCTCAGTTGGCTAAGCTTTCAATTTCGGCTTAGGTCATGATCTCACCATTCGTTTGTGAGTTAGAGCCTTGCATTGGGCTCTGTGCTGACAGCTCAGAGCCTGAAGCCTGTTTCGGATTTTGTACCTCCCTCTTTCTCTGTCCCTCCCCTGCTCGCACTCTATCTCTCTCAAAAATAAACATTAAAAAAAAGGAAAGAAAGAAAATGTCTGAACACATTTCAGGAGGCAAGGTCTCAAGTTGTACCTGGGTACGGCGCCTCTTAACTTGGAAACATCAGGTGGATTTGGCCCTTTCATCTTTTAAAAAAAGAAATATTGCAAACCGCACACACTATCACTGCATTAACCAAACAGTTGAAATGCTATTACAAACATAGCATATGAGTAGATGCTTCATGTTGGCCATCAACTGCTAATCATGCAGGAAATGATTTGATCAGTGTTTCAATACTGCTACATTTATTGTCTTCTCCAGGTCCTCCCTTGCCCCTTCTTTCCATGTCTGTACATGCGTGAATACATGGGTGTGATTTTTTTTTCTACAATGACTTAACATCCAGTAATTTTCATTTTTATCTGAGACTTGGTTTCCTCTGTGAAATACCTTATAGTCTATTCTTCTGCACATTTTTCTGTTCATTTTTCTGTAGGAGAAGAAAGAGGCATGTCGGCTGCTGCTTCCACAGATCTCGATGCCTCCAATATATCTTTACATACGCTTCTCCATCTTGAACAGTTTGTGCTTGGCACGGCTTCAGCTGCAGCTGCCCATCCCATCCGGTTTCCTCTGGTGACCACTTTGCCCAGTCCTTTTTCAATCCATTAGTTGACTTCAGGGAGCAACACTAAAAGCATTCCCTTGGAGTGTGGAGTGGTTCTGAAGTTCACCTTTTAACCAACTCTCTGAACAATGCAATTTTCTATTCATTTTCCCTCCAGAAATCAAGTTATTTTAGAGAGAAACAACTAGCTTCCTGGCAGAGGACTTCCTTGGCTATTCTCTCCAAAATGAAACAAACTCAGATTCTAATTTGTGTCCTAACTTCCTTACCTTAAAGATTATTGTCCCCTCAGTGGTTCCTGAACTGTCCTTGAAAGGTGTTGATGAATCATCTCTGAGGATGAAGCATTTGGTTTTTAACTCTTTGGAACTGAAGCCTGTGTTATAGAAAGTCATAGTAAATAAAAGGTTAGTCAAACTTCAGGTAAGTCAAAGAAAAATAATTGTTTTCTGCATTGTTAGGAAATTTCAGATTCTGACCTAAATACAATGGATTGAGTGTGAAGGGGAGCAAATTATGTCACCCTAGAAATTCCTCTTTGGCATACTGATTACTTTAAACTGGCTATTTTTAAGAAATGGTAAACATGGGAAAAGGTCTGAAAACCAAATAGAATGACCCTTTTGTATGAGTAATTTATATGGGAAATCTCCATTTGTAAGGGTGTCTGCCTGGCGATGCCGAGAAAGATGAATCAAAATGTCTAGAAACTGTTACCGATGAAGAAGGCATGGGCTTGAATCTTCCAAACAATTTTACTCTTGTTTACTGTACTTTTCTTGGTAGCCTTCTGTAACAGACTCCCCACCCCAAACATCTTTCAGCTTTAGCTGAAGATGGTATTTAAAATGATGGCTTTGGCCATTTGGGGGAGTTACTCAGTTTCCCTGGGTCCCTCCCATAGATACAAGAGGTAGACATGTTGAATTTTCGTTTATCTCCTGTTAATCTGTCTTATCTCAATTTAATTATTAGACTAGCTAAAGAACCTAGAAGGAAAATGTTTCTATCCCAACAAATGTCAGATTCATTTGAAATGTATTGTCCCTGAACCATCAATAAGCACAGCCTGGTTTATTATGCCATAAACAATATTTTGAATGGAAAATTAGCTTGTATCTTCAGGGACTTGAAAAATAAAGCTGTGTTATGATACTGAACAGAATTAAAGAGCAAATTCAATGAAATGAAAGAACAAGTCTGACCTCCAATTCAGGTAGTAGATTATTCAAGTATCTGCGGTTAGAATAAACCACACAAAACAAGGTGAGAGGACATAATAGCAGATCTTATCACTTGGATCTTGGTTAAGCACAGAGCCGTGATTATTACAGACAGATAGACCTTCCATGTTTCAGATGATTAAAAACAATTTTGAAGCTCAATGAACAATGTGAATAACTCCACAAAAGGGAATATTATTTTGAATACAATAAAGGATTCAATGAATTGTTCAATGGTTTTTGACAAAACATCATTTCTGATGATTAGTGGAGCATGAGCTAGGCATGAAAGAGAAAAAAAAGAAAACTTTACCTAACTCATCCAAAATATCATGTTCCTTAGACATTTATTGCTTCATATCACTTTAAAGCAAAGAAACTATTGTTCGGAAAACGCCTGCACTTGAAAATTGCTATTCAACTTGTTAGGATGACCAATGTTATTACTGAGAAAACAACTTTCTTGAAAACAAGTTCACACTGGGAAGAAAATGATGCAGAATTCTGAAACTGGCTGGTTTAACCCCAGAGATGTTAGTTGAGCCACAGTCTACAGTGAAAGGAAATTTCTGTTGTGTCCATTTGGAAACTGTTATTTTTCTTAATGATGATTTAACAATCAACACCTCATTCTGTGAGTAGCAACTGTTTAATACAGGGCTTTGTGTGCCTTGAGTTTTCGCCACTGCACTGTATTACACCTGGGTCATTTGAATTGCAGCTGGAAAAGAAGAAATCAGTTGGTTTCCTCAATTAATTTTGCCTGTGCATGGCTTCCCGAGGAAAACTAATGCTCTTCCAGCTTATCTAAATAAAGGCTGGTCAACATTGCACATTGTGCTCAACACCACATGCTGAGAAAAATAGGACTTGTGAGTCTTAACAAATAAGAAAACCCTATCAAACAGTTGTCTGACAGTTTCAAAGGAATGTTTTTGAGATATTCAAAAGCTTCATGACACATTCTAAGAAATTTGATGGACCCAGTCACTGTGTCATGGCAACAGTGGATTCCACCTCAACTGCCACAATTGTGTGCTCTACACATTCTTCGTTAAGAAGTATGTTTATATTTAAAAAACCCAAAGGTCTAGAACAAAATTTAAATGAAAATTTAAAAATCCATGGAGCTGAAGAGGTTTCCCCTTTCTTTCTTTTCTTTCTTTCTTTCTTTCTTTCTTTCTTTCTTTCTTTCTCTCTCTCTCTCTCTCTCCCTCCCTCCCTCTCTCTCTTTTCTTTCTTTCTTTCTTTCTTTCTTTCTTTCTTTCTTTCTTTCTTTCTTTCTCTTTCTTTCTTTCTTTCCTTCTTCTTTTTCTTTCTTTCCTTCCTTCCTTCCTTCCTTCCTTCCTTCCTTCCTTCCTTCCTTCCCACTGGGAGGATTTGCTGGAAGAAGGCAACGTTTGAAATACCTGGGAGAATATAATCAGAATTTTTAAGTGTGATTAACCAGGGGCTCCTCAGTGGCTTAGTCAGTTGAGCATCTGACTTTGGCTCAGGTCATGATCTCGCGGTTTGTGAGTTCCAACCCTGCGTAGGGCTCTGTACTGACAGCTGGGAGCCTGAGGCCTGCTTCAGTTTGTGTCTCCCTCTCTCTCTCTGCTGCTCCCTGCTGGCACTCGCTCTCTTTCTCTCTCCCCCTCTCTCTCTCTCTCACTCAAAAATAAATAAACATTAAAAAAATTTGAATGTGATTAACCAAAATCTCCTGCATTTGCAAACATTAGATGCTACTGAGGAAGTCAGCTACTCCGTAAACAGGAAAACTGTCACAATATCCACATCAAAGAGAAAAGCTTTAAATAAATTTTCTCAGTGAAATTACATGCATTTCAACTTCCTTGTCATTTTCCCCCTATACATTAAAAAACAAAACTAGCATGTCACCAAGGCTTAGAATCCCTTTACCAAAAGGTATTTTGCAATGAAAGAAAAAATATTTTCCATTAATATAATTTGTTGAAAAAATTATTCTCTCCCTTTAAAAATAACAACTCTATGCAATCTAGATTTCTCATTAATTTTATAAAGTAAATGAGCAAGGTTAGAATTGATTGGGGGGAAAAATGAAAGTTTACAAAAAATATCTTTTTTTTCAGAACAGTTAACCACTTTTGCTTTTTTAAAGAAAATTTGGCAAATATTGATGTATTCCCTTTGTAATAAACTACATATGTAAACACGCTGTTCAGTTAGTATTTATTTCAGCACCCTTATCTCTATAATTATATAGCATCATTAAATGATACTAGAGGTTTTTTCTAATATGCTGTTATCTTTGAAAAACTCTAAATGATTTCCAAATACATTAACTATATCCTGTTTAAAATACAACAGTAATATGTAATTTGGTATAAACGAATAAGGATTCTACCATTTTCTCTTTTGAAATCACAAATGAGAGAAATAGAAAACAATTATTTTTTAATGAAGTATTTAAATTATTTCTCATAGTTGTTCATCTGCAACAATTATTATTTTAAGGGTCAAAACTCAAAATTATCATCTGAATGAAATAAATTCATATTAAAACACTTAGCATAGCCCCAGAAATATAGTAAATATTTAAGATATTAAAACTTCCCTCACTTCTCATCTCTATATGCGCAGAAATAATGTCCCTTTGTATGCCCCCAAATTCTGGCATGCACACAATGCATAACATACAAAACGTACTGAACGAATATTTGAGTTGTCCCTAGGCATCAGGCACCACCTAAAGTTCTAGGGATATAGACAGGGAAGAAAAACAATGTCTGCCTTTAATAAGTCTTGCTTGTTGCCACATTTTGGGTATGGACACCATTCAATGATGCCACAAATCTAATGTGCATCACATGAGAGTTAGAATCTAACCTCTATCAGTATTCAGGTTTTAAAAATTGTACTAAAATAATACACACATTAATCTCAGTTCATCTTAGTCTGATTAATCAGTATGACTGACTGAGAGGAAACTTCGAGAAATATAGCTACCTAAGGAAATTGTACAATAGTAGGTGAACCTTACAAAATGCTTATAACCTAATTATAATGAAAGTTATTGGGCAATATTGTTTTGAAGACTATCATAGATTCTTTAAGATTTTTCATACAACTTGTGATATACTTTATTCAAGTTAGAAATACATCTTTAAATGTTCACTCCTTGTATTCATCAAATCTTTGAGTTTAAGCATCAAGCAGTATATTAGGGTTCTCCAAAGTAAAAGCACCAATAGGGTGTGTGTGTGTGTGTGTGTGTGTGTGTGTGTGTGAGAGAGAGAGAGAGAGAGAGAGAGAGAGAGAGAGAAAAGAGAGAAGAGACAAAGAGAGAGAAGAGAGAAAAGATTTATTATAAGGAATTGGCTCATGTGATTATAGAAGCAAAAAGTGCCAGGATGTGTAGTCAGCGAGCTAGAGGTCCAGGAGAACCAATGGTCCAGTTGCACTATGAACTATGGCAATATCAAGAACGAAGAAGATCTGGTATTTCAGTTTGAGTTTGAAAGCAGGAAAAAAACTAATGTTCCAGGTGGAAAGCAGTGAGGCAGAAGGAGTTCCCTTCTACTCATGGGAGGGTCAGCCATTTTGTTCCATTCGGACCTTCAGCCTATTTGGATGAAGCCACTCACATTAGGGAAGGAGATTTGCTTTACTCAGTCTACTAATTCAAATCTTAATCTCACCCAGAAATACCCTAACAGACACACTCGGAATAATGTTTGATCAAGTGTCTGGGAAACTCATTGCCCAGTCAAGTCAACACATAAAATTAACCATTATAATCAATCTCTTACTCTATTTCTCAAGTTCCATTCTTTAGCTCTACCCCTACTCTCTCACTTGTAATAAGCAATCAGGTGATTAAATTTCAAGGATGGGATCTGAAGCTAGTAGAGTTTTCACTATGTCTAGTTAAATGCGAGACATCTGGAATAGGTTTTTAAATGTCATTTCTAGTCTTTGAAATAATTTTGTATGAAACGCGTTAAAATAATTGCCCTCAGATACCAAACATTGGACTAAAATATGCTGATGACCTATTTGTAAAGGCCTTTTTGCCTCAATCCAAAAGTTTCATCAATGGATGAGAAAAAAGTTGATGGCAGTTTTCAAAGAATGCCTGGTTGGCCTTCACACACATCAGTGCTGAAGAGGTTGCCTTGGGTACTTGGGTAGCCATTTATATTCTTCATGAATATTTGTAATCCATCCTTTCCCCTGTACTTATGCAATCACATCTGATTGTGCCAGTAGATTCAATCTGTTGGTCTGTCAGTAACCAATCATATTCTTTCTTGACAACTGTAACTAAAAGTAAGACGGTATAGTAAACTGTGTTCTTGAAAAGAAAGATCTTGGGGCGCCTGGGTGGCGCAGTCGGTTAAGCGTCCGACTTCAGCCAGGTCACGATCTCGCGGTCCGGGAGTTCGAGCCCCGCGTCGGGCTCTGGGCTGATGGCTCAGAGCCTGGAGCTTGTTTCCGATTCTGTGTCTCCCTCTCTCTCTGCCCCTCCCCCGTTCATGCTCTGTCTCTCTCTCTGTCCCACAAATAAACATTGAAAAAAAAATTAAAAAAAAAAAAAGAAAAAAAGAAAAGAAAGATCTTGAAGACTAGAAACCAAGTGGTTTTTTCATGACCAATAGCAAAGAAATAGCAAGGTGCCTCCAGGAAGAAGCTAAGCTCCTTACTTTTCAGCCTAATTCTGGAAACCCAGACTAGTGCTAATTCCCTAGTTATGTATTCATCTAGTTTATGTGCCATATAAATATGCATAACCTCTTTAGTGAATCATTTAATATTTTCAATCTTTCTTGTTCACACTTGAATCCCCATCTAGCACCCAACTGAGGGCAATGGTGGTGGTCTACCAATATTTGGTAAATGGATGAGTGATAAATAATAAATACTCGGCTTACTGACAGATATGAAAAAAGCAGAAATGAGATAAAATGTGGACACGTAAGGGTCAGCCTTGATCCCTGAGCTTCCTGGTTCCCTGGGCACAAGTTTCTCATAAGCCTAGATGCATCTTATTAAGATATTATTCTCTATCCATTAAATAACAAAACTTCACTAGGTTGGGTTTGTTTCTATGCCTTAAAATAACATTCCATGGCTAAGATAGTACGTTATCCAGGAATCAGGGTTTACAGAATGTGACCAATTACTATAGATGCCTCATTTTTTCTCTATAAGAAAAAAATAAGCAGTCAGAAAGGACCAAAGGTCAGCAGGCAAATACTTGCCTTTCCTCTAGGAAAATCTGGTATATATCCGAAAATTATTGATTTTTTTCTCCCCTCGAGCAAGAACACTATCAGGATAGTAAAATTTAAATAAAGAAAAAAGAGATAAACTCCTGCAAATTTACTTAACATTTTCTAATTTAATGGTTTCAAGGCAGTTATGAAACACTTTTAAATGAAACATCACTGGAATCCAGACACAGTGAAGGATTATTTTAGAAAAAAAATTTTTAAGTTTACTTATTTATTTTGAGAGAGAGCAAGAGAGAGAGAGAGAGAGAGAGAGAGAGAGAGTGCATGAGTGGGGGAGGAGTAGAGAGAAAGGGAGAAACAGAATCGCAAGCAGGTTCTGCACCATCAGCACAGAGTCCAACGTGGGGCTCAAACCCCTGAACTGTGAGATCATGATATGAGCTGAGATCAAGAGTCGGGATGCTTAACTGACTGAGCCACCCAGGTGTCTCCACCAATTTAGAAAAATTTTTAATGTCAAAAATCTTCTTTCCTAGATGTGGATTACCCAAAGCAGTCATTCAGTCATTTATACAGGTAAATCTCTCCCATTTTATTATGCAGTACATTTTCATGGAGTCAGAGCTCACAAATATTAAAGGAAGAGCACTGAAATGGGGTAAAAACTGTACATCTTCACAAATACAGGAAAACAAGGTCAAACATCAGAATTATGGGAAGAGGCAACAAACAAACAAAAAAAAACCCTTCTATACTCTGCTTCTACATCTACTCCTTCAAATATGATGTAATAAGGGTTAAAACATCTGACAGCATGGTTTCCTGGAAATGAATTAAAAATGCCCAAAACTACTCTAATTCAACATAATATAAAAAAAAAAACAATAATCCATTGAGAAAATCAGTTTTAATCCAATTTTTCAAATTACTTTAGTTAGTAGGAATTTTTTTTTACTTTCACAGAAAAACAAATACATTTCCTGCTAGCATATGTATACCTTTTTTTAAAACAATAAATTAATTTATGCTTAGAGATCTCTAGAAGAAACAAACTATAAAATGCCTATTCAAAGACTATATACCCTCATATCGAACCAAAGTTAACAACAATATTTGGCAAGGAGAAGCTATGTTTTGAAGTATAATACTAAATATGCTATGCAAGAGTGTGTATTGTGTGTGTATTTATGTGTTTATTGTGCCCTATTAGTCTGTATTATGTTGCCTGAAATACCTAAGCATCTTAAAAGCCCATTAAGGAAGTGAGTGCCTTAATGCATCAAGCCCATTATTAATTATTTTCATACTTTATTTACAACCAAGAAGCATATATGTTTTGTAATATAGTTAGGCTAGTGCTTCACATAATTTCATTAAAGTTAGTTCCCAGTAAAACATATTATATTGAGTTTTAAAAGCTGTTAGAAAAATATTCATAGGCACTAGAGACATTAGATTATTTCTTTCCTTTAGTATTACCCTGCATGCAGTTAAGATGAAGAGATATTAGAATTGCTACTCTATCACAGTGTATTAGGTTTGTTACAGTGAAAGATATGAGGTCTAACACATTCTGGGAAATACATAAATCCTGCTCTAACAGTAAGGTGGTACATTAGGGAACTATAAATGCATCATTTTATACTATGTGCAATATTCAAATGAGAAGTATATCAAGCTTACATAGATCTATCCTTATGAGAAACTCAACAGACACAGAAATAGTTGGAGCCATATCCTCCCAGCGTCTAACGCATTCACTAAAGGCTGATACTACATAAATTGCATCATCTGTGCAGAATCATTAGTACGGCATTTAGTACATGGCAACCATAATATTGCGAGAGGACTCGGAAAACAGTTAATACACCTTTCAAATGTTCTTTTGTTTTGTTTCGAACTGTTTGTTTTGTTCTTAAACAAGGGGATATTTTATAAGCCAGAAGAATCTGATCAGCTCCTTATCTAAATAACTTTTCAATTATCCAAAGCCCCTTCTAGAGTAGTATTAACAGTATTAATTTTCTTGTTTCATGATCTCTATTCCTTAACTCATTAATTTTTTCAATTTTACTTTAACTTTATAATCATTTTTGGTCTATCACGGTGAGTGGTCAGCTACTCAAATACACAGTCTCTGTTTTCCTTTGTCTCTAAGATGACGTTAAGACTCAGGACACATTTTTTAAAGTGGTATCATCGAATATTATGTACTTCGTACATGAGCACGTAACTTTAGAAGTCATACTTAACAGAGAGTCAGTTCTGTGGAATGTGCATTTTCTTTAATATATATGTAGTGAGAAATTTATTTGCCTGCAATGATATTGGCTAAAGTAAACTAGTGAACTAGGCCTGGCCCATAATATGTCATGGTGAACCACACAAGGCTGAAAAACTAATTTAACTAATCAAAATCCCTAAGCTACCTAAAGAATAATGCTTAGGGACATTATTCTTGACATTAATGTGGTATTTATTTTACTCTTGAGAATGTGAATTTTAGTTTTTACTCAAATTCAACAACAATCATTTGGACATGGCTTTAGATGTATTTCAAAAGAGAAAAGCCTTTCCACTATAATGACTCAGTATGTGTGCACACTCACAATTGTACTAACTTATTAGACATTGTCAGATTGGATAACAGATTAATTGAATTTTGCAATGCTTCTCTTTTCCATGTGCAGGCTTTTAGTCAAAACAACTGGGATTCAAAAAAAGAAGGGTTTTTTTGTGTGTGGAAATTACAATAAGAAGAAAATTTCTAGTTAGAATGTAGAAACAGACACAGGTAAATTTTATAAGCCCCTCCAAGCTCATGAAAGTATTTTTTCTTTGCCCTTGGGCATTTTGAAAGCATTCACTACTCTAATACTAAATTTGATATATGAGATATATTTATCTCAGTTCAATAGAAAGTCTAATAGAAGATACTAGCAAATTTGCTCTTAACACCTAAAAATGTATTTTAAATTATTTTAAAATTGCATTTTGCAAAGTAGATTTTGTTTTCTGCAAAGTAGCCTAGAACCTTTATCCAAGGCTTATTTTGCAGCAGTTAAAGAGGCAGATCTCATTTCTCAGTTATACACCAAAAATAATACAGTTCACTTTTTTCCATTCAATAAAGTATAGATTTCTAAGCTAAATATAACATTCAGAAATATCTTCTTTCACTAATTTTCAAAATTTAAGGAAACCGGGAAAACTTTTACCCAGCTTGGTCTTATGAAACAATAATGGTAAAATTTTAGAGCTCGAAAATTCAAATGGCCTCAGCTCACATATTTTATACTGATTTTTAAAAGGTGCTGAAACTCAGGAAGAATCCATATCCAGACTTGATTAAGGTCATAAGGGTTGTGGCAAACTTGAGAGTAGATGTCAGATCATCAACTCAATTACTCGTCAAATGTGACCATTAATAAATCAGACACTGTTACAGATGTTTGGGATGTACCAGTGAACAAAACAGGCAAGGATATCTGCCTCATGAAATGTACATTCTAACAAGAAGAGACAGAAAATTTTAAAAAGATAAAATTAAAGTGTAAATTATATCCTATGTTAAATGGTCACAAGTACTATGGAAAAGAAAAGAAAAAGGGAACCACATAAAAAAGTTCAAAGCACAGGGGCGCCTGGGTGGCCCAGTTGGTTAAGCATCTGATTTTTGATCTCAGATCAGGTCTTGATATCGAGGTCTTGATCTTGGGGTGGTGAGTTCAAGCCCAGCATTGAGCCCCACATTGGGCTCCACACCTGATATGAAGCCTACTTAAAAAAAAAAAGTTCAAAGAATAATAGAGAGGAAATCTGCAATCAGAAATACGTTGATCAGTACAGATTGTCACTGAAAAGATAGCATTTAAGTAAAGAGTGGTAAGTGAGGGAATTAATCTTGAGGCTATCTGAAGGATCAAAAGCTGCAAGCAGAGTAGACACCACTTTGAATGATTCCAGGCTGGCATCGACCTGGGGCATTTCTGGGACCACAAGGAGGCTGAGCGGGTGAAGAAAAAGGAGAGAGAGGAGAGGAGGTGAGGTCTAACAGACAGGTTGAGTCCGATCATGTGGGGCCCTTCAGGGCATGCAGTCTTACTCTGAATGAGGTAGGAAGCCTTTGGAAGGATATGAGCAGAGGAGTGACATGATACGAATTTCATTTCGACAGGATCACTCTGGCCGGTCTGTTGAGAAGGGCCTAAAGAGAGGCAAGGGAAGAGGCAGTAAGACCAGTTAAGAGACAACTGCTGTGGTCCAGGTCAAACATAATGGCAATGTGAACCAAGGTGGTAGCCATGGGTGGCGAGAAGTGGTCCTATTCCTCCTGAAATAGGTGAAGCCAGTGTGAAGGGACAACGCTAGAAATGCCATTTGGGGCATGTGAAGATTGATGGGCCTGTTGACTATGTGAATGTCCCTCAGGCTGTTGGCTGTACAGGAATTCCAAGTCAGAGACACAAACTTGGGAGGTTGTAGGGATGATATTTAGTGCCCCGAATCACAATCTCTCTGCCTACCTTTTTTTTCCCCAGTCATTGCTGCCGCAGCCAGCTGCTGTACAGGTGTGGCCCACCGTAAGTGACGTCATCTCAGCAGCGCTGTGTAACTTTTGCTTTTTTCCCTGGCATATCTTTGTGGGCACTGCCTTAGAGTCTGTGGTAGCTCGCCCGGCCCTTCCAGTGTATGTTCACACCAGAAAGTTCTGATGTTCACTTCAGAGCTATGGGGGGAAACCCTGACAAGTGGGATACATAAATACTGACTTCATTAGCACGCTGGTTGGACTCTTACCAGGTTAATTTTAGTTTCTCAGAAAACCCACAGAAGGATCAAGTTCCAGCTATTCACAACAGTTATTAGCAGCTTAATAAATCACCCATCCTCTGGCGTCCCCTTCTTTCCTGATTCATGATTCTCAGCCCACCATTCCCCTCCCTTTGGAATCACTTGATAAAAATAACTACTTGCAGGCTAGTCCTTGTTCCAGGCTTTGCTTCTGGGGGTTGGGGGGGGGGGTACCTAAGTTAAGGCAGCACTCATTAAAGGCTTATATAAAAGAGAACAAAGGAGACTGAGGAGAGGTAACCAGCGAGGGAGGAGGAAAAGCAAGAGAGCGTGGTGTCCAGAAAGCAACATGGGAAGAGTGTGAGAAGGAGGAGGAGGAGGAGGAGGAGGAGGAATCATCAAATATTGTCAAATACTACTTCACATTCAAGTAAGATGAGAAATGAAGATGGGCCACTGGATTTAGCAACACACAGGACATTGAACTTGCTGACATGGGCAATTCCAGTGAATAAAAATGGAGGCAAAAGCCTGAATAGTGAGGACTTGAAGAAGAACGTTTGTTTCTTTGTTTGTCTGTTTGTTTGGTTGGTTGGTTGGTTGGTTGGTTGGTTGATTGGTTGGTTGGTTGGTTGGTTGGTTGGTTGGTTGGTTAAAGAGGGAAGAAATAAGAGCAGGTGCATATGTGCTATCAGAAATGATCTGGAGTGAAAAGGTCCAGATGAAGGAGAGAATGGGGACAGCAAGCAGGCTACAGTGGGGCTATTGAAATTCCAGAATCTACAATAAGAATCTGTGATAATCTGTGAGATAGTAGAGGGTGTGGGGCAGATGTCAGTTAGTGGGAAGATGGGATGGTGGACAAATATGAAGGTTTTCTTTTGATTGATTTTAATTCTCAGTGAATTAGCAGGGAGCGGGGTAGTGGGGGGGACGTAGTCAGCTGAGAGTGAAGAGTGGAGAGGAGGAGAGTTTGAGATTTGAGAAAAAAAGAAGATATAAACTGGGCAATGATGAGAAAGAGAAATGGTGAATGGGTTGTTCTTTTAATTTACAGGGAGGAACTTCTTTGCATCCAACCATGTGTCTCCCAGATAGATGCCATGTTGTCATTGATGAGTAAAATTATCTCCAACATCACTGTTAGCATTATGTACTAATAATACAATGGTGAGTGTAATAAAGCATCTACTGGGCAATACATGAAATGCTGTTTCGACATTCAGACTACTTTTTAAAATAAATAACTCTAGGAACATCATAAGAAAATCTCTGAGAGTCATTTGCTTCAAAATTCCTCTGCATATTTCTCAGATATGCCCAACTGAATATGCTCTGTAGATCAAAATGGCAGTCCTGGGTTAGAATATTTTACATGCAGGTCTAGGCAGGTCACTTAAAAAGGTGGAGTTTGCCTCTAGTACCCTTCATCGCTGACCCTCAGCCTCTCTTCATTTTTTTAGGAGGAATACTCCCATCTCTGTAGTGGGTTCCATGCCTTCGTGTTTACACATCATTATAGAAAGTTGCTTTCCGTTCCTTTATTCACACAGAGGTACAAATAGCTTATACACCTTGTGCCACGATTCACAGGGTTACCAGCTTTATAATCAAATGATGGTGGAATTTTGGACATCAGTTAACAGGCAGTAGCAATTGAGGCCTTCCTAGATCTCCTAATACCACATTATGCAAAGAATTGTTCATTTGGATCACCCTGTCTGAGTTAAATGTCTTTTATGTCCCCATACAGAACAAGTAATCCTCTATATTTGTATTTAATGCCTATGATCGATAGATTTTTCCTACTGAGATATACAGCTGCTCGTTGCAATAGTCCCTCTAAGAAATATGTATAGTGGTATCAGAATCCATATGTGTTCTATGGCAGCAATCCAATTCTTGAGGTGTAGATTGCTATCACTGATGAGGAACTCTTGCTTTTGGATACACAACCGTTTTTACAACGTGGTTAACTATAACATCAGTTCAAGTGATTGCAGGTGAGCCATTAAGACCCTGATGTGAAAACAGGTGGCTTCTGTCCTTTGCCTTTTACAGACACAATCAGGTTGGCACGGGAAACAGGCAAGGAACTGATTTCTTCCCCCTGTTTACAGAATTAAAATCTTTATGTGGTTTAAAACAATGTTAGTTATGAGCTTCTGGTTCAAGATGGAAGACTGGACACAAAGTTTGAGTCTAAAATTTTTGAAGACCCTCCAAAATAAAAGAAAGTAAAAATAAATAATACATCAATACATAAATAAATATTTAGAGGAAATAAACCTATAACTGCTAAGAAAACAGAAGGGATGGAGTCACTAATTAAAGAGAGATTTCTATAAATTTCCAGAAAAAATAATGTTTTGGGAAAATGTGGGCAGATGAAAAGGTCAAAGAATACTGTAGCCCATAATATAACATGAGAAGACCACCAACAATAGGGGCATAACCCTTGCTGGCCCAAATCCTGCTGGTGGAAAATTAAGCTCAGAGTCAACAAGTAAGGTTGAGTTCTGAAGTGAAAAATGGAGCCCAAAATAGTGTGGCAGCGGCGGGGGGGGGGGGGGGGGGGGGGGGGGGGCAGAGGCTATGGCATGGCTGTATCAATTAACACGCCCACCCTCTTTTCCCTCACCAGCCCACAGAACAAAGATGGCCCTTATTTATTCTTCTGTATCAGAGGGCTCACTCTAGCATAATAGAATTGAATGAAATATCTGAAGAAACTTAAGGCATACAATCTGAGTGCTGGATCTGCAGAAAGCCATTATCATCTGACATTTGGAGGAGGTTTCATGGTCTGACACAGCCAACCCCTACTATTTGCTCATCTTAAGTGGTGGTTGGCTAGTTCACACCACCCTCTCTTGTCACATGGAACTCCAAGTCAGAATTTCTACTCAAAAGAGAAACTTCATTGGAAAGAATATCTGCTTATATAATAGCAGAATAAACTCCAGCCATTTAAAAACGTATGTGGATATCTAGAGATTACCAAGCCTTTGAACAAAGCAAGTAGTATAAGAAAGAAAGACTAAATCAATGGGGTGGGGGCAAGGGAAGAAGAAAGTGACATTAACAGAAGTGAAACAGATATAATTCAAAGAACAGAACTTGAAAAAAAAAAACTTAAATTTTCTAAAAAGTATTTAAAAAGTTTTAACTATAAAATAAGATCAGGATGCTATGAAAAAGTAACTACTAGAGAAGGAGAAAGAACTTTTAGAGGTTTTTAAAAATCCAATAGGGAAAGAGAAATGGAAAATATGAGAGAAAAGCCAAGACATACTCAGGCTCAAGTTCTAATTATGAGGTATCCTTTAAGTAGAAGAGAGGAAATGAGTAAGAGAAAAGTCACCAAAAATGTTATGGACAACTTTGTAGAACTAAGGGAAACCAGTCTTCATATTAAAAAGCCCCATTAAATGACACACATGATAACTTAAAATATATCTACATCAAAATACTTGTTTATAAAACTGAATAAACCAAAAATAAAAATAAATGCTAAAAAAAAAATTCCAAATAGGAGGAAATAGTCAACACTGAGAAAAAGAACCTACAGGACCCCAACAAAGAATGTTAATGAGACTGGCATCAGAATTCTCTTCACCAGCACTAGATTGTAGAAAACAATATAAAAATTAGTTTAAAATTATGAGAAGAAACTCATCGCTGACTTATTATGTTATCTCTCTAACCAGACTATTAAGTTTAACAAGGAAAGTGGATATTTTCATTCAGATAAGGACTCAGAAAATTTATCACACTGATAACTTTTCTTGGAAGATGAACTTCAAAAAACTAAGACTAAACCAAGAATACGGAAGTATAGATGGCTCCATTACAGGAGAACAGTAAATAAGAATGTCAGGATGGCATTCTAGAGAAAATTGTCCCAACAGGCAGACAAAAATGAAATGAAATGAAATGAAATGAAATGAAATGAAATGAAATAAAATAAAATAAAATAAAATAAAATAAAATAAAATAAAAATAACTCTGGGAGAAAGGCATCCAGGAAAGGAAAAAAAAAAAAAAAAGATTTTATGACCAGAAGGTATTACTGAGAAGCTGGGAGAAAATAATTTAGGACAAAATTAAGGCAAATTGTGAAATACCAAAAAATGCACTTAGAAACTCTAGGGAATGAGAAAAAAAATGGAGCTATGCAAAACATTCATGTTTCAAATATAAAATACAGAGCAAAATAAAATGTAACATTATTTTAAGCATCTGATGCAGTAAACGAAAGGAAAATCCAATGGACTCTTTCACGGTGGCCCAGTGGTTCAGATGCTAGACACGTAGAGAAAGAAAGAAAATAAGGTCATTGTGGCGGTTTTAAAAAATATTTGTAAACTATTTGATATTCCTTCCATCAGGAGGTGCTATCTATGTTCCTTCTCCTATCCTTGACTCTGGGCCAACCATAATGACTCCCACTTAACTAAGGGAACAAGGCAGAAGTGGCACTGAGCAACGGCCAAGGTGATTACAGAAAAGGGCACACAACGTTCTCCTTGTTCTCTTTGGGCACTAACATTTGAAGTCCTGAGCCACCATAGAGGGAGTCCAAGTATTCTGAAGCTGCCACATGCCTAAGCCACGTGGAAAGACTGTGTCTAGATGCTGTGGCTCACAGTCCAAGCTGAGGTCCCAGAATCAACTAGCATCACCCCCAGAGATATACATGATGAAGACTTTGAAATGACTCCACCTTCAGCCACTTTATTACTGCGCTCACCAGAGAAAGCTCACGTGGAGGTCACCCCACGGAGAATGGTCAGTCTTTGATTCTTTTCAGTTAAGGCCCCAAACATTGTTGGAGAAGGACCACATTGCCCTACTGTGCTGTCTGAATTTCTAACAATAGAGTCTGTGAGATTAATAAAACCTATTTTATGCTATCATGGTTTTGGGTGGTTTTTATGTAGCAATACATAACTGCAACACTCTCTATGGCCTTTGGAGAGGGAAGAGTGACTTGTGCTGATTATGTACACTTACAAAACTGAACAGAAGAATAATAGCAAAATATAAATATCAAATTTTGGAAAAAAGAGACGGAGGATGGACCAGTGCAAGTGAGCTAAATCCTTACTTTATATATCCGGGAATTATTAGGTAAAGTTGATAAATCAATGAATAAAGGTAAAAAATATGTGATCTATGGAAAGGACCTAAAGAAGTTCTAAAACAGAAGCAATTTTAATTTTTTTTCAACGTTTATTTATTTTTGGGACAGAGAGAGACAGAGCATGAACGGGGGAGGGGCAGAGAGAGAGGGAGACACAGAATCGGAAACAGGCTCCAGGCTCGGAGCCATCAGCCCATAGCCCGACGCGGGGCTCGAACTCACAGACCGTGAGATCGTGACCTGGCTGAAGTTGGACGTTTAACCGACTGCGCCACCCAGGCGCCCCCAGAAGCAATTTTAAAAACAAGCTTCTTCTGAAGAGTAATAACTAAGTTGGGATATAAAGTTCAAGAAATAGTTCACATTCATCATAAAATCATCTATATTATTTGGTTACCAGGTGTATGTATTATTTGAATAAAACATTACTTGAAAAGTTAGAAATTCTTATTATGGCCTCTAATCTGTATTCATGCTCTCCAAATGCAAAGAAAAATTAAATTTGAAAGTTTAATGCAGCAAGATGTTATATGTTTATCAGATTATCAAACTGGAAAAACATGAAGTTAAGTCAATATCGCGGACAGTGCAATTAGGCCAATGTGCTCATATGTTGTTGATGCAAATGTGACTTGGTAAAAAAAAAAAAAAAAACGAAAAAAAAACATTGTGTCTCAGAGATGCAGGCTGAGGGAACAGCCACCATCTGCGCCAGAAGGAGAGACAGCTCTGCGGGATCCGGGATCACACACAGGCAATCAAATGTCCCAGCCCAGAAGCAACACTCAGAGCTTCCACTCAGAATTCATGCCCCAAACCAGTCACACATCCCCACCTAACCTAAGTGAGCCAGGAAGTATAACCCCTGCCTTGACTCCAGAAAGCTGAGAACTAATGGCTACCTCAGATGTTTACATTGATATGCAATAGCTTCCAAATTATTACTTTGATAAACATAAAATATGAAGGAAAATTTTTGTCTAAGTAAACCTTCAAGGACCTTACCATTAGAGTCACTGGATATATTTATTCCCTCCCCATCCTCTCCTCTTGTCTTTTCTTCCCTCCCTACTTCCCTCCCCTCTTTCCCTTTCTGTTTCTTTCCTTACCTTTCTCTCTCTTTCCTCTTTTTAATGTTTATTTATTTACTGGGGGGGGGGGAGGCAGAGATAGAAGGAGAGAGAGAATCCCAAGAAGCCTCTGTACTGTCATCACAGAGCCCAATACAGGGCTTGAACTCACAAACCATGAGATCATGACCTGAGCCAAAATCAAGAGTCAGACGCTTAATCGTCTGAGCCACCCAGGTGCCTCCTTCCCTTTCTTCCACCTTCTTTACTGTTATTATTACTGGTAACATATAACTAGAAGATATCATGATATACGAATAACAGAAGCTTTTGCCTTCTTAATTAATTAGATTTCCTACTGACCCTGTTTTGTGATTCTTCTCACTGTCAGCTGAACCTGACTTCCATCCTTCATCAGCAGAGAAAATGGGAAGTGAATGTCACTACTGACAGCGGAATCACATCCTCAAAGTGTAGTTAAAGTTCTCATGGTTACTATGTGACATTTTCTTTAAAAAATGAATTTAAAAGATATATTATCAGACATGATAAAGGTATCCCTTCTTTCATATCTTTTGTCTGTTTCATTCTACAAGTACCACAAAATTAATCTTCTTAAAGCACAGTTCTGATGTCTTCATTGTACTGAAAATATTTCACCCAATCCACATTCTCTGCAGAATAAATTAGATTTCTCAGTCTGACATTCAGTGTCCACAATAACTTGTCTTTAACTCAGCTGTCCAGCCCACCTTTCCACCATCTGCCTGTTAACATTCCAAATTCATAATAACTGACTGCCCCAAATATGCCTGACATTTTTTCTATTTCTATGGATTTATTTATGCAATTCTCTCTGTCCAAATTCCCTTGTCTCCAAAATCATACTTATTCTTGAAGACTCAACTAGAAATTTGCCACCCCATCAAATCTCCTGATACCTCTAGGAGGAAAAAAATCACCTCTACCTCCCAAGACTGCATAAAACTTTTTCTATATTTATAACTGTAATTCAAAAGAAAAATTCAAATCTCAGAATGTTTGTAAAAATTCCTTATTTACATTACTCGCAGGTGTCTCCAGAATTTCTTTATAAGAGAGGCTTAGAGAAACGATGAATAGCCATAAATGTTCCTGGAAAACTCTCAAAGCTTTTGAATGGTAACAGCATGTATGTTTTGGTTACTGTGGAAACTTGGTAGGAAGATACTATAGGGAATAAAAAGATTTAAGTCATATGAAGCTCTGCCATATGGCATCACTGCTTCTACTAGAGTGAGAGAAAAGGCTCTGCTTTATTCACTTCTTAAACCCTCAAAGTTTTTGAATACACACACGATCATATCAATACAAGCAGAACGTATTTAACAAAAGCCAGCACTCATTCATGATAAACACTGTCAGTAAGCTATAAATAGATGGGAACTTTCTCAAGTTGACAAAGACTGTCTACAAAATACCTACAGCTAACATGCTCAATGGTGAGAAACTCAAAGCTTTCCTGCTAAGATCAGATACAATGAAAGGATGGTCATACTGAAAGTTCTTGCTAATGCAGTAAGGCAAGAAAAGGAAAAGGCATGCTGACTCAGAAGGAAGATATGAAACTGGTTTTGTTCCCAGATGACATAATCTTCTATGTAGAAAATTGAAAGAATTGACAACAAAACAAACTACATCCTGAAACTAATAAGTGATCATAGCAAGGTTTTAATATACAAAAATCAATTGCTTTGTTATATACAAACGATAAACGAATGTAATTTGAAATTGAAAACAATGCCATTTACATTAACATCCCCCACATTGAAATACTTAGATCCAACAAAATGTGTGCCAGATACATATGAGGAAAACAACAAAGATAATGAATGAAATCAAAGAACAAATAGAGAGATATTCCATGTTCATTGATAAGGTGACTCAATATTGTCAAGATATCAGTTCTTCCCAACTTAATCTACAGATTCAATGCAATCCCAATCAATATCTCAGCAAGTTATTTTATGGATATTACCAAATTGATCTAAAGTTATTACAAAGAGGCAAAAGTCTCAAAACAGCCAAGAAAATATTGAGGGAGATGAACAAAGCTGGAAGATTTGTACCTGACTTCAAGACTTATTATAAGTCCATAGAAATCAAGGCAGTATGGTACTAGTGAAAGAACAGACTAATAAATCAATGGAACAGAATAGACAGCCCAGAAATAGACCGCATAAATATAATCAACTGATCTCTGACAAAGGAGCAAAGGCAATGCAATCGAAAAAGACAGTCTCTTTAACAAACTGTGCTGTCAACAACTGGACATCCATTGTGAAAAGAAAAGAAAAAAGCGAATCTAAACACAAAACTTATACCCTTCACAAAAATTAACTCAAAATGGATTACAGGCCTACATTTAAGATGTAAAACTGTAATATTTCCATAAGATAACATACGGGAGAACCTACAGGACCTTTGGAATGGTAGTAACTTTTTAGATACAATACCAAAGGTAAGATCCATGGAAGAAATCATTGATAAGCTGGACTTCATTAACATTGAAAACTTCTGCTCTGCAAAAGACAATGTCAAGAAAATGAGAAGAAAAGATACAGTCCGGAAGACTATATTTGCAAAAGACACATGTGATAAAGGACTATTAAAGGTTGTTACAAATATATAAAGCACTCTTAAAACTCAACAGTGAGAAAACTGCCCAATTAAAAAAGGAGACAAAGACCATAACAGGCACCTCTCCAGAGAAGATATACAGATGGAAATCCATCTTTCCATAGGCACGGAAAGATTTTCCACATCATGTATCATCGGAGAAATGCCAATTAAAACAACAATGAGATAGGACTACACACCCATCAGAATGAACAAAATCCAGAAGGTGACAACACCAAATGCTGGTGAGGATATGGAACAACAGGAACTCTCCTCCATTGCTGCTATGAATGCAAAGTGGTAGGTACGGTCACTGGAAATCAGTTTAGCAGTTTCTCAGAGAGCTAAACATATTTGTACCAAACACGGAAGTCATGTTCCTTGTTATTTACCCAAAGGACTTGAGAACTTATAAAACATAAAAGCCTGCATATGGATGCATACAGCAGCTTTACTCATAATTGCCCAAACTAAGAAGCAAGCAGGGATTCTGCAGTGAGGGAATTAATAAATTAATAAACTGGTATACACAGACAATGGAATGGAATATTATTCAGCACTAAAAAAAGCAGCTATCAAGTCATGAAAAGACATGAAGGAATCTTAAATGCAAATTACTCAGTGAAAGAAACCACTCTGAAAAGGACACAGACTGTATTTTGTCAACTATGTCGCATTCGACAAAAGGCAAATATATAAAGATAATAAAAGATCAGCGTTTGCCAGGGTGGGTGGTGGAGGGACATGAATAGTGAGAGCATAGAGAATTGTTAGGGCAGTGAAAATATCCTATGATATAATGATGGTTGTACGTAATTATACATTTGTACAAACCTACAGAATGTATAAAACCAAGTGAACCCCAATGTAACTTATGGACTTCAGGTGATTTTGATGTGTCAATGTAAGTTTATCCTTGGTAACAAGTGTACTACTCTGGTTGAGTAATGTTGACAATGGGGGAGGCCGTGCATGTGGCTGGCAGGAGTTATACCGGAAATTTCTGTACTTCCTCCTTAATTTTGCTGTAAACCTAAATCTTTACTACAAGTTTGTGAACAAAACAAAACAAAACAAAACAAAACAAAACACCTTCAATCTACTCTGGCAAAAAGCAGAAGGAGAATATGGGCTCAGATAGTCGGGAAACACAAGGAGTATAATACCCAAGAAATCAAGTGAAATTGTACCACTGGATTTATCTCTATTTCTTGAAATTTCCTTTCTCTTTGGGGTTCTTCATTCTTTTTTTTTTTTAATTTTTTTTCAACGTTTATTTTTATTTTTGGGACAGAGAGAGACAGAGCATGAACAGGGGAGGGGCAGAGAGAGAGGGAGACACAGAATCGGAAACAGGCTCCAGGCTCTGAGCCATCAGCCCAGAGCCTGACACGGGGCTGGAACTCACGGACCGCGAGATCGTGACCTGGCTGAAGTCAGACGCTTAACCTACTGCGCCACCCAGGCGCCCCTGGGGTTCTTCATTCTTAAAAGTAGCACCTCTTGGGGCGCCTGGGTGGCGCAGTCGGTTAAGCGTCCGACTTCAGCCAGGTCACGATCTCACGGTCCGTGAGTTCGAGCCCCGCGTCGGGCTCTGGGCTGATGGCTCGGAGCCTGGAGCCTGTTTCCGATTCTGTGTCTCCCTCTCTCTCTGCCCCTCCCCCGTTCATGCTCTGTCTCTCTCTGTCCCAAAAATAAATAAAAAACGTTGAAAAAAAAAATTAAAAAAAAAAAAAAAAAAAGTAGCACCTCTTTACATGTAGCAGAGATGCCTAAATGGCTACTAGCAACCCCAAGGATATATCCTGTCCCTGTGGCAACTCTAGATAAAAAGAGAGATTTTTCCTTAATAGCTCTAACAGACCAATCTCAGGAAGGACTTTGGTCTAGCTTGCTTGTGAAAACTAATTATTTTATTCCAAAAGGACAGGAACTCAGGGAGGACTCTGATTAACCGAGGCTGGGTCATGTGACTACCCCAGGAGTAGGAGGTGGGTGGGGACAGAATGTGTAACCGTTAGGAAGGAGGAATTTTGTTATTAAAAGAAAATGGGGAAGGGATTTGGGGCAAGCAAAAGTGATAATTATATAAAATATCTATACGTTAACATATAGATATATATATGCACACATTAGTTTTATCTTGTGTGTAGCACACATGTAAGTGTGTGAGTGTGTGTGTATTTGATTTATCTTATTTTTTAGTTGTTTTAGTTTTATTCATTTGGCCTGAGGTAGTTACCCAGAGTTAACCAAATTACAAGGTCTGAGCAAACAGTCCCCACAAGTCTGCCTTCACTTCTGACACCAATTGCAGATCTGGGGGTTTCAAATTTAGTAATCCACTAGAACTCACAAAAGTGACTGAACTCTGTTATAGTCACACTTACAGTTTATTACAGGGAAAAAATACAAGTTAAAATCAGCCAAGGAGGGGTGTGTGGGTGGCTTAGTCGGTTAAGCATCAGACTTCGGCTCAGATCATGATCTCACGGTTTGTGGGTTTGAGCCCCACGTCGGGCTCTGTGTTGACAGCTCAGAGCCTGGAGCCTGCTTAGGATTCTGTGTCTCCCTCTCTCTGTCCCTCCCTATTCTCTCTCTCTCTCCTCTCTCTCACTCAAAAATAAAACAAAACATTAAAAAAAAAAAGTCTTAAAAAATCAGCCAAGAGAAGAGACACATAAGGTAGAGTCCTAGAAGGATCCAAATGAGGAATTTCCAGCTGTTCTCTTGTCATGGAGTCAAGGACAACATTCCCTCCTTCCAACTCTGATGTGACAATACACACATAGGGTACTACCAACCAGAAAAGCTCATCCAGCCTTTGGTGTCCACATATACTGATCACACACTGCCTGCAAGGCTGACTTTTAGTCTCCAACCTTCCGGGAGGTCAGGCTAATACCTTTAGTTCCTCTGGAGATCAGAACTGATATGACATGGCCCAAAGATGCCATCATAAATCACACTTAGTCTGTTCAGGGACCAAAGCTTCCAACTGGAAAAAAAAAATACTCCTATCAGGGAGGACATTTCAGGAACCTAGAGATCACCTTCCAGGAGGTGAAGGAAAGGCATTGGGTCAGGTTCATTCTCTATTACACAATAGTATTTTCAGTGCCCAATCCAGGCAATGCCAATTCACTTTCCTAAAATAGCAAATTCATTTATTCTCTTAAATTATTAATGAAAAACAGTATTTTAAAAACTTCTCTACACAAGTTCCTGGTTATTATACAATGAATATTTCTTGCTTTACTCCAATTTCACTGGTGTGTAAAGAATTAATGAGGCACAGCTCACAGGCTGATGTTCATATTTATTAGTTTTTGTTCTTTTGCTAAACACGTCCTGTGTAATCTTTGATAATCGCTCAAGTTATTGAAAAAGAGTCTGCGCAGCCTTAATATTATTTGCTTATTAGTCTGTGACAAACCATAAAATTTGATATTTTCACCATGACTACATCATGAAATTTGCTCACTTTGTCTCTGATTAAAGTAGCAACACACTTAAAATGCCAACAAATTTTAGAAACCGTTTTTGGGAGAACTATATGAATACCCTTTGTTTTCATTTGAGATATCCAAAGGAAATTGAAAATGTTCTTCAACAATGTAATCACACACATCAACTTTGCCTTGAGGAACTACGTCTAATATCTTTTCAATCTCATCCAGTAGATGAAACACCAACAGATCGGGCATCTAACAGTAAGAATCTTCTTGAGATAACGTCTATGCTGGAGATCCAAATAATGTGTTCAACTGATGCTAAAACTTCCATTAAAATTTATACTTTAACAGTGGCTTGAGAATATAAATCTCCAATTTAATCAAGCCTGGCTGTACATTGGCTACTATGAATTTGACCTAAAAGAGAGATAGGTAAGCATATATCTAGGATATCAGACCTATAGGTGGCTTTAGAGATTATCCTCTTAAGCCTTCATTTTTGCAGTGAATTGCACAAGTTAGTTTGTGGCCAATAGCAGAGCCAAGATATAAGCCCAACGTTTCTGAATCTAGTTTTGTGCAGATATAAAAGCTATGGAATTTTGTTATTTCTCTTTCCTGTACAAGAGGAAAGTAACTGAAGTCTGGCAATATTTACAAACCAGATCACTTTTTTGAAGTCCTGATACTAAGGCTGAAGTTTTGGTTTGTTTCATTCAGTCATTGTACATAATGTACAGTCAGGTCTTAAAACATCACTTTGCAATACCGGAAGGAGATTCTAAAGGGAAAGATCTATCTATGTAAAAATTCCCAGTCCAGTTGCCTTACATGCTTAAGAAATGAGAGATTAAACTGCTACATCTTTATTGAAATAGGAAAATGCATTTTTCCTTCTTTTTCTTCTTTTACTAAAAACAGGATTTCTCTAAGCAACGGTTATCATAATATGGGTGAACACATCTGTGCTTCATGGCTTATGACACCCCAGGGTGTGTTTATCTCCACTCTGCTTTTATGGCTCACAGCACTCCAGGGTGCAGCAAGCTCTTAATGGCTCTAGAAAGCACCGACAGTAATTTTTTACCACTTAAGACAGTTACTATCCCGGACGACGATTACAAGTTAGATGGTATTCTGTTCTTCCTCTACATTGCTTATCCCAGATCATTTAATAATGCATGTAGTATTACAGTCCTGAGAGATGCGCTCTCTGACCAGAAAGATGACCATTCTCACCCAAGTGAATGTACCTAAATGTTCATATTTCATATTCAAATTTCATAGTTTGCTCAGTGTAGGTCGGATGCCAAGATAGAAGATACAAGATACAAAAGGTAATGAAATGCAATACTTCCCTCAAGATCTCAGTGGAAATGATAATGATGCTTAAAGTATAACAACAAAAACACATTCTTAAGATAGAAAGAAAGCACCTGCTCGAATTAGTGTTTGACATAGACAGCATAACAAATTATTTCTTTGTGTTTCAGTTTTATTATAAAATTCTATGGGGCAACTTCAATGGATCATCCCATGAGAGTTTTTCAAATAAAATTATATATATTCATATGTATGAATATACATCATCTATGTGTGCATGTGTGTGTGTGTGTATACACACACACACACACACACACGTGTATATATATATATGGTACACATGTAACCAGGTATAATTATCATTCTCTAGGTAGCAGTTCTAATTTAACCATGGTGCACTAGTAATACACTATAATGGCATCTCATATGATTGAAAGGATTATTATTTAGGACACTGACTTAGGTTGTGTCACCAAATTCATTTCAGCCAGAATGGTGTCTCCAAGGCCCTGGAGATAACCAGCTTGAAACCTTAAATTTCATTGATTCAGGCTTCAAAGTGCTTACATTATTTTCCTTCCAAATTTACAGCTTTAAGAAAAGGACATCCAACTTTTCCAAAATCTCTAGATTTTTTTCCAAATATATATTTCCCAAACTATCTATCCTAGAAGAATTTCCAGGATAAGTGAATTAACAGCTTATTAAACTTCATGTCACTTTAGGTTAAAAAAAATTATCCATTTTAACAAATGCCCAGCGCACATCTTTACTCTAACTTATAAGTACACATTGGTGACCAATAAATATAAATTATATGCCAATGGGCAAATTTTGAAAATATTATAACCTCCCAATGTAAACCCCATTGAGCCCAAATGCTTGGTTTTTCACTTACTTTTTTATTCCTCATAATACACACTTCAGGAACATGAATAGGTCTGATACTTGTAAATTTCTAGCATGACACACAGGATTTGCAAAGAATCAACCATGTGGCCAGGTTAGAATAAAATATGGTAATGTGCCTATCAAAACCAGAACAATGTTGGACCTTTTTGAAATTCACTATAGCACCTAATATTTTGTATGTGTTAACAGTAAATATATAATTTTTGATCTGGTTGAGGGACTAGTTGAATAATGAAAATTGACTGTGGTTGAGGAAAGGCTGGTAAATAAATGAACACCAACAAATAGTGAATTTAATGGTTTTACACCATTACATTAGGATGGCTGAAAAGCGCCCTTGGAATCTATGCTATCTCTAGAGGCTTGTAGGCCACAGAAGCAAAAGTAGCAAAATAAGAGAACAGTGAATAATCGAGAGACCAGAAATCATTATTAACTCATTTTTGGAAATAATTTCATGAAAGGATCCCAGAATAATAATATCCAACATCATATTCACCAAAGTATGTTCTTGATCTAATACAGGAGTTAAATAAGAATGAAGAAAGTAAGTGAATGTCTTTCCAAAAAATAAAATAAAATAAAACAAAAAAGCTTACCTGCCTATCTCATTGTTGGCAATCAAATAAAATAGGAGATTTTTGGCAGATTTTAGCCATTTTGGAATTTGAAGCAAATACTGAGACAACCTACCTAAATCCTGTGTACGATTGACCATTTCTCAGATTAAGTTATTTATAATTCTTAATCTATCCTATGAGCTTTGATTCTTTTTCTCCCTCTTCTATTCTTTTTATTCTTCTTTCCCGAACTTAGACGCCAGGGCTCCCTTATAAACTGACATTCAAAAAAAAAAAGTTAAGTCAGCAGAAAAAGAAGAAACAAATGAACCCAGCAACTGCACAACACCTGGACTCACAGACACTCTCTACAAGGAAAACAGTGAATAGTTAATGCTAGAAAGAAAAACATTTGAAAACTGAGTCAAGGCGTTTGGTGGGACTGATATGTTTTCCACTTTGCTGACACGTAATCTTACTGGTGGCCACACTGACCTGTGGCTTGTGTCCAGCGAGAACAGGGCCCGGTGGGACTAGGGGTTTGGTGCCAGGGATTCGTGTAGACCACAACAGCACAGGCAGACTGAGACCCCAAGCAAGGCCTCGTCCTTTCCCCTGGGGTTTAATATCCCTGGGCAAACAGCTGAGTGGCTATGTGCAAGTGATACAAGAACGGGTAAAGTGCTCATTAAGAATGTGTCTGCACTGGTTTTTCCCAAAGAGCACATAAGAGAGTTTCTCAATAGTACTGAGCCATAGACGTGTTATGTATCAATAGAGCCCGGGTCGCTTAGCGGCACTTTTCCAAGAGTACTTCCCCTTTATGATCAATAAATTTCACAGAACCGGGTATTTTTACTTAGGGGACTTTTCCCAGTGAGAAAAATTCTATTCTTATCAGTTCCTTTTATGTATGTACATAAAGAGAGATGTTTGTGAGTCTATAAAAAGTACCCTTGATCTTGTTTGATAGACTATATCTTCCTCGGAGTGAATAGGCTTTCAAGTGGGTGACTTTGCATTTGCAAATGAATGACACTACGTGTGCCAAATCTTCTCCCCAGCCACAAAAGTAATAGGATAAGAGTTTTATTTCTGGAAGAGGATTTCAAAACAGGTCAGTTCTCATTTACTCCTCAGCAGGTGATGTTAAAAAAAAAAGACAGAAAAAGTAAGATGTGGTCATTAGACACAGCACACAAAACAATATGTACATCAATCAATGCCTAGAAATAGGCTTTCAAATGTTATTTATTACCATTGTCATCAAATATGCATTACTCTAATGATCGGCATATTATGAAGACGGGCATTTTAGAGATAAGTTATAAGACGGACCAAAAAAGATTGCTATCATCTTGGCAAAGAAGGGTAGTTTAATTTTTTAAAATCATGTCATTGTTATGGAAAGAATCTGTATAAATCAAACATTTCAGAGAGATAAGATTGTTATCAGTCATGGAAACCCTCTCCAACTTTTCACACAAAATCGTATAAAGATACATAATAAAGTCAAATTTTAGACCATTACAGTCAAAAGCAATGCCTTGTTACTGAAGTTCTGCTCTACTTACTTGGTTGATATTGGTGTGAATAGATTAAAAGCACCAATATGAAAGACAGTCTCAACTCTGTTTTCAAAAGTATTTATAGGTTGGCACCTGGAGGTTCGCGCCAGCTCTTGAGAAGTCAATACAGAAATCTAGTGCATGTGTTCTTTTCTTCCTTCATTAGAGAAATTGACAGCTGTGAGGAGCCCTCTGCTTGTCTGTCACCAGTACAAGCTGTATTAACAAATAGTTCTCGCCAGAAGCAGCCCCAGGCAGCATAGCCTGAAATTCTCAGGGCCGCTTACAAGTGAGGCTATTCCATTGCTACTCCTCTGTCCATTTAAAATGTTCAATTAAAAACATCACAACTTGTCTGTTGCTTTCTGTTCTGCGTCCACGTTTGTGCTCAACATTTTGTATGGCGTATTACCTCCTTCTGCACAGGCCAAGTGTATGATCTTATTCAGAGTCCTGATATTGATGTGCATTTTGTTTCCATCAGCTAATGGCTAGAACTAATTGTTGAGAATTAACAGTCTTTTTGTCTTGGATTTCCATCTTGACATCCGGCTCGGCCACAGGGTTTCTGACCTCTGAGTGAGCAGAGAGTATCCAGATGTAGGATAGGAAGATGCCCAAGAGGGGATACAGTGGAACAGCTCTCAAGAGTTCCAATGGGGTACTTTGGTAGAGGAAGGAAGATGGAGGAAATTACAGGACTGAAGTCATGAAGAGCAACAAAGGGAATGAGCACTGAAATGTGCAGTAACAAAGGAACTGTGACAAAGGAACCAGAGAAGGAGAATAGGAGAAAAAAGAATGACCAAAGAGCACATTCAGAAGGCACTAGGCTTTAAAAATGACCACATTATGCATATACAAAGTAAGAAAGAACAGGACTTTTAGCAAAAATAAGGTCAGCAGTTTTTATTTCTTGCTATCATTATTTAGTATTCTTTATTTTATAGTTCTAGATTTTTTGAGTCTCTAAGTGTCTTGATGATCCAAGGATCAGTTGTTGAGGAACGTTCTCTAGCCTAGTCTAAGGTCATCCCCCCTGATGTCCTCTGTATTAGCTTTCATCAAAGTTTCCTTGTTACTTAATTAGGTCTTCCATGAAGCCAAATGTAAGTTGGAAGGATTGCTGAAATTATGTTATTAGGGTAACTTCTATGTAGAGTCTATTTACAGTCTGCCAGAATTGTAAAGGAATAACCAAAATCCACGATAAAAAATAAAAAGGAGAAGGAAATTGATGCTTATTTGGGGGGAGAGGGGGAAGAGAGTCCCTTTCCCCTAACAGGGAGGAGAAAAATTGAGAAAGTGAGGTAAAGGAAGACATCTAGCCACCTAGAAGGCTGAGGGAGAATTAACATAAAGTCAACAGAATCTACTTATAAATTAGCCACGGAGCTCAGAAGGTTCCAGCAATTATATTAACATACATAGCCAGATTCCAGGCACCCCTATGACACAGGATAATTGAGTATGCATCTGAGGAATGACGTGGGCAAGTATATATTGTGAAATAGTTATATTTTCAGTGGAATAATTAATGAGTTACATATGAGGCAACTAGAGTAGTCAGAACTCCCATCTTACTCCCCATCCCACGAAGTCAAGTGCAGAGCATAAATGGCCAGCATGACCTCCCCAGGCAAAACTCCAAAGGCTGTTCTCTAAAGGAAGCAAAATCATCGTTGGGCAAAAGTCAGATTCTCATGGCAAGCATCCTTTTCCCCGTTCCCTTTCCTGCTGAATAAAATGCATTTGGTGTGACTTTAAGTTGGGGAATGGGATCTTCAGCCTGCTGCCTAGATCATGTAGCTTTACCTATCGAAGTGGCCCCACACAGAGCTCCTTAGAGAAAATACCTACAGAAGCATCTTGTGCTCCTGGTAGCATAGAAAATCTACTTCCTTCTTAAGTATGAATGGAGAAATAAGAAGGAAATGCCAGATACATGATGGAACCCAGTAGCATACAAGAGAAAGCACAAAATAAATGAAAATTTTAAATGGTATTTTGAAAGGTTAAGAAAACAGAGAGGCCTTTGAGAACCTTGAATGCCTTCAGAGTGGTCAGAGAAAGTATTATATTTATAAAACAAAACTAGAAAGCTATGAGCAAGGAACAAACTGAGAAGATGAAGAGTCTCAAGATTAAGCATTACTGTACAACCAAAGAATGACTGGAAAATAAGGTTGAGGATGTCTCCCAAAATACAGAGCATGAAAGGATAATGAGTCAGGAAACATGTGAGAGATGAGGAATAAAACCATATAGGTTGTCCACTGTCCAACAAGTAGGAATTCTGGAAAGAAAGAGTAAGAAAGTCGAGAGGGACACACATCAAAATAATAACAGAAAAGAACCTCCTAGAGCTGAAGGAAGACACATCATCAGATTGACGACAAACAGAGTAAGAGTCGCCAAACAAACACAAAAACTCCCATGCTTGGTACGTGAAACCGAAAAACATGAAGAATAAAAAGAAGATCCTAAAAGCTTCTTTACAGAATAAACAAATTGCCTTCCAAACAAAATGAGGCTATCTGGCATCTGATGTCTGGTCAGCCCACTGGATGCAAGATAACATTGGAGGAGCAATGCCTGGAAAGCAATATGGGGGGTCCTCAAAAAATTAAAAATTGATCTACCACACAATCCAGCAATTCCACTTCTGGGTATATACCAAAAGGAATGAAAACAGATAGTGAAGAGATATCTGCCCTGTCATGTTTATGGCAGCATTATTCACAATAGCTAAGCTATGGAAACCCCTAAGTGTCCATCGATAGATGAACAGACAAAGAAGGTGTGATAGAGATATACAGTGCAATTTTATTCAGCCATGAGAAAAAAAGGAAATCCTGCCATTTGCAAAAACATGGATGGACCTTGAGGACATTATCCTAAATTAGATAATTCAGAGAGAGAAAGGCAAATATGTACGATATCACCTCCATGTGGAGTCTAAAAAAGACAAACTGGTAAAAGCAGAGAGTAAAATGTGGTTACCAGGGGCTGGGGAGCAGGGGAATAAGAATGATGCTGTTTAAGGGTACAAACTTCCAAATAGCATTGACCAAGTTCTGTAAATCCAATTCGAGGTACAGGGAATATAGACAACAATATTGTATTTTAATATTCAAACTTGCTAAGAGACTATATTTCAATTACTCCAACCACAAAAAAGAAATAATAATTACCTGATGTGACAGAGGTGATATCTTTTGCTACAATGGCAACCACACCAGAATCTATCAGGTCAACATGTACACCTTAAATTAACATCATGTTATGTGTCAAATATTATCTCTGTAAAGAGAGTTCAAAGGATATTGATACAGTTCAGAAAAATAATTAATTAAAAATGGCCTTTAAAATATGAAATGATGCTCAATTTCATTCATAGTAATAAAAATGTATTATAACTAAAATAAGATGCCATTTTTTACATTTCAAATTGGCAAAACTGCGAAGTCAGAGCAAAAAAAAATGTCAGCAATGCTAGGAGAAAGTAGAAATCCTCATACAAATGCCATAAGGAAAAAATTTGGCAAAATTGATCAAAATGACACTCCTAGAAATATATTCTAAAGACAGCACTTTGTATTAGATTGATATTTGTGAAAATGCCAATATTTCATTATCTTTCTCCAAAATTAGTAATTTCATATATTTCAACTTTATAATAGCAAAATATTGGTAACAATGTAAATGTTTACATTTAGTGCACTTATTATGAAATAACCATGCAATAACATACTAGGCAGTGGTAATGAAGAATCAGGAAGCTCTCCAAGATATAAGTGAAAAATTTTAAAATACATATAAATAAAAATATGAAGCAAATTAAATGTGGTATAATTTTAAACACTGAGTGTAGGAAAAATAAAGTCAATTTCATGTTGATATAAAACACGAATGGTGAAGAAACGGAGAAAAGATAATTATCTTCATGATGCAAAATAAGATTGTACTTTAAAATTTGATGCAACAAAGAATACAGGTTTAAGTCATCTTAAGCTACAAAAATAACTAATGGAGGGATGTCTTGATTTTGGCTCAGGTCACAATCCAGGGTCATGGGATGAAGCCCTGCATCAGGCTCCATGCTGAGCGTGGAGCCTGCTTAAGATTCTCTCTCTCTTCCTCTGCCTCTCTCCCTTGCTCACTTTCTCTCTCTCTCTCTCTCAAATAAAAATTTTAAAAATGACTAGTAGAAAACTAACAATAGTGTAAATCTGAAACTGTGAGAAGAGAAGGGAAAAGGAGTACAAATGATTTATTTACATCTTTACCTTCCATATGGGAGGTTATTAGGTGTTGTCTAGTGCTTCGAAATGAAGGAAGGACAAAAACAAGCACGTTTTCTTTTTTTTTTTTTTCAACGTTTATTTATTTTTGGGACAGAGAGAGACAGAGCATGAACGGGGGAGGGGCAGAGAGAGAGGGAGACACAGAATCGGAAACAGGCTCCAGGCTCTGAGCCATCAGCCCAGAGCCCGACGCGGGGCTCGAACTCCCGGACCGCGAGATCGTGACCTGGCTGAAGTCGGACGCTTAACCGACTGCGCCACCCAGGTGCCCCAGAAGCACATTTTCTTGAACCATAGAACTAAGCACCAGAAGAGGCTGCCATTGAAGAATACACGTGGGAGCGAAGAGGGAAGTAGAATTAGTATTTCTACTTTTCTTGATTTGTTACCAATCTGTTAAGAAGAGGCCAGCACCCAACTAGAAGAAGAAATGGTAAAATAGATAAGTAGATAGTTCAGAAAATAATTACAGGTGGCTAATAACTGTATTTAATGTTTAATCTCACTACGAATGTAAGTTAAACCTACAGTGAGCTATAACTTTTCTCGTGTCAACTTGGAGATATTTTACAATAATGCATGCATGTATAGATGTTGTGGTGAGGCAGAACTCTCATATATAACCAATTTAAGCATAAATTAGTTTTAAAAGCTTTCCTGAAAACATCAAGTACAAGCAAGAATCCTTAAATATTTATACTTTTGATGTACTGCCCTTATTTCTGGAAATCAATCTTAATAAAATAATCCAGGATACTATAAAACATTAATGCATGTGTTTCACAGGCCCGATTTAACAGAATGAAAATTGGCATCAATCTAAGTGATCAACACTAATATTTAAATAAATGATGTACATACAAATTAGAACACATTATTAAATAATTAAAATGCCATTACAAAATGTATGTAATCAAATGGAAATGTCCATGATATGCTAAATGAAAAACTCAGGACACAAAGTAGTAGATATATGCCAATTTTGAGTGTGTGAGCATCTGGGTATAAGAAAACAGGACAGAGAAAACTATAATAATGTATTTCAAATGTTAATAATGGCAGTTCTGAGTAAATATATTACAAATTAGTTTTTCTATTTTTTATGTATTGTCCAATTTCTTCTACAAGGAAGTTCGGTTTTTAGAATTAGAAAAAAAAACAACTATTACTTCATTAAAAGTTAATGGAATTCTGCTTCTGGTAATGGCACAATAGCTGGCAATGGATGGAAACTGCAGATAAAATTATAAACAGTGGACGTAATTGAGGAAACGAGTGGTCAAAAGCAAAAGGAAACCGGAAGAGTCAACCTCTGAAGTAGGAAAATGCACTTGAAATGCACTCTGCATGTGAGGGAAGCTCTCCTTCTACGTGGTCAGACGTCTGCACCTGAAGCAAAAAGCCTGAGTCTTATTGGCTTGGCTTTGGGGCTGCCACACTACGTATTCTATGTTAAAGGAAACCCTGGAAAAGAGAGAGTCTGAGAAAGTCCAAATTCTGCGTTGAAAATCTGGCCAAACTGGTGGCTGGCCCCTGATCTATAAAGAGCTGACTCCTTCCCGAATGTGTAAAAGAAAGTGACGGGACTGTCAGAGATTTTAGCTGCTGCCAACTGTAAGAGAGCTAAAGCTTAGAGTTTGAGTCTAGCCAGTCTAATTCCTGATAAAACAGCTATAAATACACTCTCCAGGGGAGGATAGCAGAAGTTAGTCTCTAGAGTGTTTTATTCACAATGTTCTGTTTATAAATAAAAATTCCTAAATAAGGAAAACAGAAAAATATGATTCACAAAGAAGTATGATATCAGTCACCAGAAATCAACTGAAACATACAGATGTCATAATGTAAAGCAGTTATTTTGTTATAAATATGTCCGGGACAAAAAGATGGAGAAGTTCAGCAGAGAGATAAAAACTACCAAAAGACTGAAACTCAACAGTACGACATCTGAAATTTTAAAAATCAGTGGATGAGGTTAGCAGAAGACTGCAGATGGAATTAGTGAACATGAAGACAGATCAGTAGAAACTAATCTGAAGAAGAAAGAAAAAGAAGAGAGCTTCAGTGAGATGATGGACAATATCAAAGAGTCTAACTTATGAGTCGTTGAAATCACAAAAGGAGAGAAAAGAGTCTGGAACAGAAAAAATATACATATATCTGAGGAAGTGGCTGCATACAATCTCTCATAATTGTTGAAACATAAACTTCCATTTGAGAAAATCAGTAAAGCACAAACAGACAAAGACAAAGCAAACCATACTCAGGTTTATCATAGTCAAACAGGAGACAGCCAGAAAAAAATGAATATTACACACAGGAGAACAATGATATGAATGACAGCTGACTTACCTTCAGAGAGAACAAGTGGTAATCGTACATTCATTAAAACATATTGAATTGTGCACTTGAGATGTGTACATTTCATTGCGTGTACATTTAACCTAAAACACTATAAACAGATAATGAATTCTGGTTTGTAGTTTTGCTTTTTGTTCACAGTGGTATGAATTAGCAATTTTAAAAGTGTATGCCATCTACTCTAGCTTGGGCAAAAGTGTAACTATATCAGCAATAATGAAAGCTAAATGTCTCCTCATTGGAAAAGAGAATTACAAATATGGAAAGAGAAAAAACTAGAATGCACTCTGCATGCTGGATCTATATATTGATATAGGTATCGATATAGATCTATACATGTGTGCAGATATATATGTGTGTATGTGTATTAGATATGGGTGTCTATGTATATGTCTACATATGTATGAATGTGTATGTGTGTGTGTGTGTGTGTGTGTGTGTGTGTGTATTTATTTCCTACTCTATCTGATAAACAGACCTAGAAACAATGACCCATCAGTAGTACCAAATATGCCTTGTAGCCAAATTTTAGTTACTAAAGACCATTATCCACTAAAAGAGAGCAGAGATATTTCAGAAAAGCCTAGAATATCTTGTTGCATCATAAAGAAAGGGAGAGCTGAAGTAATGCTACAGATACATCAAAAGAATACAGCCCGGTTTGAAAGCGATCCCACTGGCCAAACTTTGAGCAACTTGAATGTTAAAATAAATACTGACAGAAATGGCTTATATTCCATTGAATCAAATAAAAATCCATTAGTTCATCTGATATAAATAAATAAGAGTACATACATAGATGGGGAAGAAGGGAGAAGTTCTTCCTTACAGAACACATAACCATAGAAGGATGCTTAAACCAGTCGGCAAATATTTGATGAAAGACAGCATATTTGTATAAGTCTCCAAGTATCTCCCCCTCAAACTGCTTATTAATTTCAAAGGGAAAAATACTGGTAAAAACTTGGCAGATAGCACATGTGACAGACAACAAGAGCACGCACCTCCGACAGGATACACTCAGAAGGAAACAACACGCTCCTTTGATAGTCCTACTAAAAATGCATCACCCAATCCCACTGTGGAGAAGCCCCAGGCAAGCCCCATGTAGAGAAACATTCTCCACAATAACTGGTCAGTGCTGCTTAGAAAAATCAAGGTCAAAAGAGACAAGAAAAGAATAAGGAGGCGCTCTGGATGAAGACTAGAGATACAAGAATTAAAGGAAATGTATGATCCTGCACTGAAACAGAAAAGGACCATAAAGGACTCTCTCAGATGAGGAGATTTAATATGGAATATAGATTATATTATATCACTATTGTATTTCCTGACTTTTATCATTGTACTGTGGTTATGTAAGACAATGTCTTAGCTCCTAGGAAAAAAATCACACGTATCTAAGGGTAAGTAGCTACATCTCCAATTTGCTTCCATGTGGCACGGAAAGTGATCCATACAGGTAAACATATGGGTCAAATATATATGCAGCCAAGAATCTGTATTTGTGAATTTGCCTACTTATTAAATTTATTTGTAATCCTAAAATCAATAATCCATGCTTTAGTGATCATTTGCAGGTAGAGGCAAAGCAGCAAAAAATCTAAGTGTCTTGACTTACGTGTTCCCAGCTGAGGCAGAAAACAGACACACTCGGCCTTCTTTCAGGCTCTCATCTTGTAAACACTGTCCTTTTCACAGTCAATTTAGTGGCATATTTTTTGCATTTTTGTGCTTTTTTTTCTTTTTTAGTGATTTTTGAACTTTAAAATGACCCTCGATTTCAGGGCAGAAGTGCTGTCTAGTGTTCCTAAGCTCAAGAAAGCTGTTATGTGCCTTCCAGAGAAAATACATGCATTAAATAAGCTTCCTCCCGGCATGAGTGATAATGCTATTGGTCAGAAGTTCAATATTAATGAATCAACAGAGTCAATTATATTGATTATATTGTCAAAAAAATCAAAGGTTTCAAATAATATTACTTATTATTTTTTATATTAAATAAGGTGTCTTTAAACAAAAACACACATAAAACAAAGTTATGTATGAATCACTTGATAAAAATGTTTGTGACCCGAGAGGCACAGGAACCTTCCCGTAGGAGCAGTGGCTCAGGATTCACTAATTCAGTGTTCGTGGTGGCTTTATAGAACATAACTAGGATAAATAATGGCAAGTCACTATAGATAAATGATAGCTAGATAGATACAAATATAGATACATAATTGCCTATATCTACACATAGATACAGAACAAACAGAACACAAAGTAAACAATTGCGGTTGAATCTGGGGTAAAGGTCACTGGCAATTCCTCTTACTATTCTAGCAACTTCTCTGCAAGTGTAAAATGCTATCAAAATAAAAAATTTGCCAAAATACATTATAGATGATAAATTATTACAAGATGCTCTTCCCTACAAGAGACACAAACTGGTTTCTCTTTGACTAGACATATGAAATCACATGGTAATGCAATCCTCTGTGTGATATTCGTGGACAATTAAAGAGGTGGGGGGTGGGGAAGAGAGGTAGAGAGATGGAGGGAGAGAGACTGGTTAACTAATCCAGCATTTTAGTAGAAATATACTGTTCCTGCAGTAAAGATGAACTAACTAAAAGACACAAAGGAGAAGCAACAATTTTTTTTTTTTTGGTAGCTATTGGAGCTCATGGAATATGCAGTCTGAAGAATACATAGTAAGTAGCAGAGCAGAAAATAACATTGGCCTTCAAGAGATTATGTTTCTGTTGAGGACCTACCAGAAAAAAAAGGGGATAAAGTCACAGGAAAAAGGCCCAGGCACTCAGGAAATGTAGACAGCCAGTCTGGGGTTCTCCTTACACATAAAGTTCGATCTTCCATATTGAAGTAAACTGGCTTAGATTGGGCGAGTTCTATTTTGCTGAAATGGGCTCTCTTCACTCATTCCTCCTTTCATTCCTGGGTGGCAACTATTAAAGTACTGATTGCAAATAGTCTGCGGATTTTACTTTTAATTAAAATAGGTCCCTTATATTATGGAGCCATTAGCTCCTGACATTAGATTCTACCACTCACTTCTAATATTAATGGATCTGGGCTCTTAGCACCTTGAGTTATAATTTTAATATTAAGTCTCATATTTTTCAAAATGAAATACCTCTCCTTAAAAAACTTTTACAGTTACACACGTACGTATGTATACAGTTTCTAGGATGCCAAACATCTGACTTTGAAAAAACGAAACCCAATACTGCTGTTGTCTTCAATGTTTTTACTCAGTGTTTTCACTTTAACTGATTATTTTAACAGATACAGCTCAGATAATTTCATGCATATTGATTTTCCCATCCAAACCTTGGAGAAAAAAAATAATAAAGAAAAATAATAAAAAATTAAGTCATTTAACTTATCTATTTAAGTGAAAAGATAATGATTTTCTTCAGACTATACTGTTAATATTGTAATTGAATGAAAGACATAGGTCTTAGGACTCTATTCTGCTCAACAAATGTGTTTTTTTTTTTAATTTTTTAACGTTTCTTTCTTTTTTTTTAAATTCTTTTTTTTAACGTTTATTTATTTTTGAGACAGAGAGAGACAGAGCATGAACAGGGGAGGGTCAGAGAGAGAGGGAGACACAGAATCCGAAACAGGCTCCAGGCTCTGAGCAGTCAGCACAGAGCCCGACACGGGGCTCGAACTCACGGACCACGAGATCATGACCTGAGCCGAAGTCGGACGCTTAACCGACTGAGCCACCCAGGCGCCCCTCAACAAATGTTTATTAACACTTACTGCATCCTGGAGGATCCCTACCTTCAAGGAGCGCACACAAGATACACACACATACATACAATCGTACGTCCATTTGTGATCAATTGTATCCTAGCTGCCAGAAGTTGTAGTGAATATTGAGGGAAAAAACTATATTAGGTGATCACCTTTAATATGCTTACCCTATGATATCATCTTTACAAAAACCTCATGGTGTCACACTTTACAGATATGTTTCGAGGTTTAGAAAAGTGAAATCGCCTGTTCATGTGTCAGTGGCAGAGCTGAGATCTGAACCCCTGTCTACTTCTAATGCCTGTTTAGATCTTCGTTTTAAGTTTTTAAAAAATATGCCATAAAAGTACAAATAAAGGAGCAATTCATTCTACTTTGATGACTTAAAGAAGGCTTTCAAAAAAAAAAGTGGTATGGAGGCATCTGGATGGCTCAGTCGGTTAAACATCAGGTCATGATCTCATGCCTCATGAGTTCAAGCCCCGCGTTGGGCTCTGTGCCGACAGCTCAGCCTGCTTCAGATTCTGTCTCTGTCTCTCTCTGCCCCTCCACCACTCACACTGTGTCTCTCGCTCTTTCTCCCAAATATAAATAAACATTAATTAAAAAAAAAAAAAACAGAAGTGGTATGGACTCTGTCTTTAAAAATTATTGTATGATCAGGCTCCTGGTAAGGTAAATGACTATGGAAATATTAGATATGCATTTCAACCTGTCAGTGTGGATCTGGTGAGCTGTGGATAATTCTAAGTTGATTCTGAGGCTTCAAGCTTTAGTGATGTCATTCATTAACGTAGGCATCACAAAATGAAAACAAGTTAGTAGCAAGATAACTCAATGAGATGAGCAACTCACAACCAATTACTATATCAAGATATTGTTGTTACGTGACTTTAATGGTAAAAGAGGTGATAATTGGGTACAAGAGGAAAAACAAGAAAATTATGCTTTTATGGGCTGAAATATGTGTAAACCCTTGGGATTATTTGAAAATTCTACAATGGAAGTGTTTTATACCTAAAGGTGAAAAAAGTGTTTTCCAACAACACAATTTTTTTGACCAAAATTGTTTAGTTTTTGTTTGTTTATTTTTACCCACTGCATGCTGGTCAAACTGTCACCAATTAATTAATGTCTTTTGAAGTTACAGTCTTTCCGAACTGCAAGAAAATATAGCGGGAAACACTTTGAGCTATATAACACATTAATGTGCCCTTAGATTTCAAGCCCCTGATTGTGTAAGATGTCTGAAGTTGTCCTACTCGGGTGTTTAAATTCTTCTAGATTCTCCCAAAAGAATCCCTTCTGACCCAGAGTTAATTGTCAATCTTCTGAGGCTGCTTCTTGCCAAGGAGAGCTGGGGGTGACATGGGAATAGAGACTTCCAACTGGGATTAATACACCAGTATCTGTTAAGCTGGGATCCAACATCCCACGTGTCTTCCCATCTTCTGTTGTTCTGACAACTTCCCATTTGATTGTGGTGGAACCAAGGGGGAGAAAGTTTTAAAAACTAACATGAAACTTAGCAGGGCAAAAATAATATAAAACTACATCTAAGTCAGTCTCATGTTTTATTCAAACTTTATTCTTTAACCTAGAGAAGTAACAAGTAATATTTGGGAGTGGGGGAGATGTGTTACTGCCTTCCCCCCAAAGAGTAATCTTACATGATTTAAGAATCCTAAACATCTCTATTCTGTCTTCCTGAAGCCTCTAGTAAATTCTGTGGCTTTCCTGTCTACCATGTAAAGCAGTACTTTTTTTGTCATTCTCTACTCTTCCAGGTTTCAAGAGATGTCTCTTAGATTTAATATTCTGGGAACTATTAAAGCCTGCATTCACCTGACACTGGGACTTCAGTTACACGATCATGTGAACTTTCAACCTACATCTATTCAGGTTTGACTCTTAATTATTTTTCTTTCAGTAATGACTCTACCATTTACCAGGTATGTGACCTTGGGTTAGCTACAATGATTTGTCTGTGTCTCAGTTCCTTCCTCTTTAAATACATCTTAATAATATCTACCTTGGGATTATTACAATGATTAAATTATTCAATGCATAGAAAGACTTTAGGTCAATGCCAGATTTCTATGATAAGTTTCCAATACTTTAACTATTATTTTCATCATATCCATCCACAGTGTCTAGATTCTAAGACATTGTGATCATTAATGATGCCTACCTCTCAGGTGAAGAAGTAGAGGAATTGGGAGGGGCTACAAGAGGAATGAACTTGAAATTGTATCTAGTCGCTAATAATAATAAGAATACCACCTTATATTTATATGTCACTTACCATTTATCAGGCACTGTTTAAAGAGCTTTATGTATATTAAGTCATTTGGTTTTATAACTATGTAAGGCATATACTGCTGCCATCATTACCATTTTACACGTGAGGAATCTGAGGCAGCAGCAACGTCACTTGGCCAATGTCACACAGCTAGTAAGTGGCAGGGCTGGGATTACCCTAGGAGGTCTGCGGATAGATCCTACATCCTTAACTATCACGTAATATTGGATCTCATAAAGGCTGCAGAGTACATGTTAGTTATTTTATTAGTCTTATCATAGATGTTGCTACTTGTGTTGTTGTTGACTCTCATACTTTTAGAAAAATCCACTCAGGATAACAACAACTGAGAAAACGAGGCAGAGTATACCCTTCCACAATAGCATCATGAGCACTGAGAGAGCAGGAAGCCAGGTCTCACTGAACAGAGTCCCTGACCTTGCGAGGATTAGTTATGGACAGGAGATCCAACCAAGGTTAGCTCTGATTTTGACTGGGTCTTCATATTAACACACTCACTGGCAAAACAGCCTTGAGAACCCTAACTTTTCAGTAAATGGCTCTGAACCCCCAGGTAAAACTATAGAGAAACAAGATGGGACTGGGGGAGAAAACATAAAGAACATACAGATCAGGGCAGCAGAGTGGCTTTATAGGAAACATCATGGGGGGAAATGACACTTTTATGAAACCCTAAGGTCTAAACTATCTTAAGGCAGTGCATGAAATGTACTATGTAAGTTGGATGAAGAGATGATACAGTGCAGAGGTTGGCCAACTATGGCCTGTAGGCCAAATACAGCTTTGACAGCTATTTTTGTATAGTTCGAGGAGCGACGAATGGTCTTTACTTTTTTGAATGGTTAAAAAAAAAAAAAAGGAATAGAAGAATGTGTTTTATAACACATGAAAATTGTATGAAATTCAAATTTCAGTTTCCATAAATACCATTTTATTGGAAAACAGCCAACCCATGTGTTTATGTATTGTCCACATCTGCTTTCTCACCACAAAAGCAGAACTGAGTCGTCCCAACAGACACCATATGGCCCACGGTCTAAATGTTTCCTATCTGGCCCTTTACAGAAAAAAGGTTGTCAACCGCTGCCACAGTGCAATTGAAAATAACTTAGTTTCTGCCCCCAAAATATTAATTAGTGTCACATGAATAAGAAGTGCCGCTTTTCTGCTGTCTCAGGTTTCCTCACCTATAAAATGAGAGAGTTGCTACCGGTCACAGGGTCACAGTGGTTGTCAAACTAACCCCTCAGGAATGCTGGGGTCAGTTACCAAGCCACTGCTGAAGGGCAGAAAAAAGAAGTCAATAGAAAAGACCTCTGCCCTTCCTATAATCACCCTTCCTCAACCAGAACCACAGAATGTTTCTGAAAAACAAACTGCGGTGTCAAAATGAAGATCAGATTTGATCACTCCTGAAAAGGCCTTCAGATTGTAGACAGGCCTCATTTTGCCCACCAGCTTTCCTATCTTGTCCCTACTCCCACAGCAGGGGCAACTCTTTGGGTTTTCACTTGTCAAGGCCTATCCTAGATCAGAGCTGGCAGGCTCACTTTCTCCACTGTAAAATCTGTATGTTCATCAGTTACAAATGTTAAGCCCTTTCATTCACAGCTTTGGGTATGTATACTAATGGTAGAACCCTGTTCCTTGAAAATACCGAGAATAAGCCCATGTTTAGGTTCCCTAGGCTTTAAAATTTCTAAACGCATCAGTAAGAAACAGTGGATAATTCTTTGAACAGAATGAAAGAGAGGAAGAGGGGACTAAAAAACTGAAGTAGTCCCTGAATTTCAATCCTTTCATGCAACAAAGAAGATGCTACCTCAGAAGGGAAAGATTCCATCAACAAAGCTGGTTGGGGCAGAGAAATGTTTGCATGATACTGAATAACCATTTACCAGGCCCCCAACTTTTTTTTTTACTTTGCATTGAAGTTTTGATAAAATCATCAGGTGACTGGTTGTTTGCTTCAATGATATGATAGTCTTTCATAAATTCCATTTGTTTCTGGAGGTTATTAAAGAATGGAGCATCTTCTGACTCTTTGTAGATGAGTATCCTCTTATTGGATGATGAAAGATGTTGAGATACATTTTTTTCCTCCTCTTAGAAATTCTGCATTTAGGAACTCTAGTTATGTTATTTTTACAGACTATTTCCACTTAGAGGTGGCAAAAATGCAACTTTATGGTTCAAAGAGAAACACTTAACACAGCTTATAAAAAATGTATAGGACTTCTCCAACATCAAATAACTCTTCGAATACTACAGCTTGGTAGGCTAAGTATAAATGAAATGGAAACACGCTCCAAACACACCTGAATTTAAAAATGAAAAGAGCAAAAGACTCCAGGCAAAATGTACCATGGTCTTGAAAAGCCCTACTCATTTAGAAAGTTATTAGAAACATTTTGCTAAACATACCACAACTAGGCCTTCCTGTCCCTTTGGAATTGTTCAGTGGGGGGAAAGAAGTCTGAATGCGAACATAACACACAATATTCCTGATGCCATGGTTTTAAATTGAAATAGTCTGTTAGGCCTCCTTTCTGATGCTCCCACGTGCTCTTGCTCTGGGCTGTTAAACACTGGCCACGGCAGAAGCAGCTGCATTGCACTGGGGTGTGAAATTATCCTTAAGCATGTTTGGTGAAAGAGTTAAGTTTATTCATTGTCATCACAGAAGTAATTGCAAGGAGAGTGTAGCAACTGAAAAGGCCTGGTGGTGTTTCAACAAAATAAGAATTCTAATTTTGCAGAATATATTCTGCAATAATATTTACAATAAAGTTTTTTATTAAAATTTGTATCGAAGATGTAGAGCATTCAGAGAATACAGTATATTCTTTCAGTGTCACCTCCCCCCTCCTCCATGTCCCATCCCTTCATTTCTGAAAATTGACCAGGACGGCCCCATCTCACAGGGCTGTCGGTAGACATCAGAGAATGGCATTACAGCCATTTGAACTGTGGCATAATTTAAAAGCAAACGGAAGTCAGCATGCAGATTTTAACACGTAGTTATGGAACCACCACCATCATAATTCCGCCAAGAGGCAGAATTCAGTGGTCCACTGGACGGTACAAGTGTGGGGTTGACCAGGAGTTTATATGGAAATGGGAACAATGGATTAGCCTCTTGAATGAAAATGCTCCTTATCTACAAAGCAAGAATAACTACACAGAAGTGAACTGATTCCTCTCAGAGAATTGGAAAGCCCCTTTCTCCCCCTTAGTGAGAGTTTCCTATTTAATAGCACACTTACAAAGCACCAGTGGGAGGAAGCCAAGACTGAAGGAGAAGCACCTTCATCCTGACCCAGTCTCAGCTTCCTGGTTTTCTCTTCTCACCTATGATAATTATAACTGCACTGGTCCTCTTGATTTTAACCTGCTTTTATTCTGTGTTACATTTTTCTCTTGACACCTTTATTTAAATGTATGTAAATATATGTAAAGTGACTATTTCAAATCTCTGTGCAAAGATTCTATGCAACTATCCCCTCCTGCCAACACACACACACACACACACACACACACACACACACACACACACCACAGCCCTGAGTTTGAAATATTATTAGTCCCATTTTGGAGGAAAGAGATCTTGCAAGGTTAAGCAATTTGCTTAAGTGGCCCAACCAATGTTGGATCAGGTCTGACTTCAAAGCCTGCACAAGTTCGTTTAAACCAGTCTGTTACACGGAACCTGAGGCTATACTGAGTGGGCTTCAGAGTTCTCTATGATATTGCCGGATCTTTTTAATAAAAACACGGTGGAGAATGCGTGTTCTCTACATATGTCCAATAAATGTATGTATGGCATATCATAGATCACCTGCATGAAAAAGTTAAAATGAAGTATTGTCATCCTTTAAAGATCCACATCACGTTCCTTTACAGCTCATTCTCTGCATAGTAGCCAGATTAAAAAAAAATAATAGTCCTAAACAAAACCCTCCAATGGTTTCCTCCTGTCATTCGAAGAAAACTGAAACTCCTTGCTTCACTTCATGAGACTCCACATGATCTACTTTTCAGCCAAGTCTTTTACCTCTTTCAGCCCTCACTCTACCCACACTCAGGAAGCTCCCGGAGGGAAGGTCCTTCTTCTGGATTTTTCTTCTCCTATGCCTATAACAAGACTTCAAAAAACAAGACAGGTACTCACAAAAGAAATACTTTCGAGTGAATGAATCCTTCCATTGGCTCTAGAAAATGCTATTTTTATTGTTGAGGGCTTAGGAAAGGAAAAAAAAAAACAACAAAAAAAACCAGGTAGACTTAATAAGTAAATGATGTAATAAATCACGAAAAGGCCAAGTCATGGCACATTATACTAAAAGAATGAACATTTCTCAGGAGTTTAAATTTAAAAGGGTGGAAAATGTGGGTCTTCCCACACAGCCGCTGTGATGTGACATGTTGAAGAAAGATCCTGCCATAGTCACAAGGCAAATATTGCTTTAATTTTCTCAAAATAGTATCATTAGTCACATGAAGTTAAAGTTGTTAATTTCAATTTGTTTTTATATTTTCATTTGAGTTCCACTTGAATTCAAATTATATTCTATTTAAATATAATTTTACATTATTATATATATGTATACTTATTTACAAGTTCCATAATTGATGTATGCATTTATACATTAACAGCTACATACTATCAAGAAGAAACAACAGGCCCAAAATGGAGTCAACCACGCTAAGCCCTGGGTCAGCAAACCAGGACTTAACTCCTTACCTACGCTCAGATTCAGCCCTTCTCAAGACTGTGATCTTAACAGGCCACTCTGGAATTTCATCCCCTAAAGGAGGATGACCTTGCCTGAAACAACCCATCTTTTTTTTCCCTTCTTCCTATGAAAGTCTTCCATTTTTGTACAGCTTCTTGGAGCTCCTTTCTATCTGCTAGGTGAGAAGAGACCCGATTCATGAATCATGAAATAAAGCCAATTAGATCTTCACATCTATCTTGCTTTCTAACAATATAAATAAAATTATAATTTACTTATAAATTATACATGTATAGGCTACATAAGCATAACGTGCTTCTACCCAGTTTCTTACAACATAAAGCAGCATTATTATATAAAAAACTTAAATGGATTCATATATTACTCCAGTCCAGGAAACACTGCTTTGTTCATGCTGCCTCCCACTTCACATCTCTAAAATATCCTCTGAAATCTATTGTTTTTTAATTAAATATCAAATACGAATTGTGATTTAAAAATACAGCATATAAATTGCTGAAAGGAAAGACTTTAGTGTGTGTGAGTTTATCTTCAAGCAATTTAAGATAAACATCCAAGGACGGAAGAAGTTTGCACAACGGATTAAATCGGGGGTTCTCAAAGCACAGTCGCAGGACTGGCAACAGTGGCAATTCTTCAGAACTTGCCAGAAATGCACATCTTCAGCCTCCATCGCAGACCTACTGCACCCAAAAACTTAAAGGTGAGACCCACCCAAATGTGTCCTAATAAGTCCCTAGTGAGTCTGACGCCCCTAGACCTGATATCACTCTTAATATCACTAGAAGAGATACTGACTCAGATAATATCAACAATTTAGCTATACAATAGAGATACCGCTTCCCCCTGAAAAGGGCTTCCTTCATAATGGCTTTTTATTTTAACTTATAAAATGTGTTTCCCTTTGATGTGCATCCTTCTAGTTTTCTTCCTCCCTTCCTTTTTCTTCCTCTTTTCTTTAGGCTACAAAGGTCAATACCAGTCAAACAGTCAAAATACTGTGTGGATAAACAGACTGGATGTTTACAAGACTCCAAATCAAGCAGTAAACCGGATCAGCTAATTCAATTAAACACAAAAGTGAAAATTGAAGCCACTCATTTCACCTGTTTGCCTCTGCTCAAAGCATAAGGAGAGGGGAAGCCTCACATACAATCCCATAGCAGGCAGCCATACTGTATATATACAACCATCTCAGAAATGAGGCCTGGGAAGTGCCTCAGAAGCTGCTTTGTGGTTCAGGAATCCGTATGTCAAGCCTCATACTCCAGCCACCAGGCTGCCATCGTTTTGGGAGATGCCCTCTAGAACTCTGCAGTCTGTAATTCTCAGAGAACAGGCATCTTAAAAGCCAGGAAGCTTCCAAAGGGAAGGAGTTGCATCAAATTTGCAAATTCACGTATCTTGAATTAGTCTGGGACAGAAATGGAAATACAGGTTCCTCAAGAAAGATCAGAAAAAGGCCAATTATCCCTCTTAAAATTACCGTTTTAAAATAACAAATTGTTTCCCCACACATTTCCTCATTGGCCCCTGAGCATGTTTTCGTACTGTTTCAAACAACAACAGAGAGTCTCTTCTTGGAAGAAAGACGCCACGTGATGGAACAAGCACTCCAGGAGAACAAAATAACGGGTCGTTTATCTCTGAGGCTGGGTCCTTCAGCAGCAGGGGGCTTGGCACTGAGCAATGCTTTTCACACCAGGTCTCCCGACAAAATTATCAGCTGGGAGAGGAAAGTGGCTCCTGTTGTGTGCTGAGTCACAACACAGCTAGAAAGCCGAAGCAGCCTCTCCAAGGAAGCTGCTCTTGTGGGGCAGTCATTGCAGAAGGGGGGACGTTGAAGAGAAGAAAGGAAAATTCGATCCGAAAGAAAATGCATCCTGTCTTCCAGAGACACGCTCATGTTGTGTGATATGCGTCCCTCGTCTTGGCTATAACCTGTTTAACTATAAAAAGACCCTGTGTCCTCGAATTCGAAGGAGAATGTGCGAATATAAGGGCTAGAAAGGAGCCCTCTGCCTAATCTTTTCTGAGCTGGCAGCAGTGAATCGGTGCTCACTTATTCACTGAAACTGTGGTTAATGTGTTTATCTGTGCGAGGATCGCTCTTTCCTTTCTCCATCTCTAGGACAAGTTATCCAGAAACCATAAATTCATTTCAGGATTCATGAATTCAAAACCTATTATAAGTTCAAAAGGTTTTTCTTTGAACCAAAATCTATACGAGGTTCAATAATGGTAGAAAACCTATATTGTTTTCTAAGGAAAAAAGCAGTAACAAACAAGATAATTGCAGGCTGTATTTGTAGGGGGTAAGATACAGTTCAAGGCTACCCTATGGGAAATAAAAACAAATTAGCTGCCCATGTCTTAAAGGGTCAAAATGTTCCACACACATTTTCATAGGAAAGAAAAATATCTGAAATGTCTGCCCTTTGATGGTTTATAAGTAAACTCGAGAAAGAATGTTTTCTAGGAATATTAAAAGCTGAAAACCTGTTTTGGGGAGTTATTTTAAAGTGACCAAATCAGAGCCATCCTCCAAATGTAGAAGTGGCATCACTCACAGTATAGAAAAAGCATAGGTTTGGAGGCCAGGCAAACTTTAATGATGCCTTTGGTGTATGTGTTTGGGTAAGCAACAGTCTCTCTCAGTAGCTCTCTATCTGATTGATTCAACTGATATTTACTTATTTAAGCACTTACTATGAGTCACTGCTAGGTTCTTGGCCAACAGAAAGGAATAGCAAGGAGGCCAGTACAGCTGGAGGTGAATGAGTAAGGGGAGAAAGGGACAGAGAGCTAAGTCAGGGCCAGGCCATAGTACCTCAATGCCATAATTCAGCTTTTATTCTTCCTGAGAAAAGAGCCCTTGGACGGATTCCACTAGAGGAGGGACAGAACCAGTCTGCCAGCTCTGGCAGGGGCAGGGAAACCAGTTAGGAGAGACACTTGTCATCTCTGGGTGAGTGATAATGTCGAAGGAATGAGGGTGAGGGGTCATTGGATATAATTTGAAGATAGAGCCAGTATAATGTGCTGATGGATTCAATAATGAGTGTGAGAGAAAGAGAGAAGGCAAAGATAACTCCAAGATTTCTGGCCTGAGCAAGTGGAAAAATAAAGTAGTCATTAACTAAGACTGTGAAAGGAGGAGGTTAGGGTGAGGACAAAAATGAAGCATCAGGAGGCTTTGACAGGTTAAATTTAAGATGGGTATTAGATAGCTAAGTGGAGCTTGTACCTAAAGACATAGGAAAAAGATGTCCAAGGACTAAGTCTAGTGGGACTCCATCATCAGAGATCAGAATAAGGAGAAGATGGGAGAGAGAGAGAGAGAGAGAGAGAGAGAGAGAGAGAGAGAGAGAGAGAAAGGAGAGAGAGAGGAGAAGGAACAGCTGAAGAATATGAAAATTCTTAGAAGAGTGTGAGTTTGTTGGAAGCCAAGTGAAGGAAGTGTTTCAAGAAGAAAGTCATGCACTGTGTTAAGTGTTCTGAGGTCAAGTCAGTGGAGACTGAGAACCAAACTACTGGATTTAGCACTGTGAAGACCACCCAACACGGATCTTCAAGGGTCAACTCTTGATAACAGTGGTTTCAATGAGATGGGAGAATGATGGCCTGACTGGAATGGTTTCAAGAGAAAAAGAGAGAAATTGGGACTCAGCCAAGTGCAGAAATCCCATTCACAGAGTTTTGCCATAAAAGGAAACAGTGAGGGGTGCCTGGCTGGCTCATTAGATAGAACATAGGACTCTTGATCTCAAGGTCATGAGTTCAAGCCCCACATTACGGCGAGAGCTTACTTTAAAAAAAAAAAAAAGGAAACAGTAAAATGGAGTAAGTAGCAAGAGAAGGATGTAGGGTTGAGGGAAGATTTTAAGATTTTTCTTAAGACTGGAGAAATAAAAGCGTGTTGTAGGCTGAAAGAAATTATTCAATAGAGAGGGGAAGAATTACTGACGTGGGAGAGAGAAATGAGAATTGCTAGATAAATATCTTTGAGTAGCCTCAGCTGGGGACATGACCAGGTACTCAGAGGACTGGCAGAGAAAGTAGAGTGCATACACATTGTTACAGAGTGAAAAATTGGAGAAAGGAGGGGAAGACAGGGCACAGTCATCTAGCCGAGTAAAAGAGTCACATAGCACTGACTGCCAGATAGCACTCAGGGCTCACCAAGGCTAGCTGATTATGAACACAGTGCATGATGTTCTCCGGTAACATCTGACCGCTCGTGCACTGGGGCAGAATACGGGATGAGTTAGTGGCAGCCTAGGGAGCTGGTCCAACAGGTACACCAAGGTGCAGGTAGGGCAAGGGAGAGGGAAGTAAATACAAGAGTGATCACAATGATTGAGCACAAATACAAGCCAGGTAAAGAAGGAAGTGAAGACATGAGGTCGGTGAAGGGTTGGGAAAAGGGGGTTGAAGATGGTAGGAGAGGCATTTAGGGAGGATAATATACACACATGAGGTTAAACCTGGAGGGAGAACACCTGGTCTGGGGATGTCAATGGGAATCAAAGAGGTACACCCCTGTCATCCTCCGGTCCAGTGACAATCTCTCTGAGGGAGAAAACAGCTACCCCTTGAGAGGGTTTCATGGAAGAGTGTCAAGGCAGAGCCAGGCTTCCATTAAAACAAGAAGATGAAGGAAGTAATCACAGCAGAGAGTGAGGATATAGGGAATTTTCAGAGGGCAAACGTGAAAGGGGTTCAGAAAGTAGAGACAGATGGGAGATGGGGTCAGGAAGGATGGTGCTCGGAGTCATGTGGCTATTAGACAAGAGGCATGAGAGATGACCTGGGGGGACTGACCTCACTGAATGTGAAGCAGCCATGATGAGATCCATCCACGTGGCCCCCAACCATCCTGCCTGATTCCAGAGAGGTGATTTTACCCCTAATGGGCATTTGATATGCTAATAACAAACCCAGTTCTAGTTACCGTCTGCACTTGAAATAAAACACCATTTATTAAAACCTATTCTAAAAATCACATTTACCTGAACTATGTGAATTATCATTAGTTTAAACTAACTTTGGCTCCAATTAACTTAGATCTACCTCTTGTATAAAAAGAATATCCCATTTGCTACATAATTCTTTAGCCCCATCTCTTGCATTTTATGAATTTACTCTTTTCATAGAGTTGGCAGCATTATCTACTTGGTTGGGTCTTAGCAATTTATTAAAGTTAAGGCCCACGTGGCGTTCAGGAGAAGCGTTCATGCCGCATCGGCCAAAAGGATGTGGCCTCCTTCGCTTACTTCACGCCTCATTTTCAATGCTCCTTTCTCACTTCCGGGCTCGCTGGTGTCCTGTGTGCACATACTACCTGCCCTTTACTGTCTATTCCTGCAGTCCCCTCCTTTTTGTCTGCTCAGCACCCCCAAAGTCTCTCGCTCCTCGACAGACTAATCTCAGTTAGGTGTCAGAAGAAATTACAGCACATTATAGTAATCAGCTCTAAGTAATGATTGATTAGAAGGTAAAAATGGGTACTTTCATGAAAAGAGAGAAAGCTTATTAACCCAAATACACGTTTAGTAGATGAAAATATGTATGTTTTAATTGGGGAGACTGGGAAGAAGGGCTACCTAATAATGGCCTTCGTCTGCTCTGAACTAGCACTATTCCTGTTTTCATTACTCACTGATACACGTCCATCGAGTACACACACACACACACACACACACACACACACACACCCCTCAAAAATCAGAGTTGTGATGTGCCAACACACATCCCAAATCAGGAGTAATGGCATGCCATTCCATTCCAAAACACTTTTCTGTACTAGAGCAAACATCAGCCACTAGCTTTTCTTTTTCACAGCTACTTTTTATTCATAAGAACACTCTTTTGTTGTTGTTGTTGTTGTTGTTGTTTAAAGCAAGTGCCATCAAACATTTGGCCGTATTAATCTCCCATCTGTAAAACACACTTTACTTGGATTATCAGCGGGGTATGTGTCCTCTGAATTTGTTTTCTGGGGAATGGGAATTTATTCAAGTAAATTAATTTGCAAACAGATACAGCTATTGCTGGATGAATGGATTTTCTCTTGGCAGTTTGAGGTGTCGCTCGGCGGGTATCTGGGCTCTTGGCGCTCACGGAAGCCCTCAGACTGCCTGCCAGACCCATTCCTCTAATGCTGTAAGAAAATGTATGTAACAATTTTGCAGCTCAGAACACAACTTGGCCATCTAGCTTCCTGCTTTACTATTTGAGTATTTAAATGGATTCTGTAAATTTGTTTTCTTAGATTCCTAGATGTGGCCATTCATTTGCTTCTCTGTTTTTGATTTGTTAATATGATGCTTTCCCCAGTTCCAGGCCTTGCTTGAAATATTCCGAGGGTTCTACCACATGAAAACAAAGCTCCTTGTGGGTCCGCAATGGACAACAATCCATTTAGAGTTGGCCAATTCTGGAAATTTTTCAAGCTCTTTCAGAAACATTCAGAAACTACTTCCTTATCATAGCCTATTGCTTTGAATGCAGTAAAACAAAGAGGCAGTAAGTAGGCTTCCCGCAGGCAAGTGGTGCCTCTAAATGAATGGTTAGGTAGGGCCCTGATCTATTGATTAAGAAAGCAAATGGATATGAGGCTTACTGTCAGGAATTTGCATTGGTTTTTCTATTTGTTTTTTGGTGTTTTGTTTTTTGTTTTTTGTTTTTTTTTTTGCTTGCTTGTTTTTTAATTGTACCCTCACTGCTTAGCATAGAAACAAATTGTAACCAAAGGAACTGAGGTAATGATAAGTGTATATCCATCAGTCTGTATAGAGAACTTTGATAGAGAAGATGTTCCAGAGAGCTTTCCACTATATGCAAAAATTCTCTTTCGTAAAATTTCCCATGCAGTCAATAATACTGTGATTCTGTGAACATCGACTAGCCCAGCATACTCAGATAGGAGACGGCATTGATCATGGTTGGTCCGTATAGAGATGCGGTAGTAATGACCCAGCAAGAACAGTCCTCAGTTTATACAGTAAGGCTGAAAATAAGGAATATGGTGCCTGTTCCCTGAAACTGGTTTTACAAGCGTCCTTTTTTATTTTTATTTTTTGTATTTAGCCTTGGGTACCTAACCATTCTGCGTTTCAGTTTTCACCATCTGTAAAAGGAGGAGTTAGAAACAAATGAACTTGATATCCTATATTTAGGATATCAGAGCTCCTTTATGATATTTGATTTTTATTTGAACACCTTGTGAGATGTTCTCTTAAAAGCCCCAAATTAAATTTTAAATGTGATAACTAATTCACCAATTATTTTATTTTCCCAAAGCAAGTGTGCATGCATCTCAATCAAATATTAAAGACCCATCAAAAGATTATTTTACCAAAAGAATGTTCTTTTGGTAGGTCTTTCATAGTTTAGGAAGAGGTCATCTTTCTGCGAGGAGTTCCTGGGGGGGGGAAGAAAAGAGGCAGACACCCCTGAGTAAACAGAATAAGTGGAACAAACATGAGACGAGAGCCAAGTTGAATACAGAAAGGCCCACTCGCAGCAGAAGGCAAATTTGCTTTCCCCATTAGATGAAAAACCTGTTAGAGATTTTTCAGGCAGGAGGGAAAAAGAATGGGAGGGAAAGGAAATTGTTTTTCCTGCTTTTCCATCTGCCGGACTCCTGTTCACTGGGAAGAAAAGCAATGGGAGTAAAATGCTAGACTCTGCTCCTGCCCTTTTCCGATGTGTAATACTCCTCCACCCTTTAAGAACATGTATATTCTTGGGGCACCTAGGTGGCTCAGTCGGTTGAGCGTCCAACTTTGGCTCAGGTCATGATCTCTCAGCTCGTGAGTTCGAGCCCCGCGTCGGGCTCTGTGCCGACGGCTCAGAGCCTGGGGTCTGCTTCCAATTCTGTGTCTCCCTCTCTCGCTGCCCCTAACCCACTTGCATTCTGTCTCTGTCTCTCTCAAAAATAAATAAACATTAAAAAAAAAAAAGCACATGTGTATTCTTGCATCGTTGTTGAACTTGGTAAAGAAGAAACTCCAGGGAACTTCGCACTGGGTTGCTAGTTTGCTCCTTACAAGGCTAAGTCTCAGGTGCCAATAAAATAGCTGAGTGGCAACAGTGACCGTTCACTATTCTCTTCGTACCGGTTGGTTCCAACATAATATATTCCAAATGGCCCCTTGTAGGCGAAAAGAAGCTGGAGGAGGGTGTAAATCAATATGAGCAGCAACTCTTTAATAGTCAGAGCTTCTGCAATACTTAATGTTCCCATCCTCACGGGAGAGCAGCTCTTCAGATTCTTGTTAAAGGAAAAGCTGTAATACGCTCCACAAAATGGATTGATTAGTCAATAACCAGATGATTTGTCTGTGTTTACCTCAGTCATGTTATATTCCTTCCCTTTATTCTTAGGATTCTAAATTATTATTATTAATTTTTTTAATAAATAAAAGCTTTTGTTGTTCTACAAACTATACGTGAGGTGGGTGTGAGTTAATCTACCACATTTTATTTTATGTAAAAAAAAATCTTCCATTTTTGTTTTCTTGTCTTAAAATTCTTAATACAATTTGCAAAATGGCTGTTAAAGCTGACCTCATATAATGTGTACTTACCGAGAAAGAAATAAGCCTCAATAAGATGTTATGTGTACTTCACATGTTTTTTATTCCCCATTTTGTGCTGCAGACTCAACAGGCAGGTAAGCCCTACACCTGTGCTGTCCCTTTCAGTAGCCACAAGTCATAGGAAACTGTTTTGATTTAAATTAATAAGAATTAGGAACGTCTGGATGGCTCAGCCAGTTGAGCGTCTGACTCTTGATTTCAGCTCAGGTCGTGATCCCAGGGTTGTGGAATCAAGCCCTGAGTTGGGTTCTGCACTGAGAGTGGAGCCTACATAGGATTCTCTTCCCCCCCCTCTCTCTCTCTCTCTCCCTCCCTCTGCCCTTCTCCCCTGCTTGTGTGCATTCTCTCTCTCTACACTAAAAAAATAAAAATAAGTAAGAATTAAACAAAATAAAAAGTTTAGTTCTGCGGTGGCCCTGGCCACATTTCCATTGTTCAGTAGCCACATGTCGCTAGTGGCTTTGATATTGCACAGCACAGATAGAGAACATTTCCATCTTTGCAGAAAGTTCTATTGGACAGTGTGGGTCTACAGAACTTGAGTTTCTAGGTATAGCACTACCTAGAGGGGTTTTTAAACCAAGCCTTCCTTAAAATTATAAAATATTTTGAAGAAAATTACCGATTTCACTGTTTGTGCTACAATTAAGATATGATTTATTTTAGAAATAGTCCTTATTTTTGAGTAAAGTACAACTAGACATCTTATACAATGATAGCCTCTAACTCCCTTTCATGGGTTGAATTGTTTTTTATGTCTGCTGGCTAAGGATTATTCATTTAGCCTTTCCTGCCAGCCAACAATTTATGTTGCATTGTCTCAATGGTGGTTTGAACGATCACTTCAATATTCTAATTTTCACTCTACTATTTTATTAAAAAAAAAAGAGAGAAAATGAAAATGGCAATATTCATCCAAAGGTGTACATGTTTTGTAATTGTAATATAACTAGGAGAGCAAGGAAGTTGGACGTACCCAAAGTGGTAACCCTCTAGCTCAAATGGCATATTTTATGTAGGACAGAAAGATGTAATTAGGTATGTCCAGGTAGCAAGTATTTATCTTCAGTTGGATGGCACGTGAGTCACAATAGGGCACACTGGGTGGCCTAACACCGTAAGGGTTAATCTGGGATTCTGGCAGAAACCCTGTGACTCAGCTCCGTCCATCTCATGACACCGCTAACCACCGTGGCTGCACGAGAAAAAACTAGGGCATCTTTGAAGCTCATTTCATGATCCAGAACTCAGTCCCTTGCCCCCAAACTACGTGCAAGGAAACTTGGCAATCGTTTTCCTCACTGCCCAGGAAGAGGAAATGGGCTTGATGACATATCACATGGTTCCCGACACAGTCTGCCCAGACAGAAAATTCGTAGGCATTTTCGTTTCATTTCCTACTTAAAGAACTCACTCATCTGCCTCCCCAAGGGAGAAAACCCACCTAGTCATTGCATCCAGCTTAGAGTCCAAGGCATTAGGACAATTTGTATTATCCTCTAGATAGTCTACAGGTCGCTTCTCTAGAAACCTTTGGGTTATAAATGGAAAGTTTGAGGGGTGCCTGGGTGGCTCAGTTGGTTAGGCATCCGACTTCGGCTCAGGTCATGATCTCACACTCCGTGAGTTCGAGCCCCACTTCGGGCTCTGTGCTGACAGCTAGGAGCCTGGAGCCTGCTTCAGATTCTGTGTCTCCCTCTCTCTCTGTCCCTCCCCTGCTCATGCTCTGTCTCTCTCTGTCTCAAAAAAAAAAAAAAAAAAAGGAAAGTTTAAGCTCCCTACATATCCTTATGGTATAAAATACAGAAGCAAGGACAGAATTCAGCCAGAGGAGAAGAATGTGGGCACAAAATAGTTGTTGCTTCACAGCAATTTTTATATCCCTCTAACAGAATCCCTGCACCTCAACCAAGGAACAGGAGGGGTTCCTAAAGTAGGTAAGCCCTGATTCTGCTTTCTACGAAGAGCATCCTGGACCATTGTTCTGAGAGGCTTCTGGCTCATATTCTGGGAGGCTCTTCCTTATTCATTACCTACTTGGCAACCCCTACAATATGGGGGAGATGGGAATAGAAACATGCTCCACCTGAGGGCTACTTGTAGCCTTTGAAGTCTGTCTCCTGTTCATAAAAGCTAGAGGCCCAACAGTCGTCTTAAGTGTTGAACAAAGGTCACACTAGTAAAGACTCAAGGATTCTTCGTCAAAATAATTCTGTCATTAACAGTAAGCTTCTAATCCTTTTGCTTTTAGCCAATTCCATGTGCCAGGAAGTACAACCAAAATCCTTTCCGCACATGGTTCCCAGTGTGATAGTGACTACCTTGAGGTTGTACGAAACAACAAGAGGAAATGTCACGTCCTTAACCTGAACTTCTCCCTGAGTCACTTGATTCAGCTAAGTGTGGCTGGACCTTTGTTACTCAAAGCCTTTTACCTTATTTTCATTATTTTTTTTTTTTAGGTTTATTTATTTGAGAGAAAGAGAGAGAGCACAGAGGAGAGACAGAGAGAGAAGGAGAGAGAGACTCCCAAGCAGGCTCTGAGCTATCAGCACAGAGCCCCACACAGGGCTCAAACCCACTAACCGTAAGATTATGACCTGAGCCAAGACCAAGAGTCGGACGCTTAACTGACTGAGCCACTCAGGCATCCCTCGAAGCCTTTTAAAACATCTCCAGAGACAGTAAGTTTTTCTAAAATTCAAGGTCCTGAACCTCTGGGAGCTCTCTTTTTGTGTCTGCTTACAAGCTATATAATTCTTTCCCCAATACCTAGTGAGTTCAGCCAATGCCTAACTGTACTAACCTTGTACACAGTTACAAGTAGGCACTGCTCTCGTTCCGTTTTCTTGACTCTCCCCCTCGAGGTAGAAGCTGAAAAAGTACAAACCTACCTTTCAATACAAAGTAGGTGACAGTATGGGGCGCCTGGGTGGCGCAGTCGGTTAAGCGTCCGACTTCAGCCAGGTCACGATCTCGTGGTCCGTGAGTTATAGCCCCGCATCGGGCTCTGGGCTGATGGCTCAGAGCCTGGAGCCTGTTTCCGATTCTGTGTCTCCCTCTCTCTCTGCCCCTCCCCCGTTCATGCTCTGTCTCTCTCTGTCCCAAAAATAAATAAACGTTGAAAAAAAAATTTTTTTTTCAAAGTAGGTGACAGTATTTTTAAAACATTTTGCATAACATGTTCTTCCATCTTTTCCGCTTCCCGTATCAGTGTCTTTGTTGTTCACCTGCTAAGTAACTGCCAAATATTTCAGGTCATTGTTATAATAACACCTCGTTTCCAGTATCAAATACTTGATCAGTCAAACTTTGATTTAAGTTCAAGAAACCTTCCTAGGAATTTCAGGTAGGAGCACTTTTGTTGTAACACTGGAAGGCCTCCTCCAGCAAATCTTTAAGGCATCTGGGAAGGTGCCACTGTAGCCGCGAATACCTTTTTGACAGGACTGAGCTGGAGCCTAATCCCACAATCCGTGTTGCCCTCACCCCCCGTGCTAGGCTCTGTGCTCGGTCATCCGTCCCCTGCTTTAAGGTCCATAGTGAAGATCACAGACTGATCTTAGCCTTTTCTGAGTAATTCTGACAAGGCTACGTAAAGCCGCAGTTCCGTCTCTTGAGCCAGATTGCTCTGTCTGTGGTCTTTTCTCAGGCAGCATCTACTCTGTAAGCTCAGCCTTCATTTGAACTGGTTACTTCTCCTTCCTGGTTCGGAGAAAGGACCCCATTAGAGCAGAGCGATGAAATGTCTTTTAAGCAACAACAGTAGCACATACCGCTAATGGTCAATATTATACAGGTTCCAATTTCAGAAACGGGTAGAGGAAAAGAGGTAAGTTCCCTTTGTTGATACTACAAAGAAATTGTGACTTCAGCAAAATGAACTGTTTTCCTTAAATCCTATATACCTTCTGCTGAATTGTGGTTGTTTGGAGTTCACAGCAATACCATCTCTAGAAAGTCCAGCACTTTCTAGGGATGAAGGACTTATTAACAGAATAGAGAGAGAGCCGGCGATCCAGTCCTTCCTATCCTCCAGCCTCTCCCATACTCCTCCGTCCTTTACAGAGGATGGAGCAAGAGTAAAAATACAATAGGGGAGGAGGGTGTTCTTATAAAAATTATTTTTCAAAAATGCTAGGCAGTAGTATGCCACCAAGGGACTCCATACATTCTTTGCTTCCTCATATCCTGGGAAGGCAACAAAATACCCAGTCCTTTATTATTATTTTTTTAATGTTTTCTTTTCTTTTTGAGTAGGGGAGGGGCAGAGAGAGCCAGACAGAGGATCTGAATGAAGCAGGCTCTGCACTGTCAGCAGAGAGCCCGATACGAGGGCTCGAACCCACGAACCGTGAGACCATGACCTGAGCCGAAGCTGGACGCTCAACTGCCTAAGCCACCCAGTTGGCCCCACCCCAGTCCTTTTCTTTTTCCTGCCTCCGTGATCCTGGAGGCTCCAGATGCTAGGGTTAAAATTCAAGTATGTTTCAACCACAAGCCCTCCTTTGCCACTTTTCTCTGTACAAGGCTACAGACCTTTCTACGTGTTCACAAACAAACAAAAAGAGCATCGTAGTGACTTTACAGGCAGCCAGAAACTTACTAGGGAAATAAACGACGTGGAATAAACAATGCAACATATGCAGCACAACATCACTGCAGACCCCCAGTGGTATCCGACAACCTGCCAGAAGACAGAAGAGACAACGTCCAAGACAATTAAAAACCAGGAGGAGGCACCTTGACCCTCCACAGTAACTGTTCACGTCTCCCAGAAATAAATCTGAATTAACACACGTTGTTGTCTTCGGTTGGGTTTTTCCAGAGGTAAATATGGGAAAGGGCTTTTGTTATTATATTTCAACTTTCTTAAAGCACACTAATAATCTTCTCTCCTTTAAAATGCAAACCAACAAATATTTAAGAAAATAAGGGAAGGAAGTAAATGACACAAGGGATTCCAAAGAATGAAGGGCACAGCACAAATGAATGGGCTTTTCCCTTGTACCGTCTTTTATGAGACCAGAGACACTCAATGAAATTAGTAGGCAGTAAATTTAGATCTAATAAAAGACCATACTTCATTAGCTGGGTATATGGAATTCTCTGCAGCAAGAGGTCAGGGGATGAGTCCAGTGGCTGGATTTTTAAAAAGACTGGATCACTTTAATGGGCATTAACAACTTCCTGAGCTTGGCAAGCCAACTTAATGAGAAAGGTCATCTGATCACTTGTATCAGAGTCCAAACCACTTGCTTCAGTCATCGTTAGAAGGAACTGCTTCTCTCGTTTACAGAATACCTTACAATTGAATGAACATGTCACGTTTCTATATGCTTTCCTCTGAACCACAGAGTTAAGTCATTACAGGAGAGACGATTCTAGGCCCACTGAATCAATATTCAAGTGCTTAGAGCATATTATGGTAGTCCGCAATCTTACGATGTATTCTTGAGTGATGTAAAATATACATTTATTAAACTGTCTAAAATCAATGGGAGCCCTCCTTCCATTCATCATCTTCCTTCCACAGTGGTGAACAGAGCAACGGGCCAGGGCTGGAAACTCTGTACAAGTCACTCAGGCAAAAGTCTCAAAGATACGGTTAGTCTCTTTTGTCCGCATCACCATCACGATGAAGAAGTGGGGGGGGGGGGGGTGAGCAACAGCTGCTTCTTTTGAAATATTTTATATTAATGCATATCAGAAAGGTAGTCAAAATATTTCTGAACACCCCTCTGCACTGGGCACTGTTTCTGGGTGGAAGAGCCATGGTGCAACAGGAGCAGCACAGGCACTGTCTTCTAGAAGCACACAGCACCAGGGAGAAGGCAGATATTTAATTTTTGTAATGCCCAAAATGCAGTGTTTCTTTTACTCTAGTTTCCAAGAAGTGAATGACTAATTCAGATGTAGTTGCTAACCCAGTCCTCCCTGTAACAAGTGGGAGGGATACTTGTTCTTTTTCACCTTGTCTCCATTGGAACCTGAGTTCATCACAGTAAAACATCAATGAATTATAAAATTGAAACTAATACTATCCTCTGACTATGGAGGAAATCCTTTTACTTAACAAGTTAGATGATTCAAAATGCTTCCTAAAGCAGTCCTGTATTTGTCGTAAGTGTTGACAATTGCATACTATCTTGTCCTACTGCATAAGCAAAAAAACAGTGGAAGGGTGTGTGTGGCTAGACCCTAAATCCATTATACAATTACTCATTAAATGACCAAACCTGGCCATTGCGGTAGAGTAAGGACCAAGGCAGGAGTCGAGGCTAGAAATGGAATCAGGTTGCAAAAATGGAATAGGAACAGATACACTATTGAAGGCTTTATATGCCCAGGCACAGGATTTGGAATTTATCCGGTAGCTAACAGGTACCATTGAAGGTTTTGAGATGGGTAATGGCATCATTAAACAGGAGTTCTCAAAATATCACTCTGGTGGGAGTATAGATCTACTCAAGAGGGTAGGCAAAAAAATTTATTAAAAAGCTATTTCAGTGTCTAGGAAAAATGATGAGAATCTGAAATATAGTAATGTCAATGAAAGAAAAACTGAAAGTGATGTCTTCAAGAGCCACTTGAGAAATGGCATCTGCAGAATATTGGGATTAATTGAATCTGGGGAAGGGGTTAAAGAGAAGTTCTTAGAGTAACTCCAAGAGATCGAATCATGCCATGATCTGCGATCTGAAAATGGTTCTCTAACATGTCTATATGTCAAAATCCCCTGTGAAGTTTTATAAAAATACAGATGCCCCTGAGCCACCCCTAGACATCATGAAATAGTAGGGCTGCAGTAAAAGCCAGGCACTTGCTTTTTTTTTTTTTTTTTTTTTTTTACAAATCTTCCAGGTGAGGGTGATATGGAGCCAGGCCTGAGAAGCACTGACACAGGAAATAGAGGAAACATGCAGATTTGGCTACTGAAGGAAAAAGACAACTTTCCTTTTTAACAGAATGCAGCTTAGTTACTTTCCGAAATGAAGTCCCCAGAGGGGAAATGGGTCTCTTCCATGTTATGTGCCTAGCCCAGTGCCTGGCACACAAGGGCATCCTATAAGTGTTTCTTTCATTGAAGGGGTGAACACCAGTGGGCAATGAAAAACACAGAAGCAGATTTTAAAGTGAAGAACACAGAGACACAACATGTCACTATGGAAAGAGGATGAGCTTTGCAAAGAGGAGACGAATCCAGATTCCAGCTCTGTCACTCACTGGCTATGTAGCTTTGAACCGGGTACTCAGTATCTCTGAGATTCAGCTTCCTTCATTTTGAAATGGGGAGAATATTGTTGCATTTTCAATACTTTTGAAAGAATGAACTTAGTATATATGAATTGATGTATAACTACATATTATAATTAATATACGCCACCTAGGATTGAGTATAAACTCAATAAATGATAATTATTGATACATGAATCATTATCCTTATATGGGCTTTGAAATGAATGAGATCTTCTGGGAAAGATTTGTGTGTCAAAGAACAATAACATAACCCTGAAGTACGTGAACAATAAAAGGGCAGGTAGGAAAACAAACAGAAACAGTAAGAATTCATGGCAAGAGAGGAGACCCCAGACGAGCAGTTTCAGGAAGAAAAGACCAGCCAATAGTGCCAAGTGCAGTGGAGAAGTGGGAATTAGCTGAATTTGGCATCCAGTTAGTTATTAGTGACCTTAGTTGTGGGGAATAAGCTTAGGAATTCCCTGAGCTTTCACTGATGGGTTAACAAGGTATAAAGATTTAGAAAGCCATAGGATACTCACACCCAAATTTGGGTAAACAAAATTAGGTAAATAAGATTAGGTAAATGAATTAGAAAGTCATAGGATGAACACACCCAAGTCTGGGTAAACAAGATTAGGTACACAAGATTAGGTAAACAAGATTAGGTAAAGGGACAAAGGCCCCCAGTATAGGACAGAGGTATAGGACAATAGCAGAAAACTGCTTTCACAGGAAGAAGGATCAAATTAGGTAAACAGGTAAATAGGACTATAGACCACAGCAGGGTGAAGTTGCCCAGAGTGGAACTAATTAGCAAAAGAAAGATGCCTTGTTTTGACCTTGATGTAGCATGCTCTGTCTTTCTTGTCCCCTAGACCAGTTGAGGTAAACAGAGGTGGGGCCTCATGTCTGCTATAAACAACCTTCCACCCAGCACCAGAATCTTGTTTTGTATTGACCCAAACCCTTAACCCCACATATCTCCAAAACCCCCTTCTCCCCACGCCCATGAGTTAATGTTCATGGTTTCATTGTCTCTCTGTGTGCTCCCATCACACTTGTAAGCCTTCTGATTCTAATAAAAATGGAGCAAGGACCCTTATTCGGGGCTCTTGTCTCCTCCCAGACATTAGCCTCTCTCGCATTTTTAAACCTGCGTCCTGCTCTCTTGCTGGACAAGAGAGCACTTCAGACCCAGAGTCTATGACATTAGTGACAATTACACTGGAACAAAATGGGTTGAATTGGGAAATACATAGTAGTCAAATAAGTAAAGTCAGTGAATATGGAGTACTTTTTCAATTAATTTTGTGCTCAAGAAAAATAGAGGGATAGTTGAAGGGAGGGAGTGGTCAGAGCTGAGGATACGCTGCTAGCTCTTGAGGACAAAAAAAATATCTAGTTGAGTTTTTTGAGGCTAAGTTATCTATTTCCTCCCCAGTATCTAGAGCACTGCCTGCCACATATTAGTTCTAATAGCTACAGTTCTTTGAGAGTGAGTGAGTAAGATACTCAGGTGAGAAAGAGATGGACAGAAAGGTGTTACAGGGTTAAGAAGAAGCTTAGCAACAGAGGATAGCCCAAAAGTAGGAGAAAAGAGGTGGGGATATGAAAGTTGGAAGCAGTTCTAGTTTTAATCTGTTACTGCCAAACTGGGTTCATTCTGGCCTCTCTAGACTTTGCATGGGTCTTGGGCCCCAGAATAAACCCATGATCCCGAGATAGCCTCTTTATGAACCAAGAAAAAAAACTCTATATTGCCTCATTTCAGAACCTGTTAATTGATCTTCCTACCTTCCTCCTTTTGGGGGTTCCCACATGCTCTGCTCCCTGATGGGTTAATTCCCAGATTTGGGCCTACAGCCTGGAGGCAATCTCTGTGTTCATAGTTCTTAAAACAGAAGCCTCCGTGATCAAGACCAAAAGGAGACATGCCACATCCCCAGTGCTGCCACCTCAGAAAAACGCCCCCAGATCACAAATGATGTCAGCAAAGGCAGAAAACCTAGTTGTCTCTTGTCACAACGCCTAAACCCAGGGACGCATCTGGCCTCTGGTGACACCCAGACACTTGAAGCCTACCTACAGATGAACCAAAGAAGCCTCCTAAAGGCATCTTTAAATATAAAAAATATATACAGAAGTTAGAATTCACACACACACACACACACACACACACACACACACACTCAGAGCACTCACAGAAACGTGCACAGAACATACAAACTTGCCCCACAGTCTTCAAGTTACCAACTCCTTTGCTGCCGCTGAAGGTTCTGTCAACCGAGCTTCACCGGCACCCACCCCATCAGCTGCTCACTTCGTCTAGAAGCATCTGCTCCACTACATCTCCCTTCTCTATTTCCCACTGGCTTGTTGTCTCAGGATAGCTTACAGAGTCAACAAAGGAATCGATTTAGATTTGGTAATGATTGCAATCAAGTGAAGTGACCGGTTCTTCCAGGGAATATATTTAGAGTAAATGAGATGACCAGTCACCCCAAGACAGGAGAGAACCCCGTCATGCAAATTTTAAGTAGCATAAGAGGAAGAAGATGCTTGGGGCCAGAAGACTTGGGAGGTTACCAAGGCAGAATCTGATGGAGTCAGAGTCACCCACTCTTTAGAGAGGAGCGGATAAATATGAAAACCACTTTGCTACACTACTCTAAACATTCTGCCATGAATTTAAGAAATATAAGAAAAAAGATAAAATTTGACCAATTCCTACTAATCTGTAAAATCTTCTTCCTAGGAGAAAGTAAAGAATGGATTATTTCAGTGGGGTTCTATCAATTCCCTCATGCTTCCTATCTATGCTCATCAATCTCTAGTGAGAGAGAGAAGAAAAGGCAAGTATTTGAAACCAGAAAATGCTGGAAATAATTTGCAAAACATTGAGACATTTCTTCAGTAGCATCTTCAATTTTCTCAGGCTTCTTTGGAAACTTTTTTGCTACCAGTTGAAAGATTATTAAGGGAAAATGTATACAGAATTAGGTAGGCACCAGAGATAAAAAGGTAGGATCAAAACAAAGTGTTTGAATTCAAATTCTTTAAAAAAAAAAAAAAAAAAAGGAAAAAGAAAGACTTTGAAATGTTCACACAAGCTGAGTCAAACACGTTCACAAAATATCCTGGCCATCGCTAAACTAATTATGAGCTGGTGTTTTGCTTTGTGTTTAATGAAGTAACCCTATAATGTTAAAACATAAAAATGCACATTTTAAGATATTCATTTTGATACAATCAATGATCCGTTTTTTGCAGAATCTTCCCCACCACTGGAGAGCTTTAAAAGTTTAGATGGCATATCACAGAGCCAACTAGCTAGAAAGGTCACCCTCCTGCCTTTTCCAGCTCCCTTAAGTAGTCACTGCTCTCTGGGTTTTCATTTTATTTAGGAACTTCTATTTGGCCAAAATTTTTATTCTTCAGAACTTTTACCCCAGTTACTCTCACAAGTTCATTTTCCTGAATCTTTAGAATTTCTACAAAGAGCACTTTAATATCATGGCAACCTATTAAAAAGGGGAAACTTTTCTTCCTTTTACTACATGGCACAAAACAAGCAGTTTTACTCTAAGAAATTATGAATACTGCCTGCATTAGGTATATGCCCAAGGTCAGGATACTCAGCTCCCCACTGTGGATTCTTCATACTGGGCACACATAGAATAAAGCTGGTTCGTGTTGTCTTTTTATTTCAAGGGAAGCTTAAACTTACCCTTATAATCCTTATCGTCATCTTCAAAATTAACAGTTCACTAAATCATAAAGCAACTTTAAAATAAGAAAGTTTGGAGATGACTATATCTAATATTTTAAAAAGTGAAAAGCTTGCAATCTCTAATACCAAAAGGGCAGATCTATATATTCAAGAAAATTAGAATATGTACCAAAGAACAGACGACTGCACTCACAGACAGACCGACCGACAGACACATCCATACACGCACATTAATGTGTGTGTGTGGGTTTTCCAAATCCATAGATCAAACACCCATTCCTGTAGCTTCTCTTTGTTCTTGCCACTCCAGTAACGCTTAACCTCGTCAGTGCAGACCTAAGCCCCAAAGTATATTGAGGTCATTTTCCACCAAGGGAGTTAAGCTAATCAGAAAAGGTATGAGACAGTCACCTCAGGAAACACTATAGCAAGTGTTCAGGGCCACTCACTTTCCTGGTTAAGGATGAAATGAGATACTAACTTCAACAGGCAAGAAATGGCTAAGTCCCAATTTGAGCTCCCTATGCTGCATGAAATCAAAGCCCATTCTCAGCCTTCAATATGAGGCCATCAAAATAACTGCCCCCTACTTGCTCATCCCATTTCTGGGTGGTTTGTCAGCACTGAAGACCATGTCTTCCTGTTTCCTTCTTCCAGGTAAGCGCCAAACTGACTCTAATGAAGTCTGTGTATCTGTTCCAGTCAGAGAACTCCAGTGGACAGGCTCAGGGCCACCGTGGCTGCGGCATTTGAGGGATCTACCAAACACTGACTCTGTGACCTAGGCAAGATGCTTGACTTCTGACCCTAATTATCTCATCCTTAAAATGGGAATAATAACAACTGTACTTGTTTTAAGATTAATTTATGTAATATCTATCTATCTATCTATCTATCATCTATCTATCTACCTATCTATCAATCTATCTATCTACATAGTCTTGCCCAGGGTAATACTCAATAAATGGTAGCTATTATAAAAATTGGTTGCCCATTTATTACCTGATAGAAGTTTACACATCAGAAGTAGATTAACTTCTGAAAACCAAGCTAAGTTAATGCTCACACAGTAAAAGATATTTTAATGGCATAAAGATCTTTGAAAGCAATTATCCTGAATTTTCTCATTGCTTTCTAAATTACCTCTACAGGAACAAAAGAAGGGTGGGGTTATAACATCACAGCTTAGAACAGAGGTTTGCAAACTAGGACCTATAGGCCAAGTCTTCCCTGAAATTGTTTTGTAAATAAAGTTTTATTGGAACAGTCATTCCAATTCATTCATGTACTGTCCATGGCTGCTTTGGTGCTACAAAGGCAGAGCTGAGTAGCTGCAACTGAGACCATATGACCTCTAAAGCCTATTTCTTCTGTAGCCACTTACAGAAAAATCTTGCCATCCCCTGATTTAGAACATAGGTTAAATTACTTCTATTAATAGAGAAAAACTTCTATTACCTTTTGGCCACGTTTATAATTGTAACATACAAAGTGGCAATACTGATGTCACTTACTGGGGTGGGTGCCCAGAGAGACATCTGTGGATGGATTGCAAAGTGAAGACACTTCCAGTCTCCAGGGGAGTCTGTTAAAAAGAAAAGACAATCTGGCAGCAAATAATACTACGGGAGGAAGGGAGAGAAAAAGATGGTTACCAGAAATAATAGAAACCAGGTTTTGCTCCCCTAGAAAACTTACTCCAAACAGAGCCACGGCTAGGGTAAGACTAAAGGCACTCATCTCAGGCACAGAGTGTAAGGGAATGGGACCAAAAGCTGACTCAAGATCAAGAATATCTTACAGATTAAAAAAAAAAATCAAAAGTAATGCAAATAAGTCCATGATGAATAAAATATCAGAATTTGAAACAAAGATAAGATCAGTACCACTGATTATTTTCTTCAGCCTCATGCTCCAATATGGCACCTCACAGCACTGGCCCAGCTTAATTCCCTTGTAACTACACCGACGAACCTCTTCTGAAGCAGGATTCCAAAGGATGAGCAGTAAAACAACCAGAGAAATTTCAATACGGGTCTTTAGATATTGTGAGCAACACAACTTCTGACACAACTTTATTTTTCTCTCCCACTATCCTTTCAGACTTTATTCAATGTGGGTGACCTTCAGCTGCTCCAGGAAGTTAAGTCCCAGCAAGCTCGTGATCCCTCTGTTCGGTCTTAGGTATTAGGCAGCACTAAGATCCATTGCATACACAATCTAATTCAGAAATTAAAATGATTAGTCTCATTAAAGATAAGAATAAGGGGTGCCTCAGTGGCTCAGTGGGTTGAACATCTGACTCTTGATTTCCAATTACATCATGATTTCAGGGTCCCAGGATTGAGCCCCACATCAGGCTCAGTACTGAGCATGGAACCTGCTTAGGATGCTCTCTCTCTCTCCCTCTGCCCTCTCCCCTGCTCACACGCTCGCTCTCTCTCGCTCTGTCTCTAAAATAAAGAATAAAAAGAAATAAAAAGAAACAAAAACTAATTTTAAGGGCAACAATCTTCTCTTGGCAATAGAGAAGATTCTTCCCTTCTCTTTCTCAGGCTAGAAGCCTGGGATATAAAAGTGTACCCTTCTTGATTTCTCGATTCACCCCTGCCCTCAACTCATCCTTGTTTGTTAGTCTATTTCTTATAACTATGAGTGGATGGAAGTAGGAGTAGGAAAGTCCCTGTGAATACCAGTGAATACAGACTCTGTGCAACCCTGGCCTCACAGCTGAATTCAGGGACACTGCAGCCCCAATGTAGGTTATTTGGATATTCTTCGGCTTGGCCTCCCTGACCTCAATTTACCTGACCTGGGTAGATGCTGAAAGCCACCTTATGACTCCTTCCTCAGCCCCAAAGGATCCAGCATTTATTTCCAGATTCTTGTTGTGGGGGGGGGGGGGGCTTGGTTCTCCAACTTGTACTGCTTTACCAGACCCCAGGAAAACCCACCCATCTCTCTCTTTTCTTCATCCACATCTGGCCCATGAAAAACACTCCCCACTCTTTGCCGTGATAAACACCAAGAGAGCAGGGGAACCCACCGCAGCTGCCTCTTTCCTGCAGGCATAGAAGTGACAGCCCAACCTTGCTTGTCTCCAAATCACAGGGAACACAGAGGCCCCACAGGAACCCCCTTCTTAGACTGGAGGATGGGGCCTTGCATCAGAGCATTGACCGTACAAAGAAATTTCTTCCCAAATCCTTTCCTCTTTCCATTCTGACCGACTTTTATATCTTGACTTTGGTGGAGGGATCCAAGCATCATGGAACAAGTTCTCCATAATTTCGTCTCTAAATTCTCCAGCTAGACGGTATGCCTGATGCCACTTTGGTATCCTGTTGGCACCACGGTAAAACTGGGGCAGAAATACCTCTATTTTTAACATCTTGTTTTACCATGCCACAAGACATCCCAACAGATTCAGCCCATCACCTGAGTTCGATAACCACGAGATCAAAAGCTTGGACTCATAAGGGAAGGAGATGGTGTTTTTCCAAAACCCAAATAAACTCCTTTGTTTCTCATTAACCACACCTACAATAGCAATCTGTGGTAACAAAGTTTTCTGTCCTGCAGCACTTAAGATACTCCTAGAGGTACAGGGACAGAAAAATATGCTGGTGTGGTGACGTTCCATAAGACTAATAGCCTGGAGAGTTGATGTAATAAATGCACTGACCACGGCCCGGGCTCAGTCAGCACACGCTCCGAGTGCAGCCAGGGAAAATGGAACAGCAGCTTCTGCTTCTCTTCCAGCCTAAGGAATTAAGTTTTCCTCAGTTGGTAACATTAATGATCGGAGTATCTTCTTGTCGACCTTTGCAATTTAATCCACCCATCCGGATATTTTGGAGATGCTTTTCGGAGTGCTTTAAATCTTAATTCCTCGATGCGTCTTTGAATAACAGATGCTGAGGTGCAGGGCAAATAAAAGTTTTCACCTGCCCGTGCAATTCTAACAGCGTTACATCTATTAATGCCACCTCTGTGCCTTCTCGACTTACAGTCTCCTTATACTTGCTTCCCACACCATCAGGCCTGCAGTCAAGCCTGTTCAGGACTGGCCCTCCAACAAATTCCATGAAAACTCTATCTGAAGCAACATACAGAACTCTTAGCTTTTCCTCTAACTTGTTTTCCCAATGAAATACTTTGGAGTGATTTGAGTCCCTTTACTGATCACAGGGGAGCCTTTAAGAGCTTCTTATGTGAAGCTTTCAGGGTCCATATCATTCATTGCCTACCTTTTATTATTATCATTATGAAAGAGAAAATATTCAGTCCTGTGGGACAAATGCATCATCAAGGAGATAAAAAATGATAGCGGCAAGAATAAGAAATGCAGTATGATCTTTACTTAAGTTCCTCCAACTGGATCCCTTCCCACTGCTTTATCCCCCAAATTAATCTTCTCCATCACTCTTTCCTCTGGAAGAAGTGGTGACACAACGCTCAGTGCCCTAGGCCTTGGCCTCACAGCTCCCTCCTAACATCTGGGTCCATAACGCAGGTTCCTCCAGGCAACATTTCTGCGATCCCCACCTGTCTGCCTGGAGCTCTGGAGAGTTCCACAAGGGATCGGCATGGCATAGTCCAGCATGGAGCCAGGCACAAAGCATAACAAGCAACCCAGTAACATTCTGGAAATCCTACTCATTCTGTAATGACACTCAGATATAAAAGAAATGTCCATCAACTGATGAATGATGAACGTGGTTTATACATACAATAGAATATTACTCAGTGATCAAAGAGAATGAAATCTTGTCATTAGCAACAACGTGGATGGAACTAGAATGTATTATGCTAAACGAAATAAGTCAGTCAGAGAAAGACAAATATCTTATGATTTCACTCAGATGTAGAATTTGAGAAACACAACAAATGAACATAGGCGAAGGGAAGGAAAAATAAGATAAAAAACAGAGAGGGACGCAAACTATAAGGGACTCTTAAATCCGGAGAACAAACTGAAGGTTGCTGGCGGGAGGTGGGTGGGGGGATGGCTTAAATGGGTGATGGGCATTAAGGAGGGCACTGGTTGGGATGAGCACTGGGTGTTATAGGTAAGTGATGAATCACTGGCTTCTACTCCCGAAACCAATACTACATGGTATGTTAACTAACTTGAATTTAAATTAAAAAAAAAAAAAAAAAAAAAAAAGCTTAGTTGCTGTTACATCTTGATCTTTACTTCCTCAAGGTCTCTGAAAATCCTTTTGTTAATTCTCTCATCTCTTTATTTCAAACATAAATGAAAACATTATGGAAGGTAAGGCCAGTGAAAGCCCTGATTGAGAATATTCTGTCTTCAATGCCTATGCAGTTTTATGAAATCAGGAATGCTTTTATAACAGCTGTGTGGCAATGGAATACTACGTGGCAATGAGAAAAAATGAAATATGGCCTTTTGTAGCAACGTGGATGGAACTGGAGAGTGTGATGCTAAGTGAAATAAGCCATACAGAGAAAGACAGATACCATATGGTTTCACTCTTATGTGGATCCTGAGAAACTTAACAGGAACCCATGGGGGAGGGGAAGGAAAAAAAAAAAAAGAGGTTAGAGTGGGAGAGAGCCAAAGCATAAGAGACTGTTAAAAACTGAGAACAAACTGAGGGTTGATGGGGGGTGGGAGGGAGGAGAGGGTGGGTGATGGGTATTGAGGAGGGCACCTTTTGGGATGAGCACTGGGTGTTGTATGGAAACCAATTTGTCAATAAATTTCATATAAAAAAAAAAAAAAAACAGCTGTGTGGCTATCTTCAGTCTTTCCAGCTTGATTTTCTCCACTCAACAAACATGACCTTCCAGTGGTTAATAAGAGAGCTCATGAATTCATAAGGATCATAAAAGTGGCTAAGGAAAAGGAATATGAAGATGCCTTCATAGGCTTTCTGCCCCAGACCCAAACTGTAGTGCCATTTATCTCCTCCCTTTAAGTTAAAAAGTCTTGGAGGCATTATTCCTACTTACTATGTCAGCCTATACTTTCTGTGAACTTGACTCAGTGACTATATTCAGAAGCCACAAAATACCTGGGGAAAAAAAGGAGCCAGAACAATAACCAATACTCCCAAATATCCAGATGTTTGATGCTGTGCAGATAAAGCAGGCAGGGGATTTCTGAATTTCTACCAGATGCTTTCAAATTATGCACACTTACCTCCAACCTTTGTTTTCAGGTGCTCAGGGACATAATTCTTTGAAGTAGAGAAATTCAGAGTTGTAGTCCTGACGTACTCTACTTCCTCGTCATTAGTTACCATATCTTGGTTGACTAAAATATATGCACAATGTTCTGAAAGTCATTTCTCCCCAAATGGTTATATCACTTACAAAATACTTGCAATATAAAAATGGCCTTGTGTCTGACAAGCTAGAAAAGAATACAGAAGCCCAAACTTCTTTGGAATTTGTCCCTTCAATACTTCCAGCCCTAGTTTCTTGGGTCTGTCCTCATATTTACCCCAAACAAGGCAGGTCTGAGAAGGCAAAGATTCTTGTGAGGATCTAAACGTGCACTGAAGATACCTCGGGCTTACTTGTGAGCTACGCAGTTTGGTATGGGCTGTGTGATATAGGTGGGAAATTGCTGCATTATATCAAGCTGTTAACTCGGAGGCTTAGTGTTAATCCAGGACTCACTGAAATTTTTCATTTAACCTCCAGGTGCTAATCTTTTTGATATGGGATTGCTCTTTCCCCTCCGATGTTTAGGACCTGGATACACAGAGCAAGGTTCATCCACAACTCATGGCCCCCTACTGATGATGACTTTTGTGTGTTAAACCTGCTAAATTCTAATGCTATGATTCCTTAGCTGTGTTCCCCAAACTACTATGTAATCAACCTCAATGCCGGCTGTCCGGGATTTACTAAAGCAATAGTCCGAAATGACGCTTTGAGCAAAAAATGGTAGAGAGCACTGATCTCTCAAATGATTAAAACTAGCTTGCTAGTGTTATTTTGTGCTAGTCTTGTCTTCATTATTTTTGTCATGTTTTCACTGAAGATGAGAAGCATGAAAAGTGGGATATTCTCCATTCTATGCTTTATGGATTCACATCATAGGGTGTTCATTTGAAGGAATGTAATCACAATGATAAAGGCAATAGTACAGACAGGGGCACTTAGTTCCCTAGTTAGGAAAAAGGAAGGAAAAAGAAAAACTCATTTGGTGATGCCGACCTAAGATTTTTAAGAAGTAACAGATCTTTATTGTGGCAGGGGACTATTGTTGTTGTTTAAGTGCAACAGAAATGCTCTGTTTACCTTCTTTCTTTTATGAATTCATGGCAATGACCTTAGGGCAGAGATATTGGAATCCACTGCCTGAGGACTGCTTGAGATAACATGATTGATTAGCCCTCCATCAACCCTCTCTCTTCTCAGATCACATCTAACAGCGTGCTTCTTCCCTTTCTCCTGCCTTTTAATTCTGCTCAGTTGCATTCCAAGCCTGAATGCATTTGTTCATTCACTAGATGACTTCTTTCATAATTTTTTTCCTATCCTCTTAACCAAACACACTTTCAACATCATTTAAAACAGAGCGGCTTTCGGGTACAACATGCACAAAATACTCAATGGTAAATAACGTCCTGATTAACTGATTATATCCAGGCTATTAAACAGTGATGTTTGCTTAGCCACAGCCTGGGTTCTTAACAGATAAGAGCATAGATAGTGTCTGACTATAAGGTTGGCGAAAGGCTTCGTACATTACAGTGCTCCCAAGAATCCACTGAACGTGTTATATTTTATGAATGACCCAGGTGTGCGAATGAGAGATACACAGAGTCTGTTCTAGGGCCTGAGAATCCAGCGATGGAAGCACTGATCCTTAGTCATGATTAGACTTCCAGGAGAAGGTTTCTCTTCTCTATAGCAGCTACACACAGAGAATTAAGTAAAACTGCCCAGGAATATCTACCCAACCCCTTTCTGGACCCCATTCCTTAATGACCATTCTCACTCCCTGCTCACCACCAGCTGTGCCTTTTCAGTATTATTAATGGAAAGCCCATTGCCAAGGCTGGAGGTCGTGAAGAAGTAGGGCAGAAGGCAGAGCTCATACGTGCTGGGGCCCGACAGCACGTACCCTTGTCCTACCAAGTTCGTTTCCCCATGGAAGCATATTATGACTGATAGGTATGCACAGTTTAAATAGCACTCCTAGTATAATAGCTCTGGTAAATTGTGAGCGACACAGATTTGTTGACAGATCTGCCATTCTAACCTCCAAGAATTTTATTGTTTTAAATAGGAAACTAGATTGCCAGTACTGATAACAATCAAAATAAAGCTTCCGTTGGGGAAAGGAGAGAACATTTGTTGAGTGACAACATTTCTGGCACTATACTTAAAAAAAAGTCCTTCAACACGGGTATTATAATCCTCATTTCATCAATAAGAAAACTGAAACTCAGAGAAATAAACAGCCCAATTTACCATCTCTAATAAGTGCTGGAGTCAAGACTCAGATACAGCAGTGTTTGTCTACAAGCCACATGCTTTTCCAACTCTCCTGGCTGGTAATTTCAGAACACAACTTGTTCATGGATTGGAAATTGCCAATGTTGAGGAAAAAAAGAAGTGTGATCATGGCTTCATTTTGCCATTAACAAAAAATAAAACAAAAAGAACAAGCCCATAGTCCTGCCAACAGAATAAATCACCCTGTTTTCATTTGCCTGTATTTCCTTTCAGGCTCGTTTGTGTTCAAATGTTGACTCGGCAGCTTAAAACACACAAGACCTTTGGCAAATCCATTTCTTGATACCTCAGTTTCTGCATCTGTGAAAATTAAGGCAGTAATAGTACCTTCCCCAGAGCATTGTTCTGAACATTCAATCAGGTAAAGCATGGGAAGTCCCTGGCATCTGGCAAAAGGACTGGCAAAGACAGTCAGTGTTACGTTATTATTACTTGTGATCGTAGCAAAGATTCACAGCATGTAGCTACCTACTCTTACTCAGTTTAATTGTACGACTGATCTATTTTCCTGTGAGCCTCCTTCAAATAAATAGGAGGAAGAAAAATGTAAACTTGACAATTATGAGAAGTGTATGCCTAGTAAGTCCGTATCTTTCAGGTAAAAACTGAATTTTAGATTCCCCTCATACACACCTCCATCACCCCACTGCTCCCCAACATGGCAGCTGGCGTCTAGGGGCACCAGAGAGCTCACGTGTCCATGGGGCACTCTGGACTTGGGAGTCCACGTGGTGCCTTCTTGATCACTATTGGTCTCCTCTGAAAGGAGGCTGGCCTGGTTTACTCCTTGGATCCTGTATTAATTTCCTATTGCTGTTGTAACACATTACTACAAACTTATTGGCTTCAACCAATGCAGCTATATTATTTTACTGTTCAGGAGGGCAGAAGTCCTAAAACCAAGGAGTTGGCAAGGCTGTATTCCTTCTGGAGGCACTAGAGGAGAACTTGTTTCCTTGCCCCTTCCAGCTTCTAGAAGCCACCCACACCTCCCTGGCTCATGACCACATCACATCTCTGACACTCCTGCCTCCTTTTCTTACCAACATTCGAGCCCTTGTGATTACATTGGGTCTACCAGGATAATTTCCATCTCAAGATGCTTAACTGAGTCACAAACGCAATGCCATCCTTTGTCATCTAAGGTAGCGTACTTACAGGTTCCAGGGATTAGGACACAGACATGCTTAGGTGCACCATGATTCCGCCTACCAAACGCCCCTCGCGTTAGTGTCCACGACGCAAGTAGTGGTGCATTTGTGATTTGTTCTTTTGCCTCAGACTGAGTATGACAACCTTCTATTTTCAACACCACTCACCCTTCTGGGTTTTAATCACAACTTTTCAGTAGCTCCTGGATGAAGTGAACCTCCCATGGATTATGTGTCAAGATCATCTCCACCTCAAGGCAAACCTTTTCATGAAAGGCTCTCATTTTAGCTATTCCCTTATTCTCCCACAGTGCATACTACACATTCTCTCGCTTTGGGGCCCATTCCATGTCAATGGGAGACAATGGAGGCTCTAACTCATAACTGTGCCTCTGTGCAAGCTTACTGTGTGACCACTCCCATCCTGCTGGGTCTGCCTCCTGTTGCCACAAGGTTACCAGGCATGGCAGATTTCTTCTTTTCCCCCCACCTCATGTTCCACATGGAAAGCAGGACACAAAAAGGCTTTGCTTTTGGCTTCCTCATTGCTGTATCTGGTAACACCCACTCCCTCCAAGATTTCAGCTTCGGGGGAAGCGGGGAGACAATGATAGGGTGGCCTCATTATTTCACTTCTCTTAACTCCCTCTCTGTCTCCAATTTACCACACTCTAAAGACCTGTCCTCCATGTTATTTCCTTTCCCTTCCTGAGGAGTCATTTGCTCTGTCCTGCATCCCAGGGCCAAAATGGGGGAACAGGGGATTCTATTGATAATGAAAAATCAGAAAACATTGTCTTTGTTACAGGGACCATTTTTTATTTTATTTGCATTATTTGCTTCCTCATACTATTTTTTTTTGGCTAAATAATCTTTATAATTATTATTTGCAATAACTTCATAATAATTCTTCATAGAAAGAGTTTCAAGCATTGGAGTAGTGGAAGAGATATGTACATTGTGCACAGTTATTTCTGAATTTCTCTGAATCTTTCTTTTTTTCCCTTAGGATAAATAATCTTTAATTGGAAATACTGCATGAAGAATATATAAGTTTACAATTCTTTTTTTCAATGTTTTTTATTTATTTTTGAGAGAGACAGAGACAGAGTGTGAGCGGGGAGAGGGGCAGAGAGAGAGGGAGTCACAGAATCCGAAGCAGGCTCCAGGCTCTGAGCTGTCAGCACAGACCCCGATGTGGGGCTCGAACTCACAAACCGTGAGATCGTGACCTGAGCCAAAGTTGGACGCTTAGCCGAGAAAGCCACGCAGGCGCCCCAAAAAGTTTACAATTCTTTTTTTTAATGTTTTTTATTTATTTTTGAGAGAGACAGAGACAGAGTGTGAGCAGAGAGAGAGGGAGTCCCAGAATCCGAAGCAGGCTCCAGGCTCTGAGCTGTCAGCACAGACCCCGATGTGGGGCTCGAACTCACAAACCGTGAGATCGTGACCTGGGCCAAAGTTGGACGCTTAGCCGAGAAAGCCACGCAGGCGCCCCAAAAAGTTTACAATTCTTAAACCATATTTTCACATTGATTTCCAAAAAGCTTATTCCCATTCACACTGCTAGCTCCATTATGAACATGCGCACTTTTCACAGTACGTTTTTCAGTATATACTGCCACCATTTAAAATGTGAGGATAGTAATAATACTAAGTGTATGCAGTCTTATTCTGAGTCAGGCAGGGTTTCAGCAGTTTGCATGTATGCTTAATACATGCAGAAAAATACATGAGATGCTCATGGTACCCCTTCATATTTTTACCCCATTTAACAGATGAAAAACCTGAAGCAGGGAGATTAAGTAATTTTTCCAGGTTTGCACAGCTAGAATATGAGGTAATGTCAGAGATGCTTTAAATTTAATTTCTTCGTAGCTTAGTTGGATATTTTTCCATATGCATACTAACTAATTATATCTCTGTTTAAGCAGGTCTTAGGGGAATTTCACTGTTTGTTTTTTTTTAACCAAAGAAGTGTGAGCTTTTTATATAAATATGCTAACCTTTTGGCTGTTATTTTTGTGACAGTTATTTTCACGGTCCATTATCAGTAACTTTTTATATGTTTAGTCTACCTGCTATGCTAAAAATATGATTATTCATAGAACCTTTTCCTGGTGGTTTTAAAAGAAGGAATATAAGGGGAAATCTTGTAGACTGATTTCTAAAAAAAATGTAGCCTACTGGGACTTCCTAATACTCAAAATTACACATAATATCTGAAAGGACATTTCATCACATATAACATTAACTTTAATTTATATCACCTGGCATGCAATGAGCCATATTTCTTTCAATGGCTAAGCTGTTGCCAGCCTCTAAATTAGGCCCCTTATGGAGGCTGCATTAACTCCTTGAGGAGAGCATTGCAGCAGTGAGTAAAACAGACACTGCCTGAGGAATGGCAGGGAGGTTGTACTCGCTGGAGAGGGCAAGATCTCAGCCAGGGAAAGCCACGGTGCGTGGTCACTGGATGCCCGCCATCCTGACAGGCTGCCTGCCTCCTGGGCTGTACACAGGGGCTGTTTTCAGTTCAGCTGTGACTGGCTGTGTGTCTGGCTGGCCGGTTGACTCATCAACACAGTATATACCTAAGAGCTAAATGGAGGTAAGAAGCTTGGCAAGGTCCTGATCTATTCGAGGCAGAATGAAGTGTGTGTGTGTGTGTGTGTGTGTGTGTGTGTGTGTGTGTGTGTGTGGTTTGCTTATTCTGCTTCAAAGCTTCTCTGTTTTCTTTGTCCTCTTCTACACCATCAATTTCGCCACCTCTGCCACCAAGCTTCTAGCACATCCACACTCCCACCTAACAAATCAAATTCAGACTCCAGAATTGATTCTAGCACCACCAGAATCACATTCAATCAAAGTATGGGTTAAGTGCCTATTATGTGTCGGCAGTTGAAACTACAGCAGGGATCAAGACGCAGTCCCTGCCCGGAAGGAGCTTACATTTCACATCTTAGTGTGAATTTGGGCTGTGTGCTGCCTTCTCAAGAGTATTTTGGAAGTAAACCCTGTTTCTTGTAAATCAAATTTCATGTATGGCTAAGATGCTGGTAATAGTTTCAGTGATAAAAGAGCCTTCTTACTGCCCTCTCAAATCTCTCTCCCTCCCTCCTTTGTCTCTCTTGCTCTCTCTCATCTTCTATCCCAAGACACATTCTCAATACCTATATTAAGACTTCACAACCGCCCCCCCCGCCCCCGCTGCCAGTGTTTTCTAATTTGCTATGAAGGAAAAGTATATTGAGTGTCAAATTCACCATACTATTTATCCAATGAAGAAATCAACAATAAAATGCTTTTCCAATGTAAAGTCTGTGTTGCATAAAAATGAGGAGTATCTAAATGAAAATAGAGACAGAACAACACTGTGGAAAATATATTTTGAAACTGTACTCACGCAGTGAATAACTTATGACGGCTATAGACCGTTCTAACCTTTATCTTCAGAAGGGAGCAATTACTCACAGCCACGTGGTGTATATGAATTATCATTACTCACTTGTGAAAGCAAACGTGTAAATGTCACTGTAGGCCCTAACAGTCATGCAATATCACTCTACTTTTAATAGAATATTTGTGCTGATACAGTTAATAAATTTAAAAAGATATTACTTTTATGCCATAAAGAAACTATTTTATTATAAGGGAAAGGCAAAAGAGAGAAAAACAAAAATAAACATGGAAGAAGACAGGGAAAGAGATGAAAAGTAGAGAAGAAACATAACTCATACTTAAGTGGTTGGGAATGCTAGGTGTTTTTACATGGATTACCTCATCCAATATTTGTTTCTGGATCCATAAAATAAGTGTTATTTATCTATGTGTTAGTGTTTCCAGAGAAACAGAACCGACAGAACGCATATATGTAGTATGTATACATAGAGAGAGAGGCAGAGACAGAGACAGACAGAGATACAGACACAGAAAAAGAGATATATTTTAAGGAACTGGTTCACTTGACTGGTAAATCTGAAATCTGAAGAGCAAGCCAGGAAGCTGGAAAATCCAGCAAGTTGATTTTGTCTGTAATTTTGAGTTTGAAGGCCAGAAACTCAGGTAGAATTACTATGTTGTGGGCTACAGGCAAAATTTCCTCTGTTTCTGAAGACCCCAGTCTTTTCTCTTAAGGTCTCCAACTAACTGGATGAGGCCTACCCACAATATGGAGGATAATCTGCTTTACTCAGACTATACTGATTGAAAAGTTAATCACATCTTAAAAATACTTTCCCCACAGCATCTACGCTGGTATTTGACCAAAGAGCTGGGCGTCACAGCCTAGCCAATTTGACACATAGAGCTAATCATCACAGCCTCATTTTGAGAAATGGGAAAATGGAGGCTCAGAGATGTCAGTAACTTATCCAAGGGCACACAGCAATTTCAGGAAACAAGCAGTGTACAAGCTTTGGGAAATGGTCTAGGAACACGTCCCAGCTGCAATAGTTACTAGCTGTGGGAACTGAGGAATGAACATGCTCACACCCTAGTTCTCCCTGCTGTAAACGGGCTTAGTTAGCATACTCCCCGTGGTTCTTCTAAGGACTCAATGAGATAAAGTGTGTAGGTACTGTGCATGGAATACACGAGGCCTCTGATAAGCGGGTGCTTCTCTTTCACCATCCCTCACAGCGCAGAACCAAATTCAAATTCAAGGTTGGCTACTAGCTTCAAGCTAGTCTGCTAATTAATAAAATGCCTATCCCAATGTCAAGAATATAAAATAGCAATTGGTTTCACACAGAGTTATCATATGCTGTGTAATTATGCTATTATTCCTTTAGCGAACCTTGGTGTACATCACCTCATGGGGACCTGACGCCTCCCATCAGGTCTGAGAAGAGAAGGATAGAGGGCAGCATACAGAATAATCACCCAAGGTAGTCAGTACAGGGTTATTACCCTCTGAGGAGCTTACAGTCTAGTCTGGAAGAAAGCCATGTTTGTAGCACATGAGGTCCAGAACTGGGCAGCCCACGGGCACACCGGAGCCCTGTTATCAAGGCACATGCCACATTCAAATATCCCCTCATCAAAATGATTGACACCAATAAAAAAAGAATCATGGGTCCATTATCATTTCCAATATTTTTGTGGAAACAGTCTCTGCAGGGATATAAGGACTCAGCTCGGAAAGGCATGGTAAACACAACGTATACAGCAAATAAAACCGTTAGGCCGTTATAGATGTTCATGATACCGTAGTAATACCCCTAAGAAATTACAGTGGTTAATGACCGGCTTGCTTAGCAGTAGTGCCCACTTTTTACTTGTGTGTTAAATAACAAGCATTAACCTGCTAGTCATGACCTGTTCTGTTGGGATTATTATTTAGGAAAGCGTACTTTCGGTGTAGATGTAGGTAGGTGCAAAGGTACAGCGCTTTGCAGTGAGCAATCTATTTTCCTCATTCTTCAGTTTAAATAATACATGTGACAGGAATGCTGCTCTGCTTTATGTTTTAACCCATTACATGCACGAAAGAAGAGAAAAAAATAAAAGCGGTTAACTACAAATTTACAAAACCCCCTGGTCAAAACCCCCTAAAAGGACAACGGACCGCTCTCCTCCATGTTGCGGACACCTTCCTACATCTCACAGGTGATCACCGTATTAATTAATAATCATAACGCCCTGCTATTTAAATACAAAGTGGAACTTCACTCACAAAGGCTTATGTTCTCTTTGAGCCTGATGTCATTTATCGTAAGTAAATGACTGTTTCAGTGCAATCTTCGGCTCCCCACTCTCTCCTACTCCATGCTGTCCACCATCCCTCAGGTGAACTTGTATTTGGAGACATTATTCAGTTATTCCCTCCTCTTCAAAGTTTTTTTACACCCGTTCCCCCCGTATCCAACCAAACGGTGGCACTGATTTCTCCCCCGTGCGGACCCCTTGTACACTGTATGTATAAAAGTGTATCGAAAACACTTTATAGCACTCTTTTGTTATGTGGCTGATTCCTAGCAGACTGTATGTTTCTGGGGGCCAGAGACTATATATTTGATTCATCTTCTATCCCCAATGCCTCAAGTGTATCTGGAATACATTAAGTAACTAACAATATTTGATAAATAAATAAATGAGAGGGAATATCATAGTTGCTCCCCAAAGTGCTTGGACTGCTTCCAGCTAGTAGCTTTTGCACTGGAGAATTCATTGTGATGGATGTGAGCCTTGTGAGTCACAATATTAGAGACAGAAGAGACTTCAAGAATCATCCAGTGCCTCATCTTGCAAATAAGGGAACCTTAGCCCTCGAAGATTACTTTTCTAAGGTGACCCAGATTGCAGGTACCACTGCCAGGGCCAGAATTTACATCTCCTAACAATTTGTCAGATACTCTTGACCCTCTACTATGTTGTCTCTCTTGAAAGGAAAATGAAGTGCATTTCCTTTCAAAGATGTTGTATACGGATGTACCTATTAATTCACAACAGCCTCCTCTCACTTACAATCAACAAGCTTGTGATTACAGCATTAATTCTGCTTTTTCCCCCCAAAGATCATCTCTTCTTAAAAAGATGCCTTGAGCTAGAGTTCCTTAAAGAGACCTACTCAGACTTTTGAGTTCCTGTCTTACCCATAAATACTGAGTAGATAATGTCATTCTTCTAGGACAGATGTAATACATGTGTAAAATACACACATTTTACCAATGTAGGTCTTTTTAAAAAACAATAGTATGTAGCCTGCTGTGCTCACATTATAGTGTGCACTTAGGGAGATCTTTTGTTACTGTCTATTGTACTAGCCTCAATGGTAAGAATAACAGCTTTTTTAGTTTTTAAACTAACAGTTCACTTTACTGAAGTAAATTTATCTGCACAGTAGGGCTTTTCCAACTTTTGAAAATTGAGTCCTTTATGATTTAATGGCTAACATCATCATCTCTAGGTCTGGTAATTCCAGGACTTTGATTCCCACATGTGCTGGTAAGACCCAAGAGTAGCATGCAGGCACCCTCAGCAAGAATAGAGATCTCAAGATGATAGATGATAAAATGCCAGTGAGAGGATTCTTTCTTTTAAAATGTTTCAGACACATTTCAAAATCTAAATTGTTGGGGTGCCTGGGTGGCTCAGTCGGTTAAGCATCCGACTTTGGCTCAGGTCATGATCTTGCAGTTTGTGAGTTCGAGCCCCGCATCTGGCTCTGTGCTGACTGCTCTGAGCCTGGAGCCTGCGTCAGATTCCTTCTCTCTCTCTCTTTCTCTCTGCCCCTCCTCTGCTTGTGCTCTGTTTGTCTCAAAAATAAAGAAACATTAAAATCTGAATTGTCAATTTCAAAAGCGAACACTTTTATGTGTTTTTATATTTATATTTTTATATTTGTTGAGGTTTAAAAGTTTCTATCACGTCAGCTTTAAAATGACAAGGAACCGTTGGCCTTCAAATAATAAACCAAGATGTAGGTTTGGAGTTGTTAGGATGTCAGTCATTTTGACTGACGAATTTCGCTGCTGAATTAAGCTTTAAATTCTCTATACATTTGACTGCCAGTTGCAGTGTTTGATGTAGTCCCCGATTCTTTGTAAAAACGCTGTTTTCAGTGGGGAGTCAAAAATGTTGCATGGCTAGTAATGGCGGTACGTGCATACGTCAGATTTGCTGCTGGACTGCTGCCCACGTGTCATTTCATGGGGCGAAGTGACCACCTTTTCACTGAACTCAATCGAACATTTTCATTCTGAACACCAGCACACTAAGAAAGCACTGACAGAAAACTGTACTGTGTAGCACAGAAGTTGAAAGACAAATCATCAAAATTATCAAACACAACCCCCAACATACCACAGACAGAAGTGAACAAACACATCACTAGTAAGTGCCACGATGGGGCCAAAACCAGTTTTCCCAATTCTCTCCCTGATGCTCTCTCCTCAGACCTTTCTCATGTCCACACTCTCTTATGACAATTCTTGCCTTAAAATGTCTTAGGTATATCCCCTCTTTAATAATTTAGTAGCATATGTTTTAAATATGTTTTTTAATATTTATTTTTGAGAGAGAGACAGAGTGTGAGTCGGGGAGAGGGAGACACAGAATCCGAAGCAGGCTCCAGGCCCTGAGCTGTCAGCACAGAGCGACGTGGGACTCAAACTCATGAACTGTGAGATCATGACCTGAGCCAAAGTCAGTCGCTCAACCGACTGAGCCACCCAAGAGCCCCCGTAGCATCTGTTTTCAAGTGAATGGAAATATCCGAACCACGTACCCAAACAGAGAATTCACAGATGGAGTTCCAGGCCACAGTTTGTGGAAGATTTCAGCTGAAACACTTGATATCAGTCTTGAAAAACAAAGTAAGAATAGATTTTAGTTTTTCAGCACATTTGATGAAATATATTTGTTTGTCCCTCAACAGCGAGGGAGACTGTTGACATGGCATGACCTCTGGAAGAACTGGAACGCAGGGTAGTGACCATGAAATGAATTCCTGTCAAAGACATATCTCGATGATCTAAAAATTAATGTGCTTGTTTATAAAGCAACTAGACGGTAGCCTGTAAGTGTAAATAGTAGAAGGAGAGGCAAAAGATCACAGTCTATATCATCTGTGTTGTGTTTTGAGTTTCAGAAAAATACAAATTCTCAGTAGAAATGCAGAATATATTTACATGTGTGTAAAGTTAACCTAAAATTATTTTACTCAAGAAGCGGAAAGCCCAAGTAAATGATTTGCATAGATAATTTACAGAGTACACACAACTGATGATGAACATAGGAAAAGATGCTCGACCTTACTACCAGTTGGGCAAAAGTCAAATAAGATACAAGTTTTCACCGATAATACTGCAGAAACTATAAAGATTAGCCATAATTACTATGAATGTATTATGGGGAATCAGGCATTGACATTTGGAGAGGGTGAACATAAAAAACAGACCGAGCTTCTTGGAGAGCAATTTAGTATCATCAATCCAAATTTTAAAATGTACATACCCTCTGATCAAGCAATTACATTTCCAGGGATCTCTCCTCCAGAAATATTCACATGTGAACAAAGCTATGTCTTTAAAAATGGTCATTATAGGGGCGCCTGGGTGGCTCAGTCAGTTAAGCATCCGACTTTGGCTCCGGTTAAGATCTCACGGTTCGTGGGTTTGAGCCCCGCATTGGGCTCTGTACTGACAGCTCAGAGCCTGGAGCCTGTTTCAGATTCTGTGTCTCCCTTGCTCTCTGCCCCTCTCCCCGCTCACACTCTGTCTATCCCTGTCTCTCAAAAATAAATAAAAAACATCTAAAAAAATAAAAATAAAAATGGCCATTACAGTATTGTCAAAGTATAACTTTAAGAACATTCTAAACGGCTTCTGATAATACAGCATTGTGCATATATGTGGAATACTATGAAGCCAGTGAGAGAGATGAAGAGATCATACATGTGCAAACGTGGAAAGATCAAAAAGATCCATGAAACAAAAACAGCCACAATATAATTCAGCCACAAATATACTTTTACAAACTTTAAAAACTACACTCGCATGCCCACATCTATCATTTAAAACATGTTTTCTGTACACTTACGTTTCTGTAAACATGTTCTATGTTTATAGAAATATAACTGTACAGAAAAGGTCTAGAAGTATATACAACCAAGTGTTAACAGTAATTGCCTCTGAGGAAGAAAATCGAAACTGAATAAAGAAAGGAAATGCATTCACTTTTACTATCATATAAAAATAAACTGCTCTAATTTTTTTACAACACGCATTCATTCATTACGTATATATGTTTGGACACACACAAAGATTTATTTTTATTTTTTTTCATGTTTTTTTATTTATTTCTGAGACGGAGAGAGACAGAGCATGAGTGGGGGAGGGGCAGAGAGAGAGGGAGACGCAGAATTGGAAGCAGGCTCCAGACTCCGAGCGGTCAGCACAGAGCCTGACACGGGGCTCAAACCCACAAACCACGAGATCATGACCTGAGCCGAAGTCGGACGCTTAACCGACTGAGCCACCCAGGCGCCCCACACAGATATAAACCACATTAACCAAGTGCTGACTGGTTTTTCTAATTCATACAAGTTATAAGTAATTAGCACAGAAATTATTTATATTTAACAAGCCAGGTGAAATTGTCAGAGGGTGCTTAAAACAAGTTTTCTAACAAGATTTTTAAATCTATAGGCTCTCTAGGAGTTTGCTTATATAATTTAGACTCATAACCTATAAAGGATTTGTGAAGTATATGGAAGTTTCTATTCAAATTCTGTCATCATTACTAAAAGTTCCAAATTCCTAGAGCCAAGATTAATGGGAATTTACTGAAATGATGCCATTTGCATTTGTGGATATTAGTGAAAAGAAGACTTGAACCTGCCTGTGTAAAATATATAAGACTACAAAGTTTCCTCTAATATGGTTTTAGCTACATTCTACTTTAAAAAATTATTTGATTCTCCTTTTTGGAATTTTTTTATGATCTAGGTGGAAAGTGGCCAAACTCTTGACAGATGACCTTTAATTATTAATCAAAAAAAGACTAAAAATAAAGACTAAAGACTACTCAACCTAATAGGTTATAAAAATAACAATAAAAATTAAACTAAAATTGAAGAAGAGACATAATTCTAAAAAAAGTCTAAAAGTTAAAATTAAGAAAGCACTGATATAAAACTGCACTGTGCAGCACATGAGTTGAAAGACCGATCATTAAAATTATCAAACATGACCCCAACCATGTTTTATTCATCATAGAACCAAAACCAGCTCTTTTGAAAGATTAAAAACATAGTGGAAGGCGTGATAAAGTATCAGACAAAAGGAAGTATTTGCAATGGACGAGAGAAAAGATAAACAGGAATCATATGTGAGATGAGTACAAAATTAGGAAGAGATGAATAACCTAATAGCTTTTAATCAGAATTGTGGATGTGAGCGTTGAAGCAATTCACTGCAACATCCCCTTGCTCCCCATTGTTTTACATCTGTCTGGTTCCTTTTTTTACTTCAGCTACCTGGCCCCTGAAACAACTGAACTATAAAACCCTGGGCAAAAAATATGAACAGGCAATTTACAGGAGAAAACTATAAAAGACGTAAATAAATTCCAGAAAACACATATTATCTCTCACTCAGCAAGCTGGCAAAAATAAAACTATTGACATTAACCAACAAATACTGGTGCGGTTGTGAGGAACAGAGAATTCTTTACTTTATTACATCACTGCCATTTTTTGGAGGACATCTGGTCAGTGTTTATTAAAGATTTTCAATATGTACCACCTTCAAGTCCGAGATTCCACTTTCAGGTACTTACTCATAGAAATCATACAAATTCACAATGATATCAATTTATGCATTTTTGATGATAGTAAAAAAATAAAAATAACTTTAATGTCCACCAAGAAGGGGCTGGTTGAATAAATGAAATGAAATACTGAGTACTATTCAATCATTAAATAAAATTAAATAGATCTGTACTACTGTATGGGAAAAAGTTGCAGAAAATGTTCACGATACGGTCTTACTCTAAAGAAACTAAATGACACAACTCTGCTACAAACACCAAGTAAATGGGATATTGCAGGCTGCTCAGCTGGCCAATCACAGGACCCAATCCCGCTGGCCAAGTTAATTTGCCAAATATGAACAAATGACTTTCTGGCTGAGACTATCAGGAAAAACTAGCCCCCTCCAAGGACGCCCCCTTTATGCAAATAAAAGTACTCTTTAAAAATTCTAACCAGTGTGCAAAAATAGTCAATAAACATATGAAAAGGTGATTATTCCACTGGCCATGAGGGAAAAGAAAATTAAAAACCATAATGCAATACTATTACACACACAAGACAGTGGCTAAATGGAAAAGAGAAAACATTTGTAAATGTTGGTGAAGATATTACGCCACCAGACTCTCCTACCTGATGGTGGAATACAGTTGATTTGATCACTTTAGAAAATTGTGTCTACCACAAGTGATCATTTGCATCTATTTTTATTTTGGACACAAGAGCATATAACCAACCAAAATGGGTACTCTCCCCAAAACATACACTGGAATATTCATAGCAGCACGACTGCCGTAGCCACAAACTGAAAACTATAGAAATGTCCATTTACCAAAGGTATAGCATAGAGTGTCCCAGAAGAATTCCGTTATCAAGCTGAAGATTTTAAGTGTAAGTAAACTGGATGATGATCATGAAGAAGCAGAGTTAAAAGAGGAAGTGTTTATTTCATCCTGTGGTCTGCTTATGTAAAGATGACTATGTAGCGGACCAATACACCTTAAAGAATTCCAGAATCGTATTGCTAAATACTAAATAATGGAGGACGTCAGGGGGAAAGCAATATAAAAATCATCGCCCCCTTTTATTCTCTGCTCCTCTGCTGTCTGCTCTACACATGATATGGCAGAGGAATTCTAATTTTGTCACTTAGTCGACAATATCATGCATCATTTGGCAGACACGGAGTTTTCCAGCGTCTAAAGGAAATAATACATATGAGGTAGTCAGAGCAGTTCTTGGCACATAGTGAACACTCACATTAAACATGAATTGCTCTTCTCTTTCCTATGCTAAGATATGGCTGAAATAATGATTTGGGGATGGTTAGATGAGATCAGATGTCGTTATCTTGTCATCTAACTCTGTTTCATCAGTCCCTGAAAGATGCACTCAGCGAGCTCTTTGCTTTCTTCCTCTGGAGCTTCTGTGTCTCGCTTTATTTCACAAAATTAGTCTCATCCATTGACTTCCAGTAACATCCAGAAAACACCTGGGCTCTGTGGGATGTTTGCACTCCTCGAGAACACTGGACACTGACAGTGAGCAGGGACCAGGGTAGGGAAGCGGCTTTTGTGCAATCTGTGTATTCTACTTCGTGACCCGATTCCAAATAAAACAACCCATTTTATCTTACCCTGCATGATAATAACCACCTTTATTTTACAATAAGTAATGAATATAGCATTAATTATTGTTACTTAATCATTTTAGAATACTATAAATGTTTCAATAAGAATTGCTATGCTAATCAAAATGTTTCCTGTTTCATTAAAACTATGAACTGTCCCTCATGACTGCAAAATGAGCAATAAAGTTTGACAGCATTGGCACAGCCAAGATTGCCTATTGGATAAGGGTGATTCTTCTCAAAATGTGTTATGTAAATGCATTAAATATTTGATGCTTAATAAAAGCAAAATAACATCCCTCTCCACTAAGCTGCCTCAAATACCAATTATATAAGAAAGATTTGCTACACTAATGATTTTCTAAGTAGCCGCAAACGCTTCTTTAATTCCTGATGTGTTCTTTGTTCCTCAGAATGAATGTGAGTTGTTGTTTTCAATATTTGGTGGCATCACTTTTTAGAGCAAGGATTTACTTAGCAAAGCGTTTTATTCTGCCTTGGATTTCATACTGATGCTTCTAACAGTGAACTAGCAGGGAACCCTACCTCAGACATGAAAGCATCAACACAAATCCAGGACTTCTGTATCTCTTCACTCGAATTATGTGTCTGGACTGGTCTGTCTTCATCATATTTGAGGACATACCAATATTTGTAAAGGATATGGCTCCTAGTCTATCATTGCCTTGTTCCCTTAATGACTCACTTCTCCTGGTGTCTCCCTCCTTGTGGAATCCCCTCCCCCTCAATGATTCTGGGATCGGCTAGGGAACCTTCTAGCAAATGCAGTGCAAACAGAAGCTAGATAAGCGCGTACCCATTAGGTCTTACCTTCTGGGGGGACCTCTCTGCCATGTGGAGCCACCACATGGATCAGCACTAAGGTAGGCTGGCTGACTGCCGCAAGCAACCGTCAAGGAGTGAAGTGGCTCAGCACAGGCCGGCCCCAGCCTACCTACGAAATAAACACAAATGCACACCTGAGCCCACATCATGTGGAGCAGGGATGAAACCATCCTTGCCGAGGCCAAATTGCTGACCAGCAGAACTGGGAGCAAAGAAATGGTTCCTGTGTCAAACCACTAAACATCACAAGACTCCCACTCTGTCTTTCCCTGTTTCTCTGAGCCAGAATAGGGACATGGGGCTGATGAGCAAGGCTTTCCCTGTTTTTCCCTGTTTCTCTGAGCCAGAATAGGGACATGGGGCTGATGAGCAAGGCTCAGTTGGAGGGACCTCTCAAGACAGAAATGTAGAGTGTTTTACCTGACCACGATAGGTCAAATAATGGGTGACGGGCATCTCATCGGGGGCCAATGTGACTAATACCTGTCATCAGACTGGTGTACTAATATAAGTACTGAACACTCTGTCAATATGTCAGCCACCTGAAATTAAATCTAACTCAGTGAGAGCGACACCAAATTGTTCTAATTGTTTCTACCAGCTGAATCAGTTCTCAAAATAGAAATCAGGCTAGGAAAGATAGTTATTTTTTGTACCCCTAATTTATAGGATAGTTATACAACACTTCAAGTGCCTGATTTCTCTCACTAAAAACACAGCTACTGGAGGACATACAATTCTTTGTGTTCCCCCACTGCACCAGCATATAACTGATCAATTACATGTGACCATTACTGACTGACCCTGGCAGTGCTCTCTTCTTTCTTCCTTATTCCAAACATTTAACAATTATTTCCTGTGTGTCTTCCATGTGCCCAGCACTGAGCTAGATATAGATAGAGAAGAGAAGCAAGAGATGGAACTTCCATCCTGGAGGACAAAAATGGACAATTACCCCAAACACCTTAGAAACAAGATTATTGGGGCACCTGGGTGGCTCAGTCTTAGTTAAGTATCCAACTCTCGGTTTTGGCTCAGGTCACAATCTCATGGTTTCATGAGTTCAAGCCCCATGTCAGGCTCTGCGCTGATGGTGCACAGCCTGCTTGGGATTCTCTCTCTCTCCATCTCTGCCCCTCCCCTGCTCGTGCTATCTCTGTCTCTCTCAAAATAAATACATTTTAAAGAAAATAAAATAAAATAAAATAAAATAAAATAAAATAAAATAAAATAAAATAAAATAAAACAAAATAAAAAAACAAGATTATTAAATATCAGAAGTGTTCTTAAGGAATGAAACAGAGATTTTGAGAGACAGAGTGCTTAGAGAGAAGGCTTCCTTAAAGGGGTATCAACAAAGACCTGTCTGAGGATAATATGTTTAAGACATGAAGCATGAGAGGGAGCCATCCAAGTATAGTCATCCCAGATAACTGTAGGTCTAAAAGTTGCGATGATAATGACATGTCAAATGCGGCCTCACTTTCACACACTGTCAGCCAACAGTGAACATGGCAGAGAAAGACAAGGCCCTCTTGCTGTAATCAGGGCAACTTGACAATTTATTTTAAAAATATCTGATATTACACAGATCAAATTACCTGGTTGGATTGGGTGGGGTGTTTGTTTGTTTTTTTTTTTTTTCACTTTTCAACCAGCTGTGATGAAGTTTTATGAAAAGACAAGCCTATCTTTATGTTGCTATGTTACTTCTATTAAGTTGTCTATTTACAAATGTTACTTATGATAAAGCTAGACTCCTTCTCTAAATCAGTTCACTTGCATGAATCCTTCCAATGAGTTTGAGTTGATAATACTATATATATAGATGTCTACTGTGCCATTTTGCAGGTTAAAAAAATGAAGCAAATTATGAGATGTCTATTCCAGAATGAGAATTGGCACGGGTTTGTTTTGCACATGAAGAGTCTAGATCTCTTGACTTCTAACATTCAGCTCATCAATCTGAACCTTTTCCTCATATTCTTCTTAAAAGTGTTAGTTTCACCCAAGAGAAGAATGTTAGATTTATATTTTGGACATAAGAGAGAATTCTTATATAAATTTTTGGCTGAACTAAGTCCATAGAAAAGAAACATCCCAAGTGTAAAAATAGAGTGTAGAAGCAAGCCGTGTACAGTAATAGCTATTTCACACTTCCAGAAAGTTGATTCCAGCATGGTTTGCAATTACAGGAACAGAGAGACATAAGCTAATTAGTTATTGAGTCTCTATGTTCTTCTTTAAAGAACGCCATTGATCTTTGCCCTCAGAAAGTTATTTTTACACAGTCACATGTGCAAGCTAGTGGGTGACAGACCTCCTGTGGGGTCCTACTTTCAGCTTTGGTCTTTGAAATGAAAATAATCATATTTTTATTTACAGAGCGTTTGAGTCTTCCAAATAGTCTGAAATATGGCTATAGTCAGCAAGTGAACCATATTTAATTACCTATGGCTAATTACTTGCGTAGCACTCAAATGTATTTAATATTATCATTTCAAAGCGGTGTGGGAAGTCTTTTAACTGTGCCCCTTTAAATCTTGATAGCAAGAGTCCTGTGGCTATAGTTGTGTGTATTATTGCCTCCAAAATGCTGAGAAGAGAAGAAAATCAGATAAGAAGGTTTAAGAAGAAACCTATTTGGCCACTATGAGCTTAGTAAGAGATTACATCTACTTTAACACTAAAGATTCTTTTGTTCTAATATAGTTCCTTTGAAACTTTGTGTGTTTCTAGCCCAAGTGTGCACTCATTATCTTAAAAATAAGACAGATTAATGTACTTATACATTCTGCAGTCTGCAATTATATAAAAGTAAATTTTCTTACACAGAATATTTCAATGCATTCGATTTCTCATCCTCTATTCTATTACATTACCAAAACTTTTGACTAACATTAAAGGTCTAGCAATCGTTTATTAGAGGGTGCTTGGAAGTAGAGTGAGGTCTGGGCTCTGTAGCTACTACACCTAGAGATGAAGGCAGGATCGCACAAGGTTCTGGCTCCCTGCCCTGGTATCCAGCAGAAAGAGAAAGCATAGAGAGAATTACCCTTAAGGCATCACTGGACCTAGCTCCTTCCCATGGTGCCTCACTTCTACTGCCTGATGAGCCTCAAATGGTGAGAGCAACTCCCCCTGGTAGGAAGCGGCCGGAGTCACTTTGCCATACCAACTGCATGGGACTTTAAGAGACTGTGTCAACTGTCAAAAACGTAGGTCGTAGTGATCCCAGGGCTTGTACCATCTTTGCGATCTCCACGGAAAGCTCTACTCATCTGTGTTACAGCCCACATCTGATTCTTCAGTGTTACTAGGGGAAAGTGATGAAAGAGAGAGTCCTAGGCTCTCCTTCTCTTATAGTTCAGACTGTACATTGACATTGCTTACTTTTGTTACTTTTTTATTCAGCTGAATGGGCTTAAAATAGAAGCCAGAGGTCTTCCTGTTCTCCTAAAGGAAGGAGATGGGTGGCATAGCCAAAACGCCTTTTCAGCAGCGTGCAAGGTATTCCTGGGTCCAACAAGATGGACAGGTCAGTCCCATGGATCTTCAGAAATGTCTCTTGAAATAAAATTTTTAATCTGCTTCCCAGGCTCTCCCTAAGCTTCTAGGGCCTCCATGCTAAATTCCCTTTGTTTATTTCTAACCCACTTTTTAACTGAATCAAGTTTATGAAGCAAAGTTACAGCATGGCTGACAGATAACACCCGAATCCAAGAGATGTAACATCATCTCATAAAATATGCCAATTTTCCCCATCCCAGAATCCTCTCCTCTTTTCTAGTCAGCCCTTTGTTCCACCAAGAAACTAATGCTCAATCAAATAAATCTTGGACCCGTTCACACAAGTAAGTATGTGTCAAGTAAGTGTAAGAAATGGGCAAAAGCATCCCACACTAGCATTTTCATTACCAAATTCCCAATGTTCCCCCTACTCCAAGCCTACTGTACCCATCTCCTGCCCCACCTCAGGAGATGCTCATTCCTTCCTTACGGATTCTCACACCAACACACTTCGTTCCTGTCTTTCTCTCATGCTGCATGTCCTTCCATCAGCAAATCCTACTACGCTACCTTCAGTACAATACCCCCCAATCCAGCCACTCCTCCCCACCGCCGCTACCCATTCCACTGCTACCACACCAGACACAGCCTCCGCTTTTCCACCCTTGCTCCCTTACACACAAACGCTACAAACTCGAGAGTGTGTAGCCAAACTCTGTAGTCAAATGATCAACTCGTGCCATCTCTCCACTCGGATCCTTCACGCATCTCCCCATTTCACTAACCTAAAATCCAGAATCCTTAGAACTGCTGACAGTATTCCTCGATGCCTCTCAGATCTCATTTTCTGCTACTCCCCCCCACCCCCGGCCACGATGGCCTCTCACATTCCTCTAATGCACTAAGCACCTCTGTCTGGAAGGCTCACCCTCTCCATCAGACCTGCCCGAGAAGGCTAACCTCTCACTCATTCAAGTCGTTGCTTAAATGTCATTTTCTAAATGAAACCTATTCACAATGCCCAGTTCAACACTGCAGACTGCACCCAGACCTTCACCCCTAGCATGCTAATCCTTCTTAACCTACTCATTTTTCCCCCAATACATATTTCTTTTTACATTTTTATTGTTTGTCACATTCCACCAGAATACAAGTTCTAGGAGATAAGGATCTTGGCTATGACCACATAGAAGAATGCCTGACACAAAGCAGGTGCCTCCCCAGCATCTGTTGACTAAATTGTCTCTGATCTGGCTCCATCTCAGCTTGGAGGGAGTCTCACCCCAGTTCCCGGATGGGGTCTGGGTCTTTTCTTGAGCAACAGCAGTCTGGGGCAACTGTAGCCCTGAACACTTCCACTGAAAGTTATGACGGACTCCTCCAAATTGTTGAGAGTTCCCAGGAGTTGTCAAAATACATATAAATAAGACCCATAAGATTTGGAAACACACACAATGTCAGAACTAAACATGATCAGCATAGCAGTCTGCAATTTTGAAGATAGTTCTATTATTTTAAAGTCTAGACCAAGAAATCTCACATTTATGTTTGGTGACAATGCTGGTGAGATATGACTGTCACATATGCAGAGCACTTCCATCTGTGTGCATGAGATTATGCATAATTCCTTGCCTGATGACACTACGCCAGTAAGGCTTCCGCCTCTGTCCTGGAACCCAACAGAGAAGTGAGAAGTCCCTATTCTGAACTCTCCTCTTTCCTGTGAACAGGACAAACCCCATTATAGCATGCGAGCTTCTAAACCCCAGGCCCTGATGTTCTCTGCGGTCCCTATCTTTGGCTCTTCTTTCAGAATCTCTCCACCAGAGTACAAAGTCCGACCAATTCTGCCATTCCTATAATCATAACTCTCGTTCAGAACTGTTTTCAGCTTGTCATTTCCAATTACCCAAGTAAAATCTCCACGTTACGTCCACATGTGGGTCGAATGCCTCTCCCCAGGCTTCAGAATTGGGCACACCACTCTTGTGTCTTCCTAAGTCTTCCCTCCCAAGAAACCATGAGAAAAATGCACGATACTCCCCTCCCGCTGCTCTCCCAAACTGCTTTCCTCAGCTTTGAAATTCACTAGGACACGAACAACTTCTGTTTTGATGGTCACATAAAAATTGCTAGGTTAGCCGCTTTTGCAGCTACATGTGGATCTGACCCTTCTTCCCTGAGGTCCTAGGTTCACTCAGGTGTTCCCTTATCCCTTCCACTGGGCTTTATAAACCTTAAAACTATTAATAGAGTAGGAAGAGCACCATCTTCCGAATCTGAATGTCTCCTGAGCCTGCTTTTGTTTCCCAGAGATTCTATATTGAATTCAATAATCATTTTTTTTCATTGATCCTCTTTCTTCTTGAATTCCCAGAGATCTCCGTTCAAACTCAAAGCAACAATTTTGTTCACATGCAAATAACCATATTATGTGGTCAAGAAAACTTTCACAGTTCCCTCCAGTTCTAGGAACTGGGTTTCCTCAGCAGCAAGAAGTCACAAATTCTGGTTCTCTTAGAAGTTCTCGTTGAACTGTGAACTGAAATAGGTAAATCGTTGGCTTAAAAAAAATCAAGAAAATCCCCTTTATAACAAAAGTCCCCCATGGTGGATAGTCTGGATCCCCAAATTTGGATTCTCATAATGAGAGCAGAAAAACATCTCATTTCTCACCCCTGGCTAAAACTTAGGAAAACAGAAAAGATAACACGGGCTAACGAAGGCATCCCAGTCAGCAAACCCAAATATATGTGCAATGAAAGTTTGCTGGATCTGGTGTGAGCCCTCTCTGGAAAACAAATTTCCATCCCTTCCAAGACTCCATTCCTCCTTATTCTATGTGGGATGTTACCCAGCAGACATGCAGATGCTCTCGCAGAGTCTGTTCTGGCACAGAAAATGAATTTCCACCCCTGTCCACATGAGTTTCTGCCTATCCTTTTTCCAGCACAAGAACCACATTTCCTCCATATGGAACATTACCTATAAAATTTACAGCTGTTTCCATGGTTTGAGGTTCCCAGGAAGGTCTCCTTCCCAAATTCCAGACCTCTGTGCATGTATTTCCCTTACTCCGCCAATTTATGGCAGTCATTAGCATCTCCAACTTCCCTGTCAACTAAGCCTGTTGCCAATTCTCATCAGGGTTGTGCAGAGGGCACACAAGCATACTGACCCTGTTCATTACGATCCGTGTCTTTGAGCCCTAGTACCAATGTGTTTCGCAGGCTGAATTAGACTGGAAGTGAACCACAGAACTTCTTGACCCATCAACTTTAAAATTTTTTTTTCAACGTTTATTTATTTTTGGGACAGAGAGAGACAGAGCATGAATGGGGGAGGGGCAGAGAGAGAGGGAGACACAGAATCGGAAACAGGCTCCAGGCTCTGAGCCATCAGCCCAGAGCCTGACGCGGGGCTCGAACTCCCGGACCGCGAGATCGTGACCTGGCTGAAGTCGGACGCTTAACCGACTGCGCCACCCAGGCGCCCCGTTGACCCATCAACTTTAAAGCCCATATGAGAGATAAACCAGGGAGTCACTTTGATCCTCTCCCTTAGGTCTCACTGATGTTCTAGCCTTCTGAATCCCATCATTCTGATAATGAGACAGAGACATGGACACGCTCGTATAAAAAGAGTCAAGTTTATCATAAATTATTAAACTAGGCAGTTACTTGGAGCCTCACCTATATAAGGGCAAGGCTAGATTTCAGGCATAGAGTAAGATAAGCATAAACATCCTCAAGAATGCAAATTGTTGTCCATGAAAATAGTTCCACTCCACTCCTCAAGTGACTCTCATGTTAATTATACATATATGCATGATGTATTTCTGAGATGAAATGCATACCCATCTCTGAGTAGATACAGCAAAAATAATACTATCGGTGACACAGTTTGCACAGAGTACAATGAAAACTTACAAGCTTAAGACTAGTGAGAAGAGACAAAGATACAGTATTACAGTAACTTTCCCCAGCATCATGCTTACATTCTCTTAAGCAACCCACGTGGAATGGCTCTCTGTCTTTTCCATATGCCTTGGCTCCTCATACCCCTAATGTGTTTGTTTATTTATCTTTATTTATTATTCCTCTTCCCGTTCTCCAAACCTGAATCTCAAGTGTATTTATTATCATGTTTAATGGCATCTCTGTGTATACTCCAGTGCCCACACAAGGAACATCAAATCCTCAATGTCTCTCATCCAACAGCTTATACATTGATCAGTTATGTTCTGAGCCCTATGTTAGATATGGAGATACACAGATGGAAGAGAACCAAATCTCTGCCTTCCAGACCCACACAATCAATTATTGTAACACAACTGAGAAAGGCACTATGGGAACACAAAGAGAAATTGCTTAACTCTGCCAACAAGCACAAAAAATGTCTTCCCAGTAGAGCCAACATTTGAGGTGATTCCAGAATGAGATCAACCTACAGATAAAAGGATACCTGCCATTATTGACAGAGGCAAGCATGTGGCAAGGGCACAGAAGCATAAGACAACACAAGATGTTGGGGAAACTGTAAGTTTTCTGAGGACACCCAAAGTCATCAACGTGACTTTCACACAAGTCTTAGTGGGGAAAAATGGTGGATGAGATAGAAAAGGCAAGTGGCAGAGAACAGCCTTAGGTATCATAGTATAAAATGTGAATTTGATTTTATGGGGATTTAAGAAAGACTTGTAATGAAATTTTAAACAAGTAAAGTGATTGAAAAGATATGCTTTATAAAAATCACTCTGGTCTCAGTATGGAAGGTAGAAGTAGGTTGGTGGAGACTAGAGGCAGGGCTTGAATTAAAGCAGTATGAATGCGAAGTCATTGTGAAGCGCAGGAGGGGTATCATTAAAAGGCTTATCATAGCTCATGTGCAACAGGGGCAACTAATCCCCCCTAAAATCCTTTGTCATGGAGTACTGCAGGAAAGAACAGTCACTCTACCATCAAGCAAGGACTCCAGAACATCAATTGACCTGATGACCCACATTTCTCTAAAATTCTACCATATAACTTCTTCCCCTCCTCTCAAATCTACTAACCTTCCTTACTCTACAGACGTCAACTCTGATTCCACCCCCTCCATATTGATGGGAAGAACTGTCCCCAACTCCTCAAAAGAGAAAATCCCTCAACCTGTACTTCAAATCCCACCCTCTCTCACCCATCCATGAACTTCTCTTCTATAGGTTTATCTTCCACAAGCCTAAGTCTTTCCCAATTTACCAGCTCATTGTTTTCAGCCTATAAACTTGCTGTAACAAATGTCCTTTCTTTACATTTTTCCCCTAAATTCCCCTCCAGGCAGGTCAATGCTCTCTACTTTCCTTCCCCCAAAGTCTTCCTTTCAAAAGGTGGTTACATTGTTGTCTCTATCTTCCATTTCCTTCTTAAAATTATGAAGTAGGTGAATATATAATATGATTATCTACCATCACCCCTCAGGCCCTCAGGCCTTGGATCTCACCCTCCCAATTGCTCACGTGCATCACATACCCTAAAGCCTCCATGTTTTTGTTTGTTTTGTTACGCCAGCAGAGTGTCTTTTTCAACCTCCTCTTCCTGTGAAAATGTCATTAATCATTCAAAGCGTAGTTTAGAAACCAACTATTCCATAAAATCTTTCCTGGTTTCTTCCGTCAGATTAACAATTTTTCTCGTCACTTGCTGCTTTTACCTCTGTTGTTATGCCCTTACCTATTCTTCCTGGAATTACCGTTTAGAATTCAAGGCTGAAGGTCATATTTCATAATTTGTAATTCAAGGTCATAGGTCTGACACCCAAGATGAATTATAAGCTTGTAAAAGAACGACACTTATCTTCATTTCCCCCATAGTAGAATCTAGGACTAAGCCCAGCTTGTAACAGATGCTTGTTTACTTCCATGGTCGTTAATTAATTAAGAGTGAATCAAGAGAAGGATGAAGATACATAAATTACTAAATAAAATCGCTTCTGCTCAGCTTTTGGATTTAATAACATTAGATTTTTCTATACTGGAATTGTTTTCTTCAAAATGGTTCTAGATATTTAATACTGTCAAAATAACCTGATCAAAATTTACCAGGTCCTTACTTATTCAGTGTACTATTGGTTAATACTGAGCATAAAAAGAGAAGCTGAGTGTGAAATGTTCTTCTACAGGGAAAAAGAGAGAGAAATACAGACTGGCTGACTTCCAAATAGCCAACGAAAGTCCCATCTTCAAATTATAAGTCTGTAATTTTAAATCTAGGAAGGAACTAAGGTAATAATTAATTCAGTCCACTGAGCTATATCTGATACATTTACTTTTTTAAGTTTATTTATTTTGAGAGAGAGAGAGAGAGAGAGGGAGAGGGAGGGAGGGAGAAGGAGGGAGCACCTGTGCACACAAGCTGGGTAAGGGCAGAGAGAGAGGGAGAGAGAGAATGCCAATCAGCCTCTGCACTGTCAGCACAGAGTCTAACACAGGGCTCAGTCTCGTGAACCATGAGATCACGACCTGAGCTGAAATCAAGACTTGGACGCTTAACCAACTGAACCACCCAGGGGCCCCTGGTACATTTAAACATAATATTTATTTCTCAAGATTGATTTTGCTTTACAAGTTTAAATGATGCATAAGTTAGCTTTGAATGCCTAATGAACCACCCCAAATCCTAGCGGCTTTCAAAAGTCAACAATTTATTTAGCTAATGATTCTGTGGGTTGGCAATCTGAGGTGGGCTCAGCTGGGTGGTTCTTCAGTTTGGGCTGTGCTTGCTCATGTGCCTACAATCAGTAACCAAGTCCAAGGAAGGCTGATTGGTCTAGGATGGCCTCAAGTGGAAAGATGCATTTCTGATTCTGTGTCCTCTCTCATCTCCAGCAAGCTAGCCTAGGCTTATTCACTGGGAAGCTGGGTAAGGATTGCAGAGAGAAACTGGAGTTCACAAAGTCTCCTGAGGCCTAGGTGCTGAGCTGACACATCACTTCTGGTACATTCTATTGATCAAAGAAAGTCACATAACCAGCCCAATGTTAAGAAGGGAGGGAACAGACTACCTCTAATAGGAGATACTGCAAAGCCACAGTGCAAAGGGTATGAACATAGGGAGGAGTAAAGCCATATCTACCACAAAGAGTCAAAACTCAGCAAATATATATTGAACACTTAATATGAGATTACCCTTAACTTCAAGAAATTATAGCTTAGTATGGAAAAGAGGCATTTGCCAGGTAACAGTGTGAAAAGTGGTATATGGCTGTTTCCTCTGCTTAGAACACTCTTTCTCCTTCAGTTCTCATAGTGTCCCCTTAAGATCTCAAATAAACATCACTTCTTCTGGAAAGCCATGACAGAGAACAGTCTTGTCCTAGCAGTCCAAACTGGCTATTTGGCTATTTCCCACATGACAAAATTTTTCATGTGAATCCATACAGAATTGTCACTTAGAAGGTGTGGTACAGTGAAAGATAGGCCATTCTACTGCCAGAAATCCATTTTAGAAAGTTATAATAGAAAGAAAATGAAATCAAAATGTTCCTCATTCGTTGTCATACATTATATCATGAGAATTTTGTATCTGTGCCATGGTAATACTATCTCCGTTAGACAACAGATGGAAGGCACAGAGGTTTTAAATAGCAGGGGGTGTTATTTAATCCGATTTGTACATAAGAAAAATCACTTGTCCTGGATTGTATGCAGAGAACCTTTTAGAAGCAAATACTACAATCTCAGTGAGAAATTAATGGGGCTGTTTGAAGACAGAAAGAAATTGCAAATTTTGAGAGCTATGTCTGATGTTAAACCCACACAACACGACTGGTTGACTGGACATTGACAGTGCCAAGGGAAATAAAAGCAAAAATGACTTCCTCGATTCCAGCTCAGGACACCGAAACCAATCAAGCTCCTCAATGAATGGGAATTTTAAAATACATGTAAACTTGAGAGGATACAATGAACTCTTTCAGAAAGGGCTAACTTCCTGATTTGGGCACTAGATATGGGTTAATGAATTTATGAACAAAATGTGGCTTATCACTGTCATCACCGTGATACTTTATTGGTGGTGAGCAGAGGTCTTAAACATTTAGGGTATGAGCTCTTTAGTGAACTCAATAAAAACAAAGGACTCTGTCACCAGAAAAAAATATCGTGAACCACACAACTTAGTAAGTTCACCAGCCCCTCGATCCTGGACCAGTGAATCCTATATCAAAATTCCCTGTTTGGGAAACTAGATGTGTTAACAATAATGCAAGCTGGATCCCCTCCCAAGAAGAGAACACGTATGAGTAAATGAATAACTCGGTAAATTCACGTGTGAGTGAATTTGAATGAGTAAATGAATAACTCGGTCTAGTAGTTTTATCATCCAATAATGATTTTTAGGACACTAAAAATATCCAATCCTATGCTTAATTTTTTTTATTTACTTCATTTTTGTCAACACCTTATCTATAATGAGATTGGGACTCAACCATTTTTGTTTAAACAAGATTTGTTCAAATGTTTCTGCAAAAGTGAGCATCTGAGTCTCTTTTTCATGCGTCATCACCACCAGGCTCCCCTCCTCCCTGAAGAAAGCATTTTTGGAAGTCTGTGGAATGTCCATGCATTGAAGGGTTACACAGGGCTGAAGAATGTGCTAGCAAACAGACGAATTCATTGTCCTACTTGAATAAGAATGCTAAGGTTAAAGTCACTGGGATTTAACCCTATAAAAATGCAACACCTTATTTAACATACTAAATCCTATCAATTAATCACTGAAAAATAAAATAATTACTTTTCACATTCGTGACCTGGATTCCAATGAAAGCACAGTATTGTAATTTTAAGTTGTACATCAAGAGCAAAACAGCCTTGGAGGAATGATAAAATTAATCAAATTTAGACCCATTCTCTAGCAAACAATTCTCTGTTTCTCATACAAAGTCCACAATACCTAGGTTCGTTCAAGCAGAATTCACATGAAGTGGATGTTGATGATCAGGTCATTAAACAGGTAACCCGGACAGTGAGAAATTGGCTTTTTATAGTGCCAAAGACATTGGGGGGCAGCTCAGCTCAATATTTTCTAAACCAGCTCACAGATGGGAGCTTTAATGATTGAATCAATGTTCTGAAGGAAGAGCATCCAGTTTTTAAATTATTGCTTTTACCCAACATATTTATAATGCTTTTCCTTTTCGGTATATAAACTATCATGATGACATAGCACAATGATTTAGTCAGGAACAAAAAATGTTCAAATCCCTCCCTTGTGAATTTCTATGTAAGGAATAATGAAAATACAGCCATTTTTGTTTGCATAGCTATTTCATGTTCTGTTGAATGATCTTTAAGGGAGTTACTATATTTATGCTCTTTTTTTTGTCTTTTACAAAAGAAATTTCTCATCTATAATTAGTTATATAGTAAAGGATTTTCTTATTGAATTTTCCTTTTTGACAGAATTGATTTCTTTATTGACTCCAGAAGTGAAAACCAGGAAGCAGACTCTGGCATAAAAGGAGTATTTGGCCATATGCTTGTATCATTTGCTATAATCTGATCTCAACTGGAATAGTAATTGCTTTTGGCCTCCCATACAGATGTAAGGGCACATTTACCAAAGGAAGAGTTAGTGACTATTCCAAACAGGTAGATAAATCCACTCCAAGAGTCACCTGAATCTTTAACTGAAGAAATTATGCAAAGGAAAACCAAACAAGAGCTATTTGCTTGGCACGGTTAGCACCATTCTGGCTGGAAGAGAATTAGCACGTAGTACAAGAAACTAGATACAACACTGTTCCCGTCTGCTTTTGTTCTACGGCTTACAAATGAAGACAATGAATGGCCATGGCCAGGATACTGGTTGGCTAGAAAACAACCCAGGAGGTCCAAATAACTCTCTTCATTTCTGGATGCAGAAGAAGGGCCAAGGTTTCTAACAAAGATGCAAATTGAGCCTTAAGAAAGGCTTCCTTGGAGACTAAAGATGTCTCAGTTTATCTCTGCGAACGTTATGAGAAAAATAAAAGGCACTACTAGAACAATATGGTATTTGGAGGGTTATTGTCATGTCCAAGGGATATGTTCCATCTGGTGAAGGCCAGTTCTCCTAGTTTGAAATGAGTTTGGTATCCTTGTCAATTTGGCACTATTCGCTGTTCCCTGAGATTGGTGATGATAAGCTTATTTGTAATCATGCGAATTCCTTCCTGCCTTTTGACAAGCAAGCTCTGAGTTAGTTGAGGTGATGAGGGTAATGATTTACCAGTGACACTGTACTGTCCCTTCAAGAAAAAATGGCATAATTCTTACATGATGCAGACATGAAAAAGATGCAGCCAGCTGAAGACTGTGACAGAAGAGGTCTCCTAATAAAACAGCAGACCATGATGCACTGCGTTTTGACTGTATTCGTATTGTTATAACAATGGCATTTCTTTGTCTTTGAACTGTAATAGGCTCTTATGTAATTCTGAGACACGTGAACCTGCAATGTCATATGTTTTCCTCATAATGACAGTTATTAGCAACAATAAAAGGTTCATTTACTGGTTCAACATGAAGCTGTAACACACTCATTTTGACTCAATATCCTGCTCTGTCAAAAAAATTAAAGCCATTTGTAGCAGGTATGGCCCTGCTTAAATACACAGACAGATTTTTCTTAAAAAATAAAAATAAAAACAGTAGTAAAATTTTAGGGGACGGGCAAGTTAGGTAAAAGAAAAATGGGAGGAAATACATTTTATTGAGCCAAATAATAAAAGATGTTTTTGTGTTTCTTGGGTTATATTGTGGAACATTCTGTATCCACCAATAATAACTGTTCTTGTTGATTTAAATGGTGACTCTGAAAATGGGCAAGGGCATAACTCTGATGCTTATTCTACTGAAAGCATGAATAAATATCAATATACTACAATCTCGGGTAGAATCAGTGCTGAGAATTTACTCCCTCTGAAGGGCTGCTCTGTGTCAAGGTTAATTCTGGGCAAAAGAATAGTTTAAAAGCAACGCTAACCACTATACCTCTCAAAAACACCTCTACGTGGATAGCAATAGTGTACTAAGATCCACTCATCCTCAATAACCTTGGTCCCTTATGCTACCAGACAGCACAAAACTAATACAAATAATATTTGCCTTCCAGAAGCTTAGAAACCATGTGTCTACTTGAACTTCACTATACCACCAAAGCAATGTCTGGGTACAACCTGAAGCGAGAAAATTACACCTTCATTAAAAATTCATGATCTATGTTATTACACTGACTTTTTTTTTATTTATTTAGAGAGAGAGAGAGCACACAAGTGCACAAGCAGGGGAGGGGCAGAGAGACAGAGAGAGGGAAGGGGGGAATTCCAAGTGCTGACAGCACACAGCCCCACGTGGGGCTCAATTCCACAAACCACAAGATCATGACCCGAGCTGAAACCAAGAGTCGGACGCTTGAACCCACTGAGCCACCCAGGCGTCCCTACACTGCCTTTTTTTTCTGCTTTCAACTAGTTCCTTCTATGACCTAGGATCTCAGAATACAAAAGGATCATGGAATAAAGTTTCTCACAGCTCCATGTTCATGTATCTTTTGATATCCCATGACTTCCAATATTGCCAAAATAGTAATATTATGCTTTTAAGGGTCCATGTTTTCTGAACTCGCATATTAGTTAGTGATACTAGATTGACATGGAAAAAATGTAGGAAAAATAGGAGTTACTTTCTCAAAATAAATTGTTGAGGCAATAAAGAACCAGCTAGAAGACTATTCTGCAGTAATACGGGCACTCTAGGCTATTTTACCTTACGTAGAAAATATCAAATGTTTAGCAAAGTAGGTACAGATGTTAGGGATTCACATATTTTTGCCTTTCTGTGTTCGTATTGTTCATTTAAAATATTAAATCTCCTAGTGATCTCTGTAATAATTCCTATACTACTTAATTAATATTCCTTCACATTTGGTGTGAATCTAAGCCATTCAAGCAAGGGAAAGGAGGAAATCAAAAGGGAAAAGAAAGAAAAGTTCGTATCAGTGGCATATCTCCAACAGTGCTAAAAGCTATCAATTCTTTCAGGGGATTTTAGACCAAACAATGGAGATTATAAGAGACAGTCTACCCAAATATTCTATTGAGACCCAAAAACTGGCTAGAGGTTCTGAAGAAACAGTTAAAAGTGAGTGTGAGAGAGAGAGAGAGAAGGCCTAGCTAGCATGGATCATAGTGCATTCTAGTCATGATTTTTTTTTTTACTTAATGATTTCCCAGGATAGAAAAAGCACAGATTTAGAGTCATGCAACTCTGTCTTAGAGATCCTCCAAATGGTTTAGAACACAGAAATCATCATCTTTAAAAACTAGTTACATTATTATAACTTAAAAAAAAAAAATTGGGAAACAGTAACTGTACAAAATCACTTAGGTCCCGATGTCTCAATAGAATATTGACATTCGTGAACCAAATTTGGCAAACAGTATTACAATTTCATTTGAATATTGAGTTTGCCAATTAAAAACTGTCCATTTATGTCCCTCGGTGTTGCACTTTTCAGTTCACAGTAATCCCATATTCAGTTTTTACTTTGAGGTTTGCCAGTATAAACCTGTAAGGGCTCTTCCGGGAATGCTGCTGGCTCCCTATGCCCTAAAGCCAAAGCAAGCCAACTCCTAAGCTCCATAAATGAGCAGACAGTAACATTTCATTGACAGAAACAGTCAGATTTCACATATAAGAAAACAGTCCTGAATCTTCCTCTCACCTGGAAAAAAAAAAAATCTGCACTAAGAAATGGGTCCACAGAGCGTATTCTATGGCTCACACAGAACATCTCTAAATTAAAACAATCTGGATCCTCTATCTTTCCCCCCAACTACCGATTTGTACCACCATCCAACAAATTAGAGGAGCATGTGATACTACATGCATCGAGGACATGGAAAAATGAAGACCAGAATCCACAGTCCCATCAAAAGTTTTCAGTCAACTTTTAATTTAGTCTTGGAACTGCACAGCACTTTCCATCATTTGGGGATTTTCAACATTGCCCTCCAACTTACTTTTGGAGTACCTCTAGAGCTTTCTTGATTGATTCCTTTTTTTTTTTTTTAACTCCAAAAAAGTATTTTCTTTTCGCCTAAAGCAATAATGTCATTTTTCCTTCTCCATTAAGAAAGCTTTTTCTCAGTTTTTATAAGCACAATGAGAACACTCCCTCCAGTGCTTACTTGAATTTCTCTCATGATACCATACCTGCACTAACCTTTGGAATAAAAACAGTTCAGAACAGGCCCATCTTTTTTGATATTGAACTTTCTTTCGCGTTGGTATGATCTAGAGGCCTTGAAATAATGACTAAGCAGCATGAAAATCAGGACTTTCTTTTGATCCAGTGCAAGTCTCCCTGCCCACGTAAGTTTTCCAATTATTGGTCCCAGATACCAACACTCATTGATAATATTATAAGACAGCCACTTCGGCAGATTCCCAGAGTTGCTACATTCTCTTGTAGTCAAGGATCCTTAGGATCTTGTGGTCTTAAGCGTTTTATCCAACCACGTCAGACACAGTAAAGCAAACACTACCATCAAATAGGAAAAATCTTTTAGGGCCACTTTTCACAAATGAGGTTAAGAACTACTGTTTTAATTTTCAAAAGAAGTCTTACTTCTCCTTCTTACCACCCACATATATATACATATATATCATTTCAGACAGTTCTTCAATAGAGCAGTAAGGATGTGATGTCTTTTTCCAGTTGATGGCTTCATAGATTCATTGCCTGTCCCAAATGTCTTGTTGAAAAGGTTAATATAACCTGCTCCATCATCATGTCCACACATGGGGTTTTTGCACCTCTGTCACTCCATATCTAAGAAAGGAATCATCCTATCTCTTTCTGTAATTCAATAACTTCAAACAAATATATAGGCCACTCTTTTTTTCCTGCCAGAGACAATTTTGGGTGATTGCAAAGATTGAGTCACATACACTACATGAATCTAAATGTTACTGTATATCACAGTCAAAGGACAGTAAGAATCTAAAAGTCTATTCCATGAGAAATGTTACAGAAATTGAGTCTAAAACTAACTACTAAACCCAAACGACTTGAATGACTTATCTTGTGTTAAAATCTGCGACTTACTGAAAATCATAAAAATGATACTGTAAATCAGGAATTTATTAAAGGAATTTTGCTGTTGAAGTACAAGCAGTGTTGATTTAAGTAAACACATTTAAGATTCATCAAGAGATTTTCATTTTACTTCATGTAGTCCCCCTAGAAGTTAGACAGAAATTAATGGTGATGATAGGAGAGATACAACTTTCTTTTAATAAAAACTGTAGACATTAAGGTGTGCAATATGACAATTTCAAAAATAAATTTTTCAAAGTAATACACGTACTAAATTTATGTTGTATTAAAAGGTTTATAATGAAAAATAGCAAACCCTGCCCCATTCCTCCCCACTCCAAATTTCCACACCCTCGGACCAATGACTGTTAACTCTTACGGTGTTTCTTCCATTATTTACCCCTGTATTTTCCTTCCAACCCCTTTTATTTCTCTTACACAAACATCATCTCACTTGCACTTACCCATCTACCTATACACTCTCAACTAACATGTATGCGTATGTTAATAGACTAGATAAGTCATTTATTATTAGTCATATTATTACTTAATATGTAATTTAATATACAGGCATACAACTGTTAATATAGATAACATAAAAGCTAATATATATTACATAAAAGCATTATCATGTCTAGAAAAGTACTATAGTCTTGAGTGATACCTACATAAATATGCACATACATATAAAATCTCATGCATCACTTCGCTTTATTTTCTCCTGCAGTTTTCCTCCCAGGGCCCCTCAAAAGTTTATTTCAATCTGGACTGTGTGCTTTTTGGCCCTGCTGCACTGTAGTGGTCCTAGGATTTCCCTTTACTGACATCCTGGGATGTCCCTGTGTTGGGTCCCCTCTTCATTTATCCTCTGTCTTCCACTTTTTTAGGTTATTCCTTATTCTGCTGAAGTAGAGCCCCCAGTTTATTTTTTTTTAAGAAAGTAAGTGTTAAAAGTTATGGGTCCTGAATTTTTTCATGCTTGAAAACATGTTTTTATTATCAATACAATAACAATCGTTTTATTGTCTCTTGCTCCCAATTTCAGTGTTAAGAGATCTCGTTCCATTCAGATCATTTATATGTGGACTATCTTTCCCCCTTCTGGAAGCTTAAAAAAATCTTCTCTTTATTTCTAAGTTATTAAAATTTCATGATAATGTAGCTTAATGTTGGCTTTTTTTTTTCTTTCACTGTGCCAGACTTGTCACTTGGAGACTTCTGTCCCTCAGTTTGGCAAGTGTTTCTTGTATCATTTCTGTCATAACTTCCTTCACTTTGCTTTCATTGCTCTTTAATCCAATTAGTCTATAATCCAATTAGCAAGACTTTGAATATCCTAAACCTCTATTCCGGTTTTAGTTTCCCTCTGGTCTTCTTGGGTTATTCTTTGAAATATTTCTTTGACCTTATCATCCAACATTTCAATTTTTTTTTCACTTTGACTAGTCTATTTTTTTTTTTATTTAGGAGGGTTTTTTGTCATCTCAATGTACCTATTTCATTTCATCTTCATTTTGTTGGCTAAATTAGTATGTTTTATTTATCCAACCTAGAATACTCCTTGAAGATATTTTTAGATGTTTTCCCTATTCCTTCCTCCTCTGCTTCTTGCTTTTTTTCTTTTTTCGGTAGAAAGCTTTCCTCAAAAGTCTTGTGATTGTTGGTCATTCACTAATATTTAACCTGGAGCACGAATAAGTTAAGTGGACACCGAAAGGGAGGGAAGAGGGACTCCACTAATTATAATTGTAAAGGTATTTTTTTCTACTAAAAGGACATCCAAAGCACAGTATCTGGGTGCCTGTTTTCAGGGATCTGTCAGCTCTCTAAGAATAAAATCTCCATTTTTCTCCCTACTGAGGATATATGCCTGGCTGTAAGAATCCTGCCAGGAAGCATACCAGAACCCGTACCATTTGCTAATTCTTAGGTTCCAAGGTTCTGCAAAGGACATCACCTGGCTTCTCATCAATATCTCCCTATAAAATCCATGTGGCTGCTTCCTCCTCTCTGCTAAGCAGCTATTCTCCATGTGACTTCCATGTTAAAACAAAAACAAAAACAAAAACAACTATTGTGATCGCCTGTCTGATGTTATCTTCCCTCTCATTCTATTGGTCCTATTGCACTCATAAGTTTTTATACCTTTATTATCATTTAATTAAGTAAGTGTGTGTGATCAATTGACCATGCACACTTATCCTGAAGCATTAATATGATTTTAACATATATAAAACGATTTTTAAAGATATTCACATTATTTAACATTTTTAAACGCAATTCCCAAGATCTCAGGTTTAAAAGGGAGGGAGGAAGAGAATGTCTTTTACTTTAGAAAAAAATTAACTAATATGACAACTAATAAGAAACTCGGGTACTGTTTTTCTTTTCTATGCTCCCAATGAAAAATTAAAATATAAAGAAGCCCACTGAGTTCAAAATACTTAATCTTTATCAGATAAAAACACAACAATCCTGACTCCTTATAGCACTTTCCCAAGTAAGATGATAATTAACTCACAGAAGATAGGAAGACAAGAACAAGGCAGGGTGATGATAGCAGTAAGGTTGTGGAAACTAAAAGTTCAATCATGAATATTACGGCATATTCCTAAGATGGAATACTGTATAGCCATTAAAGTATGACTGAGGTCAAAATTTTTAAATGTTGCTCTTCAAGACAACATTAAGAAAATAAAGATGCAGGCACACCTGGGTGGCTCAGTCGGTTAAGCTTCCAACTTTGGCTCGGGTCATGATCTTACAGTTCACGGGTTCAAGTCCTGCCTTGGGCTCTGTGCTGACAGCTCAGAGCCTGGAGCCTGCTTTGCATTCTGTGTCTCCCTCTCTCTCTGTCCCTCCCCCATTCATGCTCTGCCTCTCTCTGTCTCTCAAAAATAAATAAATGTTAAAAAAAAAAAAAGTAAAAAAAAAAAAAGAAAGAAAGAAAAAAAAAGATGCAAGTCAAGCTACAGGGTGGAAGAAAATCATTGCAAACATGTATACGATAAACGAGTTGTATGTGAAATACAACAGTAACTACTAGAGTTCAATCAGAAAATAAGCAGCTCTACTCAAAAGGAGTAAAATATTTTAATAGATACTCCATCAAAGAAGATACACGAGTGGAAAATAGGCACAAGTAGAAATATCCAACATTAGTACTTACTAGGAAAATGTAAATTAGCCTTCAACCATATAGCGCTACATACCTACTAAAATGAGCAAATTACAAAGACCCACAATACTAAGTAATAGCAAGGATGCAAAGCAACTGGAACTTAGAAACTGGTAGGAATACAAAATGGTACAGACACTTTGGAAAACAGTGGCAGTTTCTCATCATGTTAAACTTATAATTACTGTAAGACCCAAAGATCCCACTCTTAATCAGTTGCCCAAAATAAACGAAACATATGTCTACAACAAAACTTGTACTCTAACGTTCACAGAAGCCTTACTGATGGGAGAGCAAAAAACTGGAAATAAGCCAAACAGCCTACAACCAGTGAATGAAAAGCAAACTGCCATCTATTTCTACAATGGAGCATCACTCATCAATTAAAAGGAATACTACTGATGCACACAACACCAGTGATTAATCTCAAAACCATTAAGCAAAATGAAAGAAGCCAGGCACAAAAGACATCTTGTATGATTCCATTTACGTGATATCTTTTCTAAAAACGCAAAACTATAATGATGGAAAGGTCAGTAGTTGCAAGAAGCTGGAATAGGGAGAGAGAGTTGTCCAAGAGCACAAGGGAATTTGAAGAGTAATGCAAATGTTTATCTCATGAGTGTGGTGGTGGTAGTTACATATCTGTATCTGTCCGCCAAAACTTATCAAGTTGCACACTTAAAACTGGTGAATGTTACTGTATGTAAATTACTCCTCAATAAAGATGATAAAAAAAAATGATGTAGGTCTTACAACATATGCCCATGGAAAAGCATTTGCAATATGTTAATAAAGTAAGTGGGTTTATTAGAGGACTGCCAAGAAATGTGTACCTTTGTCAGGCTGTTTAATAGAAGAATTTCATTTGTGGGCACCAATTAATTAAGGTATTGGAAGAACAGAAAGGACAACTAGAGAAAAATCAACATCAGGAGGTTACTACAACACCTCAGGCAGAAAGAAATTTAAAAAAAAAGTTGTTATCAGATCTCAGGAGCAGGGCTGTTCCAGAGGATCTAGAATAAAAGCAGGGGTTTCCCTGCAAGAACACCGTAGAGGGCAGGGCTCTCTGGAACCACTGCCAGAGACACTGACACTTTTAGAGAGGAGAATGGCAAGAAATAGCCCAAGTTTCTCCTTCCTCCCACCTGCCCACCAGGGGCCTTCCTTTGGCTGAAACTAGAAGAAATCATTTGGCAAGGCAATCAGTGGAGAAGCTGGCAGGGTTCAGTTGCCTGTGACACACAGCAGAGCAGAGCAGGGAAAGGATGATTTCAAGATGCACAGGGAAAAAAACCAAAAATGTGGTCACAACCATTCTTACCTGTGGTGGAATTATGGGTAGTTCTTAATTCCTTTCTTATACTATGTCTTTTTTTTAAGTATTTTTTTAAGGTTTATTTTTGAGAGAAAGAGAGAGAGAGAGAGAGAGAGAAACAGAGCATGAGCAGGGCAGGGGCAGAGAGGGAGGGAGACACAGAATCGGAAGCAGGCTCCAGGCACTAAGCTGTCACCACAGAGCCCACCGTGGGGCTCGAACTCACAGACTGTGAGATCATGACCTGAGCCAAAGTCAGACACTTAACCGACTGAGCCACCCAGGCGTCCCTTTTTTTAAAAAAACATACAATTCTTTTACAATGAATAAATGAACAAAAATCATACAAAATTCATTCAAGTAAGCTTGAGGAATTTTCTGTATTTTGAAGAAATAAAAGGATTGCAACAAAGAGTCCAAAGTTTTCCATAAAATTTTATTTTCTCTTCTTTAAAAATACAAGGATGAAGCTTCTAGGCTCAACTTCCAGACTTGACTCCAGCTAGCAAAGGCATTAAGTCTTCAGTCATCCCTACTAAATTACGTTATATGCAATGTTGTTTTAACATGTTCCAGCAGAGATTGGCAGGATGCTGCTCTCCCATCCAGCCAGCTGGAAAGACCACCATTCCAGAACAGAGCCAGGGAAAGCGACAAGCACGAACAGGGAAGCACATGGGCAATCCACTCTGTGGCCAGCTGCCTTTCACAATTTAACCAAAGATGCTAGGTAAAGATGATGAATTAGGGGCCAATCAGACCTCATAAAGTATATTTGGGTGATTTTTGCATAGATTGATAAATAACATCTTCCTAATTTCACAAGCAATGATAATTGTTCTCAGCATAAAACACATGTAAAGTGGGGTGACAGGATTATTTTTAAATCCCAGTGTATCTGTCAAAGGTCAACCACATCAACTTCTCCAACAGGAGTTACACACACACACACACACACACACACACACACACACACACACACGTATACACACATATATACATATAGAGACGGAGAGAAAGAGATTTATTTTAAGGAATTGGCTTAAACAATTGGAGAGGCTGGCTAAGCATTTCTGAGATCTGTGGGCATGCAGGCAGGAAGAGAAGGGCACAGGCAAGCTGGAGCCCTGCCGGTACAGGCCAAAGCTGCCGTCACAGGCAGGGAAGGGCAGATCCAGGAAAGGGAAAGCAACTGTAGACTCAGTGATGTCAGGACTCTCTTTTTCTAGGAAGAGTTCAGTCCCTTTTAAGGGCTTATCTGATGAGGTCTGGCCTAGCCAAGGATAATCTCCATAGTTTAGGGCCAACTCTTCAGGAACTTTCATTACATCTGCAATGTCTCTTCACAGAAACACCCAGATTAGTGTTTCATCGAATAAGTGGAAGAAAGCATGTGTATGCTACAAAATGCTGCTGCCCTCTCTTTTATCCCCATAGTTTAGCCTACCTAACAAGTAAGTTGGCACATCAAAAAAAGTCATCGTCAGAAACATATATTTAGGAATACATATAAACATATACATTATCATCCATCACAGTTTTAAGAACCAAAATATCTCCCTACTATCAAACAGTACCTGTATTCTTTCTACTTGTAAGTCCCAATGGTGCATGGTAGGTGCTCAATAAATACTGAATAAATGAATGAATGACATTTTCCTCTATAGGTGTTGCAACATCAAAATGCATGCTATGTCCACTACTTTAAAATCCACTTTATTTTGAAAACAAAATAAAAATTAGACTATACAAGATATAGAAAGAAATAGTGGCATGAAAAATGGCATTCTTATTACCAAGAAGAATGCTTTAGGCCTTTCCTTCTCATCCCATTCACTTCTGCTTCATTCCTTAAGCCTACCTGCACTTCTTCCAGCATCACTGATCCAGGACATGTATGTACTCTGTGTGGCCTTCAGACAGTCTATTTCACAGAGGAGTTTCATAGTCAGATGAATCATTTAGGAGGCTTCTTTGGCTTTGTCTGTATTCCTTTTCATAACACAAAGTCTTTCCTTACACATGGAGCTTGACGTCCCTAAACCTATCCTCACTGTGAGTTGTATCAAGCTCTAGTAGCATAGGCCATTGTCAGGGCACCTGGGTAGCTCAGTCGGTTAAGCACCCAACTTCAGTTCAGGTCATGATCTCACGGTCCGTGAGTTCAAGCCCTGCTTCGGGTTCTGTGCTGACAGCTCAGAGCCTGGAGCCTGCTTCGGATTCTGTGTCTCCCACTCTCTCTGCCCCTCCCCAGCTCATGCTCTCTCTCTCTCTCTCTCTCTCTCTCTCTCTCTCTCTCTCTCTCTCTCAAAAATGAATAAATGTTAAAAGAATAGGCCACTGTCTTATGCATCTCAGCCCCTTCTGCTGTCAGCTCCTTGGCAACAGGGGCAATTTTGTTCACATGAGAGCCTAAAGCCAAGCTCCTGGAACATACCAGGAGCTCACTGAATGAGTGAGACAGTGAACGAAGAATGAATTCTGCCCTTGCCTTAAAGTCCTGAAGAACCCTTGCTTCTTTAAATTGGTAAGTTCCTGAGTAAACCCTTTCCTTCTTACCTCAATCCCACCCATAATCCTAAAACAGGGACAAAAATAAATCTCAACTGTCAGTGGACGTGTTATTGGCCAGGAACGGATCTGCTATTTCTCCAAGGATTATGTATATACCTGGGAATTTTTTTTTAATTTTTTCAATTAAAAGTTTCTCATCTTGATGAGCTCTGCAGACTCAGTGTGAAAAAGCTCAGTATTGATTAATGGAGGCATTTAAGTCTGGGGGAACGTGGTCAAATAAATAAACTCCAGGAAAGACTCAATGAGTAGCCTCATATATCAAAGATAATCTCTTGAGAACACAAGTCTGGATTATGAAAGGTTTCATGCTTGTCTTCCCTGTCATACACTCAATTTTCTCTCAGGAGAGCAATTGGGAAAAAAAAGAAAAAAAAAACTCAGGGATAGGAAAAACAACCTATAGTATATTTCAGGCTTCTTAGTGAAAAGCGCTAGCTAGCAAGCTTCATTCTGCTAACAAACTAATACCAGCATAAAGTCAGAAAGTTACCACATTTGGCATTTAAGTTCCCTGCATTTTCCCTTAGAAAAGTTTTGAGGTTAACCAGGTGAATATTTAATTGAATTCCCAAATAAGATAACTTTCTACCAACTTGTTATGAAAGCTGAAGTTCTCAGTTACTAATTTATAAATAAGCCTATTGAGCTAAATGCATTCATCTGTTCTTTGAGTTTTGGGGTGTCTCATAGATGCTCACGTAGTGAAAGCTGCTAAGTTCACAGGGAGAATATTTTAAGAGACAGACATCTTATTAATTTCATAATTAAGGCATCAGAATGTCTTCTTCTGCTAACTGTTGGCAGGGAGAAACTTGCCTTTATTCTCAGATCCTAAAGCTAAGATGCCCTAGGCTCCCCTGCCCCCAAACGGAGTGTTGCTCCAGACTTCAGCCTCAGTCACTGGAGGTGGAACACTGAAAACACAAAGCTAAAACATACAGAATAGGGACTTCTAATACAGCCCCCTGCTCTTTGGAAAGGGGTGTGAGGACCTCAGTTGGCCCCTGATCCTCCGAGATTGTGACGGGGCCGAGTGCAACACACAAATAACCCAAAAGAGTAGCAACCAATCCATTCACAACTGATACCAAGAAGAGAATTAGTCATCTGCTGCTGTGTAACAAAAAGCCACAATCCTTCAGGTCATGCATTTTCTCTACAATCTACCTGAATCATCTCCTCTCTGAAGCCCTCCCAGGCTTCCAGCAGTGTGTTCTAGGTCATCCTGGATTATTGATTCATTGTTTTCCCACAGATTGCTCATTTTTCAAAATTAATTATAAGCTTCTTGAGGATAGGGTATACAGCATCGAATTCTTCTGTCTCCCCCAAACCCAGGAAAGACAGTATCTTTTTAGACTATAAGGTGCAGTACAAAAGTCTCAGAGATCAATTTAAAACTGATGAATTGGGGCGCCTGGGTGGCGCAGTCGGTTAAGCGTCCAACTTCAGCCAGGTCACGATCTCGCGGCCCGTGAGTTCGAGCCCCGCGTCAGGCTCTGGGCTGATGGCTCGGAGCCTGGAGCCTGTTTCCGATTCTGTGTCTCCCTCTCTCTCTCTGCCCCTCCCCCGTTCATGCTCTGTCTCTCTCTGTCCCAAAAATAAATTAAAAAAAAAAAACAAAACAAAAAACTGATGGCTTGATTATACATAGAATTAGAACCATGAGACTTTATGAGACAGATAAGTAAAAAAAAAAAAAAAAGTAAAGGGATTTCATGGAGAAATGAATGACTAATGAAAATGGGTTTGTGTGGATCCCTTGTTTTACCCAATTAATCAGTTCAGAAAATGTCGTATGTAGTATGGCATGGTCCTGGAACCTCCAAAAAACAAAAACGAAACAAGAAAGTCCTCTGGGAATCACTGCCTTTGGTACCTGGAAGAAGAAATAATTTTTAAGAAAGTTTGAGGTCTAGTTTCCAGTCGTTAGTTTGTTGTGTGGCTTTGTTCAGATCCTTCCGTCATTGAGGCTTTATGCCTTCTGCAGCTGCAATGGGAAAGGCTGATATGGATGATTTTACTGTCCTGCACAACTGTGTATTTCCAGGCTAAGGATTTCTAACCTCACTCACAGTTTAGAAACTTGTACAGTGTGGCACTTAAACGGCAATGAGGGTGCGGCTCAGACCACTGATGAGGGTTCTACCGTACACTCTGTTCCGTTGGCCATGGTGTTTCGAGTGACTGCCCGCAATGAGATGCCTTTAATTAGCTTCCTATGTACCCTACGGTCTGCACCGAGACTGTAAAAGATTTCCTTCTGTTTCAACGGCCTAGTTTGTTGTTGTTGTTGTTTTGCTTTCTATCTTAAGTGCTTCTGCAGAGGACAATTTTAATACTTACATGTGTGTGCCTTCCTAAGCATACCTTTTCACCGACTTGGAAAATCAAGCAAATCATGAGAAAATGCCAGGAAATAGTGAAGTTTCTGAAATGAATGAGAAACAATGCAAGATAGAAAGAGATTAAATACATTATTTACTGGTTCATACTAGATCATACCATCTCCCTGCTTTGAAACAATTTTAAGAGAGATTCTTGTGCCCGGGTTCCTCGCTTGTTTCCAATCTTAGAGAAGTTCATATGTGGCATCAGATGGTGTTACAAGGTGTCACAATCTGACTGTCAAATGTCTGTGTCAAACAGAAAGCTTTTCAACCATCACTTGGAATTGACAGCTTTTGGGGGGGGTGGAAAGTGCTAGAGTTAACCAAGTAAGTCTAGAGAAGGCATGTGGTACAGTCAATCCCTAAATGTGAAGCAGAGCAAGGAGCCTGTGCACTTTTAAACCCCTAAATGGAGATTAGCAACTGAGTAAACACATATCAAACTATCTTTACCATCCAGAATGCAATTGTTACAGGGGACAAGCTCTGAATGTTAGAGTCGCTTTAAAGTTGCCTCTGGTCAGCATCAGGTAGCGCTTGGCATAAAATGCCAAAACAGGACTTGCAGGGCCGCCTGCTACCGGCCTAAAAGAAAGGCACTTCTTCTGTTGAGAAAACAAATGCTTGATAAGTAGAATGTTGAGACTTGGTACTGATGACGGCCTCCAGCTTCATCTGTTTATAAAAGAGAGGCTATTTTAGAGCAAGTCATACACATACGCTAGTTGCAGGGAAGCAGGGTGGAGATGGAAAAGGATAATCTCCCTGAACATCTGTCATGATTACACATAAAACCTTACTACAAAGTCAAATGCGATCTGTTTGGTACTTTGGACGGTTCAGCCTCGGCTCTGCGAATGGGTGCTTGCCGTCCCCGCTACGCGTTTTATCTGTTTTTATGACGCCTATCACTAGAGTCCCGGGCAATCAAGGGAGGCATAACCAACATAATCAACAGGTCAATAGAGAAGACGCATTTGACCATTTAAGACAGAGAACGAGGCACACATCATCCTATTCTCTTGTTCATTTCCAAAAGGAGTCAGGCGGAGAAGTAAACATTCTTGCCATTAGAGTAGCTGCCAATTTCCTGCGCCTTTCTCAATTGATGAAGCTGCAGGGCACCGTCACTCTGCATCTTGTCAGCAAAGATGGCAGTGGAGGCACAGCCGCGGCCGCCTTCCCGTTCCCACCACGGTGAAGGAGGGAAGGCGGTTCTCCCACAGAGACAGCACATGTGGTGCTAACTCAGACCCCAGCATGGCCCCTGCAGGCCTGGCTGTCTGCTGCACAGTAAGGGCCTTTGTAATTTATTTAGAGGCACATTGACCTTATTTTCCTGGCACTGTCATAGGAGAGCGTGTTCTTTTGAAGGATTTGGGGAATGGCGGGGGGGGGGGGTGCTCCTGGCACACCGTCTGGCTCAGTCCTCTCCAGTGCACCGGGACAGAGCAGCTGGCTGGCTGACTTACCTCCCTCCATCCCCCTCAGAGCATCACCATCTATGCTGGAGATGGTGTTTTCAAGCCTTCCATTTATATCAGAACTTTAAAACATGAGGAGACACAAAACAGAATATTTGGGCGTCGTTTATTATGCTTTAGACACAAAAACCAAGTAATGGCTTTATTTTTCTTAACATCTTTTCTGGCCAGGTTTTTTTTTTTTTTCCCCAAAAGAACAAATGTTCCTGATTACAAAATAATCCTCCAAACCCAGAAAACCATGGGTATTTGAAATGGAACAACACTGTGATTCTTTTCTTAGACAGATACCCCATAATACTGAGTTTTAAAGGGCCCTCCCCTGCACACTTGATAAACAGACATCCTTTTATGAATCATAACAGAAGCTGCCATGGCTTTCGAGTCAGTGTATCACCCTTTCTCAATCCATGGAAAAACATACAACAATTATCTTTTAAAAGGAGTTACTTCCCGATGACTTTTATTCTTTCCTCACATTATGCCCCAGCTTATAACCTACAGGTAGTGTTTAAATTCGAGAATTCTTCTCACCCTGTATTTTTATATATTCAAACTGATAATCATTTATATTTAAACCACAGCAATTATTTTACTTTATCACAAATTGCCAATGTCTATATTTTCAAAACCACTTCTGGACTAGGACACGAAAGAAAGACACGTGTATCACATTTATGCTTGACCTCAAAAGAGTTTGAATAGCTGCAATACTATGATCCAGTGGTTGTAACAGAGCTAGAAGGGACCCAGAGTTTAGTTCCTAGTCTTTCAATTCCTCCACGAGACACAGAAAAAATGAACTGGCCAAAATTACAAAATTAGTCTTCTGAATTTGGCCAGCATTTTCCATAATACCAGCATGCATGGCAGAGCCAGAACTAAGTGTACGTGTTGTATTAAGTCCTAATTGGAAATTTTTAATCTTAGCTCATTATCTCTCCCTCGTCTCCACTGTTGCTCTCAAACTTCCCACTGTTTTCTTTTCCCCCACTGTCCTTAGCGGCATGGAAAACTACACTGTGTATGTACTCAGCTGCTTGCTCATTTTCCATCTCCCCCTCTGGAACAGAAGTGCTATGGTGGCACGAATCACGCCTTCCTTCTTTCCTGCTATAGCCTCACCAATGAAAACAATGCCTCGCACGTAACAGGCACTCAGTAAACACTTGAAAAATTCATCAGTCAACTTACAGTTGAGATTTTAGAAGGCCAGCGTGCACTTCCCTGACCCCAGAAATCATGCAGCAGCCCCTTAGGAGGAAACCTGGATTGAAACCCAGCTTTCCCCCCCGTATCAACCTCAACGCAAACTGCAACCAAGTTCCCGCCCCTCCTACTCCACTGAAACCATGTATCACGAGTCCCCGCAAACATTCTGATTCCAATATTCCGTGGCCTTTTCTCCTCCTCGTTCTCTTTTGCCCTCTCACAGCATTCGCCCTGTCGGAACATATCTGCACGGTGGGTGGCCCCTCTCCTTTATGAGTGGATTCTGCTCTGATTTTCCTGATAGTCACCACCAATTCCCACTGTTCCCCTCCCTTCTATGCCTATCACCCCCAATCTCAGTTTCCAGCCTCGTCTTCCCCTAGAAGATCTAGGCTTTATCTCTGAACTGTTTCAAGATATCCCTCGGACGTACGTGGCCATCATCTCAAACTCAACATATCTAAAACTACCTATCATGGACACTTATTTTTATGCAAATACATCTCTTCCTCCCAACCAGATTAAAGGAAGAGTACATTATACTTTTTTGGATTCCTGTATCAGCAAGCAAGCCCAGTGCTTTGAGCTTTCTAAGTGCTTCATAAATATGTGTGTTTGACAAATACAAATATGGTAACTGTTATGATAGAACTCTGTTCCCCAATAAAGAGATACTGAAGCCCTAATCTCCAGGACATCAAAATGAGACCTTATTTCAAAATAGTGTTACTGCAAATGTAATTAGTTAGGATGAGGCCATGTTGACAGAGGGTGGGCGCTTAATCCAATATGACTGGGGTCCGTAAGAAGAGGAGAGAGACAACACAGAGTGAAGAACACCAAGGACAGTGGATGCAGAGATTGGAGGAATGTATCCCCTACATCTACTCTAAGCCAAGGAATGCCAAGGACTGCAGCAGATACCAGAAGCTAGATGAGACAAGGAAGGATCTTCCTGTGTATGTTTCAGATGTAGCACGGCCCTTGATTTCAAATCTCCAGCCCCCAGAACCATGGAAGAATACAATTCTGTTGTTTTAAACCACAACAACAGTTTGTGGCCCTTTGTACAGCATCCTTAGGAAACTAATGCATGAGTAAGAGAGGAAGCTTTGGGATCAAGACAACTGAAGTCAATCCCAACTCTGCCATTTGACTACGTGAGCTTGGGAAACATTAACTTCCTTTTGGGTCTCAGTTTTCTTATCTGTAAAATGAGGATAATACCTCATTTTTCATAGGATTTTTGTAAGAGTTACATCTGCAACATATATTACAAACTTCACATACAGCGTAGCACATAGTATGTGCTCAAAAGTGATATCTTATTTGCCCTTTGAATGTCTAACTGAGCCTTTTACTGACAGAAACTAGTGCATTCATTCAACCAATATTTATTGAAAGTCTTCTCAGGTTAGGCATTGCTCTGGGCAATACGTATACAGAAGTAAACTACACAGAAGGACACTTCCTCAGGGGGCTTTAATAAGCCTGTGGGTTTTTTTTTTCTTTTAATGAATGGGTAAATGAACTAAAACTGTCATTACATCTGTCTTAAACTCTGTTTCAAGGAATTATGTATTATGATAAGCAAGAAAGGAGTGAATTTGACTATAAAGTTACGGTAGATCCTTTTCAAGGTATCAAAATACTGTAAGCCATCATCATCGCATAATATCATGCTTGCCATGGCATAAAGCAACATAAACTGAGATTATCTTTTCATAAGAAACAAAAGGAGGAAGACAACATTTATTACTTCTCTTAACTGCAGTTCCGCAATTCAATGAGATGCTGTGAGAAACCAACTGAATTTAGCATACACAAGAAAGTAGCCCCACACGTGGATACTGAGCATTTGAAATGTGACTCTTCTAGACTGAGATGTGCTACAAGGGTAAAATGTAGATCAATATTTCAGAACTTAGTATGAAAAAAGAAATGTACTGTGCATCATATATCAATATTTTATATGGATTACAATTTGAAATAAATTTTTGTCACATTTGGTTACATAAAATATACTGTTGAAATTAAGCTCACCTGTGTCTTTGTACTTTTTTAATATGTCTACTAGGAAATTTCATATCTGCGGCTCACATTATACATCTATTGGACAATGTTGCTATTGTTTTGGAGACACAGTCATGGGGAGTGGCAAGGGATTGTTGTGTTAAAAATCAGGAATCAAGCAATCAAACTAATGGATCGATCTGTACTTTTCTGTGTATCAGCTTTATTCAAACTATAAATCAACTATGGACCGACTTCCTCCACACAGCAGGAAACCTAGAAATACATTTTCATTTGACATTTTGTGAAACACGCCATCACTGAGTAACTAATATGCCCTCACTAGGCCAATGTACAGAAACCGGGGAAAGATCTCTGGCCTGATTTAAGTCGGGTGCCAAGCATGAGACCGATCAACTGCAGTCAAGTGGGTGGACCCTGTAGGAAAATGCAGGTCTCTGCTAACTGAAGGGTTGGAGGAGGAGTACCCTAAGAAGAATGATGATGCTTCTAGAAGAAGCAAAGGTACAGGGCAAGCAATTTAACAAACATCCATCACAGTATGAATGTGTTGATAATACTGCAAACAAATCCTTGCACTGTGTTTCTATTTCTGAGAAGAACATATTGTTGCTCTGACGCAACATTGCTTCCTTTGCAGAACAGAGTTGTTCTATTTGCAATATTATCTATCCTACTCCAAGTTGTCTAAAGAGCAGTCATAGTTAACACCCCCATCCTCACCCACTGGACAATGGGGAAGTGCATTTGACCCCGATGTAGGACCTAGTCAAGGATGGCATTACATTCCCCTGGAGACAACTATTATTCCAAAGTTAGCACATGACTACAGGAAGCCATATAACACTCCCTCCAGAATCGAATTACAAAACTAGAAGGTCAAAGTTTTCCTTCCACTGTGACTGATGAAGGAAAAGGATGGGAATCTAGGACTACGAAGGGATATCATCTCTGTGTGCACAAAGGAGAACCATTTTCAATAGGACAGAACAAAGACAACACACAGAGGGAAGCAAAGCTGATAGAGAGAAACGGAAAACAAGAAAGAGAAGAGCTGGAAAAGAAAACTGGGTAAGCCCTGGGAACTAGCTATGCCTAAGGTCTGAACACTCTTGGACTTACAAGTTCTGTGCACCTATACATTCCCTATTTTGCTTGAGCTTACCTTGAGTCTAGATTAGATCTTTTGCATCAGAAAAATTCTATTCTGATTATCTTAATGATCCAATCGATTAAAGCTTTGACTTTCAATCTGAGCGACAGCACTAAGTTGTCCTGAAAATGACAGAACGCTTAAAATAAGCCGGGCGTCATGAAATATAGAAAAATTCTATACACAGAAGGCAAATGTAAGTATAATATCCCTTACCTTGAGATAACTGAATTGCATGTAATCCAAAGTACTTCATTTGTGGCAATGCTCACCTGTCTATCACCGCACTCTAAAACCTGATGGCAGGTATTTATTTACTTGTCTATCTCCACTACTGGACTTTCAGCCTCTCGAGGGCAAGACACTTTATTTACCTTTACAGTAGGATGACAGCCTAGCATGGTGCGAGGCAATGAATGCTTGTAGAAGGTGAGTGGAAAGGAATGAACATGGAAACAGAAAAGATACCACAGTTGAGGCAGGCACTTATTTGAACTATGCTTTCACAGTTATAAGATCATTTCTTGTTGTCTTTTTGTTTAACTATTGGTTTGTACGCCAATGGAGGGACGGTCTGCTCCTAATGAAAGGGTACTAGAATAATCACCATTATCATACCACCTGACATTTTGTGTGTGTTTTCTGGATCCCAGATGCTCTGCTAATTGCTTAGATCTTTTCCGCTTAGCATGCTGAATTTGGCACTAAGAAGATGAAAATGCTTTAGAATACTTTACAAGATACCGCTTTATAGTACTTCACAGTGTGCAGAATACTTCCATGTGTATCTTCTTGCTTGCGATTGTTTGCAATCCAGTGCGGTAGATGGGAAAATATCAGTATCTCATAATTCATCTGAAAAAAAGAACCCCGAGAACTTGAGACTTAAGTAACAGTATTAGTAAATCGGAGTAAGAATCCAGCTCTCGTGACTCCACACCAGTACTTGTTCCACTACAGAAACAGCATCTAACATCATTACAAATTAACCTATGAAAGGCAGACGCCTGGAGAAATCTGTGAATCGTACTGGGAATGGTTTCGCCGGTGCCCCTTACTTCCCATTTTCCAGGCATTTCCAAGCTTCATTTCTGCATGGAAATTCATCCCCTCCAACTCCCTCCCATTCTCTTTTCTCTTAATAAGTCCGCTTACCAGAATGAAAGCAAATGCCATGATTGTAACTACTAGAAGGTTCCGCTTGCAAACAGGAAGCTACAGACCTTTCCCTAAAAGTAATGCCTGCTTCTTCTAAGTAAAAGACAATGAACTATGACAGGGAAAACTCTTTCCCCATAATTCAAAAAAAAAAAACTCAAAAAACCCTTCTCCTTGATATTCCTGTTAAGGTGGCTGGTTCTGATCGCAACAAACAACATCTTGGTCCACGCTAGCCTTAGTACGTTGCATAGAAGGTGCAGCAGGAGAGGGACAGATTTTGCCTTACTGCCCTCATATAATTCCTTACGTTAGGTACATTTTTAGCTACATGGTGGGCACACCATAAAATCTCACATGTATGCACATCATGCGTGTGTGTGTGTGTATGTGTGTGCGTGCACTTAGGTAAACAGAAGGATATGTAATTTACAGTTTGCTTTATATTGACACTGAAATCCTATGAAAGAGTAGGTGAATAGATTTCATTTGTCATGATTTTTTTTCACTTTTTAATGATAATTGTTAGGGTTTTGTATAGCTGCGACGATTTACCAGTCTAAATATTTCATTGAGGCCAGAAAAAAGAGAGATGGCACTCGAAGAGCACTATAATAATTTCATAAGAGCTGTATTCATTTTTTTTTCAAAAGACTGTAAAAGAGTGGGAATCCCATTTTAGCCTGCCAGGAAAAGAAAGCTCAAGAGTAAATTCTGGGAACAACTAAAATTGTTTTTATCCTTCTGTAAAGAGCATTCCGGCTGCTGCTACCTTCAGTCAAGAGGTACAGAGTCCTACTATGTTCCCTGTGTCTGGGGCTAGAATTATCTTGGTGGATACAATACATCTCCACACCTCCTGGTATATAGCATTTAGCTATTCATTCAACAAATACTTGAGCATCCTGGATGTTCCAGGTATCACATCCCAAAAAAGCAACTAAACTCTACCTCTTTGTGGAACTGACATCCTGGTGGGGAAAAAAGATAAACAATTAAGTTTTAAGACAGACTATTCATTTATATATTTATAAACTGATAAGAGTTCTGAAGGGAAAAAAAAAAGTCCAGAGTGCCTTTGGGAAGGGATTCTAGCTTAGATGCTTAGATAAAGTGATTAGCAGAAACCCATCAATGGACAATACCTGAGTGGGCCTCCGACAATGTAAAGAGTCACATTATGTGCAGATCTAGAAAAAGAGCACTGGATGCAGAGGCCACTGCATAGAGGACTGTCTGGCTGAAGTATACTGAACAAGGGGAACCCCAGCAGTAATGGATAACCCTGGAGAGATGGACAGGCAGAGGAGCTAATAAGAACTCCAGACTTTATTCTAAGTCTGATGTAAGACCATTTGGGAACTGTAAAAAGAAAAGAAAAGAAAAGAAAAGAAAAGAAAAGAAAAGAAAAGAAAAGAAAAGAAAAGAAAAGAAAAGAAAAGAAAAGAAAAGAAAAGAAAAGAAAAGAAAAGAGAAAAGAAAAGAAAGAGGAAGGAAGGAAGGAAGGAAGGAAGGAAGGAAGGAAGGAAGAAAAGAAAAAAGAAAAGAAAAGAAAAGAAAAGAAAAGAAAAGAAAAGAAAAGAAAAGAAAAAAATAGAAGAAAAGAAAAGAAAGGAAAGGAAAAGAAAAGAAAAGAAAGAGGAAGGAAGGAAGGAAGGAAGGAAGGAAGAAAGAAAAGAAAGGAAAAGAAAAGAAAAGAAAAGGAAAGGAAAGAAAGAGGAAGGAAGGAAGGAAGGAAGGAAGGAAGGAAGGAAGGAAGGAAGGAAGAAAAGAAAGGAAAGGAAAGGAAAGGAAAGGAAAGGAAAGGAAAGGAAAGGAAAGGAAAGAAAAGAAAAGGAAAGAGGAAGGAAGGAAGAAAGAAAAGAAAAGAAAAGAAAAGAAAAGAAAAGAAAGAGGAAGGAAGAAAAAAGAAAAGAAAAGAAAAGAAAAGAAAAGAAAAGAAAAGAAAAGAAAAGAAAAAAAGAAAAGAAAAGAAAAGAAAAGATGAGCTTGAAAAAGTTCACTCAGGTACGGTGTAACGCAACATCCGAAGGGTTGGCAAATGGAAGCAGAAAGCAATTTGAGGCTCTGCCGTAATTTAAGGGAGGGTTAACGGTGGCTTTGATTAGTGTGGCAGTGACAGAGATAGTGAGCATGATACTAATACAAATACCGCAGTGGTGTCATGTATTGTTTTACTAAGTTTAAATTTATTAATTTATTTGGATTCCCATATTCAATATTTGAGCCATTTAATAACAACCTTATAAAGTACTATCATTAAACCCACTTTACAGCTATAAAGAAAGCAGAGCGAATTTAATTAAGTAGCATGTTCAAGACTACACACGTAATAACTGATTAGGGGGATGTGAAAGTTTAGCCAACTGAAAAGTTAGAGGGAGAGCCCACACATAAGATTACCTTCACTCTGACACCAACTGCAAGTTCAGGGCACCCCAAGATCACCTTACGGTTCTATAATTCACTGGAAGGACTCACAGAACTCACTGAAGGCTGTTATGCTCATAGTTACGGTTAATCAGAGAGAAGGCATACAGATCGAAATAAGTCCAGGGAAAACTCATACAGGGTGAAGTCCACGAAAGTAGCAAACATGGAGCTACCAGGTGTCATCTCTTGTGGGGTTAAAGCAGCATGAATCTGTCAGCATCCATGTGTGGAAATATACACAGAGTACTGCCAATCAGAGAAGTTCACTTGAGCCCCATGTTTAGAGTCTTAACTGAAGCTTCATCTTGTAGGCATGATTGATTGCCCAGGTGGGGATCTCAGTCCCTAGTCTTTCCAGAGATCTACTGATGCTGCATGATCCAACCCCTCCCCCCCATATTACATTGTTGGTCCTTCTGCTGCGGCCAGCCCCCACCCTAAATTATATTATTAGACTATCCTGACACAAGGTCCATAAGCAAAGACACTCCTATATACTCCTATCAGGCATGACATGCAAGGCCTTGGAGATAACCTTCCAGAAATTGAGGGCAAAGGCCAAACCTCTCCTTGGGCAATAGATTCTTTGTTGCACAGGGGAAGACCATGGATAAGAGAGAAACAAACTGTTTGCAGTCATGCTAAATTTGAGATGCTCATCTCATATCAAAATATAGATGTTGAGTAACAGTTAAAGAAACATACCTAGAGTTCAAGAATGAGAAGACTGGACTGGAAATTCAAATTTTGAAGCCTACAGATGGTATTTAAATGTCATGGCAGAGTTGCTGAATCACTATATTGTACACCTGAAACTGATACAATATTGTGGGTCAACTATACTTCAGTATAAACAAATAGACAGACAAATGTATCTCACAGGATGAAATAAGATGAACTAGAAAATAATTTCAGAGGAATGAAGAGTATCAGGCCTGAGCCTTGGAGGATAGCCACATACATAGGTCAAGAAAAGGAAGAAAATCTAGCAAAGGAGATTGAGAAGGAATGGCCACTCTTGCAGGAGAAAAATGAGGAAAATATAGGAAATGTTTATCAAAAAAGTAAGTTATGTAGAGAAATGACCCAATATTTTGGAAATGCATTCTTAAGTATTTCTAGATGAAATAACATAACATCTGCAACTTTTAAATGGTTCAGTAAAAATTAAAAAATAAAAATATATTTGTGGGGTGTTCGGATGGCTCAGCCAGTCAAGGGTCCAATCTTGATTTCAGCTCAGGTCATGATCTCACGGTTTGTGAGACTGAGCCACACTTGGGACCACACTGACAGCACAGAGCCTACTTAGGATTCTCTCTCCTTCTCCCTCTGCTCCTCTCTTGCGTGCACTCTTCCTCTTTCTCTCTCAAAATGAACACACATTTAAAAAATATTTATATATATTTGCAAGCACAAGGGCAATACAACAACATGTGCTAAAAATTATTGAATCTAAGTGTACAGTGTATGGGGTGCTCCCTCTATTATTTATTCCACTTTTTGTATTTTTGAATACAAATGAGGTATTCACAAGGAAATGCCAGATGAGAAAAGACAGGGTACTAAGTAAGACCAGTGCCATAATGTTCCTGAAAAATCGGACGGTAAGGGCAGATGATGAACTCTGGGGATTTGGACTTTGGGATCTGGGATTTGGTAAAGTTAGGGAAATACAGAATGGGAAACGAGGAACAAGCATGGAGATTTTCTCTAACGGAAAAACTGATCAAGGGCTAAAATAACGTAGCAAGGACGCAAGTAGAGTGGCGACAACTAGCAGGGATAAAAGGGTGAAGCCTACAGAAGGAGCAGACATTTGAGCTGTGCCTGCAAGAATCCAGAGGTTCTCACCAGAGTGAGGAAACGGGAAGCGAATTTCAGGCCAGAACAACATATGCGAAGGCACAGAGGTGCGAGGAAGGTATGATACAACACTTAGTCTGGTACCTACAGTTTGGCTAGGACTGAAGCTGAAAGATGAGGACAGGGTACCTCACAAAACAGCAGAGTTCTTCCTCTGAAGTTCCCAAAAGTGAGAATACCCTGGGGCACTGGTTAAAATGCAGATTTACAGATTCCACCAAAGACCCACTGAATCAGAATCCCTGCAGATGGAACTCAGACTGGGAAGGGGAACAGGAGGACTTGTGAGGCAGGACAGCATGTGAGTGTGTGTCCTCTCCACATCACATGGCCCTTCCGCTCTGCCATCCCCATTGATAGCTTTCCTCCATATTTCTTACCGCCCCCCCCCCAACCCCGCCACCTGAGTGCGCACAGTTTCTGTTCCCCAGAGCTCTGGTTTGCTTGTGGCTTCATCTTACATGATATTGACTCCAACTAACACCTTTCAGCACAAACATCCACCACAAACAGACATCTGCATCTAAATGTGTCCACACCTTTTCATTCCTATTACAGAGAGAAACAGAAGGGAAAAGAGTGAGAAAAAAGGAGGAAAAAAGACTGACGGCTGCATAGAAGGAGTCACAAGTCCATGCCAGCTTCAATAAGCAGTGACTAGGGGAACATCACATGTACATAAGGCACATCTCATGTACACATGTACATAGCAATAGCAATGCTCCTCAAAATGCCAGTCCACAGTGAGAAAAGGAGCTTGTTCCAGAACGTAAATGAATGCACTTCTTCCTTCATCAATAAAGTCTTGCTATGGAAAAAAAAAACAAACAAACAAACAAGTCAGCCGAACCGAATGCAGTATTTAGTGACAGTTCATTTATACTCCAGCCCAAGCTCCTTATCTTACTCAGGACTGGTAACAAACAGTTCAAAGACCAGTAGTCGGTCCACAGACCACACTTTGAAGAACATGGCTCTCAACAGAACTGTGGATAAAACAGGCATTTAAAATAATGCCAGATACAACACATGTTGATGTTAGTGATCAAAAACCGTCCTTCTAGCAAACCCATGAAGAGAGTATTCTTAAAAAACACAAAACTGTAAGACAGACTTCATCCCCAAGCATGAGACCATATTTCTAAAAATAATGAGAAATCAGCTTCAAGTTTAGTTCCCCACTGAACATAACTCAGAATACCAGCCAGTAAAATGTGTGTTTTTATAAAGAAAAAAGACTGAACCCCAAGAGCACCAGAGGTATGCCTTTATAGCTTATTTTTATTCGTCTCTACCAGCTACAGTCACTAGAGTGACCTGGGGAGCATAAAAGTCAGAGAACATTTTTTTAAACTCTCTTCAAGACTGTTAGGAGGTATAAAATACACACCTTGAGCAAAATAAATGTATGCACCTCAAGAAGGTAATAAATCACTTGTAGCTTTATTGTTGTCAGTCATTGGTTCTTGAAGGGCAAACTGTACTTGATTCTTGACTTGTTCTTTGCTTCACTGATCGGCAACTTTCCTTAGAAGTTACAAAGTTTTCACTGTTGACAACTCTGGGATTCTTTTTAAAAGTCACACTATGTTTTCTAAATCTTACTCCGTGGCCATATTGGTGTGCGATTCAATTCTACATATTTCAATCGAAGGCCTACTGTGTGCTGGGAACTGCTTCCTCTCTGCTCTGGAGCAAATCCAGATGGGAATAAAATGTCATCAAGGAACTCATATAACCCCTTGGGGAGACCCACGTGTGAACATAAAACTAGAAATTAATGTAGGCTGCAATTACTGTTGTAATTGGGCAAGAAACAGGAATGGTTAATTCCGACAATGGGAACACAGAAAGACATCACAGAAGTCCTAGAAGGAGAAGTGGATTTCAAGAGGCAAGGAAAGAAAGAAGTAAAGAACATCCCAAGCATAGGAAATAATTGAACTCAGTCTTGGCAGAGTATGTTTCATTCGGGAAACTTCAAGTTAACCTTCTAATAGCCCATAAAATGTGTTGAGGGAAGAGTAGACAGAGTGAGGAAGAGCATACAGACTTACACCTGCAAGTTGTGCTCCTGGTATGTGAGCAGTCCAAGGCTACAAGACCAAGCTTGTGGAGAAGAGTGGCAGACTCAGACTGGGGTGCTGATTAGGGCTACATTATGAAAGGCTTTGAATGTCATTCTGAAGGACTCAGTGCAAGGAAGAAATGGCACTGTAAAATAATAGCCTTTGTAGTAGATCATAATATTTGAATTTTTCGTTCCCTCCTTATAGCAAGTTTCTCTGCATCATTGCCTTTGGCCTCCATCATGTGATTTGCTTTGCTCTGTGATTTTCTAACAGAGTAGAATGCGAGCAGATATGCCCTATATCACTCTCAAGTGGAAACTTGTAGAAGCAATGAAGATTTTTGCCAGACTATTTGCTCTTGTAGCTTTGCCATGGAGAGAGTCTACTTCTTTAGCTTGAGTCTTAGAATGGAAAGAATCATGGAACAGAACTCAACTTCTATTACCACACACTGGGTAAGACCCAGACTAGCTGACTGGAGGTCACCAACACAGGTAAGGAAAAAAATACAAGTATCTGCTGTTGAAATATAATGAGATTTCAAGATTTCTTTGTTACCCAGGATAATGCAGTAAAAGGTGACTTATTTACCCTTTTAAAATTACAAAATTAGGGGGCCCCTGGGTGGCTCAGTCAGTTAAGCATCTGACTTCGGCTCAGGTCATAAGCTCACTGTTCATGAGTTCGAGCCCTGCATCAGACTCTATGCTGACAGCTCAGAGCCTGGAGCCTGTTTCAGATTCTGTCTCCCTCTCTCTCTTCCCCTTCCCTACTCATTCCCTCTCTCTCTCTCTCTCAAAAATAAACAAACACATTTATTTAAATATGTATTAAATATTTATTAATTTATTACTTATTAAATTATTTAATAATATTAAATATTTATTAAAATTTATTAAAACATTTAAAAATATTTTTTAAAATAAAATAAAATCATAAAATTATAAATTTTTATTGTAAAACATAGTGAAAATTATAAAGAAAAATAAAATTACCTATAATCACAATCCCCAAAGACAATCACAGGTAACATTTTGACCATACCTTGTACTACCTATCAATCAAAAAGTAAAGCAATGAAGTTTTTAGAAGCAAACATAGGAAAATATTTTCATTATCTTGGGGTAGGCAAAGATTTCTTACACAGGACACAAAACAGGGTAAAGTAAAAGACTGTGATATTGCACTATACTAAAATAAAAGATGCCTATTAACAAAAGACACCAGGAAAAGTCTGAAAAAGCAAGCCACAGAATGGTACAAAACATGTATAAACTCTATGTCCATGTCCAACATAAGGGATCATGCTCAGGATGTGTAAAGAAGAAAGCAAGTATGTCAGTAGAAAAATGGTCAAAACACTTGAACTGGCCTTTCAACCAATAATATGTTATTTCCTCTTCTGGTGCTGGTTATACTCGTGAGTTAACTTTGTAAAAATCAGTGCAGCTATATGCTTATTATAATCTGTGTGTGTGTGTGTGTGTGTGTGTGTGTGTGTGTGTGTGTATGATGTTATACCTCAACACAAATAAACATTAAAAATGATAGTATCCAAATTATTATGTGTAGATGTAAAGTCTTAACAAGCAACTTCTCAAAAGGGGAAGGATCCTTTCTTTCAGAAGTTTAGCACACACAGCACATTGCAGCTACAAACTATTAGAGATTTCTACAAAACTTTGTAATTGGCAACATAATATTGGTTGTCAGAGCTCTTGATATCTTACCCAGAGGATTTTAATGAATATAATTTGGAGATATACATCAGGCTTCACTAACCCTGCACAATCCTCTGGTCAGATATCAACAAATGTGAAAGATAAATTTGCTTTTCATTTGCCTTATTCTTCCTTTAAGTACCACAGAAATAATATTTCAATCAATACATCTGATCTTTTCAAATTATATTATCTTCTTTTAGAGAGCCCAAATAAAAGATGTTTTGAATAGAGGAAGCAATTTGGTTTCTTTTACATTTTTGTAATAGAATCTATTTAAATGCAATCCCTTTACCAATTAAATTATGTCACTAGTTGCTGTTAGTTGTTATTCTTTTTTTTTTTTTTTAATCAAAACTAAAATTCAAAGTGATATTCCAAGATTTTATCACTTAATAGTTTAAAAAAACTCTTTCATAAAATAAAAACTTTTTGATATATTTAGGCTATTACAAATTAATTTTTAGGATAGTTCACTCATCTGTTACTGTCTTCTTTTACATCACTGGAGATATAATGTAAGTAATGATCATAAAGTGATTTATTTATTCAAAAAATATTTATTCAGGGGCATCTGAGTGGCTCAGTGGGTTAAGCGTCTGACTTCAGCTCAGGTCATCTCACGATTTATGAGTTCAAGCCCCACGTCAGGCTCTGTGCTGACACCTCAGAGACTGGAGCCTGCTTCAAATTCTGTGTCTCCCTCTCTCTCTCTGTCCCTCCTCTGCTCATGCTCTGTCTCTCTCTCTCAAAAAATAAACATTAAAAAATTTTTTTTTAATTTATTTCGTACCTACTGTGTACCAGCATTGGGAGGCTGGGGGTAAACAGAGAGACAAGGTCCCTTTTCAGAGAGCTTACCTTTTACAGGAGAGCAATAATCAGGATATGTGGAAAGAAGGACACTGATGTATGAGAGGGGTTTGGGGGGACTCCCCCAGCTGCACAGACAGAGGATCCCTGAGGAACTGGGATCTGGATCATAGGAGGACCTGTATTCATTTGCTTGGATTGCCAGGCAAAGTCCCACAAGCCGAGTAGCTAAAACCAAAGTGAATTGTCTCGCAGCTCTAGAAGCTAGAAATCAGAGATCAAGGTATTGGCGGGTTTGGTTCCTTCTGAGCTTTGTGAGGGAGAATCCATTCCATGTCTCTCCCCTTGCTTCTGGTGGTCTGCTGACAATATTTGGCTTTCCTTGGCTTGTCGAAGGAACACTCGGATCTCTGCCTTCATCCTCACATGACATTCTCTCTGTATGTATGTCTGTCTCCGTGTCCAGATTTTCTCCTGCCAATGCCTTGATCTCGAATTTCCAGCTCCAGAATCGTGAGTCAATGGATTCCTGTTGTCCAAGCCTCCTAATCAGTGGCATTTTGTTAACAGCAGCCCTAGCGAATTAATACATGCATAATGATACCCAGTAATTAGTCTTTTTTAACTCCTAGTTTAGGGAATTCTAATGAAAACTTAGAAGAAAGCCCACAAGTTACTATCTAGAAGCAAGTTCTCTGAAGGGCAAATAAAAAATTCTTTTGAAGAAATAGCCTCTGTCTTTTGGGCTATTCAAATCAATGAATACTTGTCATTACGTTGATGGTAAGATCATCTATCTTCTTTTCATTCGGATATTTTGATACTGAGGTAGACACATTCTAATTGCACATTTCATAATTAGAATAAGTTAGTGGAATCATTAGAATTCATGTATTTGCCAATAGCAATTTAGATACTGAATAAAGCTGTTACTCTTTATCTAAAGCTTTTTTTATACTAAATTGACATGACCTGTTGACCACATGCAAGCTGTTTAAAAAAGTGACAACAGGCCCCAAATGGAGTCGCCTATATTGAAACCACGTCACCAAACCAAGGTTTAATACCTAACTTACCACCTTCTCTAGAAATGTAGTCTTAACCAGTCAGTGTGGAATTTTCTGGTCAGCACCAATGAGGTAATCTGTTACACAGACACCAGAGGAAGATGAGGTAATCTGCTTTTTCCTTAGCCCTTCCTCCTTCTGCCTATAAAAACCTTCCACTTTGTACAGCCCTTTCCGGGTCCTTTCTACTTGCTAGATGGGATGCTGTTCAATTCGTGAGTCGTTGAAAAAAGCCAATTGGATCTGTAAATTTACTCAGTTGAGTTTTGCTATTTGACAAAGCTGGGGACAACTTTTAATTGTTGCCATAAAACTCATAAAAGAAGCCTCCACTATCACTTGCCAGCGAAAAAGGCAAATTCTCTTCCTTATCTCTGAAACCAAAGCCTACCTATCCCCACAGAAAGTTTAGGAACATGGTTGAATTAAGAGTTTAGCCCTTGCTCTTTTCCTTGTGGATGGCCACAGCCAGAATGCAGGGCAGAATTGTGACCACCTTTAGCCCCTAGCCGGGGGATCCTGTATCTGATCCATTAATAACAAAGCGACTGTTCTTTCCAACAAGCTACGGGAAGTTCAGAGTCAGCCAAGGTGGAGATTTCCCTTTGAGATCAGCCCTAGGGCCCGCCAAAGCCGGGTGAAAAACTGACAAGAGCAGAAAAAAGCTCCAGAGAGTTTCCCTTTTAAAATGCCAGGATCAATATGTCTGTCATCTGACTTAGCCTAAAAAATGAAAGCTCATGAATCTCAGGGAGCACAATTACCCTCTTGCACCATATTCCACGGCCCCGAAGTGGCTACCACTTAATTGCCTTTAGGTTGGAACATCAGTATCTGTAAATGGAAGGAGTAGATCTCTCTCTTAATTTCTGACTGAAATTCTTTTGTCTTTCCCTGCTCTCTGTGACAAAGGCTCTATAGTTCTTCTGAGATGAATAGCAGAAGACAGTGCAACAAATTAATACAAATGAAGTCATTCCTGAGTGACTCCATCTGCTTTAGAAATAAGGCTCGGACAATAATGTGGCCAAGATCCAGATAATTAGGCCTGACTCCAAATGAAGGCACACAGGTAACTTATAGCTTCATTAACTCTCTTCAAGAAGGCAGACATCCAAAAACTAACCTTAATAGAGGCAGCATATGATCCATTGACAATCTGTTTGATATTAAAAAATGAACTTTGTTTTTGCAACGTTGCACGAACAGTAGGCAAATAACATATGCAAGTCAAAATACCATGGACCAAGGCATGGTTTAGCCTCCTAGATGCCAGGCTCAAAATTCAGAGAACAAAGACCTTAATTTTTGTTTACAGAATTTAATCAAAAGGCATTAATAATCTAGCAACTAAGAAAGGCACATAAGGTGTCTGCAAGTGTCTTTTCTCTGTAATCAACAGGAAGATTATTAGGTAATAACAAATGTTATTCATCTTCATAATGGCTAAATGACAGCCTGTTTAAAAATAACAAATGACTACTCCTCATTGACTATTACAGGGTGAGCATGACCTTCACGTATTTTAAGCAAACAAGTCCTCTTTTCAAAGGCTTCAGGAGTCCTTTAATTGATAATGATGAGATGTTTTATCTTTACCAAGGGATGCTAAACCTTTTAAGATGCTACTTAAATTAAGATAATTTTATACAGCCCCCTGAGTTAGAAAAGACCCTGAAGGTCTCACACTGATTTTTTTTTCATAAACAAGATATTAATGAACCACAAATGTAATTAGCTAACGGTATATAGAAACTTTGTATAGGAATGTTTCTTCTTTGTCCTTCCTGATGTTTCTATCGTGAAACAGTTGAGTTTCCATTCACAGGTCAAAAAAATAAGTAGAAGACTTCAAAAATAGATTCTTAAAGATTATATTTATCTCCTTGGAAGCACAAGCATTATACATATCTACTTACTGAACATATCAGGGCTTCAACTGAAAGCTCTCTGTGGCTTCTGAATGGTTGTGACAATCACACTGCGCACGACTCACAAACACCTCTTCCGGTACCTTGTTTTCAGCTTTCCGCATCTCCCAACCCGCACTTTCAGAGATACCACATGATTAGCGGCTCCAACGCGACGCAGCAGCCGTGACGTGCAGAATTTAGTTAGGGAAACCTTCGCAGATAACCTGCTGGCCTTCCTGTCACATAACCGAGTAAACCGAGCAGCTAAAAACACTGCTGTCACGGTTTCAAGATCCGGGCCAAACCGCCGGAGCTACTGGAGGCCCCAGTCCTTCCCCAGGGCCCTACCGTAATGATCAGAGCAATGGTCCCTCAAAGATGTGCACGCCCCAATCCCTGAAACCTATGAAAATGTTACCATAATGATAAAGGACACTTTTCAGATGCATTTAGTTAATGATCCTGAGATGGAAGAGGATGAAATGATGGACTTTGAAGACGGAGGAAGGGGCCACAAGCCGGAGAATGCAGACGGCCTCTAGGAGCTGGGAAAGCAAGGAAACAGATCTTCCCTTCAGCCTCCAGAAGGGGCACAGCCCTGCTGCTGCCTTAATTTTAGACCAACTGTAACTGATTTTGGACCTCTGACCTCCAGGAATGTAAGATAATGCATCTGCATCGTTTTAAGCCACTGTGTTTGCAGTGACGTGTTACAGCAGCCGTGGACACCAGTGCACCTACATGTGTCTTTGGCCTCAGAACCTAAAAACGAGCCAGTGGCTGGGGCTCCTCATTAGTAAGGTATTCCTCCCTCTTGGTAATAAAAGCATCACCATAGATAAAAAGCAATGGCAGAGTTCCATGGCAGAATTTTTTTTTAAGCCGCAAATTAAGCTGCTTTCTTCTTTTCTCTGTCAGACAAAAATTTTTAAGTGTCACCAAACTTTCTTGACGCTGGAGCCCCTTAACCATGTTATAAAAAAGAAGTAAGTCTTTTATCTGACAATGGGCAGCATACTTTACATTTTACGCCTTCACTTCCTCCTCTGTAACTGACCGGGTTCAACCAAATGTTCTCCAAATTTATTCCTGAGGTTCTAGCTGACACCAGAGTCTTTGACTAATTTCCATAATGTGAAAATACATATTACTCTTACCCAACAAAGAGGCAAGCTTTCCTTTGTGCTTCGTTTGATGATAATCTTGATTATTTCACCTCAGGTCCCATTTCTTCCAGAGGGAAATTTTTTGCTACAAATCAGCAAAGGTTATTTATCATCGACCCGCCTTTTCTCAGGGATGAGTATACACATTGATTTTGTAACACGGTTATCAAATTGTCTCCATAAATCAGCTAATAGCCAAACAAATAATGTCACAAACAAAAGTAAAAGATACCTCGGTCTTCACAGGAAGGAGTGAGCCTTGACTTCCAAAAAGCTACACGATGTACACCAACCACTACAACTAAAAGCATCTTTAGAAGTCCTTGTCCCACACTCAGGCCAAACTGGGAGACTGTCATCCTAAAGCCTGTGGCTTTTCTAAATGCATGTATCTAAAGTAGCCTTCCAGCTGGGAGATGGAGAAGGAGTTGTTTTCTGATAAAGCTTTAGGCATATAGTTTAAGTTAACGAGACATGGCAAGAGCAGGTGGGTAATTCGATGTTCACACACTGTAATGGGCCAAAGGCTAATTACTATTCACTGTAAAATGAACATAAAAGTAGCAATTACGCCTTCATCCTAGTGGATGTGATGTATTAAAAGCTATCAGCTTCACCTTCTGTAATAACAACTTTTGTCTGTTTGTACCAGGATGTTGGAAAATAAGACGGACGTGGCAAGGGGGAGCTCTGTGGCTTCCACACAAGAACAAACGTTGGATCCTCACCGTCCCTCCTTGTGTGCTCGAGACACAAAGGATAGATGAAGCCCTTGGCTTAGAAATCATTTGTACATGTGATGCTTTTCTTCCCCGGCTGTGAAATGCTGCTAAATTATTGGTTCACATAAAGATTTTCCTGTGCCACCTCCTCCAGTCACCTGTGAACCACAGATAAATATTGAGTTCACAAGGGGAATGTCTCAACCACCAAGTTCAAATGGTCAGTTAGGAACACGTGTGAGTGGCGCTGGCAGGCGGGGCCGAGCGGCCATCATTTTCATCTTTGCCAAAAGCATCCAACAAACAGGACTAATCCATCCCCTCGTCTTATAACAACGAAAATCTGGGAAGAGTACACATAGGAGATTCAGAAAAGAAAGATAAAGAGTAAGGTTCAGAGATGCCAATATCACAGAATAAATCATCTTTGGTACTAGAATGAAAATCTTAAGTGTTCTGACAGAAAAGAACCACGATCTCCCAAGTAGAGACAAAGAACGCGGGATAGCTGATCATGAATCGCAAAGGGAATTCTTATTTCCAGATCCGGGAAATGGAAATCAGCTTCGGTCTTGTCCGTCAAGATCCTACCGCGTGAATGCTTCTAAGATATACCTATTTAGTGAATTTCTAACCAGACATGAAAGGACTATTCTGTGCAGCCTGGACCCTGCATCCATGCTTTTACTCTGTCTCAGCTTGTTCCGTGATTAACCCTCAACTTTTCACCCAGAGCCTCTCACTGGTTTAATAGAGAGTCTCCTCTGTCATGTACCAGCATCATGCAGAGGAACCTGCCAGCTCTTTGTTGTCTCTGGCTTGACTTCAGGCTCAAGAGCTACCCCTCGAGCTGTCCTGGAAAAGGTGGCCAGGTAGATCCAGCACCTCCCCACGTACTCAGCAGACATTAGAAAACTGTGCATGAACTGCCAATTCATTTATAAACCGGGAACTGTAACATATTATGGTGATGTACTAGTTTACCTATGTACACAGTCAATGCAATGCTTTTTACTTAGTCCACGATGTAATTCCCTAAACAATGTAAGGATAACTTTACAGGGAAAAGGACTTAAATTTGGTATTAAAAGACATCAGCCTAGAGTAAGGTTTCTGCCCAGCTGCCCAGCTTCTTTCTTTCTTTTTTTTTCTTTTCTTTTCTCTCTCTCTCTCTTTTTTTTTTTTTTTTTAGAGAGAGAGAGAGAGAGAGAGAGAGAGAGAGAATCTCAAGCAGGTTCCATGCTCAGATCCCATTACCCTGGGATCATGACCTAAGCTGAAATCAAGACCTGGCCACTCAACTGACTGAGCCACCCAGGTGCCCGCCCCAGCTTATTTCTATCTTTGCCTCAATCTACACTTCTCTTGGACTCTTTTTCTTATTACCAAATTTTAAAAGAAAATCCCACCTGCAGTTTACTGAGGGAGACATAGTCTGACACATCGTACTCTCCAAAGCCTCCAGGCATTTCCTTGGAACCTCGGGGTTGGCTTAAAGTACCGCTCCCGGAGATGACGGGGCAGAGCACTGAGGAGGTTTTGATCTGCGCCAGGAAAACATCAGTGCCCATGAGAGCTGAGCCACCTGGACCCTCTTCGAGCTCTCTGCCCAGCAGGCTTCCTTGCCAAGGGACGTCCCAAACCATTATGCGGCTGCCAATGTGCCCACCTCCCCCATCTCTCCTTAGGATAAAGAAAGTTAGGAAACGTGACGACCCTACAAGCTTCTCAGAGACACATGCAAACCGCACGATTTTCATTCTGTCACTTGCAAGACAAGTCGAGAGGGCTGTGAATATGTCTACGGTACAAATTATATCCCAATGTTCTAAATGCATTCTACTCTGTGGGTGTTGCAATCCAATATTGATTTTATTTAGAGCAAAAAGAATTATTTGATGACAAAATTTAAATTTATACTACATAAAAATTCAATTTTTTAGAAAAGCTTCACTTCCAGATATATGACAACTATTCTGCAGCTACAGGCTTCTGACTTCCTTAACTCCTTCAAGGCAATGATCTGAATCTCAAATGCAGTTAATGACTTCTTTTCATTCTTTAAACAGTGATTTCCCTCATCAAGATAAAGCTGGAGACCACCCAATGTCTCCTGACCTCCCTGGTCTAATTATGGCTGCATGGTTTTCTTTAATCTTACTGCTTTAAGATTTGTCTGAAACAGGCTTTACAGCATTTACCTTCCCATCATTCTCAGCTTACTTCCTGATTTTATGTACCCTTGTCTGCTCAAGGAGATTACTAAGGTTACTGATGTGTTTTTAATGTAAATATTCCCCCTTTGTCATGAAAAGGGAAAATTACAAAGATGTCGAGTAATATTGAATGTAAATAAGCCTTTCTCACCTCAGCTAATGCTGAATTTCTGTCACTTAGTAAATAAGCTGGTATCAGAGTAGGATTAATGTCAACAATCCACTGAAGGTTGCTAGTTTGAGGCAAAACAATAAAGCCAAGACTACAAAATACTAATGACTCTTCTGGGTGTCGGTACTCCTGGCTTTCCACAGGATTCATAGATCTAAATTCTGTCTTTCTGATATTAACATGGCGGCGGACCATTAAAATATGAACACGGGTAACTTAAAAATAAACAACTCTCTGGAGATTAGGTATATGACCCAGGTGTTAGCAGTAATGCTGAGCCTCACATTTTCAGTTTATTCCCAGAAATTTAAAGGCGCTGAAAGGTATGCCATTCATTCAGGGCCATTCATCATTAGCAACTAAACGCTAGAGGGGGACAGGCAGACATTAGTATCAAAACATACAGGTGAATCACAAGTAAAGGCAAATGGAACTATGTCCTAAACCAGGGGTCAGCAAAGCGTCAGAGACTTGTATGTGGCCTGCAAAGCCCAAAATATTTACTGTCTGAACTCTGTCTATTCTACACTCAAACCTAAATGTGAAAACCAGTTTATGTGTGACCTCTGAGCTGCAGGGAACTGGGGACCTTCTGCAGAGTCCAAGCCCAGGTGTGTGTATGTACCTTACTAAGGAACCCCAAAAGCAGACGTTGAGATGAGAGTTTGGGTGCTCCCAGGAGAAACCAGAAAGGGAGGGGGAAGCATGACAGAGCAGGGAAAGAAACGAAGCAAGTGTGAAATTTCAGGCCAAGCCCCAGCCTCAGCCCGATCCTATAGAGAATTCAGGAGTGTAAATGATACCTCAGAGGCGCTCCCACCCCCAGGCAAAAGAGATGGGCTTCCACAATCAGGCACCAATCATCGGCTGAGGGAGGAGGGTGGACAAAAGACTCCTAGCCACTTTCTTCTATCTGGGTGTACAGGCAAAGCAATGCCATCACACCAAGGGCAGGGCTCCAAAGAAAGTTACAGGCGTGAGTCATTCGAAGCAAAGCATATGGAAGCTGGACGATGGGCACAGGAGCCCACAGAACAGCAGAAGGGAACTGAGGGGATCTAGGTGGAGCACAGGCCCAGTCCGATACTAGATGTGTGTGCACATGCACACAGCAGGGATGTGGCAGAGAAGATTCAGTGTTGAGTGGCAAAGGATTGTCCTGATGAATGTCCTTATCAGACTCATGGAGAGGCCTTGGCTCCACCCTGGTCTTAGTGAAACACCTCTGTCCCAGGCTTGAAGCACAATAATAATAATAACAAGGTTAATATTTATTGAGCGATGTCAAAACGTACTAAACTCTTTCGATATATTATTTTATGCAATCCTCATACCAACTCTTCAAAGTTGGTATCATTTCCCCTTGTTTAGAGATAAGCAACATAGGACTCAAAAGGGTTATTTAAATGACCCAAAGAGGGGCTCCTGGATGGCCCAGTGGTTTAAGCATCTGACTCTTGATTTCGGCTCAGGTCATGATCTCCCAGTTCATGAGATGGAGCCCTCTGTCAGGCTCTGTGCTAACAGCAGGGAGCCTGCTTGGGATTTTCTCTCTCTTCCCTTGCGCACACTTGGGCGCATGCATGTGCACACTCTCTCTCAAAATAAACAAACATATAAAATAAAACAAAAGAAAATAAAATAGCCAAAGATATAGAAGGAAAGAGGAGAGATGAAATGTGGACCTAAGTCTGTCTTACTCCAAAGCCCCCAGTCTTCCTATTCTCTCACCTCTTGAGCTGCTAAAATCAGAGAATATGCCATTCCCTAGAACAGATGTGAACAAATCTCAGCAAGTAAGTACGTTTGTGCCACGGTACCTGTAAAAATCTCAGAGAAGGAAAGCACAAACAGAGAGAGAGAAAGGAAAGAGAGAGAAAGAGCTGCTTTACCCATCTCATTCAAGAGGGTTCCTGGGCTCGAAGGGCAACTAGAATGGAATGACTCTACTGCGCTTTAGGTTTTTCAAACTATTTTTAATAAACAGAATCTATTTCTTATATAATTCAGTTTGCAGATTTGTATGCTAAGGGAAAGGGCCTGTGTGTGTTTTAGAGCAGTAGTGCTCAAACTTTAATGTACTCCTTATTTACTTGGGGAGTACATTTAAATGCACGTTCCCAGACCCGGTTCTCCAGGTTCCTGTTTCAGTCAGTGTCTCGAGGTAAGGCCCAGGCATCTGAATTCCTTACAGGAAACTCAAAGCAGATGGTGCACAGATTGCACTTTGAGAAACACTGTTTCCGAGGAATGGGCAAGAATACAAAAAGAACCCACTCGCCCCAGGACTTTTGCCTGACCTGATATCATGGTAACTTCATAGGTGATACATACATAGATAATCTCTCCAGACTGACCACGCAGGTACGTAAGAGTTTTCATTTACAGAACAATTAGCCATAGGTGACCTCTCTGTATGCAATCTAATTACTGTTGTTAACTGAAAATTAAAGTTGTTAACTTCCGATATCGAATGCAATGGACAACAACCAGGTATATTTTTGAATATAAATATGTGCATCAATTCAGGGGTGGTTGTGGATTGTTGTGGTTTTTTTGTTTGGTTTGTTTTTTGTTTTTTGTTTTTGTTTTTGTTTTTGCTCCCTCCCCCAGAAATTCCAAAATGAGTAGGAGGAAGAGGAGTTTGGTGTGCTGGCCAAGTTCTATTCTGGGGTAATTAAAATCCACCTGCTTAAAATTCTTTTCATAAATCTCAGTAGCTACGGCCTTCTTCCTCACTTCCTGCTCTCAAGGCCCATAAAGCAGTGCCATTGTTAGCTGACTCCCCCCAGGGACACTCTTTGTAGCAAATGCAGGGGTGGCCATGTGTAAATCCAAATGTGAAGCAGATACCCTGCTAGCATCAACATATTACATAGAAACATGGGCAGTTAACATGTCCATCTGGCTTTGATGCCAGAACTCAAAAAGTAGATTTCTAATGTTATTATATTTGGATCTTGTAAGGATAGCTTGATAGAGTCAAGTAAATTCACACTAAATTAATATACATGATTTATTGAGAGTGCATCTCATTACCTAGATAAATAGCAACTTGTCATAGAAAGGGCAATCTTGTGCTGGTTTTTTCTTTTTTTTTCCCTCCCAAATGATTCCAGTGTGGCCTTAGAATGTTTATTCAGAATAAGAGGCTTATGTCCCTTCTCTTTCTAAGGACTTTCAAATACTTTGCACACAGTAGTGATTGACTCTGACAGTGTCCTTAATAAGACTTAAGTGGATGAGAGCGGTGGGCAAAATGAATAGAGAGAGAGAGACAGACAGAGAGACAGAGAGAGAGAAACTACCACGTGGTCCCTAAACGAAGAGGAAAGAAAAACACGCCACCAGATGGTATGTGGGGCAGCCGTCGCTTACAGCCATTAGAAGCAAAAGCATTCACTCTAATTTCTGGTATTGTATTTCTGTCTAAATATGGCAATAGAGCCTCCTTTGACTGGCTTTAGCTTTTGTGATGCAGCAAGAAAATTTGTTTGGCAGAAGGAGAACCCGCAGAAGAAACAGAAGGCAAGATCCCACAGGGACAACACGGGTCTGCCAACATAGAAATCACACAAAGGCAATAGATTTGGATGGCTGATCTGGAAACGCTGCAGAGGACCATCTTGCATTGTAGAATGAAAATTCACAAAGTCATCAAGATAGAGGCAGACTTTGCTTCCCCTAGTTCAAGTTACTCCACCTTGTATCAACAGGCTTATTTCAGCCAACACTAACTCTCAGAGGTGGTTCTCAAGAAAACAGACTATGATTGCTCTTCTGAACTCTTATGCAAACTTAAGCTTTTCAGACACCTGACCAAGCCTGTTTTTTTAGCAACTATGACGTTTAGAAACCTAAGCAGACTTCATGTCAAAATAGAGTATTCGAATCTAGATGTAGACGAACATAAGAGCAAAAGGGAGGTGAGTTTAAAAATCAAAGGACACAAAATTAAAATAACATTAAAAATACCAAAGACTCAAAAATATCTTAAATATCTCATTTTGTTGATATTTGTAGAGTTTTGCATTGTAGAGGAATTAATATTTTAATAAGAAATGAGAGCATCCAATTCTAACAAGCCAAAGGTGTTTAAAACACAAAAAGGTTGAACAGAGGGCTTCTGGTTCAGAAATATGCAGCTTTTTATTTGAAAATGCTCAGTAACGTCTTGGTTGATTGAAATTGCTAATCAAGGTAAAAGATGTATGATTCAAGCAATTACAGAGCAAATATAGTTTCTTATTTGCAAGACACACAGTGGATGCCTAAACAGGATTTTAATAAACATTTTGCAATACTTCACACCTTAGATGTTTTCAATTATTTACTATTTATTCTTTCTTTTTTCCCCTCTTTTTCCCTTTTATCTCTACTATATGACTAGCTAGCTAATCCTAAAAGAGTATGTCCCAAATCTTCCATTACTCCAGATACATATTAGAATACCAGTAAGTCTTTGGTACGTGAATAAATACATGGTGAATGAATGGATGGTGGGCAAATAGAGAAGTAAACAGATGAATAAATAGGCAAAGGAATGAGTGCCACCTTAAGTCAGGTGCCATGGGGTACAGACTAAGATGGAGACTTGTGTGTGGGAGACTGGTGTGCTCTCTCACTCCTAAAGGAGAGAGGGAAGTGGATGGGATGAGGGAGGAGCTAAGCTGTGATGTAGTTTCAACAGAAACTTGGACATCTCCTTGGAGGTCCCAAAAGGAGCTCTGGAGCTGGGACAGCCCTTCAGAGCTGTCTCATGCTGAGGCACAGGACATGGGCCTATACATCCCACATCAACCAAGACAGAAGGGGGCATAACTCTAGATAAACAAGTCTTTCAATGGAGGATAGGTCCCAGAGAAGGACTCAGCTGAGAGGCACTGTTAGCCACCCTCCCAGAAGCTGAAGAATGGATGCCTTGGTTGGGAAGGGGGAACAGGGTGGTGTCCAACAGCACCCGCAAGAGTACCTTTACATAAATCTCCACCAGTGAACCTTAAAAGGGACTAATGAAAACACTCAAGTCAGCAGCATGTTCAAATTTCCAAAAGCAACTAAATGTTGGCTTTTGGATTAGGCGGCTTCCAAGCTACCCCAGCAAGGACCACACAAACTTAGGCATCAGACTGAAAGACTCAGGTTTTAGTCCCAGCCCTATAACTTACCATTTATGTGATCTTGGGAAGTTATGAAAACTCTCTGAGTCACAGTTTCCATGATATACAAATAAGATAACTTAGAAAGATTTTTGAGAACTAAAGAGGACAACTTATGTAAAATACCTAGGACAATGCTTATGTAGAGCAGGAGCCCCATAAATGTTAGTTCCCCTACTTAAACTGCCTATCAAACTGCCACTGCTTAGTAGACATGAAGCCATTGATTATCATCACAGATAAGAGCCTCCTAGTTAATTGGGATTTTATTATACAATTAGAATTTACTGTATTCTTGTATCCAAGCATAGGATAGGATAGGATAGGATAGGATAGGATAGGATAGGATAGGATAGGATAGATGGATGCATGGATGGATGGATGGATGGATAGATAGATAGATAGATAGATAGATAGATAGATAGATATTGCATCAGGTGGATAAAAGAATACAATCACTATTTTAAAAATGTCATTAGAAATGTATGTTATTTAGTTACACTTTAATACTACAAAGGCTTTGGTGTGGTCTTCAGAAAGTCCATACCATAATACATAAATACATGTATACATTCCTGTAGGCACACATACATATAAAGGGACCAGACAACATATAAATTAGGATGGGAAACATAACACTGCTGACAGCAGACCACGAAGTCTTTTGACAGAGCCATAAAGTACATACAATTTTATAGAATACAAAATCAAGGCATAGAGAAAGTAAAATGACTTGCCCAAGATCCACCAGCAATAAAAGGATTCACAATTCTTTCAATTTATCTTAAGTTGTTGTAAGGGGAGGAGGCATTTACTGTCCAGTTGAACTTCCTGTGTAGCCGAAAGGCCAGGTGGAGCCAAGGTCTCAGACCACATCATCAGGATCTAGCATTTCTCCATCTCTTACTTGTATTTCCACCACCACCACCCCACTTTGGCTATATTGGCAGGATCTTCGTTCGCAGTGCAACCTGACTGCTAGCAGCCCAAATGTCATAACTCCACCATTCTAAATTTTTAAAAAAAGCCAGTGCCTCTTATTTTTCTAGAAGTACTGAAACTAGCTTCAGTCGAGTCACTTCCCCATCCTTGAACCAAATATTGTAGTAAGGTACACGAGATACCCTGATTGGCCGGACCCCTCCTCACATGGGAAAAGAGAATCCGCTCCACTCAGCCACATAAACTAAGGGCAGAATTGCTCAATGGATACTTGATTGGGTATGATCAAGTATCTGAAATGGTTAGGATTTCCAGAAGTAGGAGGAATAGGTATGCAAAAACTCTAAGTCTTCCCTTTTTTAAAAGAGTATTAAGTGCTGGAGCTGGGTCCCTAGATCAGATTTATCTGATTTCAAATCTTATAATCAGGACTAATAACAGCCCTATAGCAAACTAATAGCAGTTTCACTAGTCAGGCTTTTCAGCTGTGTCCTGAAAAATTCAGACAGAATATCAAAATGGAACTCAGTTAAAGCAACTGTGTGACTATACATGAAACTTTCTGAAATCATTTTGAGCTTAAGTCATAGATGTACTAAATGCATGCCCTTTACAAAAAATCCTATAAAGGCAGTTACTCTACCTCATGAAAACATGGATCACAACCCAATTCTGCATACCTGAGATCGAATGAATATAAAACAAGTATCATTATCACTCTCCACTTGACTTTGATAAAAGCTTCACAATTTAAGGTTATATCTTTGCCAACAGCCTGGGTGAAGCATTTCTATGCTGGTGACTGAAGGCAGATCCATATACTGTAGACAAACCAAGAAGAGTAACCTAAAAGTTCATGGATGGACACAGGAATCTCATTGAACTTCCCACTGGCATGGAAGGACAAGGACAGGCAAAATCAGGATTTTTTTCTTCAGATATAGTTCTCAGTCCACTCTGCTTCTTGAGTGAATAATCAATTAAGCCCTCAAAATTTGGAAGACGGCCGGATGATTTTAGTCTGAAAAGGAAACTGCACCTTGTAACCCCACATAATTTTGAGAACAATGATGAAAGCACAAATTAAAATCAGATTAATAGCTTTCTTCCCTACATCATGGGTTGCTGTCAATGATTTGAAGCCATGACTCTTTAGTGTTTCCACATTCTGAAGATTACACCCAACCACAAAGCCAGCACCCTTACTGCAGATCATTTAAACCATATATATGATGTTTCAGTAATAAACCAAGGTATGTGTAATCTCAGTGTTTAAACTGTGTTTTATAATAAATAATCATACTTGTAAACTATAACCATTATAGTTTTAAGTAATCAGACAGTAGTAAAAATCACCAACGGCTTTGAAGCTTATTTATCTCGCTGTAACCCCTATGTTCAGATGCACACTATGAAACTACTACAGGCTAAAAGTGACAGGTTTTAGCTGCCAGAGGCTCCTCTGATTTGAACCCTAGGTTTAGTTCGCTCCAGGATGAAGCCGCGCCTCTCCCAAACAGGCAACGGTCAGATGTTTTATAACTTCTATTGCTAAAGAAGGTCAAGCTCACCCTGTACCCCCCAAGGTAATCAACACAAAGACAGAAAGGAGTGGGGGCCGGGGGAGGGCAGAAGGTTAAATTCCACAGATCCATGTATATAGGTTAGACCTTGTACCAATCACCTTACTATAACTACACTATTCCCAGAGACACCCCTATTGACGGGAGTTTGTCTTAATACAAAAGCCTTCTCAATACCTGATACAAAAAAAGAAAAAGAAAAAAAATCCATCATCCACTATTTGTGAGCAGATTAATTCTGCCCAGGTATGAGCCTGCATGAATTATACCGAAAGTTCTCATTAGGAGTCTTTTTCACAGAGAGTAACTTTTCAACATATATAACTCTGTGGAAAAATGAAAAGTACATGGAATTATTTGGCATAAAGAGGCGACCCTAACCTGCTGTCACGAAGGGGTAAGTTGTGGGTAACACTTCTCCTGACACTCCAATTCTCCTAATCACTACAAATTCTAAAGGAGCCTACAATGACGTAGGTCTAGATTTTCAGCCCAACACCATCATGGTCTGTTCACCAACCAGTTACTGCAATTATTACATGTGGGAAATATTATCCCTAATGGTTTCCATGTTCCTGTATTATCTAAGTGATAAAGCCAATGGCTAACTTCTTTCCTTTTCAGGTGATATTTGTGTGGCATAAAATTCAAATGTAGAAGTGATCCCACTGCAGAAATAATGTCACACTTAGGACATGTTTTCATTTTTATTCCCACTAATTTCAATCCTGGGATTTTATATGAAAATCTAGAAAACAATGAAAGATGTACTCTTTAAAGTCACTTTAAAAAGAACAAAGAATAATAAAATAAACTTAGCAAATGCCAACAATTTTGCTTCAATTTCCAGGCTATCAGCAATGCTTTTTGGTTTGTAAAAGTACCTATTTTATAACATTCAAATAAAGATGGATAATTCACACTGGACTACAATAAAATCCTGAAAATACTTTTGGAATCCAATGTCACCTCACATAAGTTACTGAAGATTAATGTTACCACTGTGAATTCTAAAACAAATTACTGCAAAAAATCTAATTAGTATAAATGTCTTTTATTCTTAAGATAGTCTAGGTAACCACATAATTTTTTTCCTGTTTTAAAATGCAACCATAATTAAAGCTTGGGAGAGTTCCCCAGTTTCCAAAATTGATCCTTCAAAGAATGCCATAAAGGTTTAATATTACTTGCAGTACAGAGAGCAACTGATGGCATTATTTTTTATTAGATCCTTTATCAAATAAGTCAAATATAGATGTTATAAGTTTATGAGTTCAATATATCCCTGGGCTTGTTGACTTTAGAATCTAGTCTACCTGGGAGATGGTGCTCAATTATTGCTTGTGTCAAACAGCCAAAGTATACAGTTGTCCAATTATTTGCTTAATTTAGAAGCCCCTAACTCACAAACAAAGGGATTCTATTTCAAAAGAACAAATTGTAAATTCCTAATTCCAAGGACGACGTTGGTTATTTGGCCACAGAAAGTACAGGATAGAACAGTGGTCACAAAAGCGTATCAGGGAGCCAGACTTGCTGGATCTGAATCCCACCGTGGCCACTGATAAGCCTTTAAAACCTTTAAAGTTATTGAACCTCTCTTGACCTCAGTTTTCATTGTAACATGGGATAAAAACAAAACCTGCTCCATAGAGCTGCAAGGATTACATCAATTAGCACATGTAATATTCTTAGTATAGCACCCTGTGATCAATAGAGGTACAGGCTCTTTTAAATACAAAACAGGGACACCTGGCTGGTTCAGTCGGTTAAGCGTCCGACTTCGACTCAGGTCATGATCTCACAGTCTGTGAGTTTGAGCCTTGCATCAGGCTCTGTGCTGACAGCTCAGAGCCTGGAGCCTGCTTCAAATTCTATGTCTCCTTCTCTCTCTGCCACTCCCCCGCTCATGCTCTCTCTCTCTCTCTCTGTCTCTCAAAAATAAATAAACATTAAAAAAAATTTTTTAATAAAATAAATACAAAACATATTTCTTGTCTATGTTAATGCATGTGACTTGAAAACTCAGAAACTATTTCATATATGAAATCATGAACTTTATTTTAAACGTATACATTACTCTGCCTAATATTTGGCAGAAACCATGCAAGAAAGATTCAATTCTGAACCTACTCTGAGGCTTTCCCCAGGTTCCAGTAACCAGGGTCATACCTAATATACTATTTGTATGATTCAGTCTTGTTCCCTATTTTAGTAATTGTGCTTCTATCTTACTGCTCCAAATCTGAAATCTTGTCTTCATTTAGATCCAGAAAATCCCCTATACCTGCAGGCCTCACACAATGAGAGCCTTATTGCTAACTGAGCCTTAGCTCAGTTTTAACTTCTTCCTGACACTCTCTGCTTATTTCTCCTAGCATTAATTCATGGCTTCAACTATCAAATATTTATTTAGCATTTATTATGTTAAAGGGACTGGCTCAAACTCAGTGGTATGGAAAGGAAAAAGCCAACACATGAAGTCAGTCTCTTTCTGTAGGGCTTTACCCTCCTAATTAGACAGCTACCAGGCACTAACACCCCAGATCTTCCTACTCTGCCTGCCTGTCCAGAACCCCTTCCTTGCTTGTTTCTGTGATCTGTCTTAATTAACCTGTCAAACCAATTTGTTGCAATTCCTCCAAGAAGTCAAAGACCCCTTGGATGCCCTCAAAGACACACAAAAATCTTTATCAGAAATCAAGGTACATGAGGGGACAAATGTGGCTTTCTATTCTGCACTGAGGCTCCTCAGACTTCCTAGAGTTTGGGACCAGGGCACTGCCTGTTTAAACATGAATATAATCTACCCACTGGCCTGCTGGCACCAAATCACTCCAAACCTCTGAATGTATCCATTGTTTCTCCTCTGCTAAGAAGCACTGGATATGACTCATGATGGCACCTTTGCCCACCTGCCTTCCCCTGAGTCCCAAGCTCAATGAGCCACCTTGATTCAAAGGCCCTCACTATCATCTAGGACCATGTGTACCCACAAAGATGAGTCTGATGAAGTTAGTGACCTCTGCCCTTAGCCCAACTCTTCAGAAACACAGGGATTCAGAAGAAGAGGCCCAAAAGGAACACCATCACTTTGTTGCAGTCCCTCCGAAGAAGGAGACTTTCCTTTTGGGAGCTCTTATTTCCCAAGACACATACAATCCAGCAAAGAAACACCGTACATCACAGAGCGAGCCTGTGAGAGGGGGTGCGGCATGAGGGAAACCAGCTTTTTCTGGAGACATCCCAATGTGCAGGGCAATGTAATTGATATGATTCATATTTAACCCCACTTACTCCTCATAACACCTTGAATTACTTACATCAAGCTGTGTTTTCTTGAAGAAGTAGACTTAGAGACATAAGCAGTTTGGTCAAGGCCACAAAGATCCTGAGTAGCACGACTGGGACTCTCTTTCCACAATATAAGACCACCCCCTAGGAAGAGCACAAACTCTGCAGGACAGTGTTTTATTGCAGAGATGAGCCAGTGATTAACTTCAGGTGCTGAATGAAGCCAGCGGGAGCTCTGATAGCTTGCATTATAAAATCAACTAGGAGCTTCTGGGTAACAGAGACATTATCAGCTTCTGCCTGAGCCTGCCAGTAAGCACGACCCAGATGGTCCTATCTGATCAGAAAGAACAGGAATAATAGGAGCTGGGTGATTCCCAGGCTCCATTCTGCTCCTCAATGAACACACACAAGTCTTAGAACCTTCCCCTCCATCTTATAAGAGGTACTGACCCTCAATTCATGTTTCAAGTAGTGTCTCTTCAACTTTATTTGACACTGAATTTATCAATTTAACAACCAGCAACTGTTTTAAGTCATGATAGAGGTTCTTGGCCTCTAGAGATGAAATAAACAAGACTACAAAATCCTCCCGAATGTTGACGTTCCAGTGATGGACACAAGCAATTGAACAGCTAAGCTCGCCATCATTTGAAAGGTGTTACAGAAGAGGCGTGAGCTGAGGGTTCCATGGAATCAAAGCAGGGTTGGGTTGAGGAAGGTCGCACTGAAAGGTAACATCCAAGCCCTCTGCGAAGAACGAGTGAGGTGTGCATACATGAATTTGGGTCTTTGGGTGGAGATTACAATCCTGGGGATCAGAGATAAGTTCCAAGCCAAGTGGCAAAGTTTTCTTTAGGAACGTGTATAACAAACTTCTTACCTTGAATTGAATGGAGGTGCGAGTACTCAATCCATTTTTATCCCAAACCCTTCAATATATTCTCCAAACCCTATAACTCTGGCTAAGGTAGCACTTGGAATATCAGCCTCCACAGCCCACACAATTTTAATCCTGGCTCCAGCTTGACACACTACTCCTTAAACCCGGAGCATATTTATTTTCATAGAGTTTCCAATGTCAAACAAACAAACAAGCAAACAAAAAACTAGTTAGGATGCTTTTATGTAACATACTCATATAAAAATTGTCTCTTATCTTGGTTTGAAACTTTAAAACAGACTGGCAAATATTCCCTGGCCAAAAGATAAATATTCCAACTGTTAGAACAACAAATGCAAAAGCTTTAACACTCACACCTATCTGATTAATGCTGAAAACTTAGGTTCTTGGTATGGAAACTGTAGGGCATGCACTATCTGTAGGTCCTGGGGGTAGAAGCCAGACCTCAACGTTCTAAAGACTGAAAGATAATATCTTCAAGTCACCATGGAGCCTTCCTGGAAGGCAAGGTAAATTCTCCCACGAAGAGAATATATGCAGATTTAGCGAGTTTCCAAAGGGAAAGATGAGCTGCAGAGTGTTATACCATTTGGAGGTTATATTTGCCCACTGGGAAGACCAGTTAAAGGAGAATTACAGGAGTTTAAGCTTGAAAAAAAGAAAAAAAAAGGGAAAGCAATGAATCAACACTCTTAGATTTTGAACAGTGCTTTTAGGCTTAATGTTACAGCACATTATTTCTCCCCTAGAGGAAAAGAAATATTTTAAATTATATTATTATTGTGATGCATAAATAAGAATATGGCACTGAGTTATTTTAATCCAACACTGATGTGACCAGCAACTACTATTTACCATTGCAACAAGAGGTGCTACTATAAGAGGTGTTAAAAAAAAAAAAAGCAGGCATGAATAGTGTCAATTTATTAGTATTTTGATTAAGTCTATTTTAAAAAGGAATGAATAAAAAATAAATCTAGTCATTAATGATTCTGATGTTCTGAATAATGTTCTAATTAAAGACAACAGTGTGGTCTTGATTCTGTTGTTGGTGTTGGGTTTGTCTGCTTGTTTGTTGTTTCTGTTTTCATTTGACAGCATTTGTCGGTAAGGGAACAAATAAAAAAGGAAAAAAACTTGATGGTCTCAACAAAGTTCAAAGTTAGTACCTTTAGGTTCTGACTTGACATTGGGGGCAAAGGTTCTAATCAAACCAGAGATTACCAAGTAAGGCCAAATTCAGTTGAGTTCTTCACATTTTAAGGACTGTTCTTATTCCTTTGCTTAGCATCCTAGTTGCCTGATCATAAAGCAGATAACATTTTTAAAGACGTTGAAGATGCCGATGTAAAACCAAACTGAACTCCTGAAATCTATTCTACATGGATCAGGTAGTTTGGCTTTCAGGGTTTGTACAAAGTTAACATCATGGGGTATTTTAAGTATCCTCTGTAACTATCCTGTTCAAAATCCAGAAACTCCTATACCTGGATCTCCCCAATGTGCCCTTGTGGGTTATTTTTAGCAATTCTCCAAAGAGCTAAATGCTATCAGTTATCGGTGGGTGATTCATCATCCATAATATAAATCTGATCAATATATGAATCTATTTCAATAATTGGAATTTAAGATGAAAGACAGTTCATCACTTCCTCAGTACAGTGGAAACTATTCCAAGGAAGAGGTGTAATAATGGAGGCATGTCCATATTCACTCCCATCAGAGGGGAGTGAAAAGAGAGGAAAGTATTCAAAATCAGATTAGAAGAGTTGGCTCTCATGGTAACTATTGTTGATGTTGCTACAGAAGTAGGATTATCCAGATGTACATGTGTCACTAAAAAGAAATATCTTTGCCCAAACAGGCCCCCGGTTGAGTGCATGCACTATGGATGAAATAAACTTCCCTTTACACAAAGAAGACTGTATGAAATTCTATTCTGAAAACATGGTTTGGAACTAAAATGTCTGTCCCTGGTCTCAAACGTACTATGTCCCTGCTCTATCAAGCTATAATTCCCCAGCTTCTAGCCCTGCTCTAGGAGACACAAAATAACTGTTTACAAATAAACAAATGCACTACTGAAATAAGCCAAATGAGTCTAATTACCTAAAAGCAAATAAGAGGGGCACCTGGGTGGCTCAGTGAGTTAAGCATCCAACTCTTGATTTGGGCTCAGATCATGACCTCACAATTCATGAGACTGAGCCCCAAGTCAGTCTCTGTGCTGACAGCACAGATCCTGCTTGGGATTCTCTCTCTCTGCCCCTCCCCCAATCTCTCAAATAATAAATAAATAAACTTTATAAATAAATAAAAAGCAAGTAAGAGTTACACAGTTAGGTAACCACTTACAAAACCCTGGATATTTATATTTCCATTCATCCTCACTTTATTCTATGGCCTTTCGTTTGTATTTGAACAGCTCTACTCTATAATTTCTCCTCAAAAACAGGGCAAATCCACTATGCCCGAGATGTATATGATAAAAAGAAAAGAAAACAAAACAAAAGACAAACCCACACACGTTCTATCACCTACTGAAGACCACATCCAGAACCCTGGGAAAGGCATTCCAGTAGACAGATATCACAACTGGAAATAAGGCTGGATACTAAAATACTAAAGAACCTTGTTCTTTTCTAAAAGAAAAAGTCTGAACAATATATTTAACATATATATTTTGTTTATTTTATTTCCTCACATAGCCCCTAGCACAGGGTCCCACAAGGAGCAAAGACATATCCAATGTCTTTGAAGATGCAAACATCCCTTCAGGCTCACTTCCTAGACACACTAGAGAGTCTTTTCCCCTAAGATCTTGCTGTTTCCTCACAGTCCAATTCTACCCTAAGGACCCACCGATAATTCCCATTTGCCCATTTTAGGGGAATCTCATCCTTCTGGTCTCACTGTCCCGCCCCCAAAATGCCCTTCTTTACATTCCCTTTCTAAGATACAGTGTATCATTTCTTCAAAGAGTTTTGGCATATAGTTTCAAGTAGTTCCTTCTTTCTACCCCTTTACTTTAAACTTTGCCCGAGGGAAGATATTGCAAGGTCTGGATACCTACTTGAAAAAGCAGGAGGGAGAAATGTAGTAAGAAAACAAACAAACATATCAACAAATGTATCTCAGTAAGATTCACAGCTGGTCTACTTCTTTTATGTCCAAAACAATGCCCGCGCCCTTGACCACCAAAATCACCCTTCTACTCATTCATTCAACAAGAATGGATTAAGCACTTCCTGTGTACCCAGCACTGCATCAGTCCAACATGGTTCCTGCTCTCTCAGATTTCACTGTCTAGTGAGGGAGAGACAAGTCAATAAGAAACGGAAGACATTTAAAAGGAAATATACGGGGAACTCTCAGAGTCCTAGAAGGGAGGTGAAGTTCCGGCATGGCGAATGGCACCCAAGAAGGCCTCCCAAAGGAAGCGACATCTAAGACAACCCTAGAGGAACAACAAGGGCCAGGCATGAAAAGGAGGGAATGAAGAGACAAAAAGGGATCGAAGGAAAATGAAGAGAGGAGGATTTCAGGCTTTAAAAATAGCCTGTGCACAAGTTTAAAAGTAAAGGAAAAGGAGCCAAAGATTTATAAATCAGTTCAATATGCCTGGAGAAGGGAAACCAGGAGATGGGACTAGAGAGGAAGCAGGTGTAAAATCAGGAAGGGGTCTTCAGCCGAGTAAGAAGGTTTGGGCTTCCTACTGAGGGCAATGGGAGATCTTAAGCAAGTGGAGAACAGCATCCTAGTCATGGGTATGGAGCATATCCCAGCAGAGGCAAAAGTAGAAACAGGGAGTCCAGCATGGAGGCAGTTACAGCTGTCCAGGTGAGAGACGATGGAGCATGGACTAGAGTACTGATGGTGCAGAAGGCAGGGAGGGGAGAGATTCGAGAGAGGCAGCAGAGAGAACTGACAGAACTGGGAGCCTGGAAGTTTCACTGAAGGGGTGAGGAGCTAGGATTAATCCACCCACTTAATAAGAAATATTTACCGAGCACCCACTATGTGCCAAGCACTGGTCTAGGCGCCAAGAAGACGAGGGTAGAGAGTCATGCTTCCTCACTAAGGTAAAAGTATTAAGAGAGTCACATACTAAACCCATGACCACAAGTAAATTTATCCGTAAAACTTATGTCACAAGCTATGAAAGACAACTAAAGAATATGGCAAGAGATCTCAGCAAGGGACTGATTTAGACTAGAAGATTAGAGAAGACTTGTCTGAAGGGGCAACGTTTAAGCTGAGTCCTCAAGGATTGCGCCAAGTGACAAAGAAGAAGAAGAACGCCCGGGGCAGAAGAAATAATGTGGAGAGAAGCATCAGTATTGAGATTTATTCAAAAGGAGAATCGCTACACCTGGTGACAGGCTGGATGTGGAACTGAGGGAGGAGGAGGAAGCGTAAGGGATGACTCCCAGTTTTCAGCTTTGAACAACAATCAGACGGTGATTAGCTCCCTCCACACACTCTCTTTCTTCACAACAAATGCCCGAAAGCCAGTCACCGGGCACCGCTTCCTCTCCAGGCCATTCTCTGCCCTGTGGTGCAGCCCCTTGTCTTCAGAGAGGTTGGCCAAACCAAGAATCAGAGAAAAAATGGATACAGGATCTTTTTGTCCTTACATGGGGAACTCATCTCTGTCTTTTCAGCTCTCCTCCCAAGTTTGACCACGTCACCTTCTTTGAGTCTCTACAAACACAAGGACCAAGGCCTTCAACCCAGCTCTAGACACTTCCAAGTCCTACTTGGGAAGGATCTGACTGATTGGTAATGGCCAATAAGGTATTAGCCCTTTCAGATTAATGACTGATACTTTAAAGGGAATATTCTATGCCTTAATCTACTAATTTTCACATATTTTAAAGAACAGAATCCTTTTATCAAATGTACAAACTTATTCTTGCAAAGATGCCCAACCTAGAGAACAGATGGAAAGGGAAGCATTCTGGTAGTAGCTGCAGTGAATGGTCCAGAGCCTCATCCTCTCTGGTCTTTACCCCCCACCCCTTCCAAAGTAATCCCTCTGGAACACTGAGGGTTTGCCTCAATTCAAACTTAAGCTGGGAGAAACAGCAGGAAAAGTCTGGGATCGAGTAAGAAACAGAGTTTCTCAAATCCTAACGTGTAAGTTAGAAAGAAATAAAAGAAGTAAGCCAATGATTCCTACAATCCTTTTCTCATTATGAAAATAACATTTTGAATATGCATTATATTTTTTTGTGCTAAATGACAAAACAGAGTATCAACCAGGGTTCTGGCAAAAGCAGATGGGATTCAGACAAGGTAATCTGAGGGAAGTTTAATAAATGTGTAAAAAATCTGAGAGGCTACAAAAGATAACAGGGAATCCCATGAGGGGTGCCTGGGTGGCTCAGTCGGTTAAGCATCCAATTTCAGCTCAGGTCATGATCTTGCAGTTCGTAAGTTCAAGCCCCACATCGGGCTCTGTGCTAACAGCTCAGAGTCTGGAGCCTGCTTCAGATTCTGTGTCTCCCTCTCTCTCTGCCCCTCTCCTGCTCACGCTGTCTCTCTCTCTCTCTCAAAAATAAAAATAAACATTTAAAAAAATTAGAACAGGTAGAAGGTACCACCCCCAGGCTGTGAGGAAAGGCCCCCACAGTAACCGGGTCCTTAGTTGGGGAGTAACCAGCATGGGGAGGCCCTCAGCAAGACAGCTGAGGAAAAAGACTGCGATCCCACTCGGATTCCCCTCTGCTCTCCTGCAGCAGAAGCCAGAAGACAAGGAACCCTGAGACAGACCCTCATGGAGGAGTGAGGAAGAGCAGAAAGTAGATCTGGAAAAACAAACAGGAGAAACGCAACATAGACAGTTTGCCTGATTTGCAGGTAAGTGAATATTTTAGTGTAATTTTCATCCTTGGATTACAGTAAAATAGAAGACCACTTCGCATGCGACATAATGTAAGACAGCAATTTATTTGGTGTTAACTTCAGGAAAATGATGTAAGCTCCTAAGTGCTCCAAATAATATCTGTGACATCATAGGACAGTGATGTGGGTTTTTAAATATTTCTCCCTGGGGTGTCTAGGAAAATTTTGTTTGACCTTTAGCTAAAGACTGTCTCAGGCAGACAATTGATGGTATCTGCCCTGAAAAGTGATCCAAAACACAGTTTTGTGGCCCAATCGCTATAAAGCTTTTTCATCAGGTTTTTCTTCAAGTCATTTGGTTACAAACGCAGGTGAGGGCAAGATCGCCAGATGCCTCCAAAAATCCCCCCTCCAAATTTTGAGGGCCTTAGTACTTAAGTGGCTCTGCAGATGTCTTTGTGTAGCCAGTATCTCCAAGGACCAGCATGTACATATGTATGTAATTGGCATGCTGACGAGGCACATGGTAGATACAATTAAAATACAACTTATTTTCTCTTTCCCAAAATTCCTTTGGATTTGCTGAGTGGGGTGATCATCCCCAGCCAAGATTAAAAACTCCAGGGGACCCGGACTCCTGATGCCTTCTCGGGTAGTAGGCAGGCCTATCGTCCCTCTGAGGGAGAGAGCTGTTGTCCGCTCCTGCATTCTCTCTCTGCTCATCTTCCCCCCACTGGCCGGGTTGAGACTGGGAATGGGGGAAACAAGGAGGGAATGAGCACAAGAGCCTTGCCGGCTGATAACTGCTACAGCTGTAAACACGCTTGGAGCTCCTGGCCCCCAGCAGCCTTGTGAGGCTCACTCTTCCTCCACGGGAGCTTCGAGGGATTCTTGCAAGGGTCCCAGCTAGACCCCTTTCTGACCAAGACCCTTCTGTCTTGGCTTCTGGTCCGCTGTGCTAACATGGCATCTGGTCCACTGGCATCCCTCAACTCACAGCGCTCTTGGTTAGGGCATCTACAGGCTGGCTCTCCTCCCACACACCCACAGGGAGTCTTCAGGGACCCCATCCTGTCCCATGGGAGGTAGTTAATCCCCAGTACAGCTTACTCCCCCCATCTCTCTCTTTCCCTCTCTCCCTCTCTTTCCCCCCCTCCCCCATTTCCTCCTCTCATTTCCTGCCCCCGCCACACACATGCCATGTTCCATGTTGCTTTTGCTTCCTCACATGTGAGTCGGACACCGGACCCCACAGCCCCAGCTCCAGGAAACTGGGCTTTTCAAGCATCCCCTCCCAGCTCTGCACTTGCAAGAGGAGGAGGTACTGTCACAAGATAGTCACAGAGCTCTCCGAAGAGATCTAGTCGGGAGCCCTGTTCCCCACCTTCTCCAACCATCTCAGCAGCTCGGAGTCACGGACACTGAAATACCCACTTAGAGTTTGGCACTCCATTTTCAAATTTCACATCTATTCTATTCTGCTGCCTGGAACAAAACTTAAAGATACATTCACATGTACATTCAGGCAGACATCTATATTCCATTTTATACTCTATACCTGTACAGCTTTTAGGGTTTAAATAGTTCAACTCTGGGACTCCTCAAACTACTAAAAATCACTGGTGGAGGCTTTTGTAAAGCAAATTGGAGCAAGACTAAAACCTCTGCCTACCTATTTATGCATCGTTTCCTGCCAAAGGAATTTACAGAGGGCTGCAAATAATGCAATAATATGTTTTTCGTGGACAAAATTAGGAGAAAGTAAGCACTAATTGATTTCATATAATCCTCCGAGTATGGGTTGCATTATATTTAATGACTTGAACAGAAATAATTAAATAGGTGATTATTCTGTACCATTGGTTCTTTTGCATGTATAAGAATCACATGGAGGGCATTAAAATTAAGATTCCGGGAGATATGCCCAAATATCGATATTTTAATAGGCGATTCTCTTGCATGAGTTCAAAGAACACATTTGAGAAAGTCTACTATCTACTCTGGTGAAGCACAAAAATAGAACTGTATTTTTGTGAGTATGACATGTGGACACCACACCTCCATATACCTAAAAGAAACCCTCTTACCTGCCCTGATCCGTATCCTGACTATTCAATCAAGAAAATTATTTAAAGCTTAAATCACAAAAATCGTTTAAAAATCTGCACTTTAACTTGAAATATGACATTTGTTTATTTACCAGTCTTTTTTTTTATGGGGTTAAGTCTCTTTTTCGAGTATGGTTCCTCTAAAGATGTCCTAAAGGACCATGCTTTCCTAAACCATACCTCTAATGCATTCTCTGTAATTCATACTCTGGCTTCTTTACAATGGAGTCTAAATCTAAATACAAATGAATGCAAAATCTTTCTGCATTTTTAGTATTTCCTTCTAGTACTTTGTGGTTATATTGTACATACCTACTTCCACATCAGTATCTTCTGCTTCTCACCCCACAACTTGACAAAACACTCAACTTAGTCTTCGTGACGATAAAATTCCAAGTCCCTCTTTCTTTATTGACTGCATGACACTGGTTGATATAGATGCAATTCGGTTAAATGATTGCAATAAGAGGAACAGCTGGAAAAAAAAAAGTCTGGGAAAGAAAACCACTGACTCTTCATAAGGATATAACTCACTGAGGGTTGGAGGGGGTGGGAAGTACAGAGTTGGACTAGAGCAAGGTTGGCAAACCATCGCTCACAAGGCTACACAGTAAGTATTTTAGACCATCTCAACTATTCAATTCTGCCTGTGGCACAAAAGTAGCTATAAGCTATAAGTAAACAAATAAGCAAGGCTGTATTTCAATAAAACTTTATTCACAACACCAAGCAGCTGGCCCGCAGACAATGGTTTGCCAACTTCTGGACTAGAGCCCTGATTCTCAAACATTAGCATCCGTCAAAATCAAGTAGAATTTTTGATTCAGGAAGGCTCTTAAAGCCTAAGAGTTCATATTTCCAACAAATCCCTAGATGATGCTGATCCTGTTGATCCCAGGACCACATTCTGAGAAACACCATACTATATAGTTTAACTTAGTGGCTTTGGGTGTCCAGTGTGCTACGAGCAAGGGTCAGTATACTTAATGAGGTGTTTTATCCCAGATTCCCTTGAAAATTGAGCTCTACGAAAAACTTACTAGCTATTGCTTTGGGGAATGAAGGGGGGGAGACCCAGGGGAGCAAAAATAAGGGGAAAAGAGAATAGGAGAAATGAGAGAGTAAAAGCATAGGGATGTGTTGCGGCACTGGCCACAGATTCAAAGCAGACACAGCTGGTTGCTCAATCTCGCCAGTTGTCTCCACAGGGCCGGTGAAACCACTATTTCTTGAAATAGTCCTTGTTGGAAAGGAAGGTGAGAAATAGATCTGCTGGCTTCTCTCCTTCTCTATCTCTTATTGATCAAAGTCCACAGCAGGTCTAGCTTGTGCTGGATCTCTGTGCAGCTGCAGAGATAGCTAGAGCCCCCCATGTCCTCTCCCACCACTGTTCAGGGACATTGGACACCTCTGTTACACCACCTTAGCCTACACCTTAAAACCTCTGTCTTTTCTCACCCATTAAAAGTAGGGATTCCTGGGGCGCCTGGGTGGCGCAGTTGGTTAAGCGTCCGACTTCAGCCAGGTCACGATCTCGCGGTCCGTGAGTTCGAGCCCCGCGTCGGGCTCTGGGCTGATGGCTCGGAGCCTGGAGCCTGTTTCCGATTCTGTGTCTCCCTCTCTCTCTGCCCCTCCCCCGTTCATGCTCTGTCTCTCTCTGTCCCAAAAATAAATAAAAACGTTGAAAAAAAAATTTAAAAAAAAAAAAAGTAGGGATTCCTAAAAGGTTATGTACGCATTTTAAATTTATTTTTTCAGTGATGTTATCCATGCTCATAACTCCAAGTAACATGGCTCTGTGAATTATTCAAATGACCGTCTATATCTCTGATAACTTTCCCAAGTATATTAGCCAAAGCAAGCCTCAGCATTTTGTCAGGCCTGTAGCAATTCCAAAGGAAATTGTTCTTGATGTTTAGAAGGTTATATTTTATATCACATGATTCTGCCACCTCCAGTCATAACTCATCAGACAAAACGGTGGCACCTGACCCAAAGCAATCAATCCATAGGCTAGCAATGGCCTATGCCTTGTCCTGATAAGAAGAGATAGGATGACCAAGCAGATTCCTCTGGGGAATGTGATTATTCGATGCCCAAAGCCTGAGCAGTTGGCATCAGGTGTTGAAGCTCATAGGACCCAAAGAGATAAAGCTAAGATACATAAGCCCAAAAAGCAAGTTGAAGTGAAGAAGAAAAAAAAATGATGAACAGGAAGAAAAAAACCTCGTAATGCAGAAAGGGAAAGACAGCAGAACACAGAGAAGGGGAGAGAAGTCTGGGGCACTGGGCTCCTGGGGGTCTCTGCGCCCAGTACCCATGTAGGCTGGTCATACCCTAATCCACATACCCTAACCATTCACTAGTCTCCAACATGACCCTACCAGAACGCGTCATTCCCTTAAACTGCCGCCTGCTTTTGCCTACACGGCTTCCTCCACCCCTGGCATCTTCCACCAAAATCCAAATGCCATCAATTAAGATTCTCCCCATCCTGCTTACGATGCTTTCCTCATGGTACCAACGTGAAGTAACTCCTCTCCCCCTCTTCTATGCAGTTCTCATCAGGTATACGAATCTTAAACACACTTATCACTTGCATGTCTTACAAATTGTAACGTCTCAGGAAACAGAAAAAACCATAAACGTTTTTGATCCACTAGATGGTTTACACATAATAGATTTTCTATTAATACTGGCTAAATATTTTTTGAATAATCATTCTAATTCTTTTATATATTAATTATGTTCCTCCAGACATCCCTAATATTATTCCATTTGATCACAATCCTTATAAGGCAACATGATATATGCCAGCCCTGCTCTTTAGCACTTGATATGTATTATCTTTTTTAGACCTCATGGCAGCCCTCTGAGGCACCATTACTGTGCAGCCCTCATTTTGTTGGCGAGGAAAGTGAGAGGCTAAAAGTTTAAATAGCCTGCATGAGGTCACATGGGGCCCTGGGATTTGAGCCCAAGAGGTCAGGTGTCGGCATCTACACCTGTAGCCATGATGTCATCCTGCTAGACAGGGGCTGAGGCTGCAATGAGCCAAGTATGGTCACGTGACGATTGGCACTGGAGAAAAACGAGACACAGCACTAACAGAGAGAAGATGCACAAGCCTAAATCAGATAAAACTGTCCCAATTCCAGCCCAAGTGCCAGTAACCTGGGTGATACAGGCATGATAGAGAAAGCAAAGACACAGATAATAATGGACCCGGAGTCAAAACGCTCCCCTTCTGTACACCAAGGCTAGAGAAGCCCCGCTGACCAGCTGCCCTAAAACTCAATTCATTTGGAGCTAGAGCAGTAGGAAACCGTGTCTGAGCAGAGCAGATAAATCCAAAGCGTTTACTTTTTTTCTTGTCAATAAGGATCAGAATATTCTATCCAAATTCCCAACATGTTTGCATGTTTCCTTGGAAACAGTGCAGCAGGTCTGGTGGAAGGGGGAGGGCGGGGAGGGACTCAGGAGCAGCTGCTGACAGTAAATCACCTGGAAGGGCATTGTAGGCACATAAATCCCTCTCCCCCCCACCCCCACCCACTATGACCGCTTCATCTTGAAGGAAGGATGGATATCCAGACTTTTTGACTACGAGCTCCTGTTTCACTTTCTCCAAGCACCCTACCGACAATGCGAGAAACATCATCCAACCGTTCAGCGTGGTGTCAGAGTTCAGGCTCTAGAGTTGCCATTCTTGGAGTGAATCCTAACTCTGCCCCTTGTCAGCTGTTGAGTCTTAAGCACATCATTTTACCCTCTGGCGCTCAGCTGACTCGCCTATGAAATGGGGATGATAATCATACCTCTTCCTCTTGGAGGGGGTGGACTCACACTAAAGAATGCGTTTTGTAGAGCTCTTCTCTGGGATAGCTTTTAACTATGCATCTGAAATGTTTTAGCTAATTCTAGCTGTGTACACTTGAAAAAGCTTGACTAACCTCTCAAACGTAGAGAAATAACATAAGTAAAACTATATTACTTGTTATTTGGTAGGCAGTAAAGTGATGTGAACTAATCCTCAACTTTTTCATGTATTGGTTCATAGACAAGACCTCAGAAAAATGGTTCTACTCCTATCAATCCTTACATAAATTCTCCAGGTTCTTATGAAAAAAAAAAAAGCATTTTGAATGAGTTTTCTTATTCTCGAGAAGCCTGCCGAAACAATTACTGCAATTAATAGGCTGGTTAAAAAAATCTATAGGTCACTATAAATGTTTTGAGTCGTCTTCTGAATAACTCAGTGCTACTGAAACTTTTTTAATACCAGCAAATCAAATCAGCATTTGATTAGATATTTACTCTTATGTATTAATTTCAAACAAACAACTTAGAACAAAAGCTTTGAAACAAAAGACGCTGAACAAAGAGCTAACAACCAACCAGTGACTTAAAAACTCAGGGGAAAAGCATCAGTGTTTGCTAACCAAGCGATACATCATTCTGCACAAAACTTCAGTTTGTCCTCAGAATATAAGGAAAAGAATTATCACAGTATTAGATCTGTAGACGTTGTTCATATTTAAACAAGCCCCATAATGCCCATTGATCTGCATTTAGACAAGTTCTGAATTTAGACAAGGGCCAGCATCTGGGCGGAAATGAAGAATCGTGAGACAGTAAATTATATCCCCAAATTGCATAACCTCTGTTCTTTGGGGCTCCAGATGAAGACAATGAGCAATTACATGCCTATCAGATGCTCAAGATAATGGTAGATTACCAGAAATCAGGGAGATTAACTATTTTGTTCTGTCAGATCAGACACAGAAATTTATAAATGAAGAAGGATAAAGATCAAGGCTTCAGAAGAATAAAAGAATACCATAAAAATCCCAAACCATTCAAAATATTTACTAATTTTTAGCCCTCTCTACAGGCACTTCAAGGTCATCGAACAAAAACTAAAATAATGAAACTACACCTGCAGTCTAAGAGCTTTCCAGTATAAAGCAAGATTTTAAAACAGTGAAATCAAGACAGAAGGGCAATATGTAGAAATCCTACAGAAGGGACAGCAGGGAAATTATGGGAGGAGAATTGGCACACTGTGAGGCAGTTAATAGCTATGCTTTTTCTCAGACCCCGACACTCTGGCCTCAAGGTTAAGTTATTTAGAAGATATAAAAATGTTTTCTCTGGGGGACCCTAGGTGGCTCAGTCAGTTGAGCATCTATCTGACTCTTGATTTTGACTCCGGTCATGATCTCATGGTCTTGGGATCAAGCCCCAGAGCATGGAGCCTGCTTGGGATTCTCTCTCTCTCTTTCCCTCTGCCCTTCCTCCACTCATTCTCTCCCTCCCCCCACCCCACCCCTCAAATAAAATTAGGGGCACCTCAGTGGCTCAGTTGGTTGAGCGTCCGACTTCAGCTCCGGTCATGATCCCGCAGTCCATGGGTCTGAGCCCCACATTGGACTCTCTGTTGTCAGGGTGGAGCCTACTTCAGATTCTCTGCCCCCCTCTCTTTGCACCTCCTCCACGCACACATGCTCTCTCTCTCTCTCTCTCTCTCTCTCAAAAATAAATAAACATTTAAAAAGTAAAATGAAGTTAAATTAAACTAAATTAAATTAAAATTTTAAAAAGAAAAATGCATTTTCTGTGTACCTAACATAGGCAGACGAGATTAAAACCTTCTATAGCTCAGAAACAAAATCATTACAAACTCAGTTTCTGGGCCATGATGACCCCTATCTTCCCAGCATAGAACCTCCTGACTCTGCCCATGCCACTGGACGCTACTTTAAAGACCCCTTCAGGTGGCATGCTCTCTTTTTTCACCTTGGCCTCTGTGTATAAGCAGGAACTTGTTTCAAAACTCAAAGCCAAGGATGATTTTTGCATTGGCAGATAGGCAAGAAGCCACAACTGCATTGATCAAAATGGCCTTAATGTCCCCTCAGCTTGACAGACTGCAGACAGGCTTCTTCCTACCTATAGGCCACTGACTTCCCTTTTCTTAGAACATTTATTTTAGAAAATTTGTAATTGCAAATTCTTTCTCTGCTCCTTTGAAATGTAGATAAACCTTGTCCGGCCTCCTAACGTTTTACAAACCAGGACTATCTTTCCTAAGAACCCGGGAGCGATCCCTTTGAAATGTAATCATGAAGAAAGATAGCACCCCTGGGTACTACTGGGTGGCTCAGTTGGTTAAGCATCTGACTTCTGCTCAGGTTGTGTGATCTCAGGGTTTGTGGGTTCAAGCCCCGCGTCAGGCTCTGTGCTGCCAGATCAGAGCCTGGACCCTGCTTCCAATTCTGTGTCCCCCTCTCTATCTGCCCTAACCCCACTTGTGCTTGCTCTCTCTCTCTCTCTCTCTCTCTTTCTCTCTCTGTCTCTCCCCCAAATAAAAACTTTTTAAATACATACATACATACATACATACATAAATACATAAGTAAAAATAAAGACAGCACCCCAATCTCTGTAGGAGAGGAGAAGGCTAACTTAAACAAGAGACAATTTGCCAATGTGGACGGATCAGCTGCAGTGAACAACCTCCCCCACTAATGTCCTCCAGAACTTCCACGAGCTCAAGCCAGAACGTGAAAACCATGCCACCTTTTGTTTCCTCCCACTTCACTTCGATCTCTCTCCTCTATCGCAACATTCTTGAAACAAGTCTTCCTTGCCTGTTTAACTCTGTCCGGTGGGAATTTTCTCTGACAGCATAAAGGATTTCTAATGAATCACTTTGAGGTCTTTTGCCCTGTTCAAAGATCCTATCATTGAGTCAAAAAAAAAAATTAAAATATATATGCATAATACATTTCATGCCAAAATTTTAACCAACAAAAATGATGACTCTTACATGTTGAAAAAACTTACAAGCAAAGTATAAGAGATGGTCAGTTATCTATCAAGGAACACAGAAGTGTCCTGTCTGGAAAGCCAAGGGGATAAAGAAATTTTAGAAAGATGGAGTGGTCAACAGGATCCTATGCACAGAACCGGCCAGTAAGATATGGCAGGAAATGACAAAAGCATTTGTCAAGCAATTCCAGTTAAATGGTGCCATTGAATGTAAGACAGAAGAGAAAGGAAAAAAGGAACAAGCCAACTGCTCATGAAAACCACTGAATTAATGATGAATCTAGTGTTTTTGTGAGGGGACTATAGTTTCTGAAAGACAGTGCCCAGAACGTGAGCCTCACATGGGTGAGGGTAGCATGTATTTCCAAATGTAGCAACCAATAATCCCAATGTGATATTTTACGCTTTGCTTTCCAAGCCAGTGTTCAGACCACAGAGGTAGCTTAACAATTGGTCAAACAGTTGAGTGGGAAGGAGCCAGACATACCCAGAAAGGAACAGCAGCTTGCACTGATAGCGAAATTTTAACAAATGACAGAAGAAAAAGAAACCGTTCATCCTCAGAGAGATACCACAAACAAACATTGGGAAGATAGAAATGAAGCTCATGTTGGTGCAGACATTGTCGGAGAACAGCTGATAGTTCTCACTCTTCTCTACATGGAGCGATCCAGCAGGGACCCTGTGACTTTGTTATAGTGAGTGCAAACATTTTCGAAAAGTCACAAAGGGGAGCAGTTGTCGAGAACACAAAGGTAATTCTAATCTGAAAAATGACCAGAACTCAAAATATTGATCCACAGAGTAGTTTTTAAGTACAAATGAGAAAAGGTACCTTCAGAGTGGAGAAACCAGGTGGAAACAACCTTACCAAGATTTCAAATTAACATCAACAACAACCGGGTAAACTAACATGCCTGTCCTGTCACATGAGGACACGTCACCAAGGCAGCATTTTCGCCAAAATCTGATCATGAGGAAACAATCAGACCGATACAAATTGAGGAGCATTTTGAAAAACAATAGGGTTAATGTCTTCATAAATCTTCAGTGTCATGAAAGCTGTAAAAGGCAGAGAAATGTCTAGATTAAGGGAGATCAAAGAGGTATGCCACGGAAATGCAACACACTAGCCTTACTTGGATCCTGTCGCAAAGAACATCACTGTGGTGACGGGTGAAATCTGAATATGAAACATATATTAGATAATAATGATAAACTTCTTGAGAGTAATAAACATATTGTTATACATAAAAAATGTTCTTTGAGACTGTCTTCCTCATTCTCGACAGTTCTGCAAAATATTACATAGACGTATTGTTAAAAAAAAAAAAAAAAGTAACAGACCCCAAATGGAGTCCCTTGTGGTAAGCCCCACAACAGCAAACCAAAACTTAATACCTAAACTAATTTTGCTTTCAGCTTCTCCCAGGAATGTCACCTGTAACCAGTCAGTCACTTAGTCAAAATATCACTATCCAGAGTCGTTTTTAAGCACAAATGAGAAAAGGTAATTTTTGTGGTTAGCACTAGCAAGGCAATCCACCTGATAGAGACCTGTGCCTTCTCCAGAAGGAAGGTGACCTTACCTGAAGTAATCCTTTCTTTTCTTTATGACTTCCTTGTCCCACCCCTTTAAAAAACCTTCCATTTTGTACAGCTTCTCAGAGCCCCTTTCTACTTGCTAGATGGGATGCTGTCCAAGTCATGAATTACGGAATGAAGCCAATTAGAACTTCAAATTTACTGAGTTGAATTTTGGTTTTAACAGTATATTATATATTATAATTTTAAGCAAGATTCTATTTTAAGACTAGTTAGCAAGAACTAAGAAGAAACCCTGTTTACTAGAAGCCAGCTGCATGTTTACTAAATTAAGTTAGACTAATTTTTGAAAGCTTCAGAAGACAAGATATTTTAGGGAAATGGAATAGAATTTAGTACGTTTCTTTCAAAAGTCAAAAATGCCAATTAATGTCTACCTTGATATCATGTAGATGAACTAAAGAAATATGAGTTGAATGGTCATATGACAAAACTAATTCAATCTTATCTGAATGGATATAATTCAAAGGGTTGGCATCAGCCTAGAGGGAGTTCCGAGTATTAAGATACAGGATTCCAGCCATCAAGTGGATAAGGACATGAATGGCATGGTTATAAAACCTGTCAGTGACAATGGGAAATATTCTCAGTGACACAGTTATGAATCCCAAAGTTGGGATGGACTAAATGGGTCAAAACAACAACACGATATTTGAAGTCCCATTACTATCAATTAGTCAATACATGCGTTTTGAACATGGGCCAGGAACTGGGAATAAAAAGGTAAACAGAAAGGTCATGGAATTGTAATCTTGCATGAAAATTATGCATTTAAAATGGTTACAAGTGAGATAAATTCATGGGAGTGGAAGCACAGAGCTTTGGAAGTGTGTATTACAGAGACTTAATAAAAACAGAAAATCAGGAAGGGCTGCCCACGGGAGGCAACACATGCATGGAAAACTTTAGGGTGCTCTAGGAATAACCAATCAAATGGGAAGGCATCACCGAGGGGTAAGGGGAATTTGAGCTGGGAAATGAATATACCAGCCTGTCAGAGGGAGTGCACGTGTAAAGGCTGCAAGCAGCAGACATGGCCATAGCAGAGTAACCACCCCAGAGAAATCCAGTATACTTAGAGCAGAGAGAGCAAGAGACAGCCTCAAAGAAATGGAGGATATAAGAGATACTCCTAACAGCCCCATAAGTCGAAAAGCTTTACAGGTTTAATGGGCTCTACTTTCAGTATGATTCAATAATGCTGTGTGGTTCTTCAAGGGACACAATATCCAGGACGAGGATGGTGAGGTCCTGTTCTGCTCACTGCTGATCACACCCAACTGTAAATTTGTTCTTAGTTCAAGTACATTCAGAGCGATCTGTATGTTGAAGCCAACTGAAATCCCGACGAAGTGTTGAAGAAGTTTGAAGGAAGTCACCTCAAGAGGAGAAGAGGGAAGATTCCAGGAGGCATGATATCTATCTTCAAATATCTGAAGGGTCATCATGGGAAACAGAAATAACAGCAGGTATGTATGTACCAAGAGTTAATGAATGGGGGTCCTAACAATGCACATTTAGTTCAGTCTTAGGAAGTCCCTCCTAACAGATCCTAGCTGAAGACAGAGTGGCTGTCTGGGGAAATGCTCAATCTCCCAGGCTGACTGATAAACAGACAAGGAATGTGTAGAGAGAATTCACGTCCTTGAACTAGATAATTAATAGGCCTTCCTCCAACCCTGATAATCCATAATTCTACGACAGTGGCATTTCCATTACACTGGCAACATACTGAAGAGCTATTCAGAATATTCTAGTAGGAAAAATTTGAATAGGGCCAAACTGATAAATCTGTAAAAATACCATCCGTACCACAAAGTTAAGACGGAATCTTAAAAGTAACTTCAAAAAACTAAAACCTCAAAATGTAAACTAAAGCCATTTTTGAGATGAAGGTAGCCTCGCCATTAAGAATGTGGACTTTGGAGCAGACCTGCATGGCCCTGGACAAATTCGCCAGCCTTTCTGTGTCTTGGTTCCTGATCTACGTAGTAAAGACTTTTTTTTTTTTTTTTTTAAGTAGCTGGCTTACAGGATTACTGCGAGAATTAGTGCGTTAACAAATAGAAAATGCTCAGAACAGTGCCTGGCACATAGTAAACACTACAGAAGTGTTTGATATCTGTGATCAATCACAGTTAGTTAGATGAGAAATTCTGGAGTCAGACAAACTTGGAGTAAATCCAAGTTCCATTGCTAACTAGTTAGGTGACCTCTCCTTTCCTATAAAACGGGGATCAAAGAATCTACCAGTCAAGGCTCACTTTCAAATATCGGAAACCATCCTGGCCAGCATAATCAGATGCAGAGTTAGTGCAGGGAATTAGGAATTTACAAAAGTTTGTGAGGGCCGGCTGAAGGGCAGGTTCCGGACTGAGCTTTCAGGATCATACCAAACAACTGGTCCTCCCCTGGAGTTGCTGTCTGGCACAATTTGGGATCAAGGGAATCAGGAACCCACTTCCCAACTGCTAAATCTGCACCACTTCTGCTAGGATCTGGAAATCCAAAGCTTCTACCACAGCTGTAGACTTCCAGAACATACCACTAGAGAACGGATACCTACACTCTACCTCTCTACGACCCCCACCCGTTGTCATTGTTGCAAGACAACAAATGCCTCCACCACAGTATTTGCTGGGGGGGGGGGGGGGGCAACAGAGTGTAGACTTTACCTCATGTCTGGATTCCAAACAGCATGGGAGAACATCAGTTAACACACAAACCTGAGTTGGAAGAAAGTCTGAAAAATGCAGACTAACTCTTCAGCTACCGCGGCAACCGAACATTCTAAAAGGGAGCCAGGGTGGAGATAAAAGACCTAATCTGCAATATCTATCATCCTATCTCTTATCACCAGGGTAACAATCAGACAGGATATAAGGCACGTGTAGCATTTAGCCCTCTGTCTGACAGACAGTAATCATTCAACAAATTACTAATTGACTTCCAGTATAAACATGACTAAGAATTACCTTTCCATTTCTTATCCAAAAGTCAAGGGGAAAAAAATGAACACAACCACTTAAAACTCCATTTTCAGTAAAACTAAGAGAAGTACACAACCCACTGACTCATGAACATACACAGAGCCTTCCAAAATTAGCAGAAATAAAACGAGGGCCACACACGAAGTCAGGCAGAAAGGAAACAATTGGAGTGCTGACAGGGCCCAGTGACCCCGATCACATAAAGTGCTAGGAGAAACAACCTTCCTGTACGGGAAGCCCCACACCAAAGTGGGAAAGCTGTATACCTGGCTTGTGAAAATGGGTGCAGAAATGGAAGTGAGACAGCTCACAAAATGAACTCTCCTGGATGACTTTCATTTTATTTTGAGAAACAGCGAGACAGGCACCCCCATGATTCACTCTCAGGAGCTCACAGTTGCGGAAAGCAGTCCCTTTCTGTGACAGCAGGGCAGGACAGAGCTTTTGGGTTGAGAAGCCTGGAAGGCTGCCATGGGCACCACATACACACACACACACACACACACACACACACACACACACACAGAGAGAGAGAGAGAGAGAGAGAGAGAGAGAAGCCCTATACAGAGAGACAATTCAGGAAAATTCAAATCTTTCAATGAATAACATAAAAAAAAAAAATTCCCACAGGATCAATATGAAAATACTATAGGTAAAAAAATCTGGGAGGAAAACAGTAAATTGTGCCATTATATGAAGAACACTTACCAGAAAATAAGCAGATAAAAATAACTAAATAATTTGACAAGAATTAAAATGAGAAGAATTCAATAGAATAATCACCTATTATGGGCTGAATTATGTCCCCCACCAAAACTCACATATTCAAGCCCTAATCTCTAGTACCTCAGAATATGACCATATTTGGAGGCAGGGCCTTTAAAGAGGAAAGCTCAATGAGGTCACTGTGATGGGCCCTAATCTAATCTGACTGTTGGTCTTCTAAGAAGAGGATACAAGGACACAGACACGCACAGAGGAAGAACCACGTGAAGACATAGGAGGAAGATGACCATCTGTAAGCCAAGCAGAGAAGCCTCAGAAGAAATCAACTCTACCAACACCCTGATGTTGGACCTCTGGCCTTGAGAGCTGTGAGAAAGTGAATTTCTGATGTTTAAGCCACTCAGTCTGTGACACTTTGTTATGGAAGCCCTAGCGAACTAAAACTTCACCTTTACAAAGAAAGATCACAAAGGAAAGATGCAAAACTCAGGTAAAAGATGGCGAGACCATAAAAGACACTGAAATGTGAGCAGACAGAACTCAGGAAATAAGTATAAGGGAGGGAATACAGGCAACAGTGGAATAACCACAAAACAGTGAACAAACAGACCCCATGGAAAACACCATTAGGGACATTTAGGACAGAAATAATGAAATGAACAAAATTCAGAGAAAGTAAGGAAAAGGTTCTAAAGGGTTCGAGGGAAGATGATTCTGTAAAGCAGTCAAAGCAAATCTAAAACGCACATAATCAGAGATGCTGAAGGACACCAAGACAATTCAATAGAATAAATATTTAAGCACACAATTCAAGGCAAGTTTCCTGACTCTCCATACCAAAGGGCTCACCATGTGCCTGTCAGGATGGTTAACAAGATACATCCTAGTAGAGTTACTGGAGTAGAAAGATAAAGACAGGTGCTTTGGGCAGGCAGGCAAAGAGATTAAGTTGTTCTCAGAGGGAAAAGTTGCAAAGTAGTCTCAAATTTCTCTACAGCAACACACGATACCAGAAGTGGAACAACACTTATGGAGAGTTAAGAAAAAGAATGTGAATCCAGGATTCCGTGTGCATCCGCTCATGGAAGCTTCAGGCACAAAGCTGTAGCCAAACAATTGAACATGCAAGTCTTCTAGAAATATGACACCCACAGGTTCTTCCTGGGCACTGGACCTGAAAAGCAACCTTAGTCAACCAAGAAATGCCTAGGAAAGAAAAAAGGTAACAGAGCTGGCAATGAAACCGAATATACTTAACTGTAAAATTAAGACTAAAGCAAAGATTAAGATGATAAAAGAAAATGAAAATGTTATATCTCCCCACAATTCAGTAATCATACAACTATTTGGAGAAGAAAGAGGTTAAAAGGTAGGATGTGGGGGAAGTTCACAGTTTCACCTGTGTAGTTAACAGTCAAAGGATTTCATACAATAATGCCATTAAAATGATAAAACAGAAGTATGGTTAACAATACAATGTAAACACTAAGAAAATACTAATGATTAAAATTGAGTTGTAAAAAAAAAGAATATGGAAAAGGAAACATGGCTGTTCATTGTAGAAATCAATAAATATTGAGTAAAGAAACAAGACTGAGACGGTTATTATATAAAGATTTAATTATAAAGATAACCATAGAACAAAAATATAAGCCTCTCTAAACGCCGTAAGAAAAACACATACACACACACAACCTAATAGGCCAACAGGGAACACCATTAAGACTTTAAAAACATAAAATAGGGGCACCTGAGTGGCTCAGTTGGTTAAGTGTCTGACTTCGGCTCAGGTCATGATCTCATGGCTCATGAGTTCAAGCCCCGCATTGGGCTTTGTGCTGAAAGCTCAGGGCCTGGAGCCTGCTTTGGATTCTGTGTCTCCATCTCTCTCTCTTTGCCCCTCCCCTGCTTGTGCTCTGTCTCTCTCTCTCTCAAAGATAAACATTAAAAAAATGTTTTTAAACATTACAAAACAAAAAATATTATGTAAAGTAACATGACAAAACTAAGATCAAATAAAACTTCTGTGTCAAATCAGTAAATGTAAATAAGCTTAACTGAGGTACAAAAAAGGAAAAAAAAGAACTTTTAACATGAGATCACAAAGGAAAACTCAACTCCCAAGTTTTACAAAAGATAAAACAAAGAGAGACAGAAAGACTGAAAACAAAACAATGGGCAGAAGTATACTGGGAGATGAATGTCCAGCTGTAGCAAAGTGAAGAAATCAGCAAGCCTTCACACACACACACACACACACACACACACACACACACACACACACACACACAATTAAAACTAGTTAAGATTGTCAAAAATAACTATCCCAGGGCTCTGGAAAACAGACAACACATTGGAAAGTACTTGATTGGAAAGCAGACAACACATTGGAAGAACTATTATAGCTTCAGGTAAGAAGAATCTATGGCCTCGTTGCCTGGGGTTGGTTGCATACCCAACCCCAAACTCAACAGACAACAGTAGTTGTATTACCAGCGTTGAAATTGCTGTAGAACCAACCACTCTGATCTGAAAAGGGGCAATCTTTATTTGCATCAGGACCAAAGAGGTGAGGGTAGGGAACTCATGGCTTTCTCCCTATAAGTGGTGGCCGCAGTAGGAGGCAATTATGAAAAAACTACCTGTTTTCTAACTTGCGGTTGTACTCACAGATGGAGTAATGCTGGAAACGAGAGAGCCACAAAAGGGCTCCACAAGCTCTCCGCATATCTTGGGACTGCAAGACACACAGATGTGCAGGGGAAACCCAAGAGAGCCCAGTGGAAAAGAAAAGCCAGAAGAGATTTAAAAATGGCTGAACTCCACACTTCCAACCGCAGCAGAGGGTTGAAGTCTTATTGGCTCAAAGAGTCTGAGCACAGCCTCCGTCCAAGCTATTGGCTGATCAATAAACTATGCGGACACAGGAGCCATCCCTCTAAAGCCTGGCTAAAAAGTGAAAAAGAGAATAAACTGACCAGAGACATAAGTGGCTGCACTCAATGCGAGAAGTACGATTCCACAGAGTAAGTTCAGGTAACTTGCCAAAAAACAAGAAAACAAACAAAATAAATAAATCAGAATCCCAAATAGCTACAAAATGTTAATTAAAATGTCCAGAATTTGTTCAACCAAAGATTATAAATATGCAAAGAAACAAGAAAATGTGACCCATACTCAGGGGAAAAATCATTTAATAAAAACTAACTCCAAGTAGACAGAGATGCTGGATTTATTAGATAATAAATTTCAAAGCATTTATTATAAATACTTTGAAGAATGTTTTAAAAACATGATAATGGCCATTCAACAAATAGTGAACTTCAATAGAGAAATACAACACATATATATTTTTTTAATGTTTATTCATTTTAGAGAGAGTGCATGAGCAGGGGAGGGGCAGAGAGAGGGGGAGACAAAATCCCAAGCAGGCTCCATGCTGCCAGCAAAGAGCTGGACACGGAGCTTGAATTCATGAACCATGAGATCATGACCTAAGCAGAAGTCGGACACTCAACTGACTGAGCCACCCAGGCACCCCCAACACATATTTTAAAAATGGAAACTCCAGAGTTCAAAAGTAGAATAGCCAAAATGAAAAATTCACTATATGATAGGGTCAACAGCAGATTGGAGATTAGAGAATACAGTATGAGTGAACAACAGAACAATAAAAATTATCCCATCCAAAGAACAGAAAGGAAAAACATTAAAGAAAAATGGACAGAACCTCAGAGACCTGAGGGTCAAGATAAAGCAGGACAACATATATATAATGGGTATCCCAGAAAAAGAGAGATAAAAGGACAGAAAAGCTATCTGAAGAGACTATGGTTTTTAACTTCTCAAATTTGATAGAAAACATTAATCTACATATCCCAAACTCCACAAAATCCAGATAAACACAAAGATAATCCACACCTAGACACATCATAACTAAACTAGTGGAAGTCAAAAGAAAGAAGGAAAGAAAGGAAGGAAAGAAAATAAGGAAGGAAGGAAAGAAAGAAAATAAGGAAGGAAAGAAAATAAAGAGAAGGAAGGAAGGAAGGAGAAAGGGAGGGGGAAAGAAAAAGAGAAATTTTGAAAGTAGGAAGAGAAAATCAACTTATCATTTCAAAAGAATACAATATGAATAATGGCTGACTTCCCATCAGAAAGTATGGGGGCAAGAAGTCAGAGGAATCACATAAAGTGCTAAAGAAAGGGGCGCCTGGGTGGCGCAGTTGGTTAAGCGTCCGACTTCAGCCAGGTCACGATCTCGCGGTCCGGGAGTTCGAGTCCCGCATTGGGTTCTGGGCTGATGGCTCAGAGCCTGGAGCCTGTTTCCGGTTCTGTGTCTCCCTCTCTCTCTGACCCTCCCCCGTTCATGCTCTGTCTCTCTCTGTCCCAAAAATAAATAAAAAAACGTTGAAAAAAAAATAAAAAAATAAATAAAAAAAAAATAAAGTGCTCAAGAAGAAAAACTGTCAACCAAGAATTCTATCTCCAGCAAAACCAGCCTTCAAAAATGAATGTGAAATAGTGACACTCCCAAAATAAAATAAAAATAACATGAGATTTGTTGTGAGCAGACCTGCTCTATAAGATATACTAAAATCCATCACGCTAAAAGGAAATAACCCCAAATGGGAACTCATCTCCACAGGAAACAATGAAGAGCACTGGAAACAGCAGATATGTGAGTAAACACAAAAGAACAACCAGCCAGGAGAAACCTCAGCACCTGCATACTGACTATATTGGACTTGCATGAGCTTCTCCAAAAGCTACTTACAGGGGCCAGTAATTCAACTCAGAACCTTGAGGGACTTAATGTTGCCAAAAGCACACCCCAACCAATGGAAAATAAGATGGGGAAGCAGGAAGACAGACTGCTTGCCTGTCTACTTCCCACCCACCCTCCCTTCACAGAGGACTGTTCTGTAAATGTCATCTCTGTTTCCTTCCCTGAAGAACCAGGTGTGTTCTTGTGAAGCTGTGGCTTCCTTAGTGGCACACCCTCTTGTATTTCTTCTTTCCTCCTCACTTCATTTCCCTTTATCCTTCACTTGTTTCCCTAGGATGACACCCCCCACCTTCCAATAAGGTCTCTTTTTCAGGGAACCAAGCTACGAGAGCTGCTACCAAGAGTGGCCCCAGAATGTAACACTCACAGAAATGGAATTTGGGAGTTGAATTAGCAACCTGTCCAGAAATAACAGGGAGCCCATCTCTGGTGGCCTGTGTGGCAGTGATCATCATAATTATTGTTATTTGTTATTATCCTGTACCACAAATCTTTCATTTAATAGTGTATTTTCCATATCAATGTACAGTGAACATTCTCATTCTAGTTTTTGTTTCATTGTATTAACAAGAGTTCATTTCAAAGTAACCAGAATATTTATTTATTTTTATTCACTATCCAACAAAATTTTTAAAATTTTTTAAATGTTCATTTATTTTTGAGAGAGCACATGTGAGCAGGGGAGAGGCAGAGAGAGAGAGAGAGAGAGAGAGAGAGAGAGAGAGAGAGAGTCCCAAGCAGGCTCTGCACTGACAGCAGCAAGCCCAATAAGGGGCTTGAACTCATGAACCATGAAGTCATGCCCTGAGCCAAGAGCAAGATTTGGTTGGGCGTTTAACCAACTGAGCCACCCAGGTGCCCCTAACAAAACTTTTCTGATTGTCCCACTGTGTGCCAGGATCTATCATTGGAACGACCCAAATGGGGGAGGGGGGGGACTCCTTATCCTCAAGGATCCAATGAGATGATGAAAGCAAGGGTAATGATTCCTGGCATGCAATGGCACCACAATGTCTACACCTTTCACCTGCAGTTGCTTGGGATGAGGTGCAGGTGGAAGGTGTGGCATGCAGCTCCTTGGAAGGGGCCGCTGCATGTCATAGGTAAGGGGCCAGCATAATGACAAGTATTGTGGGAAGTGTTGTCCACTTTCAAGGAATTGAAACCCCTGCATAAAAAGAAACTGATACGGTCAGCAGTTCAAAGAGCACTGATAATGAAAATAGAAAATAATAGAACAAAATCCGAAATAAAAATGCTCTTCCATGGGACACCGAGGTGGCTCAGTCAGTTAAGTGTCCAACTCTTGATTTCAGCTCAGGTCATGATCTCACAGTTCCCGAGTTCAAGCTCCATGTCAGGCTCTGCGCTGACAGTTCAGAGCCTGCTTGGGATTCTCTCTCTCTGTCTCTCTCTCTCTGCCCCTCCCCTGCTCATGCCCCCTCTCTCTCAAAATAAATAAATTAGCTTAAAAAAGAAAATAGAAATAAAATACCCTTCCGATACAGACACACACAGCCCGCATGCACACAGCAGGGGTACCTGACTCTAACAACCAGCGCCTTAGCCCACGGAGAGAGTTAAGGCTCAAACAGAGGACGCTTTCCACCTCAGATTCCCATAACCTGCCACGAAGATCACAAGAGATTATCTAAAGTGTTCAGTGCAAGTCCAGGCTGCTCTGGAACCAGGTCCTGTTCCAGAACCACGCAGAACAGATTAGGTATTAACTCTGGGTGGAAGTCTGGACCTACACACGCGCACTCGCACACACACAAAACACATGCACACACTGAAAGTTCACTTGGGATTACAAGGGGGATGGTGAATACATAACGATTTGTCCTTCAGCAGGTGGAGCAGTCAAAACTCTCACCAGCGATAAACAACTAGAAAAGCTGAACTGGTGCTTAATGGAGGAAAATGAATGTCACTGTTCAAGTATTTCCTGCCTCAAGTGAACTTCTGAAAGTCTCACAGGTTCCCAGTGGTCAAACCTGGAGAAACTGCCCAGTCAGAAGGAATGGACTGTGCTGGGGGGGCGGGGGGGCCACAACCAAAGAAAGGGAAGTGTAAGCCCCTGTCCTCTGTCTCCCTGCTCCACCTGAGGACGGGAAGAAGCCACCCACCCCCCGTTGCTCTCACTCAACAGACTGCAGCCTTCTGTACCTTGTGGAGTCTTGTTGCCTCCACTCCCCAGCCTGCTCCTCTTTCCTCCCTGAGCCCCACACCTTCTGTGGGCCCTGCCTCTTCCATAGGTGTGTTCCTCTTCTCCTTCAGCTCCATCACCATCCACTTTCAAGTGGTGGCTCAGCTGTCACCGCACTTGGGCTTCCCTCGTTCCTCTTCATTTCAAAGCACCCGCAGTCTTGGGTAAACAGGACTGCCTTCAGAAAGTTCCCTATCCAGCCCGTCCCGGACTGGAGGATGGAATCCAGACATAAATATGCCAATTGAATTATGGGCAAAGAAGTAAAGGTCAAAATTGCTTTGGCCTAGAGTAGCAGAAAACAGATCCAGGAATTTTGCAAGGATGGTTTTTGTACAGATTTAAAGGCCAGATTTATATGAACCCAGAAGTTATTTCCTAAATAGTTCTACAGATCATAACAACCTCTCTAAAAAATGAGGTAGCTATTTTTTTCACAGCAAAGCTATAACTTCCCAAGATGCCCTGGCTTCAGTTACTCATGTATTTAACCAGGGCTCTCGGTAAACATTTGCCAAACGGTGACTAAATGGGTGAATGCTTGTGTTGCTGATTAGACAGAGGATGGCAGTTGGTCCTTTCATGGCAGTTGAAAGAGACAACAACGCTGTTTTGAATTCTTTCAAAACTACACCTCTGGAATTATGGATAGGAGAGGCTTAAAACCTGATGGGCCAGAAGATTCCACTGAAGAACTGGATCCATTGGCGCTAGTCATAACTCTGAGGACTTCCACACCAACACTTCCACCCCGGGCTGTGACTGAAGCTTACAAAATCAGAAAGGTAGAGGTGTGGGTGGTTCTTGACCCTACTTTAGCCTCTCACTACAATTCATAGGTAAGCCTTCCTTCCGGCTCCCTGCATAGGCTGTGTTATTCCTCAACCTATTGGTTTTGCCACTTTCCTCTTTTTTCTAGTTTTCTTCCTCTAATCTCTACTTATTTCAGTATGAACGTCGGAATCTTTTCTACCTCCTAACTCCTTAAGAGCTTCGCTCTGCTCTCGGTCAGTTAGCCAGTCGTCTGTCGATCCTAATGGGCTGTTCTTTTCATGAGGTATTTTTTTAAAATAATTTTGTTAATGTTTATATAGAGAGAGCGTACACATGAGCAGGGGAGGGGCAGAGGGAGTAGGGGACAGAGGACCCGAAGCTGGTTCTGCACTGACAGCAGCGAGCCCGATGCGGGGCTCGATCTCGCAAATTGTGAGATCGTGACCTGAGCCAAAGTTGGACGCTCAACCGACTAGAGCCACCCAGGCTCTACCTTTCCATGAGGTATGAACTGCACTCCTGGCCCACAGCTACGGGTTTTCTTTAGGCTCTGGCAGCTAGTATTTCCCAGGTAAGCCCTGGTGTGATTCCAGGGTCAGCAGGACCACTGGCCAGTCAGACGTCCCTCAAAACCCATGAAAGGGCAGTAACTGTATGGCACAGGAACCCAAATGTTACACCATTCTAAATGTGACAATTCTGAGGAAAACACATACATCTAACCAATAATTAAGAATGGATTATAAAGCCTCATGCTGACAGTATAAAGCTTTGCCTGTTAGGAAAATATCTGTTGATAAAATATCTGTTGACAAGAGAGCCTGCCTTGGAAGACTTTAGTCTGTCAAAAATCTACCAAAGATCATCTCCGTCTTTTTTTTTTCTCTAGTTAATATCCATCATCATACACAGTTACCAAAAAAAAAGACAATTTCTTTTCTTGCAATGAGAACTTTCCAGATCTACTCTCTTAGCAACTTTCGAATATGCAATACATTCTTATTACAGTCACAACATACATTATATTCCCAAGACTTGTGCCTTTTGACTCCCTTCAATCCTGACACACCAGGAAGACAGATCTATACAGTTCTCCCACATCTGTCTGACAGCCTCTACTTAGGAAGAGTGGTAGTTTCGTATAGCAGTTGGGTGTGCAAGCCCTACACCCAGAGCCTGGGTTTGAGTTTCAGCTCTGTTGCTTACTTGTGAAGCTACTTAATGCTCTTTGCCTCAGTTTCCCCAGCCATAAAATGGAGATAACAGGAGCACCTACCTAAAAGTGTCTTTGCGACATGTGAACAAGTTAATACATATAGAGAACCCAGAATAGAGCTTAGCACTTGGTAAATATGGGGATCTGATTTCATTCAGCAAATATTTATTAAGTATGTACTTCAAAATGGCACTGTGTAGTAGGAAATGGAAATATAATAGTGAACAAGACACAATGTCTGTTCTCCAAAAGCCCGTAGTCTAATGGCTTCATAGGAGATTATTTTTATTTTCTTATATTAAAATAATATCTAAGTACCTGGCAAACTGTCACAAACACTGTAACTATTTCTAGGACAGTCTGACCATGAAAAAAGATGAGCTTTTTTCCTAAGAAATCTTGAAAGCAAATGGGAAAATTGCAGTTATTATTTGTGCCCATCAATGAACTACATATTTCATTTAGACCAAAATGCTTTTCACCTTCATTACTTGGAGAATTTTCTAAGTCCATACTTCCAGAAGCACGTCTGAACGAAGTTCAGAGATTCAAATGTTAATTCTTTATACTGCTGCCAATTTCTCACTGCATCTAACCTTGTAAGAAACAGAATGTGATTGATATGTCACCCCCAAATTTGTGCAGGTACTGAAAAAAAAGAGATAAAATTTCACATAATCCAGCTTCAGTGGGAGAAATCCCTAGGTTCTGACATAGATCTCTGATTAACAGAATTATAGAAAGAAAGTTGCAAAGTTAAATCAGGGAAGATGGCATGATTGAAACCTCTGAATCCAGCACTTTCCTCCCTGAAATTATAAAACTGTAATTACAAAAAATGAAAATGACTACAATCCACTTATCTTTGGGGGTTGGTTTACAGATTATTTCATAATAGGCATACCAAATAATTGCAGCCACGGAAGCTGCAACAAGGTAATATTAAATAGGCCTCCCACCTGAAATCTCCAAAGATGTAAGATATTATAGATATCTAGATATTAGAGATAGATGTAAGATATTATATTTCTTTCAAATATAATAATGTCCAAATTTGCTACATTGTTATAAATGTTAATGTCTGAGAACCAGGTTAAAGGGAACATGAAATTTTCCTCGGCAATCCTTCCTGCAGAATAAACAAGTGTGATATAAAAGATGTTATAACGCCTCTTTCATGGGAACTGTCCTGTAAAAGCACAATTCTCCCGTAGGACCAAGTGTTGGGATGCTGTAATTGCGATGCTGTGTGGGCATCCAGTCTGCCTAAGAATTCCCTACGGTAACTTAATCAGTAATAGAAATAGCGAGTAGCCTAAAGGGACGAGGTGGTGGCCTTGGGAGTAGAAAGGATGGTGCACCTACCCCTCCAAGTCAAAGGGCTGGGGGTCAAAAGAGACACCCAAGAAGATGGGGGATGAAAGAGGGAAGCTGGCCTGTCACTCTCAAACTGAGCGCTTATAAATGTACACAAGGCCTCTCAGCTCTGTCATCAGAGCAGAATGTAGCAACGGGGTTCCTGAGCAAGCATGACATGGACACTGGAGTTTGGGCATATGTGAGCACAGAGACACATGGACCCCCTTGTCTGGCGAATTTTGAAGGGAGGCAACAACCCATAACAACAAAACAGAAAAAGGCCAGCAGTGGGTCAGTCTGAACTTCCACTATGGAGAACAGCAAGGATGGTCTTGTTTTCCTTGGGTCAAGTCAGTAGTTGGAGAGTAGCAGGACTGGGCCCCCATTGCAGATACCTTATCCACGAGGGTGAGAATGAGGAGACCTCATCCTCCTCTACAAGGTTACAGAATATATTGCAAGGGGCACAAAGCAAGAGTGTTTGCAGATTAGTCAACCAAAGAGTGTGAAGCCAGTATACTGGAAGCGTGCGATATGGTGGTCTTTCCAAAGACCACCTTCCAAGGGCCTCCAAATTACCGAACAAATGACCCTGCTCATGTAGGTGCCCATGAGGCAAGACTACCACATGAAGCATCCACCCCCAGAGCAGAACAGCACCACCGATGTGATGTTTCATCCCCTTGTTCCTCTAATTGCCTGCCTACCCAAAAGTCAGAAAAGCAGATGAACAAGGAAAAAGAATGAAATATGACAGAGTGTATCTTCTTCCCAGTGCAAAGAGAAGAGATACTGTCAATTTCATGTGATAAATATTTTTTTTATTTAGACTGGACTCTTTTTTTAATGTTTGAAAAAGTCACAATTACAGAAAAGGGCCTGATCTTCATTATAGAAAAGAGACCAGAACGTTATATAATCGTGATCACTGAGATGTGAAGAACATCTTAGATGGGTTGAAAAACTAATAAAGCCATTTTCTAATAGTGGTCCAAGACTCTCCCATAATCAGTCAATCAGGAAGTTTCTACTGAGCACAAAATATGTGAGAGACAGCATGCTCCCACACAAATAACTTATACTGCCTTTACCCCATTTGGCAAAATTGGGGTAGACAGTGAATAGAACTATACTGCCTAGTGATAGAGATGCCCTGCCCTATCCTTTTAAATGAGAATCAGCAAAGGGGTAGGCATTTGCTAGACTGGTATTCCTGAGGGCTGTCTGGACCAATAACAGTGGCTCACATTAATGTGCCTTCCAAAGATGGGAAAGTCTAAGTTACAATCTATGACAAATGTAGAGGGGGAAAACAAAAATAGCTGAGGGTAAAGGAATGAATAAGCGGATATGGAACAAGGGAGATCCAATATCACATTAGTACCCTGACAGAGATTCAGAGCAAGAGGATGACATTGTCTCCCAGCACAATTATGCCAGATGCCCAAAACGATGCAACCATGTTTGCCAAGACCACCCCTGCTTTTGGAATCTGACAAGGCCTAATGGCAGCCTGCAAACCCGAATGGCATCACTCTGGGAACCATTGTGGTCATACCACGTGGTGATGAACTGGACAAATTGTTGATGAGGCTGGAATTCCAGTAACATGCCAGTATCTTTTGACACTCATTTTTCAGGTGACAATACTATAAATGATATCACTGGGGAAGAAATTTCTGGTAACTACGTAGTATAAAGCTCCTGGCAGACTAATCACTGTGCAACTATAATCCTTGATAAAACAAATGCTAAGAAAGGTCCCTGGTCATAATGAGAAAACAGACCAGCTTCATGCTTGACAAGTCATCGTGTGCTATGTACAAGTACATATTGCTCTCATTTTTGTGGGTGAAAAGCTTTAATCAGAATAGAAGAACCAATGGGTTTCTGATGAGAATTAAGCAGTAGGCTTCACACAGTGGGTCCAAATTCCCCTGGGGAGCAGCCCAACCCTGAGATGAGGAAAGCTATGCGAAGCATTACGGCATATTCAAACTATATCACATCTAGGCATTGACTACCACTCATTTATCCCAACATTCAACACACCCAAATTTCGGCATACAACACCTGTATCCTCACAGCATTCAGGCCATCAGTACACAATCGCAACAACACGCATCGTGGGTTAAACAACACTGGCCCAAAGACAAGTGTTTTAGAGGAGACAAGTGCCAGTCTAGACACCATGGGACAAGCTAAATTCACTTTCAGTGAGGAACAATATTCAAAGGAAAAAGATGTATTACCTAGAATAAGCAGATTAGAGGGAATTCTCTTCCAGGAGGAGGATTAAGGACTGGAAGTCAGTGTGAAAAAATGACAAGGATTTAGAGAAATGGGTCAGGGCAACTCAACAAATAATGCTAGATAATGCAAGGACCCAGCATTGAGAAAGGACTTGCATCCCCACCTACCAGTGCCTCTCGCCTGTTTTAATACAGAGTAAGACTAAAGCAGCCATGGGGCGATGGCCTTCCACCCAGCTACTGAGGCTTAAGAGGTGTGCTTATGGGATGTCATAGATCCCTAAACCTAGGAAATTCCTCTGGGGCAGCTGTAATTTACATGGATGTACACTGACTGCTCTCACTCCAAGAATAGATCAGAATAAAATATAACCCGTGATACAGAAAGCAGAGAGAAGGACTATTCTGAGTAACATTGGTGTCCTCTCCACAGAAGAAGTGGACTTAGCTACAAAAGAACACCCAATGGAAACCTGTCTCAATACAAAACATGCACTAAGGCAAGGTAACTGGCTTTCTCCCTAACTTAGAATCCAGAAATAAACAAACCATAGCCAATTATAATAATTCCTGTCAATAATAATCTAGTATATGGACATGTGTCAATTCTGTCGGGAAGACATAGCAAATACCAATACGATTCTTACTGATTTGTTTTTTAATAAAACTGAATTGTATCGTGACTATACTGCAATATAGTTTAATAGTGGTATTATCAGTAAGATTCAACTGCTTAATATAAATAAGTTATATAATAATACTCATGTTAGGGGTGCCTGGGTGGCGCAGTCGGTTAAGCGTCCGACTTCAGCCAGGTCACGATCTCGCGGTCCGTGAGTTCGAGCCCCGCGTCAGGCTCTGGGCTGATGGCTCAGAGCCTGGAGCCTGTTTCCGATTCTGTGTCTCCCTCTCTCTCTGCCCCTCCTCCGTTCATGCTCTGTCTCTCTCTGTCCCAAAAATAAATTTAAAAACGTTGAAAAAAAATTAAAAAAAATAATAATACTCATGTTAATGATCAAACTGGAACAGTTTAACAGAAGCTGGAGTTAAAGCCTCTTCAGGATGTAATGCTGATGGAGAATGACTGTCCTGAGAAAAACTGGATTTAGCTAAACATCAGTTAGTTACTATGCTACATAGGTCTGCACAAATTTATCACCAGGTTTAAATAACAATAGATCAGGGGGGCAGCAAGTAATCAAATTCGTGCAAAATATACCAATGTATGTAATGACTTCACAGGATGGATTGGTTGTTTAAGTTCGTCCCTACTCCTACCCCACACTGGATCTTTGAAATGTTAGGTATATATTCATGCTTATCCTGTTGCTGTATGTGTTATATAAATGCTATACTAAATGTAGATACTCATAAAAATATGATCACTTTAGGAAGAGAGCCTAGGCCAAGGACTAGGAGTGTAGTCTTTGTGGGAAAGAGAGAACTCAGCAGGCCTGCATTGTTCAAACTCTATACATTTCCAAGAACTGCCTACTTCAGGATTGGTCCTTAGCTGGCTCCTACAAGACAAGCTCTGAGTCCCTGGAATATTCTGCCTGTTTAGCTAAATACTGCCAGTATCAGTTCAATCAGATAGTTTATGCTAACAACGTGATTTGGGGTGATGCCTATTTTTGCTCTGGGATGCTGGAGGCTGAGTAGTTGAGGTCAGTTGCCCATGTGACTAAACCCCAATAGAAAATTTGAATACCAAGGCTCAGCCCTTCCCCTGCTGGCTATATTGCATGTGTCATCACACATAATTGCTGGGAGAATGAAGCACATCTGTGTGATTCTTCTAGGAGAGGACACCTTGAAACTTGTGTATGGTTTCTTCTGAACTTTGCCACACATGCCTTTTCCCTTTGCTTATTTTAATCTTCATCCTTTCACTGTAATAAACTAACCATGAGTATAACTGCTTTTTCTGTTCCCCATGAGTCCCTCTAGTGAAGCATGAAGCTTGAAAGTGGTCTTAGGGTTCCCCAACCCATGGAGCAATCAGGGTATACAGAGGAGGTCAAATGTGAGCTGAGACCTGAAGGACGGGTAGATATCCTAAGGAAAGATACATCATTCAAGACAAGAGGGAGGTTGGACAGTAGGAGAAAGTTCTCTACTGAATTAAGAATCATGAAAGGGAATAATGAATTTCATCTCATCTAAGAGCCTTTGTACTGCCTTATAGCTTCCTGGAAATCTCTTTATGACTACTTTCTAACCCTGGAAAAAAAATAGCACAAAATGCATTTTTTTTAATTTCTAAATTATGCTCCAGAAGTTTAGAAGCTCATCATGAACAATTCTCCAGGTCACTCATCCTCCCTAAAACAGCACTGAAACTTTTTTTCTATTGTGAATGTTGATAAGTTGTGAATTCTATTTTTCATGGAACCTAGATCTTTTATTTTTACAGATAAAACCCACAAACACAGGACTCCGTTGACTGTCACTTGTTTTGAGAAAATTCACAAATTGTGCCACGTGACAGACCATGTACTATAAAAAGTTATTCCACATCAGCTGTAACCAAAAGCATCTGAATTCTTTTTGTTTGACCAAGGCTTTTTGCCAAGCAGCTAAAAATGTTCTGTCATGGACACTTGATTTCCTAATAAAGCTTCTAGTTCATATCTATGAAAAAAACCTCTGTAAATTATTTGTATGATCTGGTCCAAATCTGCCTGATGTTCATGCCAAGGTCTATACCACAAGACATCTTCTTCTGAATATTTCTTATGACTGCTGGTCTTCTCTCTGACTCCTAGTTTGAAGAAATTCTTGTCTTGGTTCTCTAGCTCCCAAATCCAACACTTGGAGCTGTCAAAATGAAGACCTTCTACAGATACATCAGAATTTTTTTTCTCTGCACCATGAAAATTCTGGTGAACTTCCCACAGAAGCTTTTCTCTGCATTATATATGGAAAAATATAAAATAGGAGTGAAGAGGGAAGGTAACTTTATAGCAGATAGTCAATTTCTGAGTATTTCTCTTGAAAGAACACTGAGATCAACCAATTCCTCTGATTCGCTTCCTGTTTAAGATGTACCTTTCAAGGACCTAACAGCTCTCTTGAGTTCATATAAATAACAAGACTTGCAGGAGCACAAGCCAGCTGGCTAAACAACAGATTGGAAACGCCATGGCTATTAGTTCTCATTCTTGTATTAAAATATTATAATTTGGTGCAAGTCCAGTGACCTCTTTCTGCTTGTGTCCAGGAGTCTGAACTGATCTCACCGGATTGCTTGAAAGATTATTAATGAGGGAAATTTCAAAGAGTTCTCCCAGCACCATACCAATGCTAAGTAAAAATACATGAATGATTTTGAAATATCATGGTGAAAAGTGTGCTATAGTGGAGATTATAACCACCTCCCACATTTTGTGTTTACACTGGCAAGAATAATGTTGGCATATAACCTTGGTGAAAGTAACAACAGTCAGCCAAGGGCTTGCCTTGAATCTTGAAGCAAAGCAGAATGTCTTAGGTACTTCTGAAGTTGGCACTCTTGACCACAATCCATCCCTAAGTCCAGCAAATACATATAACATATATGAATTAGTTGAAATGGAGAGAATCTTACCTGTGATTTGCCTGAGTGATTTGTTCTGTTCCTTCGGCACCTGGCACCTGCCAGATTCTAATTTCAATATTTTAAAATCATTAGTAAGATTGCACTAAGCTTTAATTTCAAATGCCTTTAATCACTTGGTATAATCTGTCTCAACAAAATTTTTCTATTTTTAATACCTTTTGACTGTAAGGAATGAGTGAGAAGTAGCTTCTTTGTCCAACATTTATCCAGAGCTTTTTTTTTTTATGACAAAGAGAAGAAACCTGAATTTAAGCAAGCATAAACAACAACAGAAAACAATAAATCTGCATACAAAAAAAAAAACCCTATTGAAAATCTAGGATCAGATAATCTCTTTACAAATCAAATAAATTCTCCTTTAATGCCTCCTTTGTAGTTTCCCAAACTTACAAGCGCAGAAAGCATTTGATTCTGAGTTCTACCTATACAGAACATACTGAGAATGATGCTCTTTTCAATCACATGAGAGTCTGTACAAGGACTCCGTTACACTCAATGCCCAATTTCCAAACTGCATCACTGAGGAGTTCAGACTTAGTAGACTGACATGCCAATAATGTAAATATAGAAAAAGTGGCAAAGGGCACCTGCATTCCCACACCTCTCTCTGCAGCCCCTGCTCCTCAAACATGGGGGATGTTCTACTCGTCCATCCTTTACAGCTTGCTGCCATGGTTCTACACTCCTAACCCGAAGGGAAAGAAAAGGAAATCGAGTTCCCTGTAGTCTGTACACACATATACATAGTACAAACAGATTTGCTTAAACATGAATGTATATAAGCAGGAACCCAAATTTAGTAAGAGAAGCAAGAGTCAGAGCCAAAAATTTAATTAGATTAACTATTACATTTCTGCCGAGGTCGGGGTATAAGAAGGATCCTACAGGGAAGAGAAGGATGGCAAGAAGTAAAAAGGAAGCAATTAGTGAGTGGTCTGTGAGTTCCTCATCCTGGGTATAGCACACCTGCCCAGAAAAGTTTGATTTTACCTAACAGCACAACTTAGCACTCTACTGAAGACTTTGGCTCCACTTTTTACATTTGGCTGCTGATAGCTTTCAAGTTCCGCCCTCCCTCTTCCCCTTCTGCTCTACATCTGAGCAAGCTGCTAAGAAAGCCTGGGCGCACCCTCCTTTAGTGCCAGCAAGAAGTTCAAATGTTTAAGCCCCAGCCCACATGAGCAAACCTTCACCCCACTCCCACCTCTCCGCAACCATAAAAAAAGCCAAGCCAATCTCCTTTCCTAGCTCTCTCACCCCATTTTCAGAGCTGCCTGGAAGCCTGCCCTGCTCTCCCCAGAAGGCCTCAGTATGTGAGTAATAAATATGTGAGTAACAAACCTTTTCATACCCTCTTGGTACATGTGTGGCATCAGTCAGTTTCAACATGAGAACCAAATTTTGAGTGAGGGAAGAGTACACCCTGTCTTTGTGCAGGAGACCAGAATGAGCACCATCTAAGCTAAGCATGGTCGTCGTCATCATCATCATCATCATCATCATCATCATCATCATGAGAGAGAGAGAGAGAGAGAGAGAGAGAGAGAGAGAGAGAGAGAGAGTGCATGAGTGGAGGAGAGGGGCAGAGGAAAAGGAATATGGGGAGACAGGGAGATAGGCAGAGAGGTGGGGGAGTGGGGAGAGGGATAGAGAGAGTGTGTGCGTCTTAAGCAGGCTCCACGCTCAGCACGGAGCCCAACATGGGGCTTGATCCCACGACCCTGGAATCATGACCTGAGCTGAAATCAAGAGTCAGACACTCAACCAACTGAGTCACCCAGGTGCCCTGAGCATGGCCATTATTAACTGGATGGACTAGTAACAGGTTGAACTAGGATTAGAGTAGTTTCTTACTCCCACTATTCAGGCTAGCAGAAGAACTGATAACAAGCATTTTATAGCATTATCCATGTAAAACTGGTTGTAACCTTTTTATCAGAAGGGACTAAGGGAATTAAGTGCCCTAATTTGTCTATGGGTGTGTCACAATTACCCCAGTTTAAGCCTCTGTCCAGATATCTAGAGAAACGTCACTGGGCAGCCCAGAAGGGCACCTACACTGTGAATACACAAAGAATAAAGCGTAAGATGGAGGCCTTTAGTGAAATAAAACCCAGAACTAGTAAGTACTGATTATATCATCTTGTATCACAACCTACCATATACTGTTGTCTATACCAATTATTAAATTCCTTCCAAAGAATAGATGAGCCTTGATGAATATAGAGATTATTTAGTGCTATTGACAATCAAAGGAATTGGGCTTTTATGAGATCTCAATCTGTTCCCATCTTAATAAAGGCAGAAAAAAAATTGAAAACGACTCAACAGGAGATACATAAGGACAAACCGCAGCACCTCCTGTGCCTCCAGCTACGTGTTTACAAAGAAGGGAGAAGAAAAAGGCTGAGAGAAATTTGAAAAGCAGACTCTAGTACTGTACCCGTGTAGGGCTGCAGAGGGTACCTCCCTTCCTTAAAAACCTGAGGCCACAGTGGTACTGGGTATACAAATCACAATAGTGACAAGTAGCCTGCAGAGTATGAGCATCATACAACTTTAAGTTGTATGTACTTTAAGTACTCAAAGTGCCTCTTAAAGCTGAGCACTGCTTAATTCGAAGTTAGTTGTGCCTGTGTCCATCTTTCCTCCATCCTACACGGATCTCTCAAGAAGTCACGATAATGTAAGTCATAAAGGAAGTTTGGCTTGGTAGAACTTTTTTTATTACCCTTTCATTTGTCTCCTTGAATACCTTTACATGTTTGCAACAAGCAGATGTTGCGTATTTGTTAAAGAGAACTAAAAACAATAAATACAAGTTGAAAGGGGTCTATTTTGTCAAGCTAGGAGAAAAGGAATTTCTAATTACAGCTGCTCTACAAAGAAATGGCCTTTCTCAACAAAGGATCGAGCTTCCGAAGCCTGGAAATGCTCAAGTAGAAGCCATCTGTCATGAGGTTGTAAACAGCATTTCTGCATTGGGAGAAAGACTGGAATGCATGATTTGTAAGGTGCCCTTCCACTTCCAGAATATGATGTGGACAGGAAAATGTGCTGTGAATCTGAGAATTATTTGGTCCTCTTAAGAAAATTTTTTAATCTTTTGTTCAAAATGGTGTTTCCTAAGGAGTATGACATTGATGGTCTCCTAGAGGAGACTAAAGACAACAACCTACCCCCAATTTCTCTTCTCTAAAACATAATTTCCAAGTAAGACCAGGCACCAGATCCAACCTGCATGCTTCATGGTCAACACACTGTTCTTAACATTTTTAACTTAGGCAGTTAGGCAGGACATGCACCTCTCCATTCACCAGGCCACCACCCTCCTACTCAGCCCAGTTCACATATTTACATCAAACACCTAAGCCTTATAGGTAGTGGCATTTTTGAGGTTCTAATCTAAATATAAAAGATTAATAGCAACAACAGGATAATATGGTATAATTACTTTTAAATCAATGTCACAAATAAATATTAGAAGGGTTTTGAGGAGGGCAAGATCAGTGTGGGCTGAGTCTTCTTCAAGACGTCATGGAGAAAGGAAAATTTAAGTAATCTCTATACCCAACGTGGGGCTTGAACTCACAGTCCCGAGACCAAGAGTCGCACACTCTTAACGACTAGGCCAGCCAGGTGCCCCCTAGAAAGGAAATTGTAATCTGAAATACATACATACATACATACATACATACATACATACATACATACATACAGTTATTTATTATGTTTATGTATTTTTTTTTGAGAGAAAGAGACATAGCATGAGCAGGAGAGGGGCAGAGAGAGAGAGGGAGACACAGAATCTGAAGCAGGCTCCAGGCTCAGAGCTGTCAGCACAGAGCCAGATGCGGGCTCAAACCCACAAACTGCAAGATCATGACCTGAACCGAAGTCGGATGCTTAACCGACTAAGCCACCCAGGTGCCCTGTAATCTGACTTTTAAAGAACCGAGAGGACTTGAACAAGCAGAAAGAAGAGGAAATGCCATCCCAGACACGATAATGACAGGAATCAAAGTCAAGGGTGGGAAAGTGCAACCCCAGCTGGGGGGAGGTGCTGAGAACAGTGGAGAGCCTAAGAAAGAAGTGGGGGTGGGAAGTAAGATTCGATCACAGTTGTAGAAGGTTTGAAAGCCAAGTCATAGTTATCAAAAATCCTGACAGAAAGTGACAGAAATCCAAACCAAAGGAGTCTCCTCAAAAAATAGAAATTTCTTGGCGAGCACAACTGATAAATAAATTCAGACACAGCTAGGTCCAAGCACTCAAAAGATATTATCAGCATTTTCCCTCTTCTCACTCTTGCAATTACTTCTAACTTCTTCCATGTGTTGTGTATTTTTTCTGTCTTGTTGCAGATGGGCTACCACCATGAGATCCAGGATCTTGGCCTCCAGGAGACTCAACTTCTCCAGCTTCATAACCCAGCAGAAAGAAAGTCCCTTTCTCTCTGAATATTCATTTATGGGCTGAAGAGAAGGATTCTTAGTCCAGGGAAATGGGGTCCTGAAAATCACATGACCAAAACACTCTCTTAAGAAATTTAAGTGATGAAGGGCCCCTGGGTGGCTCAGTCGGTTAAGCATCCAACTCTGGATTTCAGTTCAGGTCATGATCTCACAGTTCATGAGATTGAGCCCCACATTGGGCTCTGTGCTGACAGCCTGAAGCCTGCTTGAGATTCTCTCTCTCTGACTCTCCCCCACTTGCACTCTCTCTCTCAAAATAAACATTTTTTTTTAAAGAAGTTTATGTGATGAATTGGAGGGAGAGGCAAAGGAATATGGGAGGCCAGTTAGGAGGCTCATCCAGCAGCCTAGGACTGAAGACATAAAGTTCAGACTAAAATGGAAAAGGATAATGAAAAACAGACAGATGCAAGAAATATTTAGGAAGGGAAAAGATAGAATATGGAAATTGACTGAATGTAAGAGAGGAGGGTTTCAATGATACTTCATTCAGTAAACATTCATTCAGTTTCAGCTACCGTTCCAGGTACAAGCGACTATGGTAGACAAGATGTCTGCATCAGAGTTCATGCTCCTCTGGGGAATATGGAAGAGGGACACAAAAACCGAAAATTAAGTAGCATAATTTCAGTTCCTAATAAATGCTATGAAGGGGAGAAAAAATGTGTCCATGGCACAGAGACAGTGGTGAGTGGAAGCTGCTAGTTACATAAGGAGGGGACACTTGAGCTGGGAGCTAGATGGTGAGAAGGAAGCAGCCATAGAAGGATCTGGGAGGGAAGCTGGTCAGGGAGCTGGACAAGCAAGTGAGGACTCTAGGCCAGGAAGAGAAGAGAAGAGACTGGTGCTGGACAAGGCCAGATCCGGTGGGACTGCCAAAGGCATGGAAAGGAGATAGGATTTTATTCTCATTGTCATGGAAATTCAGTGGAGGATGTAGACCAAGGAAGAGACTTCATCTCTTTTGGGCTCTTCCCAGACCACCCAGGCTTCGGTGTAGAGAATGGACCACAAGAATGGAGTTAGAACCATTGTCAGGTTTCTAGGGTGTTCCAGACAAGGGAAGATGGCGGGGGTGGAAATGGTGTTAGGTGGTCAAAGAAATCAAGGTTTTGTGCCCGAGTAAAATATGGTATTTTCAGGAAGGGAAACACAAAAGTGGTTAAAGATTTTTTCATACTTTACATCTGAACACATCTAGCACTCGGGTGATGTCTAAACTGTTGGATGATACTCCTCGTCCAAGAGCAAAGGCCCACAAGTGCTTTCTTCCAACTATGCAGATAGGGAAAAACATGTGAACGTGTACCTCAGAATTGTTTCTGACTGGAAGTTTTAACCAACAGTGGAAAACTGTTGACAATAACTATTTGTGATATGGGAAAAGCCTTAAAGGATGCCCCTAAAGAGAAAGAAAGGATGAGAAAGGAATATAAAAAATAAATCAAAATGAAATTTTTAAAAGAAAAATTATTTCACAGAGGAATTCTTGAAAACTTCATAGAAAAAAAATGAGCTCCTTTGGCCTCTGGCTTTCACAAATTTTGCGCAACAAAAAAGGCGTGACTCCCTCCCTCTTCTGCACTTTCTTCTATCTATTGAATTTTTGGTGATTTTTCAGAACAAAAAATATGACATATACTGCTGTTTAAAGAGTAAATGTCTACAGATTTTCTGAAGAGGGTTTGGGCAGAATGTATAAATGTAAAACATATTTATATCCTTTATTTGTTCTGCAAGTTACAGGCATTTATCCTAAAGAAACCCAAATATGGAAAATATTTATTAAAAATTTATTAATTACAAACTGGATACAGTCTATATACATATATGTGTATAAATATATATATATATATAAAGTATACAGACTATAGACACTATATATAGAATATACACATTACATATATACGTGTGTGTGTGTGTGTGTGTGTGTGTGTATATATATATATATATATATATATATGTTAAAAGTGTGAAATAATCTAAACGAACAATAGGGCATTGACATGGACACAACGATAAGTTTCCTGTATCCTTTTTGTATTGGATTATAAATGCACATGGGCAGAAAGGAAACCTGGAGAAATCCAAGGGAAAGGCCCGTCCAGAGTTTCACTGGGTAAGAAATACTCTTCATGTGGTACCCGGTTCATGACCCTACCGTAGCAAGTTCTGGCTTTGCAAAAAGAAATCCCTGCATCTTTGTTATTTCAGACATCAAATTCCAGTTTTTAAAGCAAAGTAGCCAATAAAAAAGAAAGGGCCAGGCACCTGGGTAGCTCAGTCAGTTAAGGGTCTGACTTCGGCTCAGGTCACGATCTCATGGTTCACGGGTTCGAGCCCCGCGTTGGGCTCGGTGCTGACAGCTCGGAGCCTGGAGCCTGGAGCCTGGAGCCTGGAGCCTGCTTTGGATTCTGTGTCTCCCCCTCTCTCTGCCCCTCCCCCGCTCGTTCTCCCTCTTTCTCTCTCTCTCTCTCTCTCAAAAATAAGCATTTAAAAAAATTAAGCCAAAAAAAGTTCCCAAAGAATAAATTCAAAACTCCCGTGCGACTATAGGTTCATCATCTGGGGACTGGAGGCAGCAGACTGGCGCCTGGAGCCAAAGATGCAGCAGCTCGCTGCACTTGTATCCTGGAACCGGCTGCGTTTGCAGGGTTGCTCTTCTCACGCCTTGTGTGGCCCTATGAGGTAGCCGTTGCTATTTTGTTCCTTGCAATGCCCCCAAATCTTGAGTCTTAGTCTCTGTCGTGTTGAAAGAAGGGACCCAAGAAGCCAAAACAAAGAGGATACCAAGAACTGGTTGTCACGGCCTGCTTCAGTTTCACGTTGGGAGAGAGAGAGACAGAGAGAGGAGACGAAGGCGGGCAAAAATGAACAAAACCCTTCTGCGACCACGTCAACAGTTGTCTGTGACAGCAGCATCCCATCTCCTTTGGACCACCTCTGCATTATTTCTCACAATTAATGGAGAACTGAAGAAATAAATTAATTAAATTAATTAATTAAATAAATATTTTTAAATAAATAAATGGCAGAAAATGTCATTGCAGCTACTAACCCTGATTATAATACTTAAGGCAGAGAAGATAATGTGATGGCTTCATAGACTGAATCAAAAAGGAAAGAAAACATGGGTTTATATTCAATGTTTTCATTTTTAAAGAGCGACTTTAAAGATTTCTTTACAAAACTAAATCTGGCCCTTTGAATACCATATAATTTTAACTAGCTTCCAGATTTCTCCAATATTTTAAAGAATGTGTTTAGGGCTTATTTTGTGCTTTGAGTGGTACACATCTAAGCACAATATGACAATACCCACTTTACAGCTTTTGAAAAAAATACATGTTATAACTAAGGCTTACATTTTGGTGACTCTGGCTTAAAATTTATTTAAAAGGTAACCATGTGCCCTTGGTTATAGCGACATTTGTACCACACTCATTTGGCAAAATTCTTTAGAGAGACCATTTATGTTTAACAAAACGTACTTGGTACAACAGAGCTGTATTCTAATGTCCTCATTTGTGGTATTGTCTCATAACATTGGCCTCTGCTTTGGATATTGAGAAAAAAGAAACAAACAATCTAGGTCCCTTTTTTTTCTGTTTCCTCTGACATTTAGTAGTTTGCCATGATTGCAAAATATGACTTTTTGTTTCTTTATGCATGATGATATAGGGTCTTGCCTGGAGACTTTTTACATCAGCCAATTTCATATACCAGGAGGAGAGGATGTTAACACTGCCATGGGAGTGTTTGAAGGGACATTTCCATCTTAATGACAGAAATGCATCTAATTCTTACATTAAAAGGAAGTAGCCAAAGATAAACCAAGTGCAGTGAGAGATACCATCATCATTTAAGCTGTGTGAACAATTCTCACCAGTGTAACTGAGACACCAATGACTTCGTTGGTTGAGCAAGCAATTACCCAAAGGTCACGTTGCTCCCACGGTGTCAAGATAGCCAAAGCCCTATATGATAACAGTTTGACATCGATTGAAAAATCTGAAACTTACCTAGCATGGCTTGAGAGTATTTATTTTGGGAAATACAGTGGTGACTGACTGTGGCCATTAACTTTTTCCGGTTGTGACGTTCCTGCTTTTTTTCTTTTCTTTTTCCCTTTTGTGTGAGATTAATTTGTGACTGAGATTTATTAGCCTAAAGGAGGCTGGGGTTGATGAGATTTTGCTGATATACTGTGTAGAACACACATCAAGTCAAAGGGAAAAGATGAAAAATTGAAATGATGCAGTCGCATTGCTAGCTTGTTGCTGAGGTAATTGAAGTGGCTTGTGTTGTGCTGTGCTGTGATGGGTAGAAATAAAACGTGTACAAATTTATCTAGATCATCCTTCTGAAGAAAAGGACTACAAAATATATTCCCTCTCTATTTATGTATTGAGGAAATCTCCCAGTTCTTTTTTTGACAGTGATAGTGAAGCAAAACAAAATGAAACCCATTCAGAATGAGCTCCAGAAGTAAAGCCAGCTTGAAGTTATCCATGGAAATAGGCATCGGGGTTAGCATAGATAATTGAAATATGAGCATAATGTAAAAACAGCATTTTGTCTATTAGGTGAAACCACAACTCCATAAAATTTCTTTTTTAACAGAACTGAAATAGCAAAATGAATTCAATTTTTTTAACCTGCCCGCATTTCCCTCTGATGGAGATTCTAATTATCAGTGAAATGCCGAAAAAATACACACTCCCCAGAATATTTAAAAAGAAATAAAAAAAAAAAGCAAGGGCCATGACATTCATAAAGCACTAGAATATTGGCTCCCCGAGAACAGGGATTTTTAGCTCACTGATGTGTTCCACGTGTCTGGAATTGTGCTGGGCAAATGAAAGGTGCCCAGTGGACCTTTGTGCATTCACACAGTGCCCAGGCAATCCTTTACCACTAGAACTAACTAGTTGTGTGGGTCAGATCACACAGATTTCTTCACTTTTGAGGACTGTTTGGCAGATACATGCGTCACATGGAAATTTGGCGGTCTATGGCAGTTCACCGGAACATGACCCTGGATAGTGGACAATAATCCAAGTCTAGTGGGCATGCATTTTCCTTGAAGGCAGTGTGACTAAAGAGGAGACACCCCCCCCCACATCTACCAGCAGCACAGTTACAGAGATTTCCAAGCTAGACTGGCTCTCCCTCCCCCTGAAGCCCATGATGATATTCCAGGACTTTCGACACCACCTTGATTCTCGAGCTCTGTAATTCGCTCAAACACCCAACCTGACCACGTGTTACAGGCCCTTCACAGAGTTAGGCAAATGAGAGCCCACACGTCACTGTCTTCTCCGTCCCTTTTTCAACCTACTATTCTCACACAAGTAAAATAAAGTTTAAATCGGCCAAACGCCCCAACAGGAGGGAAAAGAGCACAAAAGGAAAATTCGAGGGAGATTTATAAAAGCTAACGTGCTTCCTTTTGGTGAGTGGGGGCTGTGAGGACTGACTGCATACATGAAACTCCAGATTTCAGAGGAGGCATGGGGAGAGAGCTTTCTCGTACCTGTGGGAACCATCTCCTTCCGCTTCAGACTGTCCTCCACATCACCTTGACAACAAACCAGGAGTTTCTATCCCCACAGTGAGTTTACTTGCAGTGCCCCAAGGAAAATTCTGACGTTAATCCAGAGAAAAACCTACCAGTTTCAGTACCTATGTATTTTGGTTCTCCTCATAACACCTGTGCTCCAAACATGCTTCACATCCAGAACATGCTTCACATTTTGCATGAAAGCTTAGCCGACAAGGACCCCATCATGGCCCTGCTCTCTCCCATGACAGCTCTACGAAAACAGGGAATACCTGAGACGCTCTTCTGCATCGGTCTTTACAAGGACACCAAAGTCCCAAACTGCCAGAGACTAAAGAGATGTCTCGCCAACAGAGAAATGTCTAAGAGTCCTGGTTCTGGACACTTACTAGCAAGGTGACCTTGGGTAAGTCCCCTAATTATTGTGAGGCTTATTCTGTTCATATGTTAAATGGAAATACAACAGAACCCATCTCCGAATTAACTGTGCCTAAGATACTCAGCACAGAAAAAGTACCGATACATGCTATAACGTCGATGAGCCTTGGAAACATTACACTGAGTGAAAGACACCAGTCACAAAGACCATAACCCCTATGATCCCATTCATATGAAAGTCCAGAAGAGAGAAATCTCCAGACACAGAAAGTAGACTAGTAGTTGCTCAGGGCTGGCAGTGAGGGAGAGGGGGAGGGAGAGATAAAGGGTTTCTTTTTTGAAGCGATGAAAATGTCCTAAAATCGACGGTGTTGATGGTGGCACGTATCTGCAAATATACTAAAAACCACTGAATTGCACACTTCAGTGGATGAACTGTAAATACGTAAATTGTATCTCCATAAAGTCGCTTTTAAAAAGATATTTAGCACGGTGCCTGTCACATAATTAAACTTGGAGAAATGTTTGTCATTATTTATTCATTTGTTCAACAGGTATTTACGGAGTTCCCATTCTAAATGTGGCACTGCACTGTTCTTGTTCTCATTCTTCTTATTATTTGTCTGCCGTTTTTACATTTTAAACTTTGTGCATGTGTGAAACACGCAAAGGCTTTTTAAGAATGCAGGAAAACTCCATAATGTTATTAGGACTAAAATGCCTCTCCTAAAAAGATAAGATTAATTTAGGTGAATAAAATGTTTTAGGTTATAAAGTTCTTACCTGAGAAAAAGTCACTGAAACCCTGAAACCATATAGGCATCTTGAGAATAGCAACAAAAAAAAATGTCTTCATTTATTCAAAACTAGAGTTAACTTATTTACAGTCAACGTAGAAAGTTTTCCAAATGAGAAATACATAATTTAGTGACAGCAGAGCAGAGAGCAGGGTTCCATGTTTCTGTGGAATTGAACAGTTCATACTGAAGAAACCTAGAAATGAAATCCTGCATCGAATGGCTTAAGTCAAATAAACAAAACCTAAAAGCCATACTGGAATTTCAGAAGACATTAGACAATTATTCTAAGTAGCTCTACAAATGCCACCACCCCAGGGCGCCTGAGTGGCTCAGTCGGTTAAGCCTCTGACATCGGCTCAGGTCATGATCTCACAGTTCATGGGTTCGAGCCCTGCGTTGGGCTCTGCGCTGACAGCTCAGAGCCTGGAGCCTGATTCTGTGTCTCCCTCTCTCTCTGCTCCTCCCTTGCGTGCACGCTCTCTCTCTCTCTCTCTCAAAAATAAACATTAAACACACACACACACACACACACACACACACACACAAATACTAAAATGCCATCATCCCTACACTTCCCATGACTTTTGATAAAACGGCCAAATTCTACTTCCTCTTGGCCTTCACTTTCCATCAGCCTCATTTCCATCTTCCACCCAAAATTCCAGGGAACAGGTAAAGTAATAGATTTGTAGCCAAAACGTTATAATAAAGAGAAGAAAAAACAGGACTCTAAAAATCTATCTCCACGTGGGAAATTCTTTTACAAAAAAAAACGTTTGGATCTGCTTCAGCAAGTGCAGAGATTTAAATGGCGTTGGGCGATGCCACGCCAGCCTGCATGCCAACTCAAAGCTGGCTGTTTCAACCATAATTGGGACGGGACCCTGAGCACAAAAGAGAATAAAGAAGCAAACTCAACAACAAAGCAGCCAGCAGCCACTCACCCTGTGAAACCTAACTCCTTTGTTTTGTTCATTTCAGATCAGATAGGTTGCTCACCAGATTGCTCCCTTGACTTTCTAGTAAATTCCCCGAAACCAGGGCTGAATAGAAAAGCATTGAAGGCACCTGTTAAACCCAATTTCTCTTAGAGATTCACTGGTATCCTGGCTGCCAGGGCTGGAATCCAGGTCGGAAAAGTAAGTCTGTGCTGGTGAAGGATTTTTATTTTAAAATAATGCTCTCCTGGTGTCCTCCCTTTCTCCATAAACACTCCATGGGTTTGTTCATTTGCACCGTTTTCTAAACTACCAAAAGCCATTAAAAAGGGGGGGGCGGGGGATTCCCCTAAAAGTATCCTGGGAAGTTTCTTTTTCCATATATTCAGGATTCCTTCCCAAGCACAGATCCTGAAGCAAACCAAAGGAAAGAAATTGGAAAAAACTAAAAGAGGAGGGATTTACTCAAGGTCTCTAGGCAAATCTCCACGAGGATCACACTCATTTCTCTTCTCCTTAAACACAGGGCTAACTTACTTAGCCTGCTATATTAATCACATAGTGTATTTAAGTCATTAAAATTTTTAAATTATTTATAGAAGAAAACTGTAGGTTTTATTTTTATAGATAGACCCACCGATACATAAAGCAAAGTAGTGATAATAATCACGAGGGATTTTTTTTTCCTGTTAAGATGTAAATTTTTTGATGGATTAAATTTCCTGTGTTACTGATACAACTATGTCCTTGCGAACAGAATTACGTTTACCTGAATACAATTACTTGTCCAGGATTCTTGACAACTGCCTTCCTCCCATGGCTTTTGCTTTATGATAGCTTGCTAGCTCAACCCAAGGTTTCTTGAGGAAAGTGACTGTTTCCCTTATTTATTTATTTCTATTCCTCTTGCCTCACATAGCGTCTGGCACACTGTATAGATTTAGAAATTACTTGTGAAATAAGTGAATTAGCACCTGATTACTAATGTATACTTGGCATCATTTCAGACATCTGTAACCACTTAAGGCAACATCTCTCAGAAAATGTCAGCCTAAACCATTACAATTTTTTTTAATTTTTAAAATTTTTTTTAAGTTTATTTATTTTGAGAGAGACAGAGACAGTGCAAGAGGGGGAGGGGCAGAGAGAGAGAAGGAGAGAGAATCCCCAGCAGGCTTCTCACTGCCGGCGCAGAGCCCGATTCAGGGCTTGAACCCACGAAGCAGTGAGATCATGACCTGAGCCGAAACCAAGAGGCAGATGCTTAACCAACTGAGCCACCCAGATGCCTCACCATTACAAATTTTTATGGAATGATGCCCAAATTATCGTTGATGAGGGAATTTCACTATGCTCCCCTTTTTGTAGGTTTTGATGTTGATGGGAAAGAGAAAAGTCATTCATGGGTCATTTTTATCCATTTCAGCAAAATATTTCCTATTACCTTTGGGATTCAGATATGATGAGAATATCTTAGCTGGCCTATTAACATCTCCCCAAATTGCACCTGCCTACTATTTCCCATTTGGCTCCCAGACCCAGAACCCCATCGTCGAGGGAACCCAGATCAGGGTAGGCGGATATGCAGACACGTGCTCTTCCTCTTTGCTTGCGATCAAAGCCCCTGGCAGTGAGCCTGGAATGAATGGAACACACACCCAGGGCTCCTGACAACCGCTGGGCCCATATCCTGTCTCTCTTTCTCTTTTGCATGCTTCATTCTTTGCTTTCTGTTAAGGATATGTATTGACTTTGTGGAACCACTGTAGCGAGTTGTAAATGATGCATTTAATGAAAAATCCTTGCCTGGCGCTCTGAGAGAGCACAAACGACGCGGGGCGATCATGGCTGGGCACTGACGAGTATTGTAATATCACATGCATCTGCTTTACCAGCAAGATAGATGTGTCCTCGGCTGTATGTCAGAGTAGACATATAGTAAAAGGTATTAACTAATCTTTTAATCATGTTCATTATCTGTTGTTTCTTCTGTCCCTGTCACAGTAATCCTTTATTCTTAAAGACCGGTGACTCTTTTGTCTGAACATCCCAAATCCTGTATCACGAAAAGATACACAAAAGGATTCTGAATGATTACTTTTTTGGAGGAAGTATATTAAATTTGTATTTCTGCGGAGCTCTGTAGTTATTGCTGCCATCCTTGTATTTCAATATGGAACTTCAGGTTATTGAAAAGACTATTTTTCTCCCAGTTTCTCTTTCTTCCTCTGTATTTCTCGCTTAAAAAAAAAAAAAGGATAAAATAAACAGGATTTGGCTTTGTCCCCACAATGCCAGGAGGTACAATCGAAACTGGCACCTACCATAACAGAGAATCGGCATGGCAGAGCCCGGCTTGGCGCAGAATGGACACAACTGCCAAGGCCCCGCGGCCCCCGCCCCACGGTTCACGCTGCGGGCGAGGAAAGGGCTGTCCCTGGATTTCACGCCCTCCGGGAGGACCACACACAACGCCCCGGCACGCCGAGCGTGCGTTTCCCGCCGTAGCCTGCCATGCAGTCCACCGGCAAGTGTACCGAAAGGCGCCCCACGCTGCTGACCAGCGCTGAGACCAGAGCGACCGGCACAGCCGACAGCCGCCACGGGTGAGCCCAGGACTCTTTCAGCCAGCTCCTCAGGGCCACGCTGCTGGCCTGGGGCTCGCTGGGCTGGACGAGAAGAGCCGGCGTGGTGACGGCAGCCGGCAGGGGCCTGGGCCCGCTCATCCTCATGAGACAGGGTGTCTGCTTGTCCCCTGCCATTACCAGAAGTCACACAGGTACCGGTCGACTTGTGTTCCTGTTACCTGAGGCCCGTCCTCTGGAGACCGTATCTTCCTGCGATGCGCATTCCTCCAAGAGACGGCCTGTCCAGACTGCAGTCCGGTGCTTTTCCTTTATTGTAATTACTATTCGCTAGATTAAAGGACGAACTTTCTTTTTTTTTTTTTTTTTAATTTTTTTTTTCAACGTTTATTTATTTTTGGGACAGAGAGAGACACAGCATGAACGGGGGAGGGGCAGAGAGAGAGGGAGACACAGAATTGGAAACAGGCTCCAGGCTCTGAGCCATCAGCCCAGAGCCTGACGCAGGGCTCGAACTCACGGACCGCGAGATCGTGACCTGGCTGAAGTCGGACGCTTAACCGACTGCGCCACCCAGGCGCCCCATGGACGAACTTTCTAATGGGTTTCAGTGTTTGTTTGTTTGTTCTGCATAATCCCATCATGAGAGCACATGACCAAGCGAATTCAAAAATATCCTCTGTATGACACCTAAAGAGCTGGCCAATTCTGGTGGGGGAAAAAAACGAGTCACCCATGGTCTGGGTCTCGTAGAAAGGAAATAACTGACCGACAGGATTCTGTTGTTGTCTGTTATTTTGGCTGAACACAGCTACAGTTTGAGTTATGGAAATGGGCGCTCATTTTTTGTCTAGTTTTGACAGATTTTCTGGAGCCTCCAGAATGATGAGCTGCACCTCCAGACATCCTAGAATATACTTGAGTCTTCAGAGAAACCTAATTAAAACTGTGGCTAGAAAAATCTTATTATCAAGCATATCTAATCATAGAAATGTTGTCATGTGGAGACCATGCCTAGGATCCTATTAATTCCAAATATTAGAGGTTTCCTCATGTTTCTAAGTTTTTATTGAAATGACTCCCTTAATTTCCGACCACTGAATACATTATCAAAATAGTTAATAATTTCTAGATTTATATTTTCCCCAAACTGCATTTCCAGAAATAAGCCACATCAATTTCTTCTAACATCAATCTACTCATATTTCATTGTATTTAAACCATCACTTGTTTTGTCTTTATTCTTCTATTTTTTTTATGCATCTTACTAGTACTTCTGGAGTCCAATAAATCACTCCTAGTTTCCCCACATTTAAACTACACCAGGCTAAAGAGCCATCCTCAACCTCGCATCTTGTTTCCATGGTCTTTCTCTTTCTCTTGAAAAAAGAACCTTCTTTCAGTCACTTCCACTTGCCTCTTCTTTCCCTGATAATCTTGCCTACTTGAGTCCAAAAATATTTTGCCGTGTGGTATCTGGGGAGATGAGATGTTTCATCATGCTCCCCAACACTGCTCCTGGATGAATGGGGTCTCCTCAGGAACATCATGCTGGCTGTATGCAGAAACCTGATGTATAAAACATCACACATGACATCCATAACTCTGCCCTACTTCTATTTCCTGAAGCTGTTAGAGGATGATTTGAATGTTCTCCCTCTAAATCCCTCAATTTCTGTCTTCTAAACACAAACCTTCTTTGGCACTTCTTAGTGAAACTTTGTTGCCCTCCCTGTAAGAGATCCAACCTTTATCTCCCTGTTCCATCATCTCCCTCGTCACATCCCTCCTGCCCGCTGTCTATTCCTGCTTTCCAAAACGTGTGTTCTCCTGCAGACAATGCTTTCCAACAGGCAGGTAAAACAGTTATCACATCCCACTCTCCTCACAGAGAATCATACAAAATCTGGTAGCAACCAACCACTACTTACAGCCTGTAGCAAAATGTTTCATTCAATTTGCCCAGATTTCCCATAAGGCTCAACATAAAATTTTCAACAAGCAAAATTAATTACGTGTTCTCTAATAATGGCTTGTGAATGTCCGATATTTATTTATTTCTACATCTTTATTTTCATTTCTATTCAATTTTGCCTCTTTGAATCAGTCTAAACCACACACCCAAACTCTTACCGACTTGCCCTCACTGGATGCATCTTCAATCCTTCCCATTTTCCTACATATTTAGGATATTTCCCTTTGGGGATCACAGTCTGTTTTCCCGACATAATTCTCATATTTCAAATGCTGACTCTTTTTTTTTTTTTTTTTTGGTCTTATTGCCAGTGGGATACTGTCTGCATATGTTAATACAGGATTGAGGCTACCCTACTGTTTCTTTTCTAGCTTTATAATCCACCAGCCCTAAATAACTAGTTATTTCCTTGGGAAAAAAAATCTAAAATCCACAATATGACAAGGGCTATGACAACCTCTTATTCCTGCAGCGTTTTTTTCCTCTCCACCATTGGGAGTAAAGATGGATGCCTTTCACTTTTGTATGGACTCTTCATACATTACAGTAACTTGGCTGGCACTCACACTTTGAATGCTCTTACAGAAAGACTGTGTTTGCTGATCCAAACGTTGTTCTCAGTCTAAACCTAATAAAATTCTCTCCTTTGGCACCTTCCTTTGTTTTTTCCCTAAGACCAACATCAGTCATCAGTCTTCTGTCACATAAACGAGATCTGTGGAAGTGTTTAGAAACCTGTTTAACACTCTTTGGTTTTGCCAAGCTTCCCGTAGGCAGAATTCTCCCATAAATTCTTTAATCAGCGTTCAAAATATCTGAAATCAGGGTGCCTGGGTGGCTCAGTCAGTTGAGTGTCTGACTCTTGATTTCGGCTCAGGTCATGATCCCAGGGTCTCAGGAATTGAGCCCCGCGTCGGGCTCCACACTGAGCGTGGAGCCTGCTTGGGATTCTCCCTTTTCCCCTCTGTCCCTCTCCCCTGCTCGGACTCTCTCTCTCTAAAATTAAAAAAAAAAAAATCAATGAAATCATGTTGCAATATATGCCTTCTCCTCCTCTCCACCTGTCACCACACTTCTCTCCCATGGGCCATGAAGAGCTGTGAACGTTTGTCCACAGCTTTGCTGGGCTTCAAAACTGCAGAGAAGCCACCGAAGTTGGAATTGTTTGCCATCCCTGAGAATGTGATAACACTGCGAACCCTGAGCTGTGAGTAAATGAGATTTCAAAAAATACTATCAGTAACATTCTTTGTAGAACTGTTTCAATTTTTTTAAATGTTTATTTATTTTTGTGAGACAGTGAGAGACATAAAGAGTAGGCAGGGGAGGGGCAGAGAGAGACGGAGACACAGAATCCGAAGCAGGCTCCAGGCTCCGCACTATCAGCACACAGCCTGTTGCGGGGCTCAAACCCACGAACCATGAGAACGTGACCTGAGCTGAAGTCGGACACTTAACCAACTGAGCCATCCAGGCGTCCCTATAGAACTGTTTCAAGGGCAAAAAAACTGACTGGCTTCCTTTAACACAGACACACACACACACACACACACACACACACACACACAACTTCACACAATTAGGCCCTCTTAGGTTCTCTCTTGCTGATAATGCCTGTCTTCTAAGCCTGGAGTATCTGGGCTTGACTTTACAAAGGGCGCTGGGTATAACCAGTGAGAAGAGTGAGATGACCAGGAGAATCCCAAGGAGCAGGTGCCTCACGAGGTACCTGAGTCAGGACAAAGTCCAGCCAACCATCCTCCCGTGGACAAGCTACTCTTTCCAATTCTCAGAGGCTGAAGGTTTCTTTGCCATTAACTTCTCTGCTTCTTTGGCCTTAATTCTGTCATTGTTCCATGTCCCCTAATCTCAGAATGTTACTCTTCCTGCTCTGGAAGCATTTCGTAGAAAGTACTTCATTATTCACACTATCTCTTTCAGCACCATTTAATCTACTGGTACTCTACAGTCGAGCACCCATTTTTTTTTCTTGCAAATCAGATGGATTGCCATTGCTTGACTTCCTTTCTATCAACTTCATCCATTCAGAAGTTCTTCCTTTATTTGTTGTTTGATTCCTATTACTCATGCTCTGATTTCTTCACTGTTTTCCTATACAAATAAGTGCCTTTCTTTTTTTTTATTTTTTTTATATTTTATTTATTTTTGAGACAGAGAGAGACAGAGCATGAGCGGGGGAGGGGCAGAGAGCAAGGGAGTCAAAGAATCTGAAGCAGCTCCAGGTTCTGAGCTGTCAGCACAAAGCCTGACACAGGGTTTGAACCCACGAACCATGAGATCATGACACAAGCTGAAGTCAGATACTTAACCAACTGAGCCACCCAGGCGCCCCCCAAATAAGTGCCTTTCTGAATGCCTTTAGTTTCAGCTCCTCATCTTGCAAGCATTCTCTCTCCTTCAATACACGTCCCACCCTCCCACAACCTTTTTAGATGGAGCTTTGGCTTATATTTTTTAATGTCAACATATTCTAAAATGCATTTGTTCCTCTCCTATGGTAAAACTAAACTACATTTTCCAGATTTCACAAATTAACTTGGTTTTTCCCTTAAAATTATAAGGGAAAAGCAATATTCACTCAGATGTTAGGAAATGTTTTCCAAACAATATTTACTTGCTATCTCTGTCTAGAACATACTTGTTTTGTGCTATCAAAGCCCTGGTGGTTCTTATTATGACTGCTAGATACCCTTCAGCAACATCCATGAGGAAAGTTTGAAAAAATAAAAGTTTACTACTTACAGGACCTGGAAATCACACAGCACACCTGGGGCCACAGAGTAAGGTCATAGGAAATGAGAGAGTGCATGGGTCTAGGATTCTGCTTTTACTGGGGTTGAGGGTAGGATCTAGGGTTTCTCGGGCTCACTCTTTATTGGTGAATTTAAAATATAAGAGTGGGAGGGGCACCTGGGTGGCTCAATCAGTTGGGCCTCCCACTTCAGCTCAGGTCATGATCTCATGGTCCATGAGTTCAAACCGCACATCAGGCTCTATGCTGACAGCTCAGAGCCTAAAGCCTGCTTCAGATTCTATGTCTCCGTCTCTCTCTTCCCCTCCCCTGCTTGCACTCTCTCTCTCTCTCTCTCTCTCAAAAATAAATAAATGTTTAAAAAAAATTTTTTTAATGTAAGAGTGGGAATTTAAAGCACCAGAAGAAAAACAAACAAACAACAAAAAAAAAAAAAAAAAAAAAAACAGAGTCCCAAATGGTCAGTTAATCAAAATCAACCAAGATCTCTAAAATAAAGCAAGGGGAGGGGAATGCGGTTGGCCTGGCTCTTCATCTGCCCAGGTGGCTGGCAATGTGTTTATTCAAGATGGCCCTCTTTGAAGTGGATGCTTTGGCAATCAAAGCTTAAGTCAGGCACTTGCATCACAAAAAGAAAAGCCAATGCCAGAGCTTACGCTATAATACAGCACTAGGCATTTGGGATGTACAGACACTACTCTGCACACTCACAGTTTCAACCTTGACTGTGGAGCGAGGTGTGCAAAAGAACAACTGCATCCAATGCAGCACATACCACCGTAAAGGGAGGTCTGAGAGGTCTCCATTGGTGGGAAGTGATCAAAGAGGTCCCAACAGAAGAGAAAAATCAAGAGTTGAAGGGGACCCCATTTGCCAATTCAGCAAGCCACAGAGCAAGTGGTAAAGTGGAAGAGAGCGCTCCAAGCAAAAAGAAAAACTCATGTTCAAAATCCAAGAACAGTAGAGAATAACCTATTTAGAGAACTGCATGTGCTAATTATCTTAACAGATAAAGCCAATTATGCAGCCAGCCCATTAGCAACCATGACCCCCGTTTGTGGAAAACCTAGCAGTTTATGTTATCTCATTTAATCCTAACCACTTTGCAAAGAAGGTATTATTTCCATTTTGTGGATGAAGAAACTGAGGCCCAGAGATTTTTTTAGTGCACCCAACCTCAATCAGCTATAAATGGTAGAGTCAGAACTGAACCCAGTTGTGTCTGATTCCATAGTCCATATTTCTACTACACCCGTATCTCTTCCAGATTTCATTCTGTAGGTGTTGGAGAGCCAGCATATAGTTTTCTATAAAAAAGGACTTGATCAGATTTGCTTTTTGGAGAAAACTGGTTTGAGAGGGGATGAATCGTAGATAGGAAGCCCTTTAAGAAGACTATTTTAATAACCCAAGGAAGAGATGATGAGGACCTTCACTGAGATAGCATTTGTAAGGATAGGAGAGGCTGTAACTTCAAAAAATGATTAGGAATTAAAAGAGACAGCCCATAATGATTGGCTGGGCGCGGAAGATGACTGAGAGGAAAGCATTCCAGGAGCATCTCTTGGATTCCTGAGCGTACAACTTGGTGAACAGCTGTACCGTTCTCCGAGATAGACAAAAGTCGTAGGTGAGAAAATGTGGGTGATGGACTTGTTTTTTTTTAGCCAGACTGGCCACGGGACAGGCTAGGCTGTCCAGCAGGCAAAGAATCTGTAGCCAGGGCACAAGGGTGTAAGAGCACCTGTCTCCAGGAGTCCCAAACAGACCAGGTTTGGCTACTCACCAAGACAAAATCCAAAGGCAGAGAAGCCAGGGGTGGTGAAACAAGAAAGGAATTTATTTCTGTGACACTAACTCCAGAAAGACAGTGGACAACCATCGTAATGACTATCTTCAAAGTGCTGAAAATACTTCCAGGTTCATCTAAGGAACATAGGGGCAAAGGTCGGTGGGTATGTGCAGGTGGGCAGTAAAGGTCAAGTCCAATACTGTATTGGGGTCAGTCATGCAGGGTCTTGCAGGCTTAGGGAGACCTTATTGCTTGAGGAGCTAGTTTTGGTTCCCATCAAGGGATGTTCCCCCGGGGGTCTTTTGCCTGAGTTAAGAGATAAGCTGGAAACATGAATTTCATCAATTAGAAAGTACAGACTGAGGCTGAAATGGAGGTAGCTGATGTCCTCTTCCACATCAGGTGGGGGCTCAAGACTGAGGTCAGAGCCAGACATAAAAGGAACCCAGTATATGTTTGAAGCCATAAGTATGTAGAATACTGACCAGGGAGGATACAAAGTTTAGGGGGATGGGGGGTGGGGAGACATATAAGGACACAGCAAAGGGGTGAGCAGAAAGGGAAGTTATTAAAGGATCCTAAAGGCCACCGTCAATGTAGAAAGAGAAAAAGAGGAGGGTGGAGCTGGAGATACAGAAAGAGGAGCGGTTACTAAGGAAGGGGGTATGATAATGGCCACAGTCATAATGTTCTCCAATGATCCCACCTCCTCATGTTCAAGCCATGTGTAATCCTCTCACTTGAGTGGGGGCACTCAATTCAGCAGCTTGCTTCTAACTAAAAGAACACAACAAAAGTGAGGGAGGTGAGTTTATTAAAAGATGGCCACTTCCATCTGGAGCACTCACTCTGGTGGAAGTCGGCCGTCACGTCCTGACAAAGTCTTAGAGAAAGAGAAGCCAGCCACCATGTTAGAAAGGGTGGCCCAAGTCGCGACGTAGCAAAGCCTGTCAGTAGCCCCTGGGAGTACATTTACAAACAAATAACACCCCCCCCACCCCGCAACTGTTGAGCCTTCACACACACACACAAATAAATAATAATAATAATAAATTAAAAACTAAAATTAAAATTAAAAACCCCTGAAATAAATATATGTTGTTTTAAGCCACTAAGTTTGGGATCATTTGCCGTGTAGCTACTGAGAACGAATACAATCACCCTGCAAATACAGCCAAAAATAAGACAGGACCAAAAGGACCCCTGCTCACTTTGCAGTCGCAATTTATATTTTCGTGAGACACACATCGGTCAATGTCGAGGGCTCATTCATCATTTTGGTAACGCATTCTGGCCTGCAACAAGCACATACGTGTGCACTGAGAAGCAGTACGTGGTAGTGGTAAAGGGCAGAGGCTCTGGAATCAGAGCCCTGGAGTGCAAATTCCTGTTTACCTCTTATTCCCTGTGGAGCCTGGGGCACATGTGACTTCACCTGTCTGGCTTTGGTGCCCTTATCTTGTAAAGAATCGAAATAGCTGCCCCTGTAGGGTGACCAGGATGCAGACATGAGTCAGTGCATGCGACACTGTGAAACCAGTTCCCGAAGCATTGCAGGCACTCAGGCCACATTAACTAGTATTATTGTGGCTGCGAGAGTGTGCATGTGCAGAGAGAAAGAGAGTGAGAGAGAGATTTCAATCTATATTCCCACATTGACTAAACTGTCACCTCCATTGGGCACTCTTTGTTTATCTTCAATTCTATCATGTTTTTCCCCCTGAGATACAGTTCCTTATTCAATATATTTACAAACCTGACCTTTTTCTTCCTTGGTGGAGGTTCATTATCATGTGAACTCCACCACAGATTTCACTTCATACCCCTTTAGAACAATCATTGATTTAACCCTAACCCTGAACCTAACCAACCCATCTCTCACCATAGACTTCATCCTATTGACAAGTGTTACAAAACCACACATCTAATTTCTTAATCTGCAGGAATGATGGTATTGAACCCTGTCCTTATTCCACACCTTTGCCTGGTGTTGCCCATCACGGCTGCCTCCAGGAGCCAGCTTCCGTGGCTTCCTACCTTTCTGAGTTACATGCCTTACACATTGTATAAAGGCATAGGTGACTTTTCTTAGGCTCCCAAGGCTTCCTCCCTCTTCTGTTTCCTCCAGGGAAAATCATAGTTCTCTTCTCTCTTATTCTCACCTTGGGATTCAGGTCCCGTGTTCTACAGATTAATCACTTTTACTGTCTTGATCTCTCCAGGTCATGCCTGCCGAAGGCCCCTCCTTTCCTTTCTTCCACTGCAGACCTGTCCTTTCTGGGGCAATCAACTCTTATCTCCTTTGCTGAGCAGGAGCTCTCTTCACCACACTGTTGGCAGCTCATCAGCTTGTCTGTGTTTGGTCTGTGCCTGCCTTTCACTACCCTCTCTTCCCTCAGGACATCAACCTTGCATTTTCCCCCCATTTTCTGTGGCCCCTCATACTATCCCACCTTCCACCTCTAGGTGGCGCCCTTGCCTCAATAAGGGCAGATAGCACAAGCTCTGTCCTCTCCGGACTCCTTCTGAGCTGCCCTCTCAGACAGCGGCAGGGTGCTCCCTTCTTCCTCACAAAGATGCTGCACCATCAATATAGAGAGATCATTGCTGTGCCCTTGTTCTCCACACCTGAAAGACTTCCTCTAACAGCATATTTACTGAAGTAATTTCTTATACTGTACCAGTAATGTTTGTCTTTGGACTTTGGTAAAATCAGTTAACCTCTCAAAGCCTCACTAGCGTCATCTGTGGGGATAATAACAGTAGCCACCTTCAACACTGGCGATGCAGTTTCGATGATATAATAAATGCAAATGCTGGCCCATAGTAAATGGGCCATAAATGCTAGATTATTGGTGGTGTCAGCAGTGGCAGCTCTCCCATACACAGACTATACAGTCCTTTGTACTTTAGGCAAAAAAACAAAAAACAAAAAACAAACAAGCAAAAAAACCCCTAAAATGTGGTTTAACTCCATCTTCCCTGGGGTATGGTTCTACATCCCCAAATATGTCTTTTTCTTTTCCAAAAGGTATCACCATCCCAAAAGAAGCCCTGATTGCTTCAATACCGGTGTTTTATTTCTGGAAAGTATGGTGAGCATCTTTAGTCTTCAACATCTTTAGTCCTAAGTAAAACCACAACAAACTTCTTCGAAGAGTCCTGTCCCTTGTTCTCCCATAAGATTTCCAAAATAAATCCATTCGCTCTACTGATCTGAAGCTTAGCATCAAGCTTCTTACAGGGAAAAATCTGGTTTACTGAAAACTATTTCCCTTCACTAGATCCTAACTGAACTGACAGTCTGGGTGTCCAGCCACACAATAGTCTCTTGTTGTGTTCCTGTCTCCTGTGAAAAGAATCCTCCCCCCAAACACACTTTGATTGGCACCGTTATGGCGCTCCCTTCTTCTTTCACAGACTTCCTAGACCTTCTTTACTTCTCTGTTTATTTCACTCCTAACTACATACGAACTGTGTGAAAGGCAAAACAGACATCATTCACTTCCTTTCCCCTCCTCAGTCTCTTGTTCCTGTACCTTTTTCACCCTCACCCAGCTCTTTCACATTTTGCTGTCTCTGCCCCCCACCAAGTTCACGCTGTCGTTGACTCTAATCAGGCTTACAAGTCATACCCAAAATCCTTCATCACTAAACAGGGGACTTGTGCTGATTACTGACCCCAAGCGGCTGTAAGAATCAGACCCACTCCTAGCCCTGCCTTTGTCTGCATCTTAGACCACTTTCACAACTGAAGTCACATCTGCAAATTCTGGCTCCTGTATCTCACAGCTGACTCTGTTTTGACCTCCTGACCACCCTGGGAGTTAGTTTGGTCAGATGTCAGATTTACAGATGAGAAAATGCAAGCCAAAGAAACGAAGAACTTTCCGGGGGCCCGTTCAATGTGTAGAAACACGGATAAATTCACGACCCCACTCTTCCTGTAAGAAACAAGGGGACCCTCTCCAAATATTCTCAGTGGGGCGGTTCCATGCACACCACCCTTGTGTGAAAAACATTTCAGGGGCGCCTGGGTGGCGCAGTCGGTTAAGCGTCCGACTTCAGCCAGGTCACGATCTCGCGGTCCGTGAGTTCGAGCCCTGCGTCAGGCTCTGGGCTGATGGCTCAGAGCCTGGAGCCTGTTTCCGATTCTGTGTCTCCCTCTCTCTCTGCCCCTCCCCCGTTCATGCTCCGTCTCGCTCTGTCCCAAAAATAAATAAACGTTGCAAAAAAAAAAAAAAGAAAAACATTTCAATTTCCACGATTTTGTCTCTCCCCACCCTGTGTGCCCCACACTAACAAAGTTTGCTCCCACTGGCAAGAGTGTGAATCAGACTAACTAGTTCTGTAAAGTTGATTTGCTTCATGAATCCACACAGAAAGGAGAATCACCCTATATGAACATGGAGAGAAAAAATGGTGTGACTTTGGACAAGTTCCTTTGATGCTCTACACCTCAGCTTTTTCAATAATAAAATGAGAGGGCTAGATCTGACCATGTCCAAGATCCCTTATATTCAAAAACTTCTGTGGTTTTATCATTTTAACAATGGTACAAGCTATATAAAGGAAATATTTCAATCTCCTTTCTGGACAAAGAGGACATTAAAAAGCATAAAAACACATGGATATTTATAACTCTTATTAATAACAGTGGGTCATCTTTAATGTTGCTTACTATGTGCCATAGGGTGCTAAACAATTGTCTCAGATTCTCTAATTTCATCTTCATCAGAACCCGAAGAGGCAAGTAGTACTATTTACACCCACTTTACAGACGAGGAAACGGAGGCACAACAGGATTGAATAATTTGCTCCAAGTCACTGGGTCGTAGCCGAGCCAAGACTCCGATTCAGGAGGTGAGACTCCCTGGGCGCCCTCTTAGCCATCACATTCTCCTACTTGCGCTTTCTTAGTGCTTTTTTTCCCCCTAATGTTTATTTTTGAGAGAGAGGGACAGAAAGAGACAGAGCACGAGCAGGGGAGGGGCAGAGAGAGAGGGAGACACAGAATCCAAAGCAGGCTCCAGGCTCCGAGCTGTCAAGCACAGAGCCCAACGCGGGGCTCGAAACCATGAACTGTGAGATCATGACCTGAGCTGAAGTCAGACGCTTAGCCAACTGAGCCACTCAAGCGCCCCTCTTAACGCTTTATAATGAAAGAAAAATATGTAATTAGTGGCTATTAATTTTCCAGTGTAATACAGCACTAATCCTCTCATTTAAATCATCTACAACTTTGCCTCTGCTAAGTTATCAATAAGCATATTTAGAGATGTTTCTTGCAATTATTTGTCGTATAAGGATTTCAGAATAATGTTAAGAATAACAAATAGTCTTTACTTACAAAGGGACTTGCAAACTGAGTTTCCTTCGTCTGTAAAACCTCGCCACATAAAATTAGTCATCCTATTTTATACTTTATTTTTAGGCTGCTTTATGTTCTCTTAACATTTGGTTAGTTAAATATCAAAATTCATAGCAATCTATCTGTATGTGAGGACTTACTTACCAGAGGCTCAAAATTTAATTTATAGTATATGCTAATTTTAGGAATTAGTGTATTTTTAAATAACATGCACCTTGCCCAGCTTTTAAAGGATTTGTTACGAATAAGAAGTGATTATTATGCATATGTGTCATGCTTAGTGTGTATATGCGAATTTAACAGTGAATATATTTCAAGCATTTTTTCCTGCCACTTATTCTTTGATAAAGCATCAAAACGAAAATAATAAGTCAAAACCACACATTGCTAGGACATAGAAATCCCCACTCGGTTACTTATGGTTTTATGTGAAATATAACTTAATATTATATTACTTACATTTTCTAATTATTAATCATCTCACATAACATCCGTGACACAAATAACAATAATGAATGTAAAAAAATTATTTAAATGCATTCTTTCAAAAGACATGCCACTTAAAAAATGAATTATAAACATGAAAATTCAAACCTGACTGTCTGATTTCCGCAAAGCACAAACAGGGTGACTCAAACAAGGTTACAGACACGCACTGTGATTTTTGAGCACTCACACTGTGTTTCACAACTCCTGAGACGCTAGTGTCACATCTATGAATACTGTCTGAGGGACTGCATAGGAAGCTTAATTTAAAACCACCAGCCTCCTCTCTGCACACAGTATGACATAATCAAAGAACATACACTCTGACCTCACACCACTAACACAGTCACATATATTCAGACCAAGATTTGGAATTTTAGAACAAAACATATTTCTATGGTTGAATCTAAGACATCACACAAGACATAGCTTGTGGATTCCGGGGCACCATGTTCCCTAAAATACGATAATAAATCCAAAAGTGTAAGCAGGCTGGTTATCCTTCTAGGTCAGTTTTCCATCACTATTAATACAAATTACTGCCTATTTAGTGGCTTAAAACAGCACCAATTCATTATCTCACAGCTCTGCAGGGCAAAGGTCTGGCATGTGTCCCACTGGGATAAAATCAGGGTGTTAACAGAGCTGTGTTCCCTTCTGGAGGCTCCCAGGGAGAAGGTTTCCTTGCCTTTTCCAGCTTCTAGAGGCTACTCTCATTCTTTGGCTTATGGCCCCTTCCACCATCTTCAAAGCCAGCAATAGTCAGTAAAGCACTCACATAGTATTACTCTGCTTCTGCCTTTTTTGTCTACCTTTAAAATTTTTAAGGGCCCTTGTGATTACACTGAGCCCCCTTGGATAATCCAGGATAACCCCCCTCATAGAATCAGCATCGTGAGTCCCACTCTGCCATGTAACCTAACATAGTTAAGGGTTCTGACGATTAGAATGGAAACACCTTTGAGGGACCATGCCCAGCACACCATCTCTACAGTTAAAATGAAACCTTGATAAAATGCCCTGAAGTTCACCTGAGTTTTGCTCGGCCCTGAGAGAGGAGATGTGCTCTCGCCATGAGGTTTTCCAACTGTACCCGCGATCGGCTCCACCAGATTTTTTCATCCTCTCAGACATTTCTATAATCAGAAGTCATCTTCAACCCCAGACATGCTCTTTATTCCAAAGCCAATTAATAAGGGACATAGGAGAACTTTCATAGTTTGCCTACCAAACTCCAGTAACAAGCCAGAATCAATATTTTGCAATTCTTCATTTTCTCTGACGCCCCACATCAATTGTTTTTTATTCCATTCAGCAAACAATTATCTAGTGCCAACAAAATGCCTGGCACTGTGCTAGGTACCGAGACACAAAGGGAAAACTGCAAACTGCACTCTCGAAGAGCTCGCTGTCTGAGCGTTGCATATGCACACGCGTATGCGTGTGTGTGCGTGGGTATGGAAATGTGCATGTGTATATGTATATCTGCTCATCTGTGTATGTGTGTGCATGTGTGCACATAGAGTGTGCCTGTGTGTGTGTGTGTGTGTGTGTGTGCGTGCATGAGGGAAGGGAAGGTTGTTGAGGTAAGAAACATCTAGAAAGAACAGGGATGCCTGGGCGGTTCAGTCGGTTAAGCACCCACCTCTTGATTTCAGCTCAGGCCACGATCTCACGTCTTGGGAGGTCGAGGCCCCGTCAGGCTCTGCATTGACAGCGCCACGCCTGCTTGACATTCTGTCTCTCCCTGTCTCTCCGCCCCTCCCCTACTCATGCATACGCACGCGTGCTTTCTCTCTCTCTCTCTCTCTCAAAATAAATAAATAAACTTTTTTAAAAGAAAGAAAGAAAGAAATATCTAGGACAGGCAGAAACAAGACATTATTTCAACGTAATGGTGATGCGCCTGCCATGATGCTTTTCTACCTCTCGCCCCCTCTCAGGTCCTATTGTCACATTCCTGGCTCAGGCCATCAGCACATCTTGCTTCAGCTACTGCAAGTCTCCCAGTTGGTCCCCAGTCCATCAGCCCCCCGCCTCCAAAGGCTCCACACTCGAATATAAACGCAGCTGCAGTTTGTCAAACCCAGGCTCCAAAGCCACACCTTCCCCCTGGCCTCAGTTACAGCATATGCGTCTCTCCACCTGGCGCCCGAGGCCCTCTGGGCTCCACCTACCCTTCTAGGTGCATCTCCTTTTACTGCATGTGTGCTCAGGCTGATTGCAGGCACAGCAGGCCCCCAAACTCACCCTGTGCTTTCTCAGTCCTCTGCCTCTGACCAATGACAGCCCCTCGCCCCCTCCCCCATTTCCAAGTAACGTCCAGTCTTCGGAACCCCACCAACCATCACTCCTTCCGTTGAGCATTCTTCTATCTCCACTGGAAAAAAAAATCCCTAATTGGGCCTGCCACAGCACTTCATTTTTTATCCCTTCATAGAAACTATCCATTTCTGCCTTAGATCTTCTACTCTGCTAAATATCAAGGCCCTTCTCCCAGATGATAAACTCCTTGAGAGCAGTCACTGGTTTTATTTCTCTTTGAAACACCTATAACAACTAGCACAGCACCTTGCCCACAGCAAGGATACTGAATTCAAGTTTGTCAGATTCAACTGAATGGAACAGCGGCATCAACGTCCAGGGTGTTGTCACAAGCGCCGGATGTTTCTACAGCTCATTCTCCTTGGAGGTGACGCTGGTGGGCTGTGTTTGCCTGCACCGTCATCACAAACACAGTGAAAGAGACAGGAACTGACAGACATCCAGCGTAAGGGAACCAATTCCATTGAAGAATGACTGAAAGTCACTGATTAACGTACACATTCAAAGGACAAATCATATGTGTACATCACCCAAAAACAAAAGCAAAGTAACACAGAATTGCACATGGCCTCAGTAGAATCAGTATAGAAATATCATCTGACCCGTTATATCAACGCTACAGAGAATACAGAACCTGTAAAAGAACAGGAATTGTTGATTTTGTGAATGTTTTTAATATAACAACTGTTCTGTAATGAATACTTAAGACAGGCTATGAAGCCACGAAAGTGTTTTTAAATTAAAAATTTTTTTTTGAAGTTTATTTATTTTTGAGAGAGAGAGACAGAGAGAGTGAGTGGGGGATGGGCAGAGAGAGAGGAAGAGAGAGAATCCCAAGCAGGCTCTGCACTATCAACACAGAGCCCCCCCCCCACGTGGGGCTCAAACCCACAAACCACAAGATCGTGACCTGAGCTAAAACCAAGAGTCAGACACTTAACTGACTGAGCCACCCAGGTGCCCCTCCACGACAGTGTTTTTAATGTGTCACTGTCATCAGTTCTATGAAGTAATTATCATTATAAATCCAAAAAATATCTTGAATGGGTAAATCTGATAATCTAGATCATGGAATTGCACTGGAAGGGTATTAGCTGACTCAGGAGACTAATTATAACGAGGTATTGAGCTGCTTATCACTCGTCTCAATTGTAAAACCATAAACCACACCGGATGGGCAGTGCCTGCCAATCAGGGTCGGCGTGGGGTAGCAAAAATAACACTGAACAAGGGGCAAACACCCAAGCTCCTGTCATTAGCTCTGTGACCTTGGGAGCTCTTCATAAAGATCATCCCATAGGAAAAAAGCAGATCCCTTCCATAGAGAAATATGGCTATGCCAGCAGTTGAAGCTGCTCATTCACAGAAAACACCCTAAAACTGCACAAAGATTACACACAGGCAAACATACACACACACACATACACACACACACACACACACACTCACTCACCTTTCCCAGACTAATACCTTCTTGCTTAATGGGCCAGTTTAGTACTACTATTAACCAGATGATTATAATTTGAGCAAGTGTTATCCATCCATGTCCTAAATAACAGTAGCTGACATAAAAATGATCGAACTGCTTTCTCACCCATACAATTTATCAGCCAGAGGTCAAGGCTAAAGTTACTATATTTATTTCTGAATCTACTTTTGAACAATAATAATAATATCATTACATGGTATTTTTAAATTTCCCAAGCACCTGCCAACTATTCCATTTAATCCTAATAGCCCAGGAAAGTCAATGGGACACATTTTCTGAAGGGTGCAGAATTAGTGTTGGTGGCCTGAGTGCCTCCCACTAAGCTAAATTTGGGGATACAAAAGTGATTAAGACAAGGCTCCTGATTTCAGGTTGCTTTTCGTTAGTGGTAGAGACAACACATTGTGTTCTAATTATTTCTTTGTGCATCTTAGACGTCCTCAGGGAGCACAAAGGAAAGGATTGTATTTCTATTGGGAAAAAAATGTGTGTGTGTGTGTGTGTGTGTGTGTGTGTGTGTGTGTGTGTGTGTGTGTGTTTATGGTGGGGGAGGGAGGCTGGGCAGAGGGAGATGTCAAAGATGGCTACACTGAAAAGGTGACTTTGTCACTGGAGCAAAGTCCCCATTCTATCTGTTCCTAGGAGAAGCTCAGAGTGATACTGAATCTCTGTGAGCTTGATATTTCTTGTCAATTAAATATGGGTAACAATGCTGAATTCACAAGGAGGATGGAATTACTAGAAGGATGGACTGAGACAGCATATGGAAGAGCTTTTGTAAACCACTGAGCACCCAATTAATACAGTATTATTATTTCCACTTTGCAGAGGTGCTAACTTGGTTAACTCAACAGCGAATGGCTTGCCCAGGATTGTGCCACACTCCCAACCCAGTGTCCCTCCTCAGACTGTGGTGGTCCTCACTCAACACTGTCCCCTGAAACCCTGGGGGACATATGGAAAGCACTCATCCTGATAATATTTTATGGGCCCTAAAATCATGTTAACATATTCATATAAATAAACATTCCAACATCTGAAGACTTTTCTGGGATATGTTGCCTCTAGATCCTAAAAGGATACTCTCCATGAAAGAAAGATCCAACAGAGCATTGTAAGGGAAAAATCGTGATGGAGTCAATCTTAAATATTTAATACAGGGATAAAACAGTATATATATATATATTTTTTTTACAAAGCATTTTAAACTGCCCAAAGTTTCAGAGCATAAAGTATGGCAGACCCTCAACTGTTTTAACTGATTTAACTGTGAACTTCAATAGAAAATGTTTGAATAGAAATGTGCCTTGCATTTAATAGGTATTCAATAACTGTTGAATTCAGAGATTTAGCTTATTTTTACTCCTAATATTATAATATTAAAATTTGTCCCCTCTTATATCTATAAACTTTGCTTTATGCCAACCTATTATGGTCCATTGTTGAATTCTTCAAAGACAATATTTTACTTAAAATATTTTACATATTTTATATAAGCTTTTATGTAAAATATATATAATTATATATTTCATTTAAAATACTTATATACATACATATATATGTGTGTATATATATATATATATATATATATATATATATATAAAATTGTTCCTCCCTTATTAATAATCGTTCCAGAAAACCTTAAGTAAAAAAAATGTATATTTATTGTATACTGGACAGTATGTGTTGGTAGATAGAAATATTCAGACATTTACAGGAAATTCACAAATAGTAGTATTTACTGAATGCATCCATCTGTATTAGTCAGGGTGCCCCAGAGAAACAAAACCAATAGGTGATAAATAATAAGGAACTGACTCATGCAGTTATGGAGGCTGGTAAGTCCAAAACACAGCTGATATCCCAGTTCCAAGGCCATCAGGCAGGAGGATTCTCTTATTCAGAGGAGGGTAAGCTTTTTTTATTCCATTCAGGACTTCAACTGATTACATAGGACCCACCCACCCTGGGAAGAGCAATCTGTCTTATTTAGTCTACCAATTTAAATGTTAATCTCCTCCAAAACACCCTCACAGAAACACCCAGAATAACACTGACCAAATATTCAGGTACCCTGTGGCCCAATCAAAGTAACACACTAAACTAACCATACCATCCCTCCCTGCCCCCACGCCCCCCAAAAAACCTGTTTTTTGTTTGTTTTCTCTAAATGTTGGTAAGGAATTTATCACTAAGGAGAAATCACTTCAACCAAACACCAGCACACCAGCCCTCTTCTTAGATAAGAAGGCAATACAGGCTACTGGGGACCTAAAGACCCTAGCTGCTTTGAATCAAAGTTCATCTTCCCCACTTATACGTCAGGTGACCTGGACACACTACTTATCTTCCTGAGCCACCTTCCTCGTCTATTAAGATGGAAAAACAATAGTGTATACTGAACAGAGCAGTTGGAAAGATTAAATGAGATGACTGATGCAATGCCTGTCTGTCACAGAACACGTTCTCAATAAACACTGGCTGCTGTAATAATAATTGCTGTTATAACTGTGAGTTCCAATTCTAGGCCTTGCTGAAACCTACTTAAAATACGGCATAACTGCCTTAACCAGGATATTTACTTCCATCGGAGCACTTGTGGGAATTTTATCAATTACTTAGACACATACTTTTATCAGTTGTTTATACTCATAGATCATTTGGCCACAAGTAAGAGAAAAACAGTTACTCACCAATCAACTCAATCAAAATAAGTTTCTGTATTTAGAAAATCAGTGATGGGGGAAGAAACCCTAAAAGCACTGCACCTGAAGACTGTAAAGAGAGAGAGAGAGAGGTAGATGCAGACCTGGGCAGGGATTGCCCCCTTTACCTGCTGGTTAAAACTAAATTGTAGTCAGTAACTTGTGAAGAACTTGAAATTCCAGGACTGGAGACAGGACAAAAGAGAGGTTGTCTCTCCTGTCAACCTTGTCTGTTTGGCCCCAGAACCAAGAAGCTTGGACTATAGTCAGAAGTTGCCTTCTGGAATGGCCTGGTCATAGCTACTGTGTGATTCAGAAGGCTCTCTTCACCTGAGGGTGGGCTCAGCCTCCTTGGGAACTACTGACCTTTAAGGTAACTCTGCCCCATCTCTACTTCACCCGAAGACTTAACACTGTGGTTTTGCTAGGAGGACAAAGGAAGAAAATGAGAGCATTTGGAGAAATTCTTAAAAGTAAATGATAAGACGCTTTCCTCTTCATCTGCCATGTCTCCTCACTCCTCCTCCTCCTGAAAATTAGGTCTGTTGCATCCTCAAGGTCAAGGTTAAACCTAGGTTGCTATTCATCCCTTTCTGATCCTGTTTGCCTATCTTCCTGTTCTCACTAGCTGCCTCTTCTGGAATCCATAATCTACTCAGAATAAGTCACTTCAACTTCAGGGGGAGTTTGGGGGGTAGATACACGCCCCCCCCCCCACAGGACTACCCACCTCCTTTCTTCTTGCTTCCTCTCAACATTTCCTTACTCTCTCAGCCAATAGAGGAGTTTAAACATTTAAATGTGGTATCTAAACTGCATTTAAAGAATTAACCCATTTTGCCCCTCACTGCTCTAAACCACAGGGTGCCAACCGGACTCTAATTGCTTTCATCTGGTGGGGTTCCAGACAGCTCCTCAGAAGGAAGGAGCGCACATTCCTGGCACCAATTGGCTAATTCAATTTACTTCCACGGCATTAGCCTCTGTCAGAATATTCATGAGCAGGGGAATGAGGACCCGCGGCACAGGCAGGCGGCAGCCACTCGGGCTAGGGAAGGCGCGAGGGAGGGGAGGCGGACCGCGCGCCGCGCTCCGGGGACGGTGACCGCGACGAGGCGGCTCTTCTCCCCGGCCGGGCAGAGCGCAGGGGGCCACGGGAGGGCGGGGCAGGGCATCGGCGGGGTTGGCGCGCCTGGCATTGCCGCCCAACTCCCGGCGACCGCGCAGGGACTTTGCGAAAGATCTGAAGGCAGAAAAGCTGTGACACTTTTGATAGAGGGGGTCGGGGGGTGGGGGGCGGGGGCACGTCGCGAGCGGGGGCGAAGGGACCCAGCGGGACACCGGCCGCCCGGCGAGGTTGGCAGCGATGTGAGCTGGACGCCCGCCCCGAAGGAGTCTGGACCGAACGTCCCCGGAGAGTCGTCGGCCGTGCCAGGTAAAGCGGGGTGCTCGGGTGGGGAAGCAGGGCCGGCGCAGGGCGCCCAGAGCCCGCTGGCCCCGGGCAGCCGCCCCCCCCCCCCCCCCCCCCCCCGGCGCTGCGCCGGGTCCGGCTCCGCGCCGTGCTCTCCCCGCGGGTAGCAGATGCCGCGGCAAGCCTGCGGGCCGGTCGGAGTTGGACTTCCTCGGACTTTGGGGGAAAGGGACGTAAAGGGGCTGCCCGGGCTGGGGAGCTGTTTTCTGGGAGCAGGGAGCTGGGGCGCGGCGGGGCAGACGGAGGACACGGCGCGCTCGTGGCAGGGCTGCGCGCGTCGCGGCATGGGGACTGGGGACCCCAGTCTCGCGGGGGAGCTTGGCCCCGGCTTCGCCCTCGTTTGCCCCTCTGGCTGCGGATGGACGAGGAGGGCTGGCTGCGTCCCCAACTCGGGGATGCGCGCCAGAAGGGGGACCGGAGACCAAGGCTTCGGGGAGGCTAGGGCGCTTGCGGGGCCGATCGCAGCCCGCGCCTCTCGCCGCGCCCCCGCTGGAGCTCAGCCGGGGGAGGAGAATGTGATGGTGACTAGGGTCCCCGCCACCTGCCGGACATCGCCAACTCCCCGGATTTCCTGTCTCCGGGCCCTGACACTCCCAGGGAAAGCTCTGAATTGCGCGCGGGGTGTTTGGGTTTTGCTCGTTGTGGTTGCCGTGTGGTGAGAGCTGGGGTGAGGGGGGCGGCTAGGAGGTCGGATAGGGTGAAAGTTGTAGATTTGTAAAAGAAACGCGACCGCGGAGTCCCAGCCCGCCCTTAGCAACAGGACAGACTGTGGGCTGGACTTAGGCTGAAGCTGGAGACTCGGCCTGGCTATCCACCTCGGGGATGGGGGCGGAGGGTGGGGGCTAGAACCTGGAGGGCAGTCCGGAGGCAGCGCCAGAGCCTTTTTTTCTGCGGAGACCGGGCAATGAGTGAGAGGGCTGGCAGCAGAACACCTGGGGGGGGGGGGGGGCGGGCAGGTGGGGAGACGGATGTTGGTCGTCCGGTGGATTCAGGGTTTGCTGTGCCATTATTTTTTGCCATTGTCATTACTGTTACTATTGCTGCTGTTGTTTTTGGCACAACCACCAGGAAGTATTTTGTCTTCTGATTGTTAGTAAGTCTCCTGGAAACTGGGTCTGCCCTCCCCTGATCCCTTCTAGTCGCTGATGTCTTCCCACCAAAGGAAGTTACCCCTCAGAGCTGTGGTGGGGTCAGGGACACAGCCACTGGATCTACTTAAAAGCAACAAAAACAACAAGACACAACTGTATGCCGTGATCGCACCGATCCTATAGAGGGACGTTGTACTTCCATCAGCTCACCTTCCTCAGCCCTCCCTGGCTGGGGAGCCCTGGGGTCATTGCCAGTTGTGAACCCCATACCTGACCCAGCTTTTTCCTTTGGTGTCTTTATACAATCTGGAAATTACTTTTTATCTTAGTGTGCCCCCCTCGAAGCCCCACTGGACATGCTACCTGGCAGGGGCAGGCTTCGGTTCCCAACCCTGGAGGCGGCCACAAGGGCACCAGCAGTTGGCTCCTCTTGGCTTGGCCCCTGGTGAGAGCTGGCCAGCCGATGGCGGAGAAAACAGGGCAAGAGTGTGGGAGAACAGCGTGTCAGCGTTGAGCCAAGTACAGGAGATGAGGTCAGGCCTCCTCACTGGCCACATCCCTTCCTGCCAGAGCAAAAAGAGAGATAAATGAAGAACAAGTGAGAAGTAGTATGAATTGGAAAACCAAGCTCTCAGAGTCTACTGAGTGGCTGTCACCACTGACTTTGGTGTGACCTTTCCTTTCCAGTGCTTCTGATTTTCCCTATTTGCCAATGCAGGAGTAGCCATGCCTTTCTAATGGGACAGTTGTTGTGAGATGATCTAATTTTGTATCCAGAAAATGCTTGGGAGCATCCTGGGAAAGGACAGTCTATAAAATATGGGATTTTAACGTTTTGTGAAAAGTTTGCTACACTGCAGGTTACGGAGACACATTTTTAGCATGTGTGCCATGTGGCAGTGTAAAATTAAAATGGAAAAGGAAAGTACAAACATAAAAATGACTTAGCATTCTTGACATTCTTGTGCATACTTGTAGAAAAATTATCTTTCATTTGGGGAGAGTTGCCCGGGAATTTAATCAGTGTTTATACTACTGAAACGCCCCCTTCTACCTTTCTCCCCTGTAAAATTTAATGACCCAGTTCTCACAGGGAAAGGCAGTGCGAATGTAGTAAGTGCTGGGGGCTGAGAGGCGAGATCCAAGGGTTGTTAGGGGAACCATCACATAGGGTATGGAGCCTGGAATGGGGACGAAAGATGCTATCATCCTTGCAGAGCAGGGAAATGTTCCTCTGGGGAAAAAAGGTTGAGCAGTGTAGGGCAGCGGACCCCAGCACTGGTAGTCATCTGCTCTCAGCTTCTGGAAGGGCGCTCCATCAGTTGGTCCAAAGAGGGCTACCCGAGGTGCTTTTTCCTTCTCCCTTTGGTAAAGGTATGGCCTTTCTCTTGTCTTTGGATCGGCCCTAACTTCTCTCTCCCCGGCTGTACAGTGCAATAGTTTTCTCTTGCCATGTCAAAGAGATTCAGACATACTCTCTCAGCCTCTTATATATTTGTAAATATTCCCCAAGTTCTGAAGCTTCTCAAAGACGTGCAGCTGTTGGCAAATTTAAGTAAATAGTTGGAAGTAATCAAGAGAGCCCCTGAAAAGTGGGTATGTTTTCCCCTGGTGGAGAAGTTATTGAATGCCTTTTGAGCTAGAAAATTAGCAGTTGGGAAAAGCAGGAAGGATTTCCTTGACTTCCCTCTACCCATAAACCAGTAGTTGTATTTTTCCTTCCCTCATAGTAGTGAGCACTGTTTGGTTAAGCATTTTTTACAATTTTGGACTTAAAATGGGGTTTTGCCTGGTGGTGTTCTATGGAGAGAGGAAAAATGTAAAGAGATACGGAAGGAAGAGCTGCAGTGGCCAGAACATAAATCAGCCAGAATATATGGGGGGGTGATGAGAATAGGTCTTTTCACCCTAAAAAAAAATGTCCACTTTGGAAGAAAAAGAAGTCTGATTATTGGCATCCGAGGCTGAAACCAAGGCAGCTGATGCCGAGAGAAGCCAAAGGGCAGTTCTTCTTAGTTTAGAAACAGCAAGACAGCCTCTGCCAAAGATTGCTGTAAACACGGAATAAAGATTTCATTGTGGGCTGGTGTGACCAGAATAATTAGACAGTTAATTGTTCATTCTGATCTGGTGGTGTTGGAATCACTAGTGCAGAGCAGCGAAAATAAGAGCAGGGAGAAATAGACAAGTAACACATCACTTCTATCTTCACTTGTTTCACTGTGATGTACTTTGGAAATCCTGGTTCCTTTTCAGGGAAGAAAAAAAAAAAAAAAAAAAAAAAAAAAGCAACATTCATATGCCCAGAACGCTGGGAACACTGGATCTACGAGCCACTGCTGCCATTTTTCCCCCCTCCAGGTTCTACTCTGGTTATGGATAAAATGTGGCATCTTCTAAAAACAGCCTGAGGAACCACAGCAGTAATGAATACATTAGGTAATCCCGGTGTCCATTACTAGATCTTAGTTAGGTGCAAACCTTAGCAGCCGCTCAATCAAAAGACAGGCAAAGAGCACCACATTTTTGTGCTTCTCCAACACTCTTTGCACAGACATTTAAAGTTTAAGAAGTAAATATTCCATTTTTGACATTTAATTATATTCTATTGTGAAACAAAATGCCTAGTGATTAATCTTTCACATTTAACTGAAGAAATCGCCTCCTCTGTGTTTTCATGCTAATTTAGAGACAAAAGAAAACATTTTAAGTGATAAAGGTGATTTTAAGCAGCTGAGCATCTACAGTTATTATAGGCAGGAGACTGTGACTTATTGGTATTTGCTAAAAGATGGCACTGTCATAAATTCCTTCCAAAATGACTTCTGCAGAAAAGAAATGAGTAAGGGACTGTAGAGAGCATTAAGTACTTGGTGTCGGGGGCTGGAAGGAAGAACCATGTATTCATTAGGTTTAAACCCTCCCTGAATCCTCATATTGACATGGAAGATGGAGCAAAGTTCTCATTATTCTAATTAAAAAAGGAACATCTTTAAGTGTCAATGTTCAGTGTAATTGTTCTGCGAATAAAAGCACTATGTTATAAAATAAGCATACTAAATTACATGAGGCCATAAAGTCTCATAAAAAGAAATCCTTCATTTCTCCAAGATATTCATTTGGTCTCAATTTGTAAAGTACAAAACTATCTTTACCAACCTTTAGTTTCTTTTACCCATCATGAATCAAAAGGGATTGCAAAGGCAGAACACTTGCTGGGTGTTAAAGAGCGTAAGTGGTACAAAATTATGGAACTCTACCTTTCAGATGACAATATCTACTTTACGAAATGCACTGTCTACAGCAATTAAAAATAGAAAATCATATTGCCACATTAAATTATGGCAACAACCCATTATAAAGAGAAATTTAGCCTTTTCTCATTTAATTGCTATTCATGGTTCGCTAAATAGTTTTTCAGAATAACCTGCCAATCTCCTGCTAACCAGGACTGTCTAGTTAAGAACATTCCTAATTACATATGGATTCACTTAATTTTAGAACCCTAAAAATATTCAGCTCAAAGCATTACTCAAGTGCAATGCAAACTAGAAACGGCCCGATTCCCCTCAAGGTATATGTAATTTTTTTTTTTTAAGTTTAAGGAATCATAAAAGAAAGAACATTTGGTATGGGAATGCATCAGTTAATAACTGCAATAAAAGAGTAAGGGAAACTATAAACTGGTAGGTCTTTTTAAAATATGCAAAGTAAAGTTATAACAATACCGCTCATTTCTTCTTCCAGAGCTAAAGGCCAATTACATAATAAAATACCATACAAAGTACAAACGTCAAATACATGCACAGCACTACCTGAAATGGGGGTGTTTTTACTACTTTAAACAATGTTTAGGGGCACCTAGGTGGCTCAGTTGCTTAAACGTCCGACTTTGGCTCACATCATGATCTCAAGGTTCGGGAACTGGAGCCCGCATCTGGCTCAGCACAGCTCTGAGCCTGGAGCCTGCTTCAGATTCTGTGTCTCCCTCACTCTCTGCCCCTCCCTGGCTTGCGCTCACGTGCGTGCTCCCTCTCTCTCAAAACAATGAATAAACATTAAAAAAATTTAAGAATTTTTGACAATCTAATTAAAAGTTTGGAGTTTATTCCAACTAATGCCTTGACCGTGTTGAGAGCAAAGAGTTCTCTTGCATGGAAGAGACATTTCTTTATAGTTCTATAGCTCATAGCTGGAATCTTACATATAGTAGATTCTCAATAAATATATGTTGATTTCATTTTTATAAGGAAAATAAAATAGAATTAATAAAATTTCCAAGTTAGATGAATTTATAAAATATTATGTGAAATACTGTACTTGAATACTTTGTTACTTTAAATTTTTTCTCTAAACGGGCAAGACATGCCTGTGACCAACAGTAATAATTATTGGCAAGTTCATTCTGGTGTGGCTATAAGGGAGGTGAGAAAAGAGGGAAAATCTTTAAAAAAAATTTTTTTAAGGTTTTCATTTATTTTTGAGACAGAGAGAAACAGAGCATGAGCAGGGGAGGAGCAGACAGAGAAGGAGACACAGAATCTGAAGCAGTCTCCAGGCTCTGAGTTCTCCCCACAGAGCCCGACACAGGGCTCGAACTCACGGACTATGAGATCATGACCTGAGCTGAAGTCGGACGCTTAACTGACTGAGCCACCCAGGCACCCCTAAGAGGGAAAATCTTTAAAGGCTTTCCATTTGTGTTGGTGTTTTGTTGAGTTTTACCTAAATATTGTATGCATATCTACATAAGTCGTTAAAAATGCATGGTATCTCTTCATAATAAAGATGACCCATCACCAAATGATTATTATTCCCAACAAGTAGTCACACAAATTCCACCCTTGAAGTACTGAGTATTCATCAGATCAATTCTGACTAAATGGCTGCATGTTCCCTCCTGCATCAACTAATTAAAGGGTTACTAATAAAATAATAATTCCATTGCCAGTGGCAGTGGCTACTTCTGGTTGTCATTGAGGTTTATCTGACATATGGTCAAACCCAACCATGCAACTGCAATAGCGTGTTCAATATCTATAAGGACAGAAACTTCCATTAAAGTTACTTGTGGCCAATACGCTCACACTTACCTGCCCTTGCACCTAATTTGTAACTAAAATCAGCAATGTTAACTGAATATCAATCAAAAACAGGTGCCCGTAAGGAACTAAAATGTCTATTATAGATAAATCAGCAGCCTTGTTTGTTTGTTTGTTTGTTTGTTTTCCTTTTAGGTCTGACCTTAGTGGAATGAACACCATGGTCTTGGTGTTTTCTTAGAGAACAGTACGTGGTATAATATGTTAGCATAATTGGGAGCTAGTAGTCAAGAGAAAACCAGGATAGAATTAGCATGAAGATTCAATTACCCCTTGTTCCCAGAGAGAGTTGTTTACTAGGATTACAGTTAAGGTTGTGGTCAAAATAGCATGAAAAGATGCACAGTACAGCTTTCTCCTTCTCTAGCTGATATCTTTGCATGGATCCAAACTTTGGTTTCCATTTTTCACCCCCAACTTACAATACAGCTTATTAAATAGTAGCTGATATAAATTGTTGGATAGACATTTTAAGTGTGTACCTGAGCATATACATATTTTAAACATATTTCTAAAAATCTGTGGCTAAAGCTATTGTATACATAATATTTTCCTGAAGGAAGAGTGTACATTTACTATCATATTCATTATCACTTTATTTTACTTTATAAAGCCAATGTCTTTGAATCCCTAACCAACTCTTAATATGTGGTTAATTTGTATATATCATGAATAATCGTGGTTAATTTGTATATATCATGAATGATCAATGAACTTACCATAATTTGTTTTTCAATGAATAGAAGTAATCTCATTTAGCCATTTAATTAAAAATTGGCTAAAGGAACTTCATTTAGAAGTAATTTCTAAAGGCAACCACATCCATGTTTTTTAATTTTAAAATTATTAGTGCTCTGAAATAAGTATCAGAACAGATGGAAATAAACACTCAATCCCTGTGTCTAAGATCTTTTTCCATGCAGATATTTTGAATAGACATGTAGAGTGCAAAAGTCATCACCGATTTGCCACCTTTTAAGGTCAAGGAAAAACCAACTGGACATTACAGCCATCTCTGCCCACCCACACACAAGCCCATATGTTGCCTTCTCTTCATTTTCTAATGCAAGAAACAATACAGGTTCTGGTCTCCCTCTTCTTCAAATCCCTTGATTCTCCATGTCCAAGGCCTCATCTGGAGTATGAATTTGCAAAGGCAGCATCATCACATCACTGAAAGAAGAAGCCACGCTTGAGAGCATGGGTCTTATAAACTTTTTTGGATATTAAATAAGTATCTAAATCTGTGCCCTTAATTTATACAAACTGGCAAGCACTCCAATTGGCAAGGACGTTCATCTTATAAATAAATATTAAATATAATTTTTGTACTATCATTAATATCACTACAAACTGTATTTAAAGCGAAAAGTATCTAGCAGTCAAAATACATTTTCATTAATATGGTAGTTTTGAGGTCTTCCAGTTTTATCTACCTTTACCCTTAGCCATGCTTTCATCTCCATAACACTCGGAACATGTACTTCAGTCTAAAAATGGGAAGTATACTGGTATTTGGAAATAAAATCCTCAAGCAGTCATTAAAAAATTAATCCATTTGGCAGTTCAGCATCTCCCTGGAATACTTCAGGCAGCTAAGCACAGAGGCTATCATCCGATTCACGGGCTGGTGAACATTTGGAGATCAAATTGCTGAGGGTTGTTTCTTTAAACACAGGAAAACAACAGATTTCTTCATGATATAGAAGTGCTATCTGTTTCTTTGGGTACATCTATATATACAGTAGTTCGCTTGTGTCAATTAAAATGCGTAGTATTCACAGAGAAAGCAAACAGGACAATAAAAATAACCACCATTTATTTCAGTCCTTGCCGCTGTGCCAGACGCTACACAGAGTATTTCGCATGCATGACCTCATTAGTCCTCTTTGTGAAGACAGCATTGTTACCATCTTCATTTTGCAAATGCAAAACCAGAGGCACAAGGTTAAGTGGTCACTGAGGGCAGATTTCAAACCCCGGACTCTCCCGCTCCCGTTACATTGCCTCCCCTAGCGCGGGATTTTTCAGCCTCCACACTACTGATATTTGTAGTAGATAACTCTTAATTCTTTATTGGAGGGGTGAGAAAGGAGCTGACCTGTACACTATAAGATATCCAGCAGCATCCCTGCTCTCTATCTGTTAGCTTCCTTCCTTCCGACTGTGAACACCAAAAATGTCTCCAGACACTGTCACGTGCCTCCTGCTGGGCAAGATTACCCCTGGTAGAGAACCGCCGGCTTGGGCAAAGTTCAACCTCCATGCATTGCTTACCAAAGCACACGTTTTCAATTTAAGGGTAGGTCATCCATTTTCCAAATAATAATATACATAATTCTCATAGTTATGTTGGCCACATTATAGATGATTTCTAAAATTACCCTAGACAAAACTTTGAGAGAAAAAAGTATTAAGTAAACAGGTCTTTATTAGTATCTTTTCCTATTAAACGGTTTCCTTTGGGGCGCAAACTGGGTGATCAAGACCGTGCTGTAATTATATCTTTGTACCAACAAAGACTGGTAGAAATGGTTGAAAAATTTTAAGCCACAGTGCCCCCAAACGCCAATGAATACATTTTCCACTAGACTCCAGTACCAGGAGGACAGGGATGGGATCTCTCTTGTTCATCTTTTTACCACCTGAATGCAACATCATGCTGAGCACATAGTTCTTTAATACTTCCTTAATAAATGAATGAAACTATGGTTAACCTAGTATAGGTTTTGAATTCTCTACTGTAAGCCTCTGTTGGCATGTATTACAAGTTATTTTATTTTATTTTTTTAATGTATATTTAGTTTGAGAGAGAAAGAGAGAAAGAGAGAGAGAGAGTGCGAGCAGGGAAGGTGCAGAGAGAGAGAGGGCAGGCTCCAGGCTCCAGGCTGTCAGCACAGAGCCTGATGCGGGGCTCGAACTCACAAACCATGAGATCATGACCTGAGGTGAAGTCGGGACACTCCACCGACTGAGCCACCAAGGCGCCCCATATTACAAGTTATTTTAATTTGTGGCACAAATGTGCAGATGACAGTATGCCGATCATATTTATAAATTTAATGAAGCCAGAAGGGAAAGGTGATACATTAGATGAAGAAATGGGATCAAAAAGGTTGATAGGATGGGACAGAGCTAAGAAGTTGAAATGTCACATGAACAAATGCCTGTGAGAAAGATAAACCATGTGAAGGGTGAGTGGCACCCTGGCACCTGAGTTGTCTCATTCTGTTCTACTCACCACACTCTACCTGAGTCCTATCTGTAGAATACAGCCACTGCCCTCAAAATAAACCCAAATATGCCCAAAATATGCTAAAAAATATGCCCTTTGAGATGAGAGAAATGGTTGAAGGTCTTCAAAATGGCAGACCCAACACAGAAAAGACCTGACATGGAAAAGACGGAACAGTCATCTCCAAGTATCTGGAATATCTTCATGTAAAATAGAAATTAAATTTATTCTGCGTCGCCACTGACCGTTGAACAAGAACCCCTGAATAGAAACTACATAGAAGCAAATTTTATCCCAGCATAATGACAAGCTTCCTAATGACAAATTGTCCTATATTGGAATGGGCTCCCCTGGGAAGCAGTGAGCTCTCAGTCATCAGAGGGAAACATGCTGCTGACTGGCCTATGGAAGTCTGAGCCCAAATAGATGGGAGAATGTACCAGACATTCTCCAGGGTGCTTTCTACCCCTTCAGTGTATATGAACTGTTTCTTATAGGCTATTATTGACCTTGTAAACTACTCAGTATAATTCTGGTAAGAGCAAGATCTAAGTTATCTCTAATCCAGATATTTAGAGTTACAGGGGTAAGTGCAATACAATAAGGACAGGGAACCTTACCATGTATCATCATAGAGAATAAGAACCACTTCCTGTGTGCCAAGGCTTCCGTAAAGTGTATTCCCCATATTGTCCAACTATTCCTGGTAAGAACCCCATAACGTAAGGATTGGTATCATCACCACTTTGCAACTGAAGAAATGGGAGTCACAAAGAAGTAACTTATCCAGGATGACACAGCTACTGATTCCAGTCTTACAACTTGAAACTGACAGTCCAAAGTTACAAAGTCTGTTTTATAAATATACAGCATAGCGATTCATCCATTTAACAGGGATACACTATTTTGTTTGAAAGGCTGGCAATTTCTAGAGTTTGAGACATATGGCTATTTAAATGCAAATACCTAAAACATTTTCCAAAGACTCAAATACAACATTTAAAAAATTATTTGCTGTTTTCTATTATCCATGATATTGTCCCCTCAAAATAGTGCATATTGATTGCTATGGGTTGACTTTAAGTAAATGAGCAAAACGGGGTTTTTAGGTTTGTTTTTTGTTTTTTGTTTTTTGTGGGTTTTTTAAGCATCTACAGAAGAAAGAGTTGGCAATAGCATTTTAGATACCATTTTGTAAATTAGAGAATTAGAACCCAGGCCTCCAGGCTAAAAGTACTTATATAACAACAAGACTGATAACTTTGATTTCCACAAATTCAGGAAATTCTCATGGCCAAGGTTTTTAGACAGTTACATCATTAGAGATTGTGTTCTTTTCTGATCCTAATTATCTTGTTGGATTGTCTTTTGCTTTATGATTATCTTACTGGCTATTTCATAAAAAATAAACTGATTTTTAAAACTACTTTCAATGCCTTTATTATTTCAATGCCAAAAAAGATCCTGAGAAGGTCTAACCTCTTCTGCCGGAGAGCCCTGCATTCAGCCTATTTGTGACTCTGATTTCTTAAAGAGAACTTCCATTTTGCAATTTCCATCTGGCAACTTCCTATTCTCAGGGAATGCTGTTTCCTGCTCACCATTCCAGACAATAATCAGCCAAAGACTTCAAACATAGTTCAGCACTCTCTTTCTAAACTTACTGCTGCCCTGGTGCTTCTATGCACTTCACTGTGAACTGAAGTCCATAATTGTAGGTTTTTCATTCTCGCAGAGCATAAAGGCAGTTGTAGGAAGGGGCCCAAGCACTTATCACAGGACTGAAGATGGCATCGGACGCAGCTCTCAGCAGGCGGCTCTTTCGTCAAAAGGCAGAAGGCTTTGCTAGGCCCTGTGGCTCACAGAGTGCCTCCTCTGTCGATGACAGGGGTCATCTGCTGCTAAAAAAAGAGTCCGGCGCTATATGTTACAGCCCACCCGGCACATGTCTAAAATAACTGCCTTGTTGAGCCTTTTACTGTAACATTTACTCATGAGGGTACCATTGCACCATGTCAAACTGTGGCTTTAAGAATGTTCATATGACTTAGTGATGTAGAACAGAGATGAGCACATTCATGTTTTATTCACGGATTTCCTCCTAGGTTTTTATATTATTCCACAGGGGGAAACCTTTATAAAAAGAGTGTTCTCAATGTACTTTGTGGTGGGAAATATTCTAAATCAAGAACGAAGATGTCTCCTAAATGAACATGAGTCACAGGAAACATCTCTACAACTCAAAGCAGTGTGGAGCACAGAGTGTATGAAAGCACACCCCAGTCACTCATGAGCTGACTGGTTATTCAGGGGTTTCCTACAGAATAAACCAGAAACTGACCTGAGAGAGAAACATCCTAAGAACACTGAGGAATGTACCGGGCAAGTGCTGCTACTGGTCCCTTGACCTTGGACTTCCCAGTTTCTTGAGTCAATATCTGTCAAAAGTCATATGGCATCGATCTCTCCCTTCAATCATAGTTCTAAGAAAGTTGCTGCCCATAAGGCCATGCAGACACCTTTAGAAGTCATTGGCTAGGGGACCTTTGGGGTAGAAGTATGTGACGTAGAGGGGAGAAAAAGACCACTAAGGCACAGCCTTATTTATCACAAGGGTAAAGAGAAAGTGTGGCACTATTAGGAATTTGTTTCATTATGATAAGCAGCTTTTAAGTTAAAGAGATCTGTTACCTTCCCTTTACCCCCACCCCACCATTATTAATGTCCAGTGGAAGATACCAAAGAGAACTCTTGCATCTTTGAGATAAAAAGAAACCTTTCATACATTTGGTGCTGGGAAAAAGAAATATTTAAACCAAATTGAAGGCATCAAAAATAAGTAACTGCATTGAAAAGCCACAGCCATATTGAACAATAAACAATTTATGGAAGGAGCCTGGAAAAAAAATTGTTTTTTAAAAAATTGAAAAGCGTAGCTTCTGACAAGTATTCTTTATTTATGAGTGTAAGTAGAATTTTTCAAGGAACACCAAAATACTAAAATGAAATGCAAGTTTGACACAGACATTTTTCTTTGAGGGTTGGCCAAAAGGGGAATCTAGGTAGATTCGAGGTTAATTGAATAGTTTAATTCAATGATCATTATCTACGCTGATTGAGAGAACTGAAGAAGTCAAGATTATGTGAAAATTGTAAATGATCCAAATCATTTACAGTTGACTGGGGAAGTGTTTCTGGCCTTTGACTTGAATACAGGTATGCCCTGCTATCTAGCAATTCAATTTTTTTTTTTGGAGTTCAATTTTTAGAAAGACAAGTTTCATAAGTGAAGTCCAAATGCCCAAGCTTGAAAACATCTCTTGTCCCACCTCCTCTCTTAGCTCAGCAACTTCCTACTTGTCCTGGGGTGCTGGTGGGCCATACTCCCCAACTTAGTGCTGGGCTTACTTCATGCTGGGTATGCCAGATAACTCGATGGTCCATCAGTTATATTCTTGTTCTTGCTCTCTGTTCCCTTAGAGCTCCGGTAATTGTATAAATGTGTGAGTCAGAGGGCAAGGAATGGGAGGAGGTACTGAGAAGGTTAACCTAGGAAGTTTCTGCCCCACAACTCCAGGCCGACATCCCAGACTGTTTACCACTATCAGAAACACAAAAACAAAATACCACCTCTCTTCAACAATTCTCTGGTTTCAAGGCAAATTGAAATATGAATTGTTTCAAAAGGATTCTGTGCATGCAAAGCGAATAGCTGTCAACAAAGCTATAATTAAGGAGATGAGATGCTGTCAATAAACTTGAAATAATGATTTTCCTTGTAGCAGCCACATTAGGTCTTATCTGTTCCTAACCCTCTCCTCACATGGCCTCCATAGAATTTTCTCAATATAATTTAGGAGGGGTGGGGGGACTCCCGATGTTGCTCTCTGGAGACTTTGAGAAATTCATAGACAGCACTCTTCTTCCCTTTCAGGTGGACATGTTGCTTTGTTTTCTGAAAATTCATGATGTATTTTTGACCAATTATTATCAACTGTCCTATCTCCAGTGTTCCATTCAGTTAAAGAACCCAACATAGTTTCATCAGCCGATGACTATAGCAATAAATAAAAATTACCTGCTGGGTGAATGAATAGAGCCTTGCCTTTGCAAATTAGTTTTACATGTGCTATTTCATGTTTTCAGCACCATCTGCCAACCACCCTTCTGGCTGCAACTGATTTCATACTATTTTGGTCTACTTGGGACATTTTAGATCTCAACAAATGTTTTTAAAAGGAAGTATGGACTTTCCCTGCCAATTAAGTCAGTTTCCTCACTCTTCCACTCTTAGGAACTGTTTCTACCACAATCTTGCTCATGTCACTCCCACCTCTTGAGGAAACCACATTTCTTTGGAACTATCTCTGATCCTTTTCCCCAAAATATGACTCAAACATCTCTTCCTGGATGAGAACTCAATTAGCCATAGATTTCTCTGCCCATCCCCAAGCTTCCGTTGTTCTCCCCGTACAACTTACATTTGTGCACCACGTTTGAAGGTGTTTCTACCAGTGATGGTGGGTGGCTCAGGTGTGTATTTTCTTACCTGAGTAATGAGTTCTTCAAAGCAGAGAGGGGATATTGCTCCTTGGAATCTAGGTGTAGCTTTGTGATGTGCTGGGGAAAGTAAATTTATTGTTAAATGTCATGTGGGCTGTGCTTTAAAGGTTGAAGACTGCAGGAGTTGAAAGGTATACTCTTTAGAAATGGCCTTGAGAAACTCAGCAATTACCAGAACAACTAACCATGTCTCCATCTCTGAATTCCAGGCACCACATGGTATTTTGGCAAACCTGTTTTCCATGCCCTACCTGCTAAAATATCTTCTGACTTTCACCATCTGCCTCCTAGCAAATCCAGCCCAGATGCAAAATGAACAGGGGGAATTAGGTCCTAGATATTGGCACTTTCCCAGGGAAACCTAGAGAAATTCATTAACTGTTAGCAGTTTGAAATACTCATTTATAAGTTGAACCTAAAACACTGTCTCTGAATCTGTCTTCCCAGGTTGAGATGCATGAATATGAGCTATCCAGGAAATAGGTTCATTTAGAAGGAATTTAAGTTCTTTTTTTTTTTTTTAAATTTTTTTTTTCAACATTTATTTATTTTTGGGACAGAGAGAGACACAGCATGAACGGGGGAGGGGCAGAGAGAGAGGGAGACACAGATACGGAAACAGGCTCCAGGCTCTGAGCCATCAGCCCAGAGCCTGATGCGGGGCTCGAACTCCCGGACCGCGAGATCGTGACCTGGCTGAAGTCGGACGCTTAACTGACTGCGCCACCCAGGCGCCCCAGGAATTTAAGTTCTTAATGAAAGTTTCCTACAGATTCCATAATGACTCCATTCTGTTTTTTGCCATGTAAAGAAGTGTGCCCTTTTCACTGTTGTTAGCATGCACTTTTTAGATATTCACTCCTACACAGTACAATGGCAATTATTTTTCCATGGGTATCTATAGATTCAGGATCTAGAGGATCTGCAGTGAGAATCAGCACATGCTCATTCAAGCCACATCTCTCCAAACTAAGCCTAAAAGCCAAATGCAGCAACATCCCAAATTAGGCCAAAGTACTATATGAACTCCTAAATTGCCACATGCATGTGATAAAAAAAGAGAGGAGTAGGGGCGCCTGGGTGGCTCAGCTGGTTAAGCGTCCAACTTCAGCCAAGGTCATGATCTCGTTGTTCCCGAGTTCGAGCCCCATGTCAGGCTCTGTGCTGATAGCTCAGAGCCCAGAGCCTGTTTCAGACTGTCTCTTTCTCCCTCTCCCTCCCCCGTCTCTCTCTCTCTCTCTCTCTCTGCCCCTCCCTCACTCATGCTCTGTCTCTCTCTCTCAAAAATAAATAAAACATTTAACAATTTAAAAAAGAGAGAGAATAAACCATATTAAAACTGGATGTTTTGGTCAATATCACATTGTAGCTTGCTACAATGTAATTTGGCACCTATCTCTATAAACCAACATAAACTGAAGATTTAAATGGATGACTAGAGAATCAGAGCCAAAGGTGGAGTATTAGTCTATAGGGGTTCCATGACAAAACAGCGCAGACGGGGTAGCTCAAACAACAGAAATGTATTTTCTCCTAGTTCTGAAGGCTGGGAGAACAAGATCAAGCTGCCAGCAGAGTCAGTGTTTAGGGAGAGCGCCTTCCTCGGATTGAGATGGCCACCTTCTCACCGTGTGCTCATGTCATCTCTTCTTTGTGCACGTGTGGCTGGGGGGAGGGAGAGAGAGAGAGAGAGAGCAAGCGAGTTCTGGTGTCTCTTCTAAGAACATTAGACCTATCAGATCAGGTCCCCACCCTATGACCTCATTTAACCTTCATTACTTCCTTATTCCAAATATAGCCACACTGGGAGAGGGGGAGTTAGGGCTTCCACGTGTGAATCTGAGGAGGAGATATACATTTGTACCATAACAGTGATGTTTCAACCAATACAACTTATTAACGTATTTGTCACATTTAGATTGACTCAAGCATTAAGGGACCCCTGAATACTGTTTGGACCCACTGAGTAGAAGTAACTCGCAGTGGCCACACAATAGTTGCCTAACCTGAAACTGGATTCTAGGGCCCCATGCCACCCGCCCACATCCCCCACCACCCCCCACAGTGCCTCTGTACTGATTAGATGACCACTGCATTTCATGCCATTTACCAATGTCTATTTCTGTCTAGTCTTAAGAAATACCAAAGAATCTAGGTTTTTCTGTCTACTGGCTTTATGTTCTAGCCATTGTCATTTCTGTTACAATTCCCAGCATGAAATTACTGCTGGTCTCCAAACCTTCAGTTTCTTCCAGCAAGGCACTTGACTTTCTACCAAAGCTGAATTCCCTTCAATAATCCCTTCGGTTCTAGGACTAGACTCCCAGAGTCTCCAGTTGAGAGGGGAAGTCCAAGCAAGATTCCTTCCTCAATGAAAAGGAACCATAAGTGGATGTCTGACCGTGTTATGTGTTGGAAAGAGAAAGGGTGCACCATGAGGGCTCAGAACTATTACTGTCTGCAGTACTTAGGGCACACTACCTTCTAGCGACTATAACAAAAACACCAAATGTCAGTGGTTTAACATGACAGTAGTCTATTTCACATCACAGTTCAGCTTCCTATCAGGCGGTCGGTCTGAGTGCTTCTCCTCCAAGAAATGACTCCAAAATTTACAGACTGCTTCCATCTCTTGGTTCTACTTCACTGAAGGGCAGAAATCTTTGCTTGAAGTCAACGGAGGAGGAAAGGCAGAAAGTGCAGAGGGAGGGTCTTTCAGAGTGTTTTATAGTTAGTAATGAAGTGGTGTATGTCACTTTCAACTGCCTTTCACCAACCAGAACCCTACCATTTGACTCCAAGTTATCAGCAGGGAGACTGAGAAATGTACTCTTCCTACATGCCCAGGAAAAAGAAATGGGACTCTTCAGCACGTGAACACAGCTCCCAACTTTTTCTTTACTACTGGGAAGCATCTTGGTGCTTAGATAAACTCACCTAGTTTGGTGGCACTGGGGATGGGGAAAGGGGGTGGGAGAACAGTGTCAGGAATTTCACTGTATCTGTAACGTGAAATGCAAACCCCTTAACAAACCTCAGGAGATACAACACAGCAGTGCTGTATAATGGTCAAGTGCACTATCTCCGGAACCAGACAGCCTGAGTATGGTTGCTGCTGGTTCCAGGATCATATATAACCCACCCCACTTTCTGGGAATGTGGGTGTCGCTCCCCCTATCTGATGAGCTCCAGGAGCACTGGCTGGGGGTTTAAGCCACAGACAGTGGAGTCTGGCTGGTTTTCGATCACTATTCCTGACTCTTTCTGAGCCAGTGATATTTACTTAAATTCCTGGACAATTTAACTTCATCTCTCTGAGCAAGTTCACTCATCTGAAAAGTGGGAATAATAATGCCAATCTCAAAGGAATTATATTTGATTAAACATTTGATATTTGTTTATATATTTGTTACAATATACACATTATATTTGATAAAACATTGTGCACCTTCCCTAACACATAGGAAACACACAATAAATGGTAACTGCAAATACTATCAGAAGAAGATAGGGACTACAGTCCTCTTTACTACCTGTCGCCAATAAAAATGACTGTTTCAAAACATACACACACAACAGTTTTTTCAGTGGTACAGGATAGTTTAAAAAGCAGGAGGTTTGTGGGACGCCTGTGTGACTCAGTCAGTAAAGTGTCTGACTTCAGCTCAGGTCACGATCTCACAGTTTGTGGGTTCAAGCCCTGCGCCGTCAGCACAGAGCGTGGAGCCTGCAGCACGCTTCAGATTCTGTCTCCGTCTCTCTCTGCCTCTCTCTCTCTCTCAAAAATAAATAAATATTTTTTAAAAAGTTTTTTAAAGCAGCAGGTTTAGAATTCTCAAATCTATGTATAAGCTGTGTGACTTTGGTCAAGTAACTTGACATCTTTCTTTAAAATATATTCCTACTACCCACGTCGTGAGATTGACGTCATCACTGTGTATCATGAGAGAACACGTAGAAGCATCTAACACAGTTCCTACAACATAGTAGGTACTTAATGCAAGCTGAGTACCGGTTACCAAGTTCCTCTCAAATGGTTTTGCACTGGAAAGTAATATCTCACACTACAAGAGTGAGAAAATACCATCTTAGAAAGACATGTTTGGAGAGAATAAGTGATTACAGTTAGAGCAGATGCCTTCGTATGATGATTTTTTGATCTTTGACCTTTATCACCCCTCACAGCCCTATTTAAGAACAGCTTCTCGATGCCTCTACTCAAATGACAATCATTGTGCAAAAACTCCATGTCTCGCCATTCAGGAGCTTACAGTACACATCTTAATAAACCATAATGAACTGAAGACGTGACGAGTATAACTGGATAAACAGGCCTCTCTCCCCAGCTGTCATGTCTGTTTGTGACAGCAACTGATATTTCATTGTAAAAGATGCTAATTTCAATCTGAGCCGTGGCGGTGTTGAGAGGAGCATAAAAGGAATTCTTGATTATCTCTATCAGTAACCGTGGTCCCTGGGGATGTGCTCGGAAACTTCAGATCACATATGGCAAGAGTGCTGTGATAAAATATGCATCAATGAGGCTTCACGACTTATGATAACAAAGAAGTGGAAAGTTTTGCCCTCTGTGATAACTATTTGTGGCTGGGATTTCTCTCTTTTGTCTATTTCTGGAGGCTTTAAAAATGACATTTGTTGTACTAATTATTACATCATTCTGTACCTGGACCACCATCTCATTTCTGTAACTGTTCTGTCAAATTTCTGGGGGCTTATCATAATACTGTTTCAACAATGGTGATTTTCCCAACCTAAATTTGAGAAATAATAATTACATTGGCTGCTGGACCACATTAGCTGCCTATCAGACTTAAACAAACACTAACTGTTATTTCAACTTAAATATCATTGCTTATTAAGCACTGGCCAGGCTACAGGGAGGCCAAAGTTTTCAGAGATGCAAAGCACACATCACAAGGGAGATGAGCAAGAGAGCCAAATCAGGGTGGCCACTGTCTTTCCTTGAGGGTGGGCCATTCTTTATTTTTAAATTATTGTCTTCCTATTTGGGGAGCAGGGAGTGTGGTGATGAAATTTATTACCTAAAATGGTATGAAGATGAGATGATCGTGTCTGGGGGAAGAGTTAATATTCTCACTTGGCAAAACTAAAAGTTAGCAACTCCAACTCCTCTCTTGCTTTATTTTGACCAGTCCTTGAAATTTCAAAATCCGGAAGGCAGCTGGATGCTTCCCTCTAATCCCAGCACAAAACCTTTATGTGGGTGAGGGCTTCCTGGCCATTTTACAAGGTATCTGTTCCCTTCAAAAGCTCTTGTGGTAAGAAATTGACTCACTTTGGGCACCTGGGTGGCTCAGTCGACTGGTGGAGCGTCTGACTTCAGCTCCAGTCACGATCTCGAGGTTCGTGAGCCCGAGCCCCACATCAGGCTCGCTGCTGTCAGCCTGTCAGCACACAGCCTGCTGCAGATCCTCTGTCCCCGCTCTCTGCCCCTCCTCCACTTGTGCTCTCTCAAAACTATTTTAAAAAAGAAGAAATCTACTCAGTTGATTGATCCAAAATCTGCCTTCATATAGCGCAACCTTTGCTCCTCTCGTGTTACATGGAATAACCCTCATCCCTTTAGTTACAACGATGCTTCAAATGGACTAAGGGTAGTGTCGTCCCCCAAGCAGACTGCAATCTGGTCACCCACATCTGCTGCTCATGTTTTCACTTCATGGTGACCCTACTAACAATTGCCCCTCACTTCCAGTCACCTCCACGGTCTGTGCCCCTACAAAAGAAGGGTGCGATACATCCATTTCCAACTTAGAAATACTCATTTAATTGTCCAGAAAACAAAGCCTGAAGTTTTTAGAGAGGCACTAGCTTCTCCACCATTTGCTTCCACACAAGCTTTCCCTCCCACTGGTACACATTCTTCTCTCCGGTCTTACTCTTTCCTGACCCTGGGCCTTTCCTCATCTTGATGCTAATCTCTATCTCTCCAAGCCTGACATACTCTTCAAAGCCCACCACTCCCCCCACAAAACCTTCTCAGATCCACAGGCTGGTATTCACTTCTCCATCCCCTAGATTCCCACAAAAGGGACTTCATGTTGCAATACCAACACTAATGATTTATCTACTTGTGTTCCCGTTGGTCTCAATAAGACATTATAAGATCTATAACTGCACGGACAGCCCCACTTGCTTTTGAATACCCTATAGTGTCTACCACAGTGCTCTGCGCTCAGTTTAACGTTCATTAAAATTCTGTACTGTTGACCGAAATGGTCCCTCACAGGCACACAACCTATCAAATACCCTTCGACTGCCATTCCCCAGTTTGCCAACCCCACCCCCCACTGAGATCTCTCTCGATCTTCACCTACACTGTCCAGTACTGTAGCCACCAGCCACATGTGGCCATTTAATTTTAAACTCACATTAGTGAAAGTTAAACGAAATTAAACCTTCAGTTCCTCAGGCTCACTAGTTACAGTTCCAGTGCTATCCACAGCCACATGTGGCTAGTAACTGCCATACTGACAGCACAGATATGGAACATTTCCATCACCACAGACAGTTCTATTGGACAGTGTGGGTCCAGCACTATTCCGACAGTAGAACCACTACCTTCCTTGCTGTGTGATTAGCCACATCACACTCTTGCCAAACAGCATGCAAGCCTCTGGCTAATTAAAATCCCCAGGTCTTCTTTGAATGAACGGCTTTTAAGCTCAACTCCCTTCATATTGGACTTAGACAATTACTTTTGGGGATCTAAAGGTAATTTCCTCCCCACCATACCCCATTAAATTCTAATACATTTTATCTCTTCTATTTTATCTATTCAGCTTATCAAGATCTTCAGTTTTTGGGCTATCTTATCCTAGGTCTGAGTCACCTAAGCATTAGTTGATATGATAAAAATGCTGCAGGTAAATAGGGTAGGTATGTAACTTCTCATCCAAACGAGGATACTTTTCAGAGTGAAATGGAATGCCGTAAAAAATTATGCTGACACACAGGCGTTAACTGGGACTCTCCAGAGCTCATCAGGGAGGATGGAACTCTGTCCATGGAAGGTCACATCTACACTGTCACTAGAGAAAGTCCTCCAGATTAAGAATGAATTAATATTTAAAAATCTGTGAATATGTTAACTAAATTTTATCTAATTTTAGACCATATCACTCCATTTCATTCATGATGCTAACATGAGAAATAAAATATCTTAAGTTCAAATCATCTTAATCTTTTCAGCATTCAATAAATGAACCAACCCATCTTTTCCAAAAAAAAAAGAAGAAAACACAATATAAGTAGAAATACAATGTATGTATATGTTAGATAAACATGAGGAGAATTCATTTATAAATGAATTTATAAAATTTGGATATAGTATCTTCCTTACTGTTATATAAGGACTCCAGAGGTCCAGAAAAAATCTGCCTCATACATAACAGACTAACAGTGACTTGAAGCTAATTCAAACAAAAGGAAAGAACACATACAGCAATCTTCTATTACTTTTTTTTTCTTCTGAAAATGTCACTTTGAAGGAAGCCTCCAGCTCATGGTGGTCACTAACTAGTACTTGCCATTCATCTATGGCAACTGGGCCAACAAAATCCTGGTAAAATCCTGACAGAACATGGTGCCCAGATTTTGTAAAAAAAAAAAAAAAAAAGTAAAGACAAAAATAAGTATGGATGCTTAAAAAATGAAGAAGATGATGTCACACTCCCAAACCCACATAAAATTAAGATAAAATAAAGATTTATGTGGAAGTCTGTTCTAGTGGAATTTATGTACAGAAATATGAATATATTTGGGCCAAAAATTGGACAAAAGCCCCATAAATTAATGTAGCTAAAAGTCAGATAAAGGTCACAGCATAAGACTGACGGAAAGAGAGAAAAGAGTCGTACAGTAAAACCTTGGTTTGCAAACATAATTCATTCTGAAAACATGCTTGTAATCCAAAGCATTTGTATATCAAAGCGAATTTCCCCAGAAGTAATAAAGGAAACTCAGATGATCTGTTCTAAACCCAAGAATATTCAGATAAAAATGATTACAATACTGTAATTAATAGAAAATAATAAATAAAATACGAAACATAAAGAACAATAAGTTAACCTGCATGTACCCTTGAAAACCTTTGTGGTTGGTGTAAGGGAGACAAGAGAGAGGAGGGTTATTGGATAGGACTAACTATCCACTATCACTATCAGAATCACTGCTGTCTGTTGGGTCAGTGGAATCATTTTCTTTTCGTGCAACTTTAACAAGGAGCCTATCCAATGACACTTGTTTTTGCTTCCTTTTGAGGATTTTGCGGAAATGTGACATGTCATTATTGTTAAACAGATTCATCGCTTGCCTTATTCGGGTGGTGCTTTTCTACAAAAGTTCGCACTGTTTCCCACATTTTACACATCTCCCTAATCTCATTTGAAGTGAGGGATTCCCGTGCCTTGTTCTCCTCTTCCTCTGCAGACGAGATGCAGACACACACTTCTTATAAAATCTTGCAATTTTGGCCACTCACATACCTCTTTTGTATTCCTCGATTTCCTTAACTTCACCATAATTAACTCCTTCTTCTTACTGCCTTTTTTTTCAACCTTTTTCTGCATGGGGGCCATTATACACATCCACGTGAATGTTGACTATAGTGCAGTATTAATAAACTCTTGCCATTTACCGTATTTAACGTAACTGGCAATAAGGCAGCAGAGGAAAGGGTCTGTATCTGCAGGCGGCCTGACCTAGAAGGAAGCAAAGCATTCCTAAGCTTCCTCTTGTACCGAAATACAAAGGACAGTCCATAGGTGCTTTGAAGTGACAAAAAATATACCAGTGCCAGTTGTGGGCACCTCCCAACGTTCCGAAAAACCATTGATTTCTGCCAAACACCACAGCCTGAGCATGGGAGATGATTGCCCACAATCCTGCATCAAGGGAAAGAGAGAGAGAGAGAGACAGAGAGAGAGAGAGAGAACCATTGGCTCAGTTGTGATCAAGTGACATTCTGTGTCACGTACTACTCGTATTGCAAGACACCACTTGTGTATCAAGTTAAAATTTATTAGAATGTTTGCTCATCTTGCAGAACACTAGCAGAACAAGTGGCTCACAATTCCAGGTTTTACTGTTCTAGACCAAAAGCAGAAAAGAGGGGCCGAGTCCAGGCTCCCTGCTAACCAGCCCTGGCACCACTGGCCCTCCATACCCTCTGCGTGCGTTTTCTCATTCACTCCAGAAACAGCTCTTTGCCCTGGGATGCCCCGGGAAGGGGGGTGTGTGGGAGGAGTGGCCTCAGCTCTCAAAGTCCACAGGGACAGCCTTGAACTCAAATTCTCCAGAGTTCACATCCTGCAATGCTACAAAGAAGTTTCGAAGGAAACACTTATGGCTTCTCAAACCCGTTGAAAATATAGTTCTCATTTATAATTAAAATGAATTCTTTTGGAGCTGTCACTTATTTCTTGGATCTCCACAATGTGTAGCAGGTGTCTACAATCCATCTGTCCTCCTTCTAAGACATTTTTAGGGCACTACATAGCATTATTCCACCTATGTGTTTTACTTATTTTTTTTAATGTTTCTCTCACATAGATTATATTTCCTTAAACTTGAAATCAGATATTTGTAATTAGGTGTTTATAAGTAAACTATTATTTCAACAAAATCTGACTTCTACTGACCTATTATAGAATATTAACATGAAAATCATATTATCTCTTAGGAAAATACTTACTTTCCTCTGAAACCTAGGTAGGGAAAACAATGTTCTAATCAATAATCTGGGTTGTATCCTTTTATTTTGGCCCTTATTTTAATTCCCAAGCTAACAGCAATTCACAGGCAGTTAAGAAACCCAATTTGATCAATTTTCTAAGTCCTGTGTTTTTCATTAGGATGATCCTTAAGGCCGGTGGCCTTCTATTAGTTTGGCAGACAGCTCTGGCTAATGTTTTAATGATCCCTAGCAAGGGAAGCAAAAAAAGAGAAACAAATAAGGTGGAGGGAGACTTCACTACGGTGAGGAGAAGCTCGATCAGGCAGGGAGACAGAGTACATAACCACTAATTAACTCTTGTCGTTTCAACATCTGGAAGCTAAAAGGAGACACCCAAGTACCCATGTACTGCTGACGAGTCAGTCCTTGAAGTCTGCGCTAGGAGTAGCCCCTAATCCAGTATTCTCAGATGCTAGGAACTTGTCCAACAGCCTGGCTAGTAATAGGATTACAACATCTAACCTTTGAAGGCATAACTGTACCAAAATACTTGTAAAACAAATAGGAGGAACAACATCATCTCTTGCAACAGCCTTCTCACTGTTCCCTCTGCTTCCATCTTGCCTCTCTGCTATGTAATTTACACACAACAGACAGAATAGCCTCCAAGAACAAACTAGATGGTATCACTCTTTTGCTTAAAACCTGCGGCTAAAGATTTTCTATTGCAGTTCGAATAAAGTGTGGAATTCTTTACTGTGATACTAAACCCTGCTTGACCTGGCCCCTGACCACTTACACTCTGAGCTGCATGTCTTGGGAACCCAGCTATCATGGCTTAAACACTGTAACAGTTAAACGAGCAGGAGATATAAGCACTTTACCCTTACCCAAGTAAGAGATTCATTTTTTCCTCGTGTAACGACAAGTCTAGAGATTGGCAATGCAGGGCTGGTATAGCTACTTGACAGAATCATTAAGGAACCAAATTCTCCCTGGGTCCCTGCTGTGCCATCCTTAATATGTGGCTCTTGCATATAGTTGCAAAACGGCAGCTCTATCTCCAGGCGCTGCATCTGTATTCCAGGCAGGCAGGAAGAGAAACAAGGGAAGGATGAAAACACTGCATGCCAACAGAGTCTGTGACTTTTAATCAGAAAAACAATCATTTCCCCAGGATCCACACGTGGTAGTCATCATCTCCTTGTTCAAGACAGTATCACAACGCGACTGCAACACGAGGAAATCAAGTGTTGTGATTATTTTTTTACTTCATTTCCTAATCTTTTCCCTCCATGCGCCATGCTCCAGCCATCCTAGCCTGTCTGTCCCTCCAACACCTCTTCTTCCTTCCCATCTCTTGATCTTAGCACTTATGGTTCCCTTTGCTGAACTTCTTTTCTCCAAATGGCTGCACGGGTCATGCCTTCACATCATTCAGCCCTCTGAACAAATGTTAACTCCTGTGGGCTGCTTTATCTGACGCTCTTGAAAACACAATCCACCCCATCTCCAGTCCCTCCCCATTTTTTATTTTGTTTCATGTTTGTTGTAATGGGTTTATTTTCTTCATAGCATGTCTTGATATGTGAAATATTTTATTGTTTCTCTTTATGCCCTTATTGTCTACACCCACTAGAATATAACCTCGTAATAATGAGGTTTTCCCTCTCTTCTCTCTGCTACATTCAGTGCCTTGAACAGCACTTGGCACAGGGCAGGTGCTGAGTTAAGAGTCTTCTTCTGACTTAATGAATGGATCAATGGACTTCCTGACCTATCCCGAATTTTCAACCCTTTTCTGCACTGCGTTCTCACTCACTTGTCTTTGACTCTGAAATGAATAGCAAAATGGTGCTTGATTCTATTTGAATTTTTTAATTATATTTCATGTTTTCTTAAATTTCCATATTGCTTAGTTGGCTTTTATAAGCATGATTTTCTTGGTCATAAAGTGTGTTTGCTCGAGGAAATGATTTCCAATAGTCTGGTATATGCATTGGACTTTTGGTTCCCCTATCATATAGAAGCCTCAATTATTTTATTCTTAATATTTCTAAACATTCTTAATTATTTATTATTCTAAATATTTGGGCCATGAACAGTATTTTCACATTTTCTGAGTGACTCTTTCTGTGTTCTAGGAACCAGTATTCAAAATTGATCCTGCACCCTTTTCTTTCTTAAAGTCCAAGAGCATATTTTTTAAACAATTTCTCACAAACATCTCTAGATCCATTATAAAGTAAACAATCAAGACATTCAGTTTTCACACTCTACTATCAGAGAAATCTCCAAATCTTTGAATACAAGTATTTTTGACTGTCTGATTTTTATCCCTGCTTCAAAACTTGGTAGATAAGTAAATGACTTTAATGTGACTTTCCTATTCCATCTCCTTTTGCATCCTCTAGAATACATTTTTGCAGAGCATTACAGAGGGACTCAATTTTCCTTATCCTGGAGATTTAACATTTATTATTCTCAAAGCTTCTAAAGATTTTTTTTGACGTAGATTTTTCCTTTACATTCATTTGTCCTGCTGCAGGGACAAAAAGCTAGGAGAGGAGGAAAAAAAGAAAAGAAACGAAAAAGAAAGAAGGAAAAAAGAAAAAAAATGCACCCAGCTTAGAAATCTTTTTCCCTTTCCTTCATGGGCATAAATGAGAACCTTTTCAAGGCCAATCTTCTAAGAACTCATTTTTTTTTCACTCTAGCTTCACTGAATAAGGGTGGGGAGCACGGATTATCTGAAGTAAAAGTAAAAATAGTGCTGAAACTACGTTCTTCTTGAGAAGCCTGAGGCACGGTATGTTAAAAAATATATATATATATATCACCAAATCGTCCCATCCTGGGTTTTTTTTTTTTTCTAAAGAGACAAGAACATTTGGATACCCCAAGCAGAGCAGCCAAATGTGTGATAGCGAAGGCTATTCCCCATAGATGAACTAAAACGGATCTTTCTGGCAGTGGGTTCCAGTCCCTGGTGATCACACCCCTTCTGTCATTACAGCTATTCTGCCAGCAGCCTGACTCTGGGGTAAGTGCCAGGCTGCCCGGTCGATGTCCCTGGATTAGCATGGGGCCTGGGTCCATCCCTGTGTACAGAGTGACAACAGACAAGGCAGCTATCCCTTGAAGGAGATAAAGTCTTTCAGGAGATTACAGAATAATTGCTAGCAACCTCCCAGAGAAAGAGCAGCTGTTCAAATTTTAGGGGTTGCCGGAGTCACTGGAGAGCTTATTGAAAATGCAATCATTTCTTCTTTCACCTTACCTTTACTGGATAAGGGTGGGAGCATGGAACTAACTGGAAGTAAAAGGAGTGCTGAACCAAGACTCCACATTTGATAGGTGGGAGAGGGAACTCGGAACCTGCATTCAACAAGCTCCCCAGGTGATCTTGATGCAGGTGACCCATAGGCAACACTTTCGGAAAAGATACCCCAAACCATTTAATGGGCAAAAGGGAGGGATATGGCTCAGGCCTTGACAACTAAGCCTGTTCCCCAAAAGTGAAGAAAATAGATTGTTGGACAGAAGAAAAAAGAAAACAACCCAGCCTGGTATGTATATATGTATGTACGTGTGGGTATGAATGCCCTTATTCACTAACATTTATGGAGTTATGTAAAATGAAAGAAATCACCCTTGCCCCAGAGGTGCTCAGTCTCTTGAACAGAACACAAGCCCCCACCACCCCCAGCGGTAAGTATGTGGTGAAGGCGTCCTAGGCAGGGGGTGTGGAGAGCAGAGGGCTCAGATTTACTGAGCAGCTAGGCTGTGCCAAGCACTGTGGGGACAGGTGCCCTGCAAGCTCTGCCCGGAGGCACTGAGTCTGCCTCCAGAAGGGAGATGACATTGGAAGAATGAATGAGAATTTACCTGGCAACTAAGGTGGACACATTCCAGGAGGAAGGAGCAGAGCCCCAAAGCACAGCCAGGCAAAAGGATCCAACACGTTTCCAATCCAATCCCACTTGCCCCAGGGCTGGGTGCAGAGAAAGAAATGGTGGGAGACCATTTCCTTAAGTTGCTACCAAAGCCGCGAATGCTTTCCTACACTCAAAACTTTCTCTTGTGTCAGCTGCAATTTGTAGAAATCATATCGTGTTTGCCACACTCGTGTTAGCAATGTCGAAGCTACCGTAATTTATGCCTCAGAATTTTCCAGCAAGTGTGCATGATAAATCTCAGTCTGTGTCTCTGGCACTGTATCAGTAAGGTGGACAATTAATTTATCATTCGGACAGACTCTTTGTTTCTCTGGACGTTTCTAACAAGCCCTGTGTGGCGACTATAAGTATTTCAATTAATTCGCAAAAGCAAGTTCCACTCACTTGTTGCCGTTGCTTCCTGGTTACCTTTCTCCTCGGCTGGAAGCATGCTGCAAGGCAGTAACAGAAGCTTGGAGAAGGAGCTAAGGGGAGGAAGGTAAACGCGTGCACTCGAGGGCATCCCCCACACCAGACTGAACAGACTCCGGCATTATCAGTGCTGTGCACTTGAATGAAATTTTAAAACAAAGGAGAAAATCGTCTTCCTAGAAGATGGTACAGTGCTTTTTTTTTTTTTTTGGTTTCTATCTGCGCTCTCCTTTTTTATAAATTTGTTTATGAGTTTTACCATCTCTTTAGGTCACTTAACCTCTTGAGATAGATACATAAAAGAAAACCTAACAACCTTGGAACTAAGAACAGAAAATAGTCATTTTTTTACATACACCTCTCTGCTCAGTCACCCACTGATGACAGTAATCAAATGAGAAGAATCATGTGAGGCCACCTGGGTGTCAGCTAGTGTTCCATTACCAGCAAACTCCCAGAAATTGGGAGTAAGTGTTCACAGTTATAGCAATTTGGCAGAGAAATATTTTGTCTATTATATCTAAAAATAAATTCCAAATTTTAAATTTGGGCTTGTGTATTTTTTATTTCATTTTTCTATCAAGTCACTTTTATTGTGCTCTATAAAAACCTCAGAATATAGCAGATTAGAAAATAAAACCAGCCAGCCTATCAGCACAGATGGTTTGAGATGCCAGTCCAAGATTATCCTCAGACCTACAATAATAATAATTACAATATTAGTTTACAGTTGCACAGAGCGTTCTGTTTTTCAAACGTTCACTTGGTAGCAAACACTTGACAGCAACCTTGCTAATTGTTAATCTCCATTTTACAGAAGAAATTCATCTCCAGAGAGGTTAAGTGAATAATCCAAAGGTCACACAGCAAGTCTGAGGTAGACCTAGGACCATGACCTGTGGCCTCTTATTTTAAGAAAGACTTTTTTTTTTCCTACCATAACTCAAAACTACCACTTAAAAAATGAAATTTTAGGGGCACCCGTGTGGCACATCTGACTCTTGATTTGGGCTCAGTTGGTGATCTCACGGTTTATGAAATCGAGTCCTGTGTCAGGCTCTGCACTGACAGTGTGGAGTGGAGCCTGCTTGAGATTCTCCTTCCCTCTCTCTCTGCCCCTCCCCTGCTCACTAATGCTCGCGCTCTCTCTCTCTCTCTCCAAATAAATACACATCAAAAATAAATGAGATTTTAGACAATTTAAGAAAATCTACCAACATTAGGAAGAAATGTTTTATAATTTTTCTAGGGCATGGTTCAACAATGTTTAAAAATTATTTTCTGTTTATGGATGATTTTAATGACGGCAGAGATTTTAAGGATCCATAACTTATATACCTTCCCTCATATTATATGGATGGGAAAAACAGACCTAAAAATATCACTGTTATTGGGGTACCTGGGTGGCTCAGTCAGTTAAGCTTCCGACTTCAGTTCAGGTCACGATGTCACGGTTTGTGAGTTCAAGCCCTGTGTTAGGCTCTGTGCTGACAGCTCGGAGCCTGGAGCCTGCTTCAGACTCTCTGTCTCCCTCTGCCCTTCCCCCACTCGCACGCATGCTCTCTCTCCCTCTCTCAAAAAAACCAAACAAAAACATTTAAAAAAAATTTAAAAATACATATCAGTGCTATTTATCGACAGAGCCAGGCATGATAGATGACACATTGCCTGGCCCAGTATCCTTTCCACTTATAAGCACAGCCTCTTTCGTTGATTTATTCAACGTTACTTATTGAGTGCCTACTGCACACCAAGGGCTATCCTAGTGTGAAAAATACAAACAAGCAAAAATCCCAGCCCTCCTGAAGCTTACATTCTAGTTAGGACAGACAGATGGTAAATAATCAAAATAAGGAAATTAAACATATCGACAATAAGCACAATGCTGATGGAAAAAAAAAAGGAGAAAGGGGGCCCTGAGAGCAAGGGAAGCAAGAATTTTAAGAGATCATGGTAACACACAAAAGTCTTTGCTCAAATATACATATTTATATTATATATATGCATATGTAATACATTTATTCAGAGTTTCTCAAAAATGTCATTGCTTTTGGCCAATGATGGAAGTGCATTAGGGGCAAAATCATAGTTCGCTAACCTTCACAGGAGGTAAAGCCTTTGAAACAAGAGACTTTGAAGATTTAAATGCCCAGGAGAAGTTTTATGTCTTATTCTTGCCATCTCCACAATCCAAGGGGCAGAAATGAAAGAGAGCAGATGCACCTTTTATGATTAATTAACAAGTGTTTATCGTGCTCCCCTAACATACTTGGATCTGTGCTTGAATTGTGGAGAAAACAAAAAGATATTTGGTCCTCTCTTTAGGGGGTTTAAAATCCAGCTTGGGTGATTAGAAAAAAAAAAAAAAGAACAAACTTAAAACATCCCAGGAGCCATGTGGGGTGAAAGTAAGCAACAGTGGCTATGAGATGGAGTGAGGCCGCAGGCACACTGAGGAAGCTATTTACAAAAGCCTGGGTGGGAATCTCTTTACTGGGCACTGTACTTTTTATGGGACCTGAAAATTCTCCTACAAGGAACTCTACCCGTCCATCAGATAATAATGTAACAAGCATGCTGTAATATCATCTTTTCTATTGTAGCGAATTCATGGGGACGCGGAAGCATTCCTCCAGGATAAGAACTAAGTCCAAGACGAGATAAATAAGAGACATCAGGAAAATAAAGCCATAGCATTCCTTCAATGCATTTAATGTTATTTTAATTGATAAATAAGATCCATGCTTTAATACATTTTCACTATGTTTGTTCTTTTGGCTGAAAGAGCATAAATCTTAAGTATCCCTGTGGCTTAATGTGATGCTTATTTTCCGGGCTTGTGCTACATGTCAGGGAGAGAATAATGACTTATTGTGGATTTATGAAGGAGGTCTGTAAAATTTTATTTTATCTTACTTAAAACAAGAGGCAGGGAATTCATCCCACTGGATGGTAGTAACAGCTTTTTATTACATCAAAGCTGGTGGTAGCTTAGAGAGGAAAAAATTGGCCTTCAATAGTGTCTAACTTTCATGACCCAAATGAAATGAGATAGACAGTCCCCTCCCCTGGCTGATTCTTTATACTGTATGAAATATTAAAAGGGAGAAAAAGAGAGAGAGAGAGACAGAGAGACATAAAGAGGGAGGGAGGAAGGGAAAGAAGGAGGGAGGAAGAAAGAAGGGGGAATTGGGGAAGGAAGGAAGGAAGGAAGGAAGGAAGGAAGGAAGGAAGGAAGGAAGGAAGGAAGGAAGGAAGAGAGGGAGGGAGGGAGGGAGGGAGGGAGGGAGGGAGGGAGAAAAGAAAGTACCAGTAGTAAAAGCTCATCTTTACACAGTACAGTGCAGTTGAGAACACTCAGGCGCCAGAGTGAGATGGTGTTAGGGATGACTTAGAACAACGGAATCTCTGGTACAACTCACAATGGCCTTCTCTATTGTTAGTTTAATTAAATTCCCTTAAGTTATATTTATAACTAGTTCGCTGTTAGGCAAAAACAAAACAATGAAACAAAAACATGATCAAGCTTTTGGGAATATCTGGGAAATAAGTCATTCTAAATCACAAGCTAGAGTTGGCATTTTACATCTCCAATCTTTAGTAAAACTATCTACACTAGTTTTACTGTTTCAACTTGAATAGAAATCCCATTTTCTTATCTAGGAAATACATGTACCTCCATAGTGTTTTGCCTCTGCTTTCAGGGCATTTAACCCCCTATCTACAAATCACATCTTTTCACATTTGTCTGCCACCCCAATCAATCGATGGTACACTCCTCAGGAACAGGAAGTGTGCTTCATTAACCTTTGCTTTGCACAGAGTAGATGATCACTAACCTTGAGTCAGCATCGCCCTTGCCATGACCACTGCAGGGCTTTCAAAGACTCTCTCAATGACGTCATCATGAATAACCATTATTGAGCAGGACTGTAAGAGATTCCCTCGGGTCCTACTCAGGACTGCAGAACTGTTTGCGTCTGTATTAACTCGTCCCAGACCCTGTGGGCTCTTAAATTCCTATTACATGTCTTGGAGTTTTGGCTACTTCTAATCTGCTGGGAAACCAGACCACTACAGTTTTTTTTCAGGTGCCCTGGCATAGTAATGGATTTCCAGTGATGGTCCCAGGAGTAAGAAGAGTCCAGTGAGTGATAATAGGAGTTGTAATCAAAGAATTTTCTGAACTCTCTCCTGACAACTCAGAACTACCCCCCTCATTTTAAACTGATTATTGGGTTCTCATATATGTATCAGAAAGATGAGGCTAGTGTCTACATAATGGAGATGTTATATTTTCCAAACCTAAAAATTCTTGTAGTTATAATAGGTTTACAGATTCCTGGAAATCGAGTCTCTTCCCAGATAAATGTTTCCTTGGAACTCATGGATTCTACAACCTTATAAGCTACTGACATAGTAAAAATCATATTTCAACATGACACAGTGTTTGGCCACACCCCAGACATTACAAGTCTTGTGGTCTTCTCACAGAACAGTATTGACTCGAGGATTTATGTGTTCAATATTTAAAGCATTTAAAACTCCTTAGATATAAAATTTGGGGTAGAAATACTGGAGTTTTCTTGTTACATTTATAACTCAAAACACACACACACACACACACTACTTGCAATAACACCCATTTTAAACCTCTTATGGATTTTACATACATTATCTAATTTGATCCTTAAACTGACCACTCATAAATATGGGCTCATGTGCTCATGTGAGATCTTCATCAGTTAATCTGTAATACTTAAATTCTCAAATTTCATTTGGTTCTAAAACTAGCCTCCTGAATTCTCTTATCCTAGATATTATTCATTTCTTGTGTAAATGTCAGAGGCCACAGAAAAACAAACTCACATTCTGCCATTTGGTATGAAGCAAGGAGTCTAAACCAACATCATTAGGGGAGTCGGCATCGGTGGTAAGCACTACAAATACTGAAGATGTGTTTCCAAGTTAGAAGTAAAGGGCTTCTACTCCCCTCGTGTCCTTCTTGTGACCATTTCACGTTTCCTTAGACTTTATAATGTGTATCATTTATGTCGTTCAGAAAAGTTAATGTTTGTAAAATGAATGTGGCCTTATTTCTCTAAATATACACTGAAGAAATGGTCACGTCCATAAGTATTTGATATTTTTTAAAGAATAGCAGCTGCTATATAAGTTACAAAAATAATGAGATTTCTATTTCTTAATTTTTAATGTAAAAGTAGTCTATAATGAGTAACCAGCATCTCTGATTTAGGTATGCCTTAATTATAATTTTTAAAGCATTTGTTATACAGCTCATTCTGGACAAATTTGAGTGTTACTTGGAGACTTATAATGTTGCTACACACACATACACACACAATTTTTCCTAATTCCTTTTTCTAATTTCATTTCCAACAGTGAAACAAAGCAGAGAGTGTTAAAAAAAAATCTCTTCTTGCATGGTTATAGTCTACCTCAAGATTTTCTATTAACTGTTACTTTACATAATGCTAAATTACTGTGAAAAACTGTGGAATTACAGAGGAGGCTTGTGGGGATACAAAATGAATATATTAGGACTCAAAGAGGTAAAATCAATTCCTAATTCTTGGTATACTAATGGCCATCTGTGGTGTGACTTAAGAGGTACACCCAGGATTGTGAAGTAATTTCAGAGAAGAAGAGAAACATTAAAAAAAATGGGTCTATTGTATGTCTCACTATAAAGGACTTCTCCAGCCTTTTTAGAAAAGGTGCACATTTCTAAAACATTTCCTGTTATGTGGAGCAAGGGAATATCCTAAAAGAGTTTGCAATTCTTAAGAAAGGGAGAAGAGAAGTATGACAAGTTCCTTTAAAAATGTTTCACATGTTCTCTAAAATAGCAGACAGGGAGAAAGGAGCCCAAAAGCTTTGAACCCACGAGATAAAACCAGAACAAAAGGAAGTCAAACAGAATCCCAAGGAAATCAGATTTCATACCTAAGAGAATTAAACTCATAGTATAGGGTTTCTATAGCTGCTGTAACAAATTAGTACAGCTGACCCTTCAACAATGTGGGGGTGAGGGGCACCAATCCCCGCACAATAAAAAATCCACAAATAACTTCTGACCTCCCCCCAAAAAACTTAATTACTAATTGCCTACTGTTGACCAAAAGCCTTACCAACTAACACAAACAGTCAACGAATACATTCTTTGTATGTTATATGCTGTATTCTTATAATAAGGTAAGCTAGAGAAAGGAAAATGCTGTAAGAAAATCATAAGGCAACGAAACCCATGTACAGTACTGTACTACATTTACCCCCAAAACCCACATATAAGTGGACCCATATAGCTCATACCCATGTTGTTTAAGGGTCAACTGTACTTAGTGCTTAAAACTATGCACATGTAATATCTTATAGGTCTGGAGTTCAGAACTCCAAAATGGGTCTCATCATGTAGTCTCAGGGTTGTGAGTTCAAGCCCCATGTTGGGTTAGAGCTTATTAAAAAAAAATGAAAAGAAAATCCTTGTTTCGGGTACCTGGCTGGCCCAGTCAGTGGAGCGTGCAACTCTTGATATCAGGGTTGTAAGTTTGAGCTCCACACTAGGTATAGCAATTACTTAAAAATATAATCTTTAAAAACAAACAAAAAAACAAAAAACAAAAAATCCCAAGATGGATCTCACTGGCCCAAAGTCAAGGTGGAGCTGCACTCACTCCTTGCTGCAGGTTCTAAGGAAGAAACCGCTTCCTTGTCTTTTCCAGCTTCTAGGTGCCGCCTGCATGCTTGGACCATGGCCCCTTCCATCTTCAGAGTCGGCGGTGGCAGGTCAAGTCTTGCTCCCCCGGAACCACTCTACGACTCTTTTGCCTCCCTTTCCACATATAAAGGACCCGTTTTAGTTTGCTGGGGCTGCCACAACAAAGTACCACAGACTGGTGGCTTGGCCAACAGAAATGTATTGTCTCACAGTTCTGGAGGCCCAAGACAAAGGGTGTTGGCAGTATCCTCCCTCTGAGGGCTGAGAGGGAATGATCTGCTCCCAGCCTCTCTCTTTGGCTGGTAGATGACACGTTCTCCCTGTGTCTTCACATGGTCTTCCCTCTCTACCTGCCTGTGTCCAAATCTCCTCCTCTTAAAAGGACACAGTCATATTCGATTAGGCCCCGCTTTAACAAACTCATTTTACGATTACCTCTGCAAAGGCCCTATTTCCAAATAGGTTCACATTCTGAGGTAACAGGGATTAGGATTTCAACATATGAATGGCGTGGGGGGGGGGGGAGTTCAACCCAAGCACCCTTGTGATTACATTGGGCCCACTTGGATAATCCAGGACAATCTCCTCATTTTAAGGTCAGCTAATTAACAACCTTAACTCCACCTGCTTTCTTAATTCCCCCTTTGCCATATAAAATAACATTTTCACAAGTTCTAGGGATAAGGACGTGGATGTCTTGGGGGGGGTGCATTATTCTACTGATCACACTCACTTCATCCTTTTTATTTAATGTCAAGTTTTGTTTGTTAAGAAATCTGGTATATTTGAAGACACTCTTAAGCACAGAGAACAAACTGAGGGTTGCTGGAGGGATGTGGGCTGGGGGATGGGCTAAATGGACAAGAGGCATTAAGGAGGACACCTGTTGGGATGAGCATTGGGTGTTATATGTAAGTGATGAATCACTAAATTCTATTCTTGAAATCATTATTACACTATATGTTAACTAACTTGGATGTACATTAAAAATAATAATTAAAAATAAAATAAAATAATAAAAAATACATTCCTGGGACATTAAAAAAAAGAAATCTGGTATATTTGTTGTATGTTGATTCTGGAGACATTTTAGAAGATTGATAAATGGTGACTATTAGGAAAAACTGCTATTTCAGTGAGGGGTGGTGCAACTGATAAACGTATATAGAGCCAACGCACATTTTAGGGCTAAATAGATAATTCTAGAAATTATAAACATAGATGTAATGTATATAATATTTTTTAACTTAAAAATTTAAATATGTGTGGACATTTCCAAAGTTCTAGAAGATGACTTTCCATTTTATGTTGATAGTATTATACCTAAAAACCAGATAATATCTAAAAATTTTGATTATGTTAGTATTACATACTCTATCTCTTAAAAACAAATTAGTAACCAATTGCATTTCAAGTATAACTATACCATTTAATAAACATTACTTCTGAAAACATTCTTGTGGAGAAGAAAGAAAAATTTTTTTCAAAGGTCAAGAAGGAGTCAAAATTTATAACCAAGATGTGGAGTTCACATAAAGCCATCCCAGAAAAAATAAAGTAGGAACTAGTTCTTTTTCAGAAAAACATAAGTTCCAGATTAGCTCCAAGCTAATCTACTAGTCCCACAGAAAGGCTGGGCCTGACATCTAATAATGTAAAAGCCTAATTTCTAATAAATAATGATTTTACTGAAAATAAGTCATAAAACACAAATAGTCCCTAGGACCTGGCAGTGTTCTGTCAAAACTCTAACCTGGGGTTTGGATTCAAATAAAAGAGCAAGAGGAAAAAGCATGAGCACTACTTATTTTTGTAGGTTTGCTATGCATGAGACAGATACATACATTTCAAATAACACTACAAGACAGGTAGGTAGTATTTTCCAATGTGGAAGCAGACTCAGAGAAGTTACAGGATTTATCCAAGCTCAAACTACTTCTAAGGGCAGAACTGGAATCTGAACTCAAGTCTGTCTGACTTGCAAAAGCTCATGTTCTACTCCACGCTGCTTCCCTGAATCAGAAGGAAATATACCATATGGATTTTTAATCTCTTTAGTTACAGAATACATATATTTTTTAAGTTCATTTATTTCTTTTGAGAGCATGGCTGAGGGGCAGAGAAAGGGGGGGGGAGGAGAGAGAATCCCAAGCTGGCTTCATGCCGTCAGTGAGAAGCCTGACGTGGGGCTCAATCTCATGAACTGCAAGATCATGTCCTGAGCTGAAATCAAGAGTTGGACGCCCAACTGAGCCACCCACGCACCCCTGTAGGATATACTTTTAATAGGAACCTATAACTCTACACATAATATATATTCAAATTAAGTATTCTCTTTTTAAAAAGGATCCAGCCCCTATGTTAATGGTTATATGCCAGACATAGTGGTTTTAGGTAATATATTTTAAAAAGGATGTAAATCTTATGTTTAAATTCTCATTTCCAAGAGATGTTTCTCAATTGTGAATTTTTATAACTAAGGATTTCTGTTTTCATGAGGATAGTTAAAACTTACGGGGTGCTCATTCTGTTGCTTTGTCCATTTGGTTTTCTTCGTAAGCCCTTTGTATTAAGGAAATAAAATGACACAAGGTCTCCTGTCCTGAACGTAGCATTGTTGTCCACAAGGAGGATCTAAGGTTGATGGCATGCTTGCTGCCTGGCATATTCTTTTCCAAACGAGATTTGGGGTCTTGTTGATTTGGTAATTCAAATCGTTTAAGAGTGGGTACGTCTATGCTTTGGGTCCAGGTGAGTCTAATACCTACTGAATGCAGGATAGTTTTCATAACTGATGTTATATGATCACAGTATTACTTTTCCACTATTAGATTTCTCTTTGAAATATTCACTGCTCCAGTAGTGTATTAATATCAAAAAGTATCTACTTTGGGGTTTGGATTCAAACAAAAGAACAATAACAGACCAATTTTTAACTTGAAAACCATAATCAGGACATTCTTTTAAAGTAACAGTGGGATTTTTCTCCCACTGGAAAAAAAATTAGATGAGGCAGGTAGCTCCAGCAATAATTATTGATAGGTGATAAAATCTACGGATCGACAAAAGTGTCCTTTTAATACAACTCTTTATTGATAGGGTCATGATCTCCAAAAAGATCTTCTGAATTAAGAATGAATTTTAAGAGCAAGGAATATTCATTAAAAAGAGAGACCATGTTTGTTTCATGTTTCCTAAGTTTGAAAAAATACGGGAATTAGTAACCTGCAGTTAACCTGCTATATTTGTGCACTTCTCATTAATCAAAGTGCTTTCCATTGTAACTGATAAGACAGAGCAGTGGGGCAATATTTCTTCATTAGTGCTGGTTGGCTTGTTTTTGGGTTTTGTTTCCTACTGAAAAAAAGTAACTGGTGATAATGAAATAGTGTCTGTCGTGTTATAGGTGTTGTATAGTGAATCACTACAACCTTCTTTGGGATTGCTATCCATGTTACTGGAACATGACATTTACTAAATTGAGGCTAGACTCAGGGAAATGAGGTCACACATATTTTGTAATCCATTTATATGCATGGATATAAAATATACATTTCCTTGGCTATAAGAAGAAAAAAACTTCTTTTCACCAGAACTAAAGAGAAAAATGAGGTATTTTCTTTCCAAAAATACCGATGCCCTATGTGTCATTACACAATAATGATTGACAGCTGCCTAGAGGGCTTAGTCTCAGGAAAGGCTAATAAATGACCAAAAGAAAATAGCTCATTAGGAGCTAGAAAGGAATGACTTTTTATATCCTACAGCTAAATTTGTGACAAACATGATTATTGGCCTTACGTTTTCCAAATGGTCTCCCTTATTTCATTACAGTACAGAAACACACACTACTGGAAGTCAGCATGTCTTCTAGATGATTCCAGCAGAGGAGTGCTACCTGTAAACAGCTTGGCTACTCAGAAATGTACTGATTTCAAGAACAATATTTCAATCCCAGTCATTCCCTCCTCATACTTGAAGGTCATGTTCTTAAAAATCCCTGTGGGAGTAAAATTGCAAGTTGAGAAACTATCACTGCAGAAAAGATGAGGTTGGAAGTCATAGTCAGGAAAGAGTCTAGAGAAGGTTTTATACTTTCATTCACTAGGTATTTCTGGGTATGTGTGAACATGCATGTACAAATAATGCACACTAAATAAAGATAAATAACAAAGATGTTTCACTTGTTTTAAAATTTAAAATAATGGGTACTCTACTATGAATTTTCATTGGTCTCTCCTAGCTCCCCAGAAATTGCTCAGGATTGCTTTTCCCCATAATTTCAATGTCCTAGATTTTGTTCTGTTTGTTGCACAGAATACTCATGCTAAAAGATTTTCTGCATCTGTTGATCCATTCAAATGGTCAACTCATCTCCAATTTGATAACACCTCGTTAGTAAAAGAAAAATATTTCAAAATAAAATACCATGTATTTAAATATGTAAATGCTCTAGAAAGACTTCAACTGGAAAACAAAACAAAAACTGCCTCCCAAAGTTTCCCAAATGCTCCCTAAGGGACAATATCTGCCCCATCAAGGACTTCTAATTTGGACCAAAAGTTAGCAAACTATGGCCCACTGCTTATTTTTCTATACTTGTCTATATAATACTTTATTTTATTAAAATCAAAGTTTTAATCTAAGTCTTCTCATCTATGATTTGAAGATGAAGCATTTTGTCCATTAGCAATTATACATAAAATTACAGTAATTTTATGCTTATTTTATTATCTTTAAATTTTTAATTCCAATACAGTTAACACAGTGTTATGTTAGTTTCAGGTGTACAATATGGTGATTCAACATTTCCATACAACACCCGGTGCTCATCGCGACAAGTGCTCTCCTTAATCCCTGTCACCTATTTTCTCCCGCCCATCCACCCACCTAACCTCTGGTAACCATGAGTTTCTTCTCTATAGTTAAGAATCTGTTTCTTGTTTTGTCTTTCCCTCCTTTTTTCCCCTTTGCTCGTTTGTTTTGTTTCTTAAATTTCACATATGAGTGAAAACATACGGTATTTGTCTTTCTCTGATTGACTTCCACTGCTTATTTTTTATACAGCCTGCAGCTTAAGAATTATTTTTACATTTTTACACGGTTAGGAAAAAACAAAAGGATACTGTCTGTGACGTTAAAAATTATATGAAATTCAAACTTCAGTGTCCTCAAATAGAGCTTTATTGGCACACAGCTACACTCATTCATTTACGGCTCCTTTTGTGCCCCAACTGCAAAGCTGAGCCACTGTGGCGCACTGACTGGCCTGCAAAGCCTAAATATCTGACCTTTTACAGAACAAGTTGGCCAACCCTTGATTTAGATTGCAACATCCTCCAATACATCACATTACACATTCTCAGCCTTGTCCCTGATGATCCCATGACCGAATCTACATCATCAATCCATCCCTCTTCATTGATACAATGTAATTCAAAGGCAGGATTTTGTCTTTTCTTCTATCCTGCCCCAAGTCAGCCTGTCTAACTCTTCTGCTTTGGGGTTTCGGTATTTTTGTTCTGTTACTTTAATGCTCTCCAGTATGAATTACTTTTCTTGTACATAAAACCCATATATTCCTCACCCTAGCAGATGATATTTATTTTATATCTAATTACTATTACGTGAGAGTCCTTTACTTCACTGCCAGAAATTTGCCCCCATCAGATTCTCCTACCATTTCTCAGGCCTTTAAGAGTTCCTTGGCAGATTCCATGGGGACTTCTGTCTCACCACAAGGAATGCCATTCTGTTGATCAGACATACCGTGGCAGTAACTGCTGCCACCATGGCTGAGTTGTTGACTGCTCTTCCCTTGGCTGCTCTTTCCAAAGCATGGGACAGACTCTGATTCGCTGCAGTACTTATGAAACCAAGTGTAGGGACGATGGAAGAAAATGTAACACAAAACATAACTGACAACTGTTACTAAAATGGCTGTTTGTAAAGCCTGGAGCCCAGGCCTGCTAGGACCAGAACGACCCATTTCCAGGAAGTCACAAGCCACCTCCTTGCCTTGGTACCCGGGACCAACGGAGACCCCGTCAGACGTGGAGGAAGCTGCTCTTCTCAAACCAAGGCCTATTTTGTGTCCTACTCCGTGTCTGAGGACATTAACCTTTCTCCCAGACAGCTATTCTTCTCAAGGGAAACCATGTCCTCAAAGACTAGGGACTGAGTTGGCACCAGGGCCCAGACAACAAAAGCCCTTGTCCATGAGAACAGTTTTCCCAAACAATCCGAATTGATTGTCTTCCAGTCTCTGCTGGAATGAGACTTTTCCCTAAGATGAAGCGACAAGAAAATCAGATGTGTCTTTCTCTCTGAGCCCTGTCTTACCTCACAATCCTATCTAGCTCAAATCATAATTTTCAAGCATACAGTATCTGTATTTAAATTTAGAGTGTGTGTGTGTCAGGGGTTGGGGGGAAGTTCACCAACTTTACTCCATAAAAGCATAAGTAATACAGCAAATCTCCATTATTTAACACAACTCTTAACACTTCAGTGTAAAGCATCTTTACTGAATTGCCTCACTGCCAACACATCCTGAGAGTAAAGGGCTGGTATTTGCTTTATATCTGCATAACTAACAATATCCACCATAATGGAATATTCCACAATTGTATATTTTATATTTCTCCGAGAATAAAAAGATGGTCTGTTCCAAATGGAGGGAAATTCCCATAACTCTTTAAAAGGTAACTTTTCAACCTAAAAAGCAAAACCATAAAACTTTAGGTTTTATTTTGAACAGAAACTGTAACCAAAAAATATTACTATTTTCAAAAAGGTATAGAGAAGTACACTAGTGTATATTAGAATTCCAAAAAGTTGAACTCCTCAATGGAGAGGTATATTTTTATATTCTGCTTGCAACTGGTTTTCAAAACACTAAGAAGAGATCAATTAGCATTTTACACAAAATTATCTGCCCACCCTCTTTTAAACCCATGCGAAATTTTCTGTTTAAACCATTCTAAATACTTTGAGTTTTTAGATTCTCCTGCACTTGAACATTTTGGCTTCCAGTTATCTATTAAAGGTTTAACTATGCCCTCACAGTTTCAGATTTAGGTCAGTAGGGATCTGTCTACACAAAGCAAGCACAAGTGAAAAGACATGTCTTATGCATTTTCTAGAAGGTTCTACTTTCCTGGTCTATCCACTCTGATCTTATTGTTATTATTAATAATGCATCCTATTTTATCATTCATCAGTTTTGTGCAGTCAATTTAGGTGTCGTTAGCAATAATACAGAGGCTATTTTAATGTAAGCCTTTATAAAGACAACAAAAACATGAGATTAGTTAAGAATGACTAAACCCATAGTGTAGAATAAATATTGCATAATTTATTAGCAAATATCTATAAATATATATAAATCAAGTAATATATAAATTCATCATAAACCAATAAATACTTTCTGTAACCCTGTAACCTCTCTTTTTTCAACAGATAAGTAGTCTGGCCTCATCAGATCTGGAGGGAGTAGGAAAGAGTTACCTATTGACTTAAGAAAAGCATCTACAGAAAATATGATTCATTTGATCATAAAATGCACATAAACATATTTCTGACCTGATTCCAAATATCACCCTGTTGATAGAATATATTTTTTTAATGTAATAAAGTTTTCGAATATGGTTCTGGCTTGCAAATATTTTTAAAAAGAAGTTTCATAGAGGCACATTGACATGTGCTCTCCATTCCTAAAACAGAGTAGAGCCATCCAGATTCTCTGTGAGGTGTGGTGTGAAAGGGTGAGGTGCCAGGGGTGAGGTGTGAAATCAGCTCACCTCCAAGTCAATTCCAGCGGATCCTGTTCACAGGTCAAAGGAATGCATAGATCTATTATACACAGCACAGTTGGCTCCCTATTCTGATTTTCCTATCAAATGTGTAAAAGACAAAGGCAGCGGTACTCAACTCCTTAAAGGTGGCATTTTTACAAAAACCAACCAATTCCTTTCTAAAGAAAAAGAATCAAGGCTGTATAGCTATGCTGAATTTTTACATATACACTTTTACAGGTTTTGGTTTACATTTAGATATAAAATATCCTCACTCATCTATTATTTTCCCATGAGAAAGTCACTTCCCCTGAAACTACCAGTAGTATTTTGGGCATTATCTAAGAGATAGGTTTCTACCATTAAATGCGTAGCTTTTTAGGTGTTGATTTTCTTGAAAACTAAGTTTTCCAATCTGATCTTTCCTTAAAAAAAAAAGTTGCCTCTTATTGAATTTGTGATTTGCTGGGGTTTTTTTCCCTAATGTTTATTTATTTTTGAGAAAGAGAGAGAGACAGAGTGTGAGTGGGGGAAGGTCAGAGAGAGACAGAGATACAGGAGACACAGAATCTGAAGCAGGCTCCAGGTGCTGAGCTGTCAGCACAGAGCCCAGCACGGGGTTTGAACCCAGGAACTGTGATATCATGACCTGAGCCGAAGCTGGGCACTTAACAGACTGGGCCATCCAGGCGCCCCTGTGATTAGCCGTTCTAACTCATTATTATTAAAATACACAGATTGAGCATGTGTGTGTGTGTGTGTGTGTGTGTGTGTGTGTGTGTGTGCCCGCTCATGAGAGAGACAGAGACAGAGAGACAGAGACAGGAGAATGAAAAAATAAATATGCTAAAAACCTTAAGCCTTCAACTTCATACTTTGCAGACAGTTTCTTTATGAGTAAAATAACTTTAGTATATGTCCATGTCTCAAATGTCTCTTTGGGGTGTAGCTTTAACTTACTCACAAGGTTTTCCGTATAACATATGAGCTATTTCAGGGTATAACAGCCCCCAAAAGACCAGCAATCAGAGCAACAATGGTGAGGAATAGGTGTGTATGCAGGCACGGAGTTGGTTATTTATGGAGGAGAATTATCAGAGGGAACAACTGGGTAAACCTAGGGATTCTGCTAAGGTTTCAGTAAGAAAAACTGGGGCGCCTGGATGGCTCAGTCAGTTAAGCATCTGACTCTTGATTTCGGCTCAGGTCATGATCTCACAGTTGGCGAGTTCGAGTCCCATATCAGGCTCCACACTGAAAGCACAGCGCCTGCTTGGGATTCTGTCTCTCTCTCCTCTCTCTCTTCTCTCTCTTCCCCCACACATGCAACACACGCACTGTCTCTCTCAAAATAAATAAATAAGTGAACATTTTTAAAAGCCAGTAAGTTGTATTAGCAAGGCTGAATAAAGACTAAGCTGATATATCAACAACAAAAAAAATACAGAATAGAAATTTATTTCTCTTTTATATAGAAAGTGAGGCAGCACTGTTCCATGAGGTCATTCAGAGACATACATTCCTTCCAACTTGGAACCCACAGAATTTACATAGTCAAAGTTGAGTTTGCCCCATATCCCTTTTCCAGCCTGTGGTTCTCATGGGAAAAGTGGGAAAAGGAAGTCTGGAACAAATAATTTCCTTCTAAACAATCGCTTGTATAAGATGCACTTGGTAGCACCTATTTACATTTCACTGGAGAGAAGAGAGTCTCATAGCCACATCCACCTGCAAGGGAGTCTGGGAAATGAAGTCTCTAACAGGGTAATCAGGTACCCAGGTAAACTCTATTACAATGGAGCAAGAGAAGAACAACACTGAGAGACTGAGAGATAATGAGCAGGTACTTATTGGAGCCCTTTCCTATGGGTTCCCCAGCATTGCCATTTATCTGTTTTTAGACTGTGGCTCTCAATTTGGGGTGGGGGGTGAAATTACATCCTGCATCTATGTTATTCTTCACTTCAGAAACCTGCACTTAGTAGGTCATTTACTGTCTTTTGGATTAGATTTAATCTATGTCCCAACAAATAGTAGGTCATTTAGTTTACATTTTTTTTTATTTTTTTTTCAACGTTTATTTATTTTTGGATACATTTTTTGAAATATGAGGTGTTCCTTTCAGGAAGGGTCTGCTGAAACAGGAGAAATTTGTACTTTCTGCCAAATTGAACATGTTTATGGGGGAATGTAAGCACACACTTTAATGTCCCTGCCTTCCTTGCAGATTCCCAAGGGTCAATAGGGCTCTATTACATCAGAAAAGACTAAAATGCTAAACAGCAGATTGTTCACTATTGGTACATTCTATCAAGATCAGATTAAATATTTCTCTGAGTATTGAAAAATAAATCTTAACACAGTAAGATTAGGAAATAGCTTCATTCTCAAAATTATGTTGATTTTGGCAAGCTGATGTAGTAGGCAGGGTTCTCCAAAGAAAATAAACCAACAGGGTATATGTATATATTATAAGAAACTGGCTTCTGTGATTATGGAGGCTATATAAGTCCCAGGCAAGCTCTACACTTAACTGGAGACCCAGGAAAACCAATGGGTTTCCTAGTCCAAGTTCGGAAAGGCAGGAGAAGACCAATGGCCCAGCTCAGAGACAGACAGAGTGAATTCTTCTTTACTCAGCTTTTTTGTTCTGCTCAGGCCCTCAGTGAATTACTTGCCAACCCACAATGGGAGGAGTAATTTGCTTTACTCAGTCTACTGATTCAAATGTTAATCTCACCCAGAACCACCCTCAACAGACACACTCAGAATGTTGTTTAACCAAATATCTGGGCACCTTGTAGCCCAGTCAAGTTACACAGAAAGTTAGCTCTCAAGGCTGATGACTGTCCTTATTGTCTTTAGTAGAAGTTCCGAATTATATCAAGTATGACAAAAATAAGCAGGTTGATAATGAAGCAAACAGTTCTGTGTTGCTGTTGTTTTAATTTCTAAAGGCCTGGCATTCGGCACCTGAGCTTAGGTGTGACTTGGGATATATTTTAAGGAAACAACCACACTCCAAGCAGAATTAATAGGAGACACTCAGGGCTACTTACCAGGAATAGAATATGTACTGCAAATAGTCTAAGAGAGGACATGTAGCAATTTAAGAAGGTCTTGTGAAAAATTTGGATGGTGGCCTTTTCTTTTTCTCCCTCTCAGTTTTCCCATGGTATTAAAGACTTTCTGAGATGCCTAGATAAATATGATATAAAATGAAAATTTAAGAATAACATCCACAGTTAGGTTTTTTTCTTTTATAAAAAACCTAATTTGAAAGCTTTTAGGCTGTGTCTCTTGAAATGATGTATAAAAATGATAATGACTCACAGTGTAACACAGACAATCAGTTCAGATAATTACGGCACAAAAGTGGATTTCTTTTATTCCAATCGGCTATTTTAATTGATCAGATAAGCCTAATAATCAAGCAATTTCTACTTAATTTGTGCTAGGCACATACAATTTGAGCAGCTTTGAAGCATCACTATGCTCCCTCAAAATTTTTGTTAAGGCTCTTTGGAAAACGGTAATGTCGAATTTTAATAGCTTTATAGAAGACACCAAACCTTAAAACACGAATAGAAAAATCCCTTCATAGTATTGCATTGGTTTCCCTGGTTCTAAGATATAGAATACACAAACTTAGCAACTCCTCTCTTTGTATTCTTCAGGCTCACAGTATAAAGCTTAGTAAGAGTGAGGAAAAAAACCTATAAAATATTCTCGAAGACCAAAGAGACAGAATGTCTATTATTAACTGATAGTTGTCGGTACCGTTAGATAGTGCCCAGTATGAATCCCAAAGATATCAAAGTTTTAGAGCGCTCTGAGTAGCAAAGAAAACATCAGAGGGGAGCCTAGACTGTAAAACCGTGGACTTGAAATTTACTTCTTCTCCCTTATCTAGTGTCTTTGTCCATAAAATGGTTATTGCTGGGGTTGTTCTAATGTGATTTGTTGACTGACTCCAAGGGTTTTGCTTAAATGAGATAACTATTACCACCGAGAAGACTGCCAGGAGAGAGAAAGCAGGTGGGTGTCCTTTGATGATTCCATTTGGGTTGTAAGGTCATGAGCCGTCAGCAGGCCTTCTGTCTGCCCTCCATCTGCTGCTGGACCACAGCAAAGAGCAGGGTGCTTCGAAAGACTGTCGGCTCAGGGTTGATACAGGCGAAGCATCCTTGTCAGGATTAGTAATGCAGGCAGACAAGAGGATGTTTATTTTAGATCATTCGTTCTGACAAGACTGTCGATTTGGAGTTGCTGTAACCGTGGGTTAAGGGAAGTACTGAGAGTGGCTGCAGGCAGAGAAAACCTCCAAAAGGGGGCTTCTGGGGAGGAGCGTCGATATCCTGATGAAAAGTCTTCTTAAATCTATCTACAGTTAGCTCTGAGCTTGCAAAATCTAAAGTGAAATCAAAGTGTATTTCCAGGACTTGCAATAAAGAAGCCCCCATGGCAATTTCCAGCATTGCACGGAGACTGGGGAGAGCAGAGAGGGAGTGTGGTCTCAGACTGAACGTGTCATATAAAGACCTCAGCAAAAGGAAGTGAGAAAAGCACTGGTAAAGGTGAAGTATGTGAAGAAGAGATGACAAGGTTCTGGTTGTTGTTTGGTTGTTTTGTTTTTTGTTTTTTGGGTTTTTTTGGTTCATCCAGTGGAAACTAAAGTTAATTCTTATTTTCCTCTTTGCATCTCTACATTTTCTGTTGTAAGAATTAACCAGACTGGGGCTCAGGAAGAATCAGCACAGAGGTACATCTTGGTCAGTTGGTGGCATATATCGCTGAAGTAAGATAAATGGGCTCTGATTTTGAAAAGCAATTATTCTGCAGAAAGGATACAGCCGTCCCTCCCCTTAGTCTGATGAACAATGTGTTTACTGTAAAATGCTAATTAGCCCTTAAAGTTATTAATGTAATTATTGTTCATCTAAGGGCATAAATCTGACAGCCCCTGAGGACAGAGGCATTGCTCATTTTGAAGAAGCAGGCTTAAAGCACTTTTTGCTTACCTACTTGCTTATTTTAAACCAAATCACTCTTAAAAGACAAAAATAAAATATTACCAAGTTTCCAGCTGTTCGAAGAGGACAGAGATGCTTAGAGTGAAATAAGAGGTTATGAGACACTGACATTTGTGTCCGTAAGTAAGGCACCACTTTCTAGGCCTAGTAAGAGCAGATCGTCGACTTAAGAGTATGTGTCATGAATGCCTCATTAAATCTCGGATAGGGCAGCTTACTTTGAGTACTATCTGGAAGAATCATTTGGGCAGGGAAAATGAAAAATGGTGTTGCTCTATTCACAAAATACAGGAGATTTTGGAGGGGTCTATTTATTTATATTTCTCCCAGAACTTCAAAGTTATTTGTCTCTGGGGCAATACTGCTATCTTGTCCTCACTGCCTTCTTCAAATAGAAAGGTGTCCCTCTAGTTGCCTGGAGTAAATAAAATTTCCTTGCTACAAAGATAAAAGGCATATTAGAATTTTACCAATCGTGTTCAACACTATTAAACTGAAAATGATATCAGGACTCCCTCCTCATTAGGACAAAAAGAAACAGGAGGCCTCATTGCTCAAATTCCCACCCCTTTTACTATAAAAATTATTCACACTGCATGTAACAAAACATCTAGCCAAAATGGCTTACGTAAAAACAGAGAATGGCTTTTCTCCTACAACTGGACACCTTGAGGTATAATCAGCTTTAGTTATAGCTTGATCCAAACGTCCACCATATAATCAAGGCTCCCACTATGTTGTGCTGTGATTCTCACAGCTGTGTCCTACTCTGTGTATTGTCTTTGTCTTCAGGTGAACTCTCTCCAGAGCAACAGTAGTGGCGGCAGCAGTTTTAGATATCAGAGCCACCTATCACAGAGTCCATAGAAAGAGGACGTTTCTAGGTCTCTTGGAAGAGCCAGAAGGATGCCCTGCAAAGATCTACTTGTGTCTACTGAATCACAGGCCCCAGGCAACAGACTATATGTGGCCTATTCGATAGCTGTTGTCCCCTTCCTCCTTGATAACAGAACGTTGAGTTTGTTCAAGTATGAAGCAGCATTGGGCTCGGGGAAGTGGGGGCACGCTTTCGGTCTTAAGGGATAAACCATAATTGGACTAAGTCAATCATAACACCATTACTTTTTCCAGTGACTGGTTTAGGGTCCAGGCAATTCTGATCAAGAGAACCTTTAGATAAGTCTACTTGAGGCCTCTGGAAAAGATTTCTCCCTTTAATAGTACAAAGAAATGTAAGTCCCTCTACCCTTCTTTGCATGTTTTTATATAAGGAAGTGGTATTTGGAACTGTGGCAGCCATCTTGTGACTCTGAGAATCTTAGGTGGATCTAGAGAGTGACTCTGTTGAGTCACGGGAAAACATTTAGAGTCACCTTCTTCCAGAAATCTTGCTGCGGGGGGATAACCTCCCGGTCCTTATGACGCTTTTACTCAGATGTCCTGTTACTTGCAGCTCAAAGCATTCTAATTGATAAAACTAATCCTGAGGAGTCAGGAGATGCACGTGGTGGCAAGCTTAAGTTCTGAAAGCCTATCTACTAAGTAGAGGGTAGGTTAGCCCCATTCAAAGAGCTTGGCTGAGAACGAAAAAGACGAGTTTTCTAGAGTGGATCTGAGTATTTTCAAGAAAGGCAAAAGGAAGAATGAATGCCGAAAGACAATCCATAAATGTTTGACATATATGACAATCCACTTTCATCAAAAACACCAAGTTGGGGCGCCTGGGTGGCGCAGTCGGTTAAGCGTCCGACTTCAGCCAGGTCACGATCTCGCGGTCTGTGAGTTCGAGCCCCGCGTCGGGCTCTGGGCTGATAGCTCGGAGCCTGGAGCCTGTTTCCGATTCTGTGTCTCCCTCTCTCTCTGCCCCTCCCCCATTCATGCTCTGTCTCTCTCTGTCCCAAAAATAAATAAACGTTGAAAAAAAAAATTAAAAAAAAAAAAAAAAAAAACACCAAGTTGCTCATCAGGAACCTGTGGAATCCCTGTTAACTATGAGGATAATCAGATTTCTGCCTTTTTATCAGATTTCTGCTAGGTACTTCTTCCTGTGTGTCCCTCAAGTTCATCACCCTTAAATGTTTAAAATAAAACTCACATTCTCCCTCAAAAGTCATTCCATCTGTTATACTCCACATCTCAGGCCATAAGATCTCTTTCAAATTCAAATTAACTAGAAACTTGAAAGTCTTTTTTTTTATTTATTTTGTCGCACACACACACACACACACACACACACACACACACACACACACAGGCAGAGAGAGAGAGAGAGAGAGAGAGAGAGAGAGAGAGAGAATCCCAAGCAGGCTCCAAGCTGTCAGTGCAAACCCGATGCAGGGCTTGATCCCACAAACCATGAGATCCTGACCTGAGCTGAAATCAAGAGTTGGATGCTTAACCAGCTGAGCCACCCAGGGGCCCCGAAAGTCATTCTTGACCCATCCGTCATTACCATTTCCCAATAGGTCAAAACTTCTGTTCATTCCACATCCAAAATGTCTCTTGGCTTCATGTCTTGCTGGCCATTCCCCTTTCCTCACCCTAATCCATGCCCCATGTCCCACAGCAACAATGCCAAGTTGGACTTCCAGAGTTTAGACACATCTAAATCCATCGTCTCATATATGTTGGGGTTACAAACACGATCGAATGATGTTTAAAACAACTCTTCAAAAAGTTCTTACACTGTTTCTAACAGAAAGCCTCAGACCACTTTGTTCCCTAAGTCCACACTTCAAAGCACGTGTCTGAACACACCATCGTAATTAAGCTACCAACAAGTAAGATTATTTAAATTGCAATAACGTACGCTAAAGAAAACAGAGTAATACCTAAGGCAAAAGGGCAGAACGAGAAAGCAAGGATGCTGAAGTCAGCAAGCCCTACACCTGAGTGTTAGCTTACTAGCTGGGTGCAAACTGGTTAAGTCTCTTAACCTCTCAGAGACCTACTTCCTTCTTCTGTGAATACGGGGAGCTCATGCCCCACTCTAGGAGCCGACAAGGGTTTGCAATAAGGAAACAGAGGTTAAGCATCTAGTGCAAAATGACGGTAGATACTCAACAAATAACTAACAGTATTGTCCTTGTTACCAGGGCACTTACAAATGCTGGATTTTCTTCCTTATTCATAACCAAGACTTGCAGAGATTAACAAACAAAATCTACAGACAGATTCATGTACTATTGCTCACACAATTTTCTCCTAAGAGAGCAGCACGCTAAGTTTATAAGTGGTGACAATATGCAATTCTAATAAGCTTTTTTATTCTGATTTCCCAAATCCAAATCCAACGAATAGCAGCAAATTGAAAGGCAGAAAGGATGAAAAGGGAGAGAAATAGCAGATGACAGCGGGGAAGCTTAAGGAGACCCCTTCGCATACAGATGGAAGAACTCCAAATGCACAAGACCAGAGCAAACAGCCTTCACTGGCCCAGAGGGAGCACCACAAGGGGTGCAGAGGGAGCACCATATGGTTGTTAAGGACACAGATTCTGAACCCCGCTGCATGCGTCTGAACCCCAGCGCTTCTGCTGGTGACCTTTCAGTCTCAGACAAGTTTCTCAACCTTTCTGCGCCTCAGTTTCCCCTCTGCGAAATGAACACCATCACTGTTCCTATGTCATAGGGCTGTATGGAAATGAAAGTGGAAGTAAATAACTTGAAGCTGTAAGAGACTTAGAACAGTGCCTGACCCACAGGGAGTGACCACAGAAGCACTCGCTTTTATTATTATAACACGGTGTTATCAATAGGCTTATCTGAAAGACTGAAGCATTAAATATCATGCCCTGTACCCTCCGCTTTTAAAGAGAAGTGGCAATACCTCTGATAATCAGTTCAATCAAAAATGTCACATACTGGGGCGCCTGGGTGGCGCAGTCGGTTAAGCGTCCGACTTCAGCCAGGTCACGATCTCGCGGTCCGTGAGTTCGAGCCCCGCGTCGGGCTCTGGGCTGATGGCTCAGAGCCTGGAGCCTGTTCCCGATTCTGTGTCTCCCTCTCTCTCTGCCCCTCCCCCGTTCATGCTCTGTCTCTCTCTGTCCCAAAAATAAATAAACGTTGAAAAAAAAATGTCACATACTTGGGGTGCCTGGGTGGCTCAGTTGGTTAAGCCTCTGACTCTTGGTTTCAGCTCACGGCTTTGAGGGTTTGAGCCCCACCTCAGGCTCTGTGCTGGCAGCATGGAACCTGCTTAGGATTCTCTCTCTGCCCCTCCCCGACTTGCACTGTCTCTGTTTCTCTCAAATAAATAAACTTAAAAAAAAAAAGTCATATTCTTAAAATGGTGTGGTGCTTATGGTAGGAAAGTTTAGGTATCTGAAATATTTATGTGTCTGGAACTCCACCAAGAGTACCAGAAAAAATGAGATACTACACTGAGGTTCAGAATTCTTAAGTGGATGTTATTTTCAGTACATTAAAAGAAGTCTTTTCTTTCCCCCACGCCTGTGGAACTGAAAAGAGAGACAGGGAGAAAGACAGGCTCTTTTGAAAGCAGTTTCTGAGCATGGCCATGGGAGGGCCCAGCCTAAGTGGACGTTCCCCAGTGGGAAAGAGCTGGACTCGATTCAAAAGTTTCTAAGTGATATAAAGACCCCAGCCTTGCGGTCTGTGAGATTGCCAGATCGTGGAACAAGGCTTCCCTACCTCGCACACAAATCTGTCACACAGGCACTTCTTCTCTTTTCTGAAAAGAAACCACAAAACAAATGTACTTATTCCTACTTTCTCAATTGAGAGAAGCAGGGAGGAGTCCTTCTGCATTTTTATAAAAGATGGGTGAAAAACACTTACTAAATTTTTATCAGTATATTATGTCAGACTACTAGGTATGTTCACTTTAGAGATTTTTTAAAAGAATAAATCACTCGGATAATGCTGCACTCCATTTTTGGTCCAAAAGCAAATTAAAGTCATTTATCATCATCATTCATAATTTTTTTCATTGTATCTCATCAGGAGAAAGAAAACAGAAGTCCTGATTCAGTCTAATTTTAACAATAAGTTCATATAGTCTTCAGTATTTCAATCTTTGTAACAGATCTTCTGAAGGTGGAAAAAAATGCCAGCCCTGAGCCACAGAAACATAAAGTAGGACCTGGGAGCCCTGCAAAGTGTGCCATCTTTTCTCACTTAATTACTCCCAATAACTTAGAAAAGCTAAACAAAAGTGTGGTTGGGCCATTGTGGCCAACAAAATTACCTGACAACATTTTTCAATTTCAGTTGTGGGCACTAAATAAATATCTGATACATAAATAATTAAAATAGTGATTTTATTTTCTTACAGAATCTTCAGGATTCTCTTAGCATTTAGGGATTAAGTCCAAATAATCAACTGACTAAGTTGGTAACTTCCAGCTGAAGGATTAAAAGCCCAACATTAATACTTACTCTTTAAAAAAATAATTAGGAGCAAATCAAATTTGAGAACATATAAAAATAACATTCCCCTGCAGCCGAGTACTTTACTGCATCAATGTAAGAATCTATTAGTAGACAAGAGATAAATCTGATAGCATTTGCTCAATAGATATACTAAAAAGAAGTTTTGGAAAATGCCCACATTTTCCTAACATAAGTAAAAATAATAGCTAATATTGATCGAACACCTCCTGTGTGCCAGAGCCTCTGTTATGGTTTAGGTATATTATCTTCTTTAACCATCTCATTACTATATCCAGAAGATGGCATCACAGAACTCCATTTAAAAATTAATGCTTAGTGGTGCCTGGGTGGCTCAGTCGGTTGAGTGCCCAACTTCAGCTCAGGTCATGATCTCGTGGTCTGTGAGTTCGAGCCCCGCATAGGGCTCTGTGTTGACAGCTCAAACCCTGGGGCCTGCTTCAGATTCTGTGTCTCCCTCTTTCTCTGCCCCTCCACTGCTCACACTCTGTCTCTCTCCCTCTCTCTCAAAAATAAACATTTTAAAAAAAATTTTTAATTAACATCTAATAGAAGACATTAAAGAATTTGTCTAACACTTTATTTCCAAAACTAGGCTTTAACTCATCATGATATACTACTTATATTCTTAGTAAAAAAAAAAAAAAAAAAAGAAAGAAAGGAAAGGAAAAAAACTATAAGGCAACAGTCTTAATCTTATAAACTATATCTACCTTAAACCAACAACCAATATCATATTTATGACAAACAAGAAATCAATGACTAAGAACATTAAGACCCCACATAAAATACATTAAAAATTTATGCAGAAGACACAAGTAGAAAAATATACAAAAAAAAAATTTATCAACTACTAGTAATCTAAAGGGTATAATTTTTATTTTTTCTTTTTTAAATTTTTTTAAATGTTTATTTCTTTTTGAGACAGAGAGAGACAGAGCGTGAACAGGGGAGGGGCAGAGAGAGAGGGAGACACAGAATCTGAAAAAGGCTCCAGGCTCTGAGCTGTCAGCACAGAGCCCGGCGTGGGGCTTTAAGTCACAAACTGTGAGATCATGACCTGAGCCGAAGTCGGACGCTTAACCAACCGAGCCACCCAGGCGCCCCTAAAGGGTATAATTTTTAAAAGTGAGTTACTGTTTATATTTATTAAAAATAGCAAACATTTTTAATATAACTTTTTTAAAGATGTACTGGAACAATTACTAGTAGAATAGCAAATGTCTAAACTTCTCTGGACAGACATTTATCAATAAAGACTCTTCTTAGGCAATTCATACCTCTTATTCAAATAATCCCTATATTACATATTTACTCTAGGGAAATATTTAGAAATTAGTACAACTTCTACAAAAAGACAATCTTTGAAATGTTCTAACACTGAAAAAAACTAGAAGCAGCCGGACTATGGAACAATAGAGGAATGGTTAACTTAATGTTAGTTCATCTGTGTGACAGAATATTAAGCTAACTTCTAAATGCTGTTTGAATATTCCCTTAACTTAAAAATAATCTGTATCAAAACATAGCTAGTTCAAGTTAAATGAAAAATAGGACAGCATATTTATATATAATACTACACTCATTGTGTACCTACACATTAACAGAAGAAGACTGAAGGTCCACACATGACAGCATTGACAGCAGTTATTTATGCGTGGTAGATGTATGGCTGACTTTGATTTACATCTTGATACATTTCTGCATTTTATAAAATCTCTACAAGGAGCTTGCATAGATGTTATAGTCTTTAAAAATGTTATAAAAAAAACAAGAGGGTCTCAACTAACGGTATCCTACAGGTGGAAAACTTGAGACTATCTCAAGTTTTGTCACCCAGGAGCTCTAGTAGTCGTGATCCATCTTCGTGGACACGTGCACTCAGCTTTTGCGAATAAGACAGCCCCCATCACGCTGTCGATGTTCGTTAAAGGAATACCAGTGACCATCAGTGTGGTTCCTATGGCAAGCACACCTCTCTCACTGTTCTGGGGCCCGGCTTTCATAACCTTGGCAGACTATCAGTTGTGCCAAAAGAAGCAGGAAATGGAGTAGAGCTTGAGGTAAACAACTGCCAGGCTCTGTGCTCAAAGTGTAAGCAACGTGCTCCTAAGCGTGATGATAAAACTGCCACTGAGTCATGGTTCTTGTCCCAGTCACCCTCAGACCCTTAACTGTGAGAACCTACGGGAGCATGCATTCCTCCTTTGGGATACATGTCCATTTCGTCCATTCAATGAAGAGCGGTTCTCACTTGGCCAAAGGCTGGAATTCATTCACCTCTGCTAAATTTCTTGATGGGATTTTCAGAGTCAAGTGCCTTCACATAATGCTTTCTTGACTTTCTAGAGTGCTTTCCAGACAAGCTTGTCCATACTCTGAGCAAATTCCCCTCTCTAGTCTAAATATACATAAAATAATATATAGAGAGACACAGAATAGACATAAATATATGCCTGCCAGGTGACTACATGGGACATCGAGAGTCAGACAAGATAGATTTATAGTCGTCTGCTACCTTCTAGCATCAACAATGCCTACTGACTAAAGTCAACATTTATTTGTCCATAATGGGGAAAACATTAGAATTATTTCAGATTCTAAGCACTGGTTGTATTAAGGCAATGGATCAATGAAATTAATTCTTTTTAATTTAAACGTTTTATAATTTTTCCAAATTTTCTCTCATTGAGTATATAGTACCGTTATAGTAGGGAAAAAACACACTTAAAAATGCTTAATGTCATCTGCTCTTGCAGAAATTAAAACCTAGCAAGGAGGACGGAGTTTTACAACTGGCTATATGACCGTATAAAGGGTATCACCCACACTCTGCAAAGCTCCTAGGGGAGCCCTGAGGGAAAGAAGAAGATTAATTCTGTCCAAGAAGGAAGAGGAGCCATGACACTGCATGAGCTTCAGAGAGAAAGGAGCTTCTGAAATGGGCCTTGAAGGATGAGTAATATTTTTACCTGACTGAGAAGTGCATTCCAAGGGAGAGGTCAGCATGAGAAAGCTAAAACATGAAAATCCAGAACATGCCAGGGCAGTTAATCTGGGGAGACAGTCCTTACTTGATGTGGCCACCCAAACTGTCACCCTAGTCCAACCCAGTATTTAATCTCAATTAGCTCTGAAGTCTTTAAGATGCATTTGGGTTTAAATGGATGTCTCAGTTTTATATGTTTCAAATTAAAACTATGTGCTTCGTCTGTCTCAAAGTGGAAATTATTTTAAAAAGTGAAACTGATTTCAAAACTAAACAGATTTAAGTGTTCAGTCAATTCATTTAATTTGCATTTTAAAGATTTTTGTTGAGAAATTATGATGATTCCTCACAGCGCATTATTTCTTAGCTATTTGATTAAAGGTTCTGTAACTTGGCTAATGCAGGTGTAGAACAATATTTAGGAAAACATTTAAGTGGCTTTATGACATATGTGAGCATGTGAACTGTAATATAAGTAAACAGTAATGGTTTCTGGCAGAAATCCTTTAAGATAGTTTAACCAGAGACTCCACTGAATCAACATAAAGCCAGTGGGGGAAATCATTTGACAGTAACAAAAGGACGGCCAGAACAAGGAACAGAGGACTGGGGCTCTGATCCCAGTTCCTCCATTTACCAATAAAGAGATTACAGCAGATGATAAACTCTGAACATCAGTTTCCAAACCCATAAAAGATATAATAATACTATGTAAAGTATAACCCTGGTTCGCGAGCATAATTCTTCCCGGAAACGTGTGTAATCCAAAGCACTCATATATCAAAGTGAATTTCCCCATAAGAAATCATGGAAACTCAGATGATTCGTTCCACAACCCAAAAATATTCATGTAAAAATGATTACAGTACTGTAATATAATACAAAATAATAAAGAAAATACAAAATATAAAGAAAAATAAACAAATTAACCTCTATTTACCTTTGAAAACCTTCATGGTTGGTGTGAGAGAGACAAGAAGGGTTATTGTGCAGGACAACTTTCACTATCACTAACAGAATCACTGCTGTCTATTGACTCAATGGAATCTTTTTTTTTTTCCTGCAACGTTAACAAGGTACCTATCCAATGACCTAGAATGAAGCAAAACATTCCTAAGCTTCCTCTTGTAATTGAAAAGCACCACAGGTGCTTTGAAGTGACAAAAAAATACACTAGTGCCAGTTGTGGGCACCTCCCAAAGTTCTGAAAAATCACTGATTTCTGCCAAATGCCGCAGCCTGAGCATGGGAGACAATCACCATAATCCTGCAGAGAGAGAGAGAGAGAGAGAGAGAGAGAGAGAGAGAGAGAGAGAGAGAGAGAGAAGAACCACTGGCTGTCATATCAAGTGACATTCGGTGTCACATACTACTCGTATTACGTGCTCATTTACCAAGTTAAAATTTATTAGAAATGTTTGCTTGTCTTTCAGGACATTTGCAGAACAAGTTCCTCGCAATCCAAGGTTTTACCGTATTCCTTACTTCACAGGATTATTAAAAATCACATGAGAATGTACATTCATCACTTATGCAATTGTTAAAGACCTTAGAAATAATCTTATTAGGTTTCTAGATTTTGCTCCCTTTGGGGACCCCTAACAAGACTCAGAAATACTGAAAACAGGATGAAGGATACTGTTGTGAACGGATTAGGGTTCACTCTCTCACATCTCCATTTTCAGCTGATGAGTCCCAGATTATCTGCTTTACATTTTGGGCTCCAGAAAAGCTTCCATTTGAAGAAAATGCCCAATGGTTTAAAAAGATTGAAAAACCACTGATTTATCCCAATTGCTTCATATTAGAATGACAAAAGTAAAAACCCAGAGAAGCTAAATAACTTCTCCAATGTTAAGTAACTAGCTAGAAAGCAGCTGTGCAAATTAGAAAACCCAAATGAGCTGTCCCCAAGCTCAGTGCCTTCTCTGCTATCCACATGAAAGAGTTAAATACGCATTATGTAGGGACACAGAAGTGCAAGTGTATATGGGAGATAGGACATTACCTGTTCAGTATGAAAATTCTATTTGGCAATAAAACCATATAAATTAGTTCATTCACTAATCTGCATATTTACTCAATAAATATTAAGTGCCAGATACGTGCTGGAAATTGTTCAAAGCCCTGGTTTAAAGACTGAATATAATTCCATTTCAAACAAAGAAGTTATGATGCCTCAGCTTAACACTGGAACAAGACATTCCATTGTTTGCTGGAAGTGATGAATAAACAGGCAAAATATTATAAATTTAATTACTGCCTATCCAAAAGCACTTCTAAGTCCAGTAGTGAAATAAACACTAATCTCCTTGTTTCTGGACCCATCCTCCCTGAATTTCCTCTTATTAATTTCTTTCCTTCTTTCAAAGCTAACACTCCATTTGGAAAGTGCATTTCCTGTACTCTCACCTTCAGGGAACTGGAACCTGCAGGTACTTCCTTTCTTGTTTGCCCTCATGATCAACTCCAACTCAGTTTTTTAGGAAAGAAAGCCAAGTATTTTTGGAAAGAGTTATCTGTAGCTATCATAGCCTTCCCACCCTTACCCCCCACCCACATCTACCGAAGAAGGCAAACTCCAATGTTTCTCTTCTCAAGACTGTGAGAAAGGAGATCTTATCTGTTCGCTACTGCATCCCCAGCACCCAGAATGGCAGCTACCATATACCAAAATCAGTAAATATTTACTGAATGAATAAATCATGTAGAGCCATAGAGTGACTTACTGAATTACATAACATATAGCTTGCCAATTTCTCATATATTTCTGAAGGATGGGTCACAATATATGCTAAGTATTATTTGCTCCAAAATCAAAACACTACCATCACTATTTGAAAAAATTTGTAATGACCCCTAATGCTACAGTAAAAGTAATCTACAAATGTAATTCAATCCCTACCAAAACTGCAAAAGGATATTTTAGTAATTTGGCAAAATAATTCTAAAATTCATTTTCAAGAATAAATATTTTTAAATGACTAGGAAAATCTCACAAAGAAGAATAACACAGGCAAAACTGCACTACCAAATATGAAAATTGTGTTCCAAAATAACAGTAATTAAAACAGCGTGAATCTGGCACAGGATGAGGGATCAGAAGAAGAATACAGAGTTCAGAACTGAGCTCAAATATATCTGAGGATTTGTGAATAAAAAAGACTGCACTTCAAATCAGGGAGGGGAACAGTGGTTATTCAATTAAAATGTTTTGGGACAACTGGCTAGCTAGTCCTTGCTAAGTAAATAAGTCAACGCTTCCCTATTCCTCATATCAAATTCCAACCAAATTCATAGTAGAAAATAAGGACTGGAAAATAATTGTACAGCCTTGGAGGGAGGACTCCCTTTTGAGTATGTCAGCAAAGCTAGCACCCATAAAGTAAAGGACTGATGACAGATTCAAGTACTCAAAAGTGAAAAAATATAGTAAAAACAAAAAATTAACTAGGAAATCCCGTCAGCAAGATTAAAATGCAAACAAAACATGAGCAAACATCATATACATACGAAAGGGGTTACAGAAGAATGACACCAAATCAACAGGGAGAACAGCCTGATGGATAAGTGGGCGAAGGAAATAAATAACTCACAAAAGAATAAATATAAATGGTCAGTAAACATGTGAAAAGATGTCCGGTGTCATCAGTGATCAAGAGGATACAAGTTAAGATACTTAATTTTCTTTAACTGTGATCATAGCCAGCTAACATTAAAAATATTGACAATACAGGGGGACCTGGGTGACTCAGTCAGTTAAGCATCTGGCTTCAGCTCAGGTCATGATCTCGCGGTTCGTGGGTTCGTGCCCTACGTCCGGCTGTGTGCTGACAGCTCAAAGCCTGGAGCCTGCTTCAGATGCTATGTCTCCCTCTCTCTCTCTCTCTCTGCCCCTACCCCGCTCATGCTCGTTCGCTCGCTCGCTCTCTCTCTCTCTCTCTCTTTCAAATATAAACACTAAAAAAAATTTTTTTTTAATGTTGACAATACACTGGGTTTGCAAGGGAATGGGAAGCAGAATTCTTACACACTTATTATGAGAGAATAAATGGGCACAGAGTTTCTGGGAGTTACTTTGGCATCAAATGTAAAATATCCATTAAGGGAATAACCAGACAATTAATACATAAAGGATATTCTTTGCAGAGTCATTTATAATTGAAAAAAAAGTCCATCAATAAGAGATTATTGAATATGTCATTATTGATCCATACAAAGAACTACAATAGAAATCTAATTATGTGGATCTACATTTTTGAAATGTAGAAAGATATCCACGATATGTCCAGTGGAGAAAGTAGATTACAAAACTGTTCTACCTCCTAAACATTTCTCGAATCAATCCTCTTCTTTCATCTCCATCACTACTCTGGTGCAAGCTAACATGCTCTTCTCTCTCCTGCCCCAGCCTGCATCCTATGGAATTTCCACAGGCAGCTATGGGACACTTCCACAATGCTAACATCTGGTTCTCTTACTGCTCACTGAAAAAGTGTACCCCTTGCCCCATTTCGTTCCTGCTTACTCCTCCAGCTCTCTTGCCTCTCTCCCACTTGCTCTAGGTACCCCAGGCACAGTGGCCTTCTTTCAGTTCTTGTTACCCCTGGCCCACTCCAATCTTGGTCCCTTGCACTTGTTCTGGAACCTTCTCACCCACCCTACACTCTCATAGCTAGTACTTGCTAAATAAATAATATACTCTCATAGTTCTCTTTCCTTTTCCTTGATCACCTTATCCCAGTTTATAATTATTTGTAGACTGTATCACTTTTATCCATCTCCCTCCAAGGGCTGAAGACAAAGGCCATGTCTATTTTCTTCATCATTACATATCACTGACACATGTTAGATACAATTTAGAGACTGCCATGTATTAGGCACTGAACTATCTTATGAAAGAAAGAAGGAAAGGAGGGAAAAAGAAAGGAGAGAATGAGGATTCAGTACTGTTACTTGAAAATCAGTAAAAAAAACAAACAAACAAACAAAAATTAGAGCTAAAATCAAGAGCTAAAACCACCTCTTGATTATTAAAATTAAATATGTGTACATCCAGGGGTGCCTGGGTGGCTCAGTCGGTTGAGCATCCGACTTCGGCTCAGGTCATGATCTCTGGGTCTGTGAGTTCAAGCCCCACATTGGGCTCTGTGCTGACAGCTCAGAGCCTGGAACCTGCTTCGGATTCTGTGTCTCCCTCTCTCTCTGCCCCTCCCCTGCTCATGCTCTGTCTCTCTCTGTCAAAAATAAATATTTACAAAATTTAAAAAATAAAAAAAATGTGTACATCCATCACAAATTTTTGAACCATGAAAGTAGTAAACAGACACCTCACCCAAAGAAGATATACAGATGGCAAATAAGTTTATGAAAAGATCCCCACATCATTATGTCATCAGGGAAATACAAACAGAAACAATGAGGTACTCCCACTCACACACCTATTAGAATGGCCAAAATCCACAATACTGACCACACTAAATGCTGGCCAGGATGTGAAGCAACAGGAACTCTCATTCACTGCTAGTAAGCATACAAAAATGGTACAGCTAGTTTGAAGGACAGTTTGGTGGTTTTGTACAAAACTAAGTATGCTCCTAAGATACAATCTAGCAATTACACTCCTTGGTATTTATCCAAAGGAGTTGAAAACTTGGGTCTGCGCAAAAACCTGCAAACAGATGATGACATCAGTTTCATTCATTGTCAGAACTTGGAAGTAACCACAATGCCCGTCAGTAGGTAAATAAACTGCTGCATTTCTAGACAATGGAATATTATTCAGGGCTAAAAAGAAATGAGTGATAAAACCCTGAAAAGATGTGGAGACTTAAATGCATATTACTAAGTGAAAGAGGCCAATCTGAAAAGGCTACACACTGCGTGATTCCAACTAGATGACATTCTAGAAAAGGCTACAACTATGGAGACACTAAAAATATCTGATTGTCAAGAGCTGGGGGGAGAAATGGATGAAGAGGCAGAACACAGAGATTTCCGAAGCAATGAAAATACTCTACATGATACTATAATTATGGATACATGTCATTATACATTTGTCTATACAGCGCCAAAAGTGAACAGTAAGTAAATTATGGACTTTGGATAATAATGATGTGTCAATGCAGGTTCATCACTTGTCACTCCTGCTGATAGAAGGCGGAAGCTGTGTGGGGTCACGAGTGATAGAGGAACTCTCTACTTTGCACTCAATTTTGCTATCAACCTAAAACTACTCTAAAAAATAGTCTCTTTAAAAAAAAGTCATAAAGGGTTTTTTTCCTACTATTTATCCTTCCCAAATAAGAGGCTCAATGATGCATTATCTGGTTATTGCTCCTCACTGCCACAAACGAGATGGCAAATTCATCTCCAGTGACAAGATCACTGTCTGGGTCAAGTTTACAGGACTTGAGGAATTCTGATGCCAAGAACCAGGCCCATCTTTAACTCAGAGCCCTGATGTCCTAAATGTTGTCAATAACAAAGCCAATTCTATTTTCCATTTGCATACAATAAATGTTGAATCGATGATTCCAGATTTCTAATTCTCACTCATTCTTGCCCTGAGACAGTTCCCAAGATAGTTTCACTTTCTTGGGAAAATTTCATTATCAACCCAAAAGGAGAAGACTGATTTCCTCTTCATCTTCTCTCTTTTCTTAGCTTTCCACCCCATACACCACCAAATGCCCATCAAATCCACCCACCCCTAACCACCTATGAAACTCGGGGCAGACATTTTGCTCCCATGGCTATCACACTCCAGTCCATAGATCCCAGCTCAATTTTAAATTTTGGAATTGCACTGGCAATAATCAATGTTTATCTATTAGTTCAATAAAGAATCCAGGCCTAAGCATAGAGCTCAGCGCATTTGTCCCAGTTAGGTCATTCTGATCTCACTTAGGAAGATGAAAGGTATTAAGGGAGAAGAAGACCAAAGTGGCTCAAGATGGTTAATGATTTTATTTTTAAAGGATTCAAGAAACTTCCTGTGTATTCTGGCATCAAAAACATATTATATAAATTGTGTATAACTGTAGGCAGATTGGCACCTGTGGATAGTGGGTGGCTGAAGATTTATAGTCAATATTTAGTCAACAGTTCCATCACTTTTTTCTGGATAAAAATGTCTATGACTTCTTTTAAACATTATTTTCCGCAGTGTTTACAATCTCAGGTAATCTTTTTCCTGACCAGTTATATAAAAATATTTAAATAATGCATTTCAAAGACATTTGACATAGTAAAAAATAGATCTATAAATCTGTTTATATACACAGTGTAACTGAAAGAGTGGAATCACGGTAGGTAGACCTTCACAGCAGGTCATCTGTCACTTCTCGAAATGAGATTCTATACGTATATAATAAAAAAGAAGCCAAATTAGCTGCAAGACTTCACTTCCCTTCTCAAACATTTTTTTTTAAGTTTATTTTGACAGAGACAGAGTGAGATCAGGGGAAGGGCAGAGAGAGAGAGAGAGAGAATCCCAATCAGGCTCCGCACTGTCAGCACAGACCCCAACTTGAACTGTGAGATCCATGAACTGTGAGATCCTTGAACTGTGAGATCCTTGAACTGTGAGATCATGACCTAAGCCGAAATCAAGAGCTGGATGCTTAACTGACTAAGCCTCCCAGGCGCCCCTCAAACAATCTTTTAATTTATGTAACAGTCTGCTTGTATCTCACATATAGCATTTACCAGGTTCTACTTTTGTTTTTAGTTATCTGAGTCTTTCATACTCTGCCCACTCCCTCTACCACCACCAATTCAGGTCCCTGAAGCAAGGGATTTTGTTTCATTCTATCAGTATATTCCCTTCTATACCTAGTAAAGTGTCCTGAATGCTCAGGTGCTCAGAACAGATACTGAATGAATGGGAGTGGCCAAAAGGGAGCAATGCCCCTGACACCCACTGTTATGGGTTGAATTGTCCCCCCAAAATTCACATGTTGAAGTCCTAATCATAATATGACAATATTTGGAACTAGGGTTGCTACAGACAGAATCAGTTAAGATGAATAGGGTAGGCCACAATCTGTTGTGACTGGTACCTTTATAAAAAGGGGAAATTTGGACACAGACACAAACACAGAGAACAGCATGCAGAGATGAAGGCAGAGATCTCAACGATGCTTTTACTTATCAACAAACACCAAAGATTGTTAGCGAACTACCAGAAGTTAGGAAAGAGGCTTGAAACAGATTCTTCCTCATAGTCCTCAGGAGGAACCAAATTTGCAAGCACCACGATCTTGAACTTTCAGCATCAAGAACTATGAGACAATAAATATCTGTTGCTTAAGCCACCCAGTTTGGGGTTCCTTGTTCTGTCAGCCCCAGCAAAGAATTACCCACTCACTGCATTACCAATAGCTGCCTCACTGGCAGTTAGAAAAATGAACCCCTGGGGACTCCAGAAGTGTTTGCCACAACGGCTGCTAGAAACGAAGCCCACTTGGCCATTCTCACCAAATCCTCATCTCTGTCTGGTCATCTGACCACCCCCTTACCCTGCCTATCTGTTCACCTTCTCACATGCTTCCAATATGCTTTACCTTTCCATAAAATGCTCCTTCCACTTCCCTCCCTTAATGGAAATCAGTGTGCCCCCAGGAGGAACTGCTGTCTAGAACATGCAACTTTTTTTTTAAGTTTATTTTGAGATAGGGAGCATGTGCAGGAGAAGGGGAAAGAGAGAGGGGAGGGAGAGCGGCGGGGGGGGGGGGGGAGGGGGAGAGAGAGAGAGGGAGAGAGAGAGAGAGAGAGAGAGAGAGAGAGAGAAAGAATCCCAAGGAGGCTCCACACTGTCACTGCAAAGCCCAATGCGGGGCTCCAATGCATGAACCATGAGATCATGACCTGAGCCAAAATCAAAAGTCGGACACTTATCCAACTAAGCCACCCAGGCACCCCTTCAACCTGCAACTTTCTTAAGTGGGGGATGGTTTGTCATTTGTGCCTGTCCTGTCTCCAAGCCAAGAGTTCGAGTTGCCCAAGACTACTACTTTCTCTTCCCCTTGGAAACCCTGCTGCTTCTTGAAGTTTCCCACCATACCCACTGGCTCCCTGTTTGTTACCTGCCATGTCACCTTACCATTCACTGATGCAGCAAAGCAAGGTGGTTAAGTATGTAGGCAATGGAGCCAGACTGCCCAGGTCTGAGAACCAGTTCTGACCCTGGCAGTGTCACTTGGTCAAGTCTGTCAACTTTTGTGAGGCTCCTTTTCCTCATCTATAAAACGGTACACACTGAATAAGTATTAGCCTCTGTTGTATCAGTTTCTAGGTCTGAGTTGTCCTCATCCCTACCTTACTGGTGGTCCTCTTTCCTGGTGCCTTCCACATTCATGTAGATGACCCACCCCAACTTTGGCATTCGATTCCTTGATCTCCTTACTTCTAATGACCTTTCCTCCTCAACATTATCTGACCCACCAATGCTCCTAATCACATCCCAACCTCATCAACTCCAAAATGTGTACCATTTCCAACTTCTGAAATTAAAAAGTTCTCTGACCACAACCTCCAACCTGTCTGCTGACTTGTGCAAGTGTTCTCACTATAACACATCTACCACCTCCCATGACAACCCATGGATGCCATTCTCAGTATGCATCGGTCTCCCCCGTCTTCCCTTGCCACTAGCATATTCCCCTCCATGCTGGTATTCAACCAGGTGAATACTACTAAAGAAAATTATAAAACCATTTAAACTGGTACAGTGGGTATAGCATTTTAAAATACTTCCCTCTCTCCCATTAGTTTATCCATACAACAGTAAGGTTGTTCCTTTTAAATATGCTGATAGGCATGACTCTGCTGACTCTCACACAACTGGATGCATGAGCAGCTGTCTCTGGCTGCTGGTTCCCAGCAACCCAAGTCATAGTCATTAATCTCGATAATGGATGTCTGTTTCAAGAGGCAAATGGGAACCCTCCAAGCCTGACCTTCACTCCCAGGTTCTTTCCTGAAACTCCCCCTCCCCCAAACAACCTATTTGTATCTATTGCTAGATGTTGGATCTAGTTATAGGGACAGTCTATGAAAAAGTGTTCATTTCTTTTTATAAAAGCAAATGAAACTTTTTTTTTGAAAGAACGTGTACTTTTCCAATAGTCTTGGAAACTATCCCCCTCTGAGACCGTGCACCAGTCTTACGGTGAAATCTGGTTCTCACCTCTCTCCAACTATGCCTGCACATGTGTGTGTGTGTGTGCGCGCGTGTGCGTGCACACACATATGCACAGGTGCAGGATCACTGGCAAATCAGAAGCAAACCCCACTGAGGAGGTATTCAATTCACTTTTATTTTGATAGTCATTTCTGTCTAAAGAACAGTACTCTCGCTTTAGCAGGTGCTGCTAAAAGAATAACTATTTGTTTATTTTATAAAGACCACAGTTAGAAGCCATAAAAGTCCTTTTCATAACTCGTCTTTTCTAGGTATTCTCCCTAACACCAGTAATTCAACTTACTAAAAAAATTTTTTTAATGTTTTTAAACCTCTGACTGGCTTCACCTATCCTCTCTTCTGAAGACTACCTTTTATCTGCCCAGAGGGTTTAAAACATTCACTTGTGCTTTTTCAAGCTTTGCCTCATCACAGACTACCTTTATTTTCAAAATCCTCAGTGACTTCTGAGAGTCGACCTCCTCTCTGATGGTTCTCCCACAGTTAAACATGTTGCCTCCAAGTGATTTGGCTTTAATTCCAGTGTTTGTAATCAACCCACAGTGAGAATATTTGCTGCAGGTGAATTTTTACCAAACCTGGAAGATGCCTCCATGTGAAGCGAGTAAGAGCCTCACTCCGCCAACTTGGGTGTGCAAGAGATCAACTTTATTTTTCCATTATTCCACTTCTGTTTTGAGTCTCCATTCTGTGAAGGGGGCCAGAAGGTAATCCGTAGCATTCAGCAACCTGCCTTTTCCTGAGATCAGCCTAACTTTCTGGGGAGAAGGGAAAACTTTCTCAAGTAGCAAGACATTATTGACTGCATTTGGCATTCAGCTACAGAAAATCTCCTGAGACATTCCTAATGACTATCTGCGTGATTCCTTCAATCCCGGCTGTTCTCTCCACTATTTGTGTTCCTGGGGACTCGGGAACTGTTCTAGCTTTGGTGCCACACTGGGACACCAGAGTCTCTCTGATGCTATCCATGACCCCATTTGTCTGGCTCTAAGATACTGCCAGTTCCTCTGGTTGAGAAAGGGACTGTGCCTTCCCTGGGCATCAACCCAGGGCATAGGAACAGATGGCCCCGGATCTCAGCATCTTGGGAGTTTCTCAGTGACTGGCCACACCCCTAAGACTTTCTCCAGGACCCACCTACATCTCTGTCCTCCTAACTGCCTCTCTACATACTTCCCATCCCCATTCAAACACCCCATATTCCAAGAAATATTTTTCTCATCTACGTGAATAGTTTTCTCTGTCTCATAAAATTTCTTCCAGACATTTTGTCTCAGATCCTGTTCTGGCTCACTCCCCTCCAGAGGCAACTAGCACCCACCTACCTGGCTGCTCTATCCCCCTGGCCCTTGTTGAGTTCCTTGAGCATCTGACCTTCCCTTGGCCTGAATACTCTCTCAACCTTGGCTGCCTCCTTATCCTTCCTGCCTCAGTTCAAATCCTCCCCCCTTCAATGCAATTTCCCCTGATCGCCCTAAGCAGCTACCTGTTATTCTCCATTACCATTTGTTTCCCATAGATCTATCACTGTAAGTTCCAGGTGAGAAGAGACTGTATCTTGCAGTTAGAGGAGCTTGGGCTTTGGAGCCAGCCTGCCTGGGTCCTAATCTCAGCTCTGTGCTTACTAGCTGTGTGACCTAGGGCATGTACTCAACTTCTCTGTGACTCTGTTTCCTCATCTGTAAAATGAGGGAGACATTATCTCCTACAGTTGTCATGACAACTGAATGAGTTAATATCTGGCACACAGTAAGTGCTATCCCCAAGTGTTTATTAGACAAACTACCTCACAATTGGTATAATACCTAAATCATACGGGATGCTCAAAAGATGTTTACTGAATGTAGAGATCAATGAAAGAAAAAAAGAATGAATGAATGAATGAATGAATGAATGAATGAATGAATGAGGGCTACAGGTCCAAACATGTCATCTGAACTTACCTGCTCTTCTAGCTGAACCACAGTGAACAAGATCAAGGTCACTTGCCTGAATCCTAAAAAGGGCAGAAAAGTTCATTGTTCCATAGCAACAAAGGCCATCTTAAACCTGTGTAGTTGTTTAGCAACTGAATAGTGCTGTTTTCAGCTAGAATGAAGAAGAAAGTCTGAATGGGTCAGTGTTTGCTTGTCCCAGTTAGCATACAAATCATACACAGGACATGTCCTATTTAACCAAAGCCTCACAGCTTTACCTGCTTTACAAATGAGAGCTCTTGTTTTCTAATCATCCTACAAAAACTGTAATTTTGCCAACAATAATTCTAGAACCTAAAAAGAGTAAGAGCAATTTCATTCCAGTCTTAGAATTACTTAGAATTACTTGCATATGTATGAAATTAATGTCTTCCATATTACTTACATTCGTATGAAATTAATATATCTATAGATACATATTTACTTCTATATATGGCTATGTAATCAAAATTTGAGTCAAGTATTTGACTCAAAGAATAATCCATGCAAGTACCTGAAAACCTTTCTGCTGCTCCACATGCTGACATTTTTCAACATCCCAAAAAATAAAAGGAAAACCAAAAGTATGTAAGAAGACACAAAAATGATCTTTAAAGATGAGGCTCTAGTATCAATTTAAGATTACCTACCACAGCCAGGGGCGCCTGGATGACTCAGGAGGTTAAACATCCGACTCTTGATTTCCACTCAGGTCATGATCTCACCGTTCGTGAGTTTGAGCCCCGCATCAGGCTCTGCACTGACAATGTGGAGCTTGCTTGGGACTGACTGACTGACTCTCTCTCTCTCTCTCTCTCTCTCTCTCTCTCTCTCTCTCTCTCCCCCCCTCTCTTTCTGTCCCTCCCCTGCTGGTGCATGCATGTGCACTTGTTCTCTCTAAATAAATAAACAAACAAAAAAAGATTATCTACCACATCAAGAAAAGTACAAGTGTTCCTGTTTTGTTTGCTTTGTGGGCTTTAGGGCTCTTTCCTTTGCTTTCCCACTATCCACTCCAGGTCATTATAAAGGAATCTTTGGCATAAGAGTTGGTCTAGCACTGGCCAGTCAGAAAGATCATTCTCATAATAGAAAGTAGATGAGTTAGAAGGCTGTGCTTCCAGCCCACATAAGTAAGTCCTGGGTAGCTAGCACTCACCACCCAAGGAGAACAAGGTAGTCCCCTTGAGTCTCTGACTACGGGAAAAATTACTATTTCCCCAGCCCTAATCCATTATCAGTGCTTGAGAGCACAGCTGTTATAAAAGAGAGTCCGTATGTTTATACAGCACACTTGAAATTTAGTCAAGCATGGGGAAAATGCAACTTTGATCCACGCAACTAATGGAATAAAGATATAAGACAGACACATTTCATTATGACCAACCTGTCGGATTCTGACCCTATAATCATTCAGCATTCACTGCTAATTCATGCTGAGTCCTAGGCTGTATTCACAGAGCACTGGCAGTGGGATGAAACTCTACTGAGTGGAACATCTGAGATGTTTTCTGTGACTAATGTGCCTAAGAGCAAAACGTTCTCTATTCCACCACTAATTCCATGACGTACTCAAGTAGCCTAACTTGTAACACTTCTCTCTCCTTTCTGCTTTTCTTGGGTCTCACACCCCAATTTTAAAATCCCTTTGGCTATAAGGCCACACATAGAAATGCTATATCCCTGTTACACCTGATTTTGTGCCAATACCATAATTCATTTTATACAGGCAGCTCAATCTAGCATTTCCTCTCCAACCTAAAATCTCATCGTGTTTTGTTCAGCTCACTGGATCAAAAATATATTGCCATATCATTTTCTCCACTGGAAAACACACTTACTATGATTATTTTTTGTCATGGAAATCAGGCTTTTTATCCTTTGCACACTGTTCCTCATCTCCCCTACCAATGGTTCTCTCCATTCCTGTCCAAAATTGTTCATGATTCCAGTAAAGTGATATATTGGAATGGAAAAATACTGGTTTCAGTCTTGGGGATCAATTTATGATCATCTTAAATAAGCCTCTTTTTAATTGATGAGTCTATTGCAAATTGCATACTTCAGTTTCCTCTGTGAGGAATACAATTAAACTAAGGCAAAGCTGGTTATGACTCATGTATAATGAAATGAAAACAGTATCACCATTAAACACCAAATAAAGCCATTGATTCCGTGTATTATTCTGTCAGTTTTAATTGAATTGCATTTCCCCCTTTCAGTTCTTAATTATGCAGTTCATGCTGAATCTTTAGTTTTGTGCACAGAATGGGATAATGTTCTCTTCCTCCTTACCTTAGTGTCTAAAAATATAAGCCTATTGAGAACAGAGAAGTCTTTGTTGGTCTTAATTAAAGCAAAACACCTGCTTTTATCCCGGGAGCTGAATGTGTTGCTGTACTGTGAGACTGTCACCAAGTGAGGGGACAATAGGGCTGTTTCCTATTGCATGTCCCTCTCCCCGACCCGTGGTCTCAACCTCTTTCCAAATTCCATCACAGTTGGAAAACTGTGACATCACACTGCCCAGCAAAGAAGGTCCAAGGCCTCTCTAGCCTCTCCTAATGAGCATTAAGCCTATCTAGACTGTCAGGGCTAGACAGTACAAAGTGAAATAGATACTGTTTAACATGAGGGTAGATACTGTCAGTGAGATAGTAATCTAAACACTCATTGTTTGGTGAACTTGTGAAAGATTTCAAGGCAAAAGCTGGACTCTCTTCTCTGATATGTACCATATACCCGAGATTATATGCAAGTAAAGATGAACAAAGAAAGACGGAGTAAGTGTAGAGCGTAGACTGGAAGGACATCCCACTACTGGGGTGTCATGCCTTAATTTGGAAGAGGCAAAGACAACCTCTGTTCTTCTCTCTTCCTGTAAGCATGCTGGCTGTTTCTAAGTGCTTGTACCAGACTCAAGTACACAAATCACTCTAATATCAACTATTTTACTTCTCAGATTCAGTTCACTGGGGCCAGATGTCCTTGGTCTAGAAATACCAAGCAAGCAAGCTATTTAGCCTAGAGCACACAATAAAGGCAAAACTGTGTATTTTCAGCTAGGACAGCTACCCAACAGAAACCTAGTTTGGTGAACAAATCTGAAAACTGACAATCCAGGGATGACCTAAGACCAGTCTCTGATGCCCCAAGGACACTGCATAGGACCTGAGTAAATAAAAGACTGAACAATTAAGATCACAGCTTGTAAGCAGACGACCAGGGCCTGACTCATGGGAAGAGGAAGCAGTTGCCGTCAGGACATATCCTGAGAGTTGCGGGACTGGCCTTCTTGGGCTGAGAACATCTGGTTGGCGGTGAGGAGCGGGCCCTCCCTGGAACATCTCCTAGCTCTGGCGTATCAGACTGTGCCACCCCTGCAGCTGCCATCTCCAGAGCGCATGGTAATAGACAAAGCTGTCTTGGAATGAGAAGAGGCACTAATCATTCTTGTACTCATTTTACCCATGTTGAAACTCATCTGCCAATATTTCCCTGCATGATACGCTGCTAAGCATTCTAATAAGCTTACTCTAATCCCATCCATTTTATGTCCAACTTACCCTTCGATAGAAGAAAGGAGAGAAAGGAAACACCTAAGAAATGAGAAGGGGGTACAGACAAGGCTGTGGGATCTCAAATGTATCAAGTTCCTTTCATGTCATAGGCACTGTTTGGTTTTTCTATATCAGCGACGAGTTTTGGTTTTTGGTTTTTTTGTTTGTTTTTTTACATCACTGGTAAGGTTGGTTTTTTTTTTTTTTTTTCTATCAGTTTATGTATAGAATTAACAGGGAAACAAGAGATACTGGACAGCCAAGGGTTAAATGTAAATGAGAGACATGGGTCTACATATTTTATAACATTCCTGACTCGGATTCTAAGGTAATAGGTAGTTGGTAAGTCTATAAATAATGTTGATTTTCTATGTTCATTGTTTCGAATGTTGCAAACTAATGCTTATGCCATGGTAACATCTATTTCAAACCAATTTCCTGCAAATGCCTTTCACAACTATATTGTTTATATTAATAAATTAAAATAGCATATTTGGGCAATGTTATCTTTCTTGTTCCACACAAATATGCAGAGATCCAAAAAGATTATGAAGGAGATAAAATTGTTGTTTACAGAGACTCTCCTTCAGAAGGGTCTATGAAATTATTCTTCCACTATTAAAAATGAGAAATCACAAAACAAGGAGATTATAACAAATCCTTGGCATAAATTCACATGAAGACTGCCTGCCAACATTTTAATTAAGGAGAATAGGTTGGCTTATCAAATAAAACTGAGAGAATATTGACCAAAGGTTGGCTTGTGTAAAGGGCTGTCAATGGAACAGGAGGTTCTGGATACAGCCTCTCTCCTGTTCCCCCTTGACATCCTTTGAAAAGGAACATTCTCCTTTACTTGGCCTTCCAAGAGCTGAAACAGTTAAATCAAAATGCCTGGCTGGATCTGACAGCCAGGTTCTCTGGAAGTATAAAGCCTTCTGATACTGAAGGAATGTTTTGAAGTTTGACACCAAAGGGATCTCCAGGCCTTTAGGGGTCCAACAGGATGCCCAGGCTGGAGAAGGGTTCATGCCCCACCCTGCCTATAACTTGGGCCCTAACAAATTCTCTGATTAGATTTGCTGAACTACTTCTAAATTCAGAACGACATAGATTTACCCTGCCAGCACACAGAAATAACTTCCTGAGATTAAAAAATGACATATATTCAAGAAAAAAATGGAAATCGACTGACAAAAATATCCTGTGAAATACATCCCTTGATTCCTTAATGCCATCCTCTTTGAGAGCCAGATTTTCTCATTGCCTAAACTACTCCCTGATTGTAAATTAAGCACCGTGTGGATAACTTGCTTGACAGTATTCTAGTGATCTAAGGTTAATGTTCAACTATTAACAGAAAATAGGATTACAGGTACTATGGCCTGGGAAGAGTATCATTAGGGTACCATTTAGTGAATTCCGTTTAAGACTTATAATAAAGAAGTAACTTAAGTGCTGGAGGAATCTGAGCCAATCAAGAAATTGATGTGAAAAGAATCTATCCCCTGGGCTGGGGTATTTTATGTTTCAATATTGAAACTTGAACATTTTTTGCATCAGAAAAGTTATTCTTAGTTGTTGGCAGAGTAAATCCATGTTATCCTGCATTCTGAAGCAGTTCAGCTGAATCTAATTAGAACATCTGCAGATTTATGCAGCTTTCTGTATATTAAAGTCCCTACCCTTGTGAAATAAATATTTCTCCTCAATCCTTTATTTTTACCCATCTGAGTGTTAATCAGACTAATATGGTATAAATTTTAACAACCACTTTTATGATCCCAGGATGAATGGTGCTCTACAAGTCTAAAATATCGAGACCTTATAAATAGCATCAGTGTGTACTGCCTTTCAATGCCTTCCTACTGGCCATCAATTTTGGCTTAGAGAAGGGGAAACAATTATGAACTCAGCCATTTGCTTCTTATGTTATTAGTTTGTCAGAGATTTTCAAAGGTGTTCCATGCATTCCTGGGATATTATGGAAGATCTCTTTGGTTTCAAAGTCTCTTGACAAAAAATACGTTGAATCATGTAGGCAATTAGACCAAAAAAGGTCAACTTGTTTTCGCAACTTAGAAAAACTACTCAGACTCATAGAAAATGAGTGTTTTGCTAGAGTTAACTTTAAAGTGCTCCAACTCTCGGGGCACCTCCGTGGCTCACTCAAGTCAGTGTGTCTGCTTCTTGGTATCAGCTCAGGTCGTGATCTCGCAGTTGTGAGACTGAGCCCTCATCGGCTCTGCACGGAGTGTGGAGCCTGCTTGGGGCGCTCGCTCTTTCTCTCTCTCTCTCTCTCTCTCTCTCTCTCTCAAAATAAATAAACATTTAAAATACTCCAACCCTCTTGGTAAGCAAGTCTGCCACTTTTCCTGACTAATACACCTAGATGCTGTACTTCACATTGGAACTCTTTTTTCTTTTTTTTTTTTTTATCTTAACCAACCTTCTATATCAGATCAGGCTCACCTCAAGCTAGTGAGTAATTTCCTCCTCAGCCGTGTAACACCTCAAGGTGTTATCACTTAGTCTTAAATTAAAATTAGTCTGAATTTTTCTGGCTGAGAAGCAGCATAGTGAAAAGAGGCTTAATCCTGAAGTCAGATGGCCCTGTTGAAATTCCAGCTTTATCTCTAACGAGGTTTGAACAACTGGGCAGCAATCAAACCATCCTGAAGCCTAAATTCTTCCCGCGTAAAATAGAGATAATAATATTTAACTCTGTACATAATTGTAACAATTAATTGAAAAGATGCATATAACTAGTACATACTCAGTAAGTAGGAACCCAAATATAGACATGGGGGCCTAAAAAGACGAACATGCAAAAAAAGACCCTTTTTCCCTTTTTCTTGGCAACTAAAAAGAATGTAACATTTGTTCAATTTTTTTAAGGCATTATCAACTCCCAAAAGATTGTTACAAACAAACTCCATCAATTCTTCTAGTCAAGCAACACTTTAAAGCAATGATTCTCAAAACACAGGGCCTGGACCAGCAGCAGCAGCATCCCTTGAAAAATTGTTAGAAATGCAAATTCGTGGGCCCCTTTCCAGGCCTACCAAATCAGAAACTTTGAGGGTGGGGCCTAGCAACCAGGGCTAAAAAAGCCCTCCAATGCATGCTCAAGTTTGAGAAACACTATGTTAAGCCTTCCTTCAAATGTCAGCATAACCCCTAAGGCTTCCTCTATGAGGATGTGAAGATTCCCAGAAGACTTGCTACAGATCTGAATCTCACTTCCTCCCTCTTGGCATTCCTCTCCTGCTCTTTATTCAGGACTAATTGATGTTCACACCGGCCAATTAGTTAGCGCTACAATTCAAATAGCCCCAGCTGTAGCCAAAATTAACATGAAAGCTTTCCTAAAATATTTGAGTGGTTGTTGGTTTTTTTTTTTAACATTGTAGATTTTCCTATTTGAAAAACAAGGATTTATGCCTATTTTTATTCAAGTATGAAGGTGTATTCATGTATTCCTTCCTCCATATAATCATTTTAGATGCTCAACAAATACAAACACTGCTAAAACCAGTCTGTTAAGATTTCTCTACAAGTTGAAAAGAAATGCGAGAAAAGCAGATGTACATCTTCATTATATAACCACCCTAATCTGTTGATCATGCCCATCTTATTAATTCTGTTCCACAAATATTCATTGAGTACCTATTAGGTGCTAGACACTGTTCTAGGTATAGGGGACTCAGCTATGAACCAGACAGACTGATTAGGGGTGAGGAGAATCTCTCCCTCCTGTTGCTTTATACTCTAGTGGAGGGAAACACTATGAAAAACTCAACCAATCAATAAACACAGTAAGTACTGATTGTGTTCAGTACTCTGTAAGATATACACAGGATGATGTGATAGACAGTCCATGAAAGGAGTGGCTTCCGCAGGGTAGTCAGAAGGGCCTCTTTAGGGATATTATATATGAGCTCAGTCAAGAATGGAAAGAACCACTTTTATAAAGAGGTACAGGAAGGTGGAGGGTTTCAAGCAGAAATTCAAGCAGGTAACAGCTTGGTATTTTTCAAGACAGGAAAGAAAGCCAGAGTGAGTTAATGGAGAGGAGTGTTGGGGAAATAGAAATAAAAACAGAATCTCTCCAACCAGGAAACCTCTCCACAAATATAGATGAGAAAGAAACAGTTTTATTACTGAAGGAGCATTAAGCCAAAATGTGACACCCATCACAAGCGATCCATCAAGAGATTCCAAAGACTGAAAGACGTCTCAGCCCTTTACGTAGCCAAGTAGACACAACCCACTACATACACGTTCTCAGGAGAAACAACTAGTCATGTAAGAGGACTTGACAGCACCATTTGTCACACAGTTGTTCCTAAATTTACTCAGTAGTTGGGGTGACCATCTGTGTTCACTAATTGGTTTTATTCAAAGGAAAAATAAACTTCTCTTTATAACAAGAGGTAGCTTTGTAGCTTGGAATAAGGCACCCGCTACAGCGAGGTTCCATCCTCCCACAGACACTGGGAGGTAGTTAGAGGCTCTATCTTCCTTAATGGTGACATTTCAAAGAGATGGTTCCCAGGTCCCTGAGAAACACAGTCCTGGGTCCTCAAGATGGCAAGAGTCTATTTTAGCTTTTACAAAGATTTACATACATTTCAAGCAGAGAGCAAAAGACCTTACAAGGTTTCTAAAGTAAATGTTCTAAGATTAGGGAGGTGAAAGACGTCTCTTCCCTTATTTTCAACACTGAGAATCAAGCCCCGATTTTTCATTTGTTTTCACCCTTCCATGAGGCATGAATTAAAGTAAGGACTAGATTGGGCAGGGTCTTTGAAGAGTTTGCATGTTACTCTCAGAGATAATGGAAAACCACTGAAAGTTTGTGACAAGACCTAATATGTGTAACAAGACATTTAGCCCCCTTCACAGATGTACTGTGAAGAACACAACATGATTTGGGTGACCATTCTTACCAAAAATGCATAACCTCAATCTAATCATAGAAAACAACAAACAAACCTAAACTGCGGAACATTCTACCAAAGAACCGACAAGTACTTTTCAAAAATGTCAAGAAAGTCAAAGAGAGACTGAGGACCCATCATAAATTGCAGGAGGCTAAAGAGATAGGACAACAAAATGTAATGAGAGGTCCTGTACTGGTTCCTGGACCAGAAACATTATTTGGGAAAACCGGTGAAAACTGAGTAAGGTTTGTTAGCTTAGTTAATAGTACTACATCAGTCAGTGTTAATTTCCTGGCTTCTATCATTGGCCATGTAAGATATTAACATTAGGGGAAGAAGGGTAAAGAATACACAGGAACACTTTGCAGTACTTTTGTCCTTTTCTATAGGTCTTAAATTACTCCAAAATTATTTTTTTAATTTAATAGATCATTTAGGCTACTGAATGAATACACTGATGGGGGAGCGGGGTGGGGACAGAACTGGAGAGCCCAGTTAGGAAGCTAATGAAAACAAGCCCAGGCAAGAGATTCTAGTTTGAAGATGATGTCAGCACAGAAGGAGAAAATGAGGAATCAAGGTGCATTTTTGAGACAGAATCAACAGTATCTGGAGATCTCCTCAGTGTCACAATAACGGGGATTATTTCTAGGAGCTTGGTGTAAGTAACTGTTGTAGTAGGCCATCTGTTCAGGTAAGAGAACTAAGAGCGACCCAGGATTTTGGCAAGAAGATCTGTGGTTCCAAACTCTCCTCTAAGATATCATCTCATAAATCCAGCTGCCTGTGAATTAGGAGAGGGCACTGATCAATGTTATAATGATCATATAATTATAATCATATAATATATGATTCCTATATTATTACTCATACAGGTGGATACAGAAGCAGATACTTCCAGCCCTAATCTAGACCCATGCACAAGGCACCACCTGCACACATAAGACTTGCTTCTTATCAATTACTTAGTTTTAGATTCGTTTTCTTTCCCTCCACTTCCCCCAACTACGTCTAAACTTTAGATGGCAAACTAGGAAGAAAAGAGGGATAACCCGAACCCAACCGAACCCTTTCTTCCTCTTCATTTAGCCAACTATGGAAGCCAAAAGGAAACTTCCACCTGCCTATTTTTTATTCAGATAGTTACACGGCATCAGTTAAAATTTAACTAGTTTTAACTTCACAAAATCAGTATATGTGGATAAAAGATAAAACTAGTTAAGAAAATGACAGAACTAACGCTTCTAATTCTAGGATCAGCTCTTCATCCACCACATTACAGCTTAAAAATCAACGAATGAAATCAGATAAAGCAGTAACACTCTACTCTGCACTTTTAAGAAAATAAATAAGTACAGTGATTACACCTGCCCCTTCCAGATGAGGATGCCTTCTCACAGAGACCGAGAACGTTACTACTTTTCACAGGAAACTTACGCTATGCCTCGACGGCATTTTGGGCATTTTAAAATGCAGGCTCTGCGCAGAGAGCAGAGAGCCCAGCATGGGCTTGAACTCACGAACTGTGAGATCATGACCTGAGCCAAAGTCAGCTGCTTACCTGCTCAGCTGACTGAGCCACACAGGCACCCCATAACGCCCTACCTTTTTAAAGGGATGGGCAACTGTTTCTGTCTTTGCTGTCCTGACTCTGGGACAGACTCTTTCAGCAAGTGCCCATGGCTGTCCTGGAGAAATTACGGCAAATTCAGGAGACCCTCTGGTGGAAGCACTGGGACTCCAAAGTCACACTACCTGTGTTCACACCCTGGCCCAGCCACTTACTAGCTATGTGGCCTTGACAAATTGTGTATCAACCTGAGCCCCTGTTTTTCAATAGAAAGTGGGGTTTGACATAATGCCTCCCTCACAGTGGTGCAAGGGGGATTTAATAAGCCATGGAATATAAAGCTTTCAGAACAGAGCTGAATAAAGGTTGGCTACTACTGTCTTTGATGCCCTAGTGGTAGGAAGGGGGTTTCTTCAGTTCTTGGTTTCAGAATTGTCCTGCTCCTGGATCAACCACTATGCTCTCTATAGTTAAGGCAAGCTGTTATTGAAACATGAGCACATTTAACTGACTGAAAATATTGAAAAACAGTTGTAAAACTGCATAACTGAATAAAAAGCATTCAGCGCTCCTAGTAATCAAGGATATGTACAATAAAGTTTTCAGATACTATTTTTCATCAATCACATTGGCAACTTAAAAAATATATGTAAACCATATGTAATACATATGTACGGTATTAGTGAAATAAGTATTTGCATTTACTGCTAGTGAGTATATAAGCTGGTACAACTTTTCTGGACTCTCTCAAACCGTGAGTTAAAATCATACCCAACAATTTCATTTAAGTAAGTCATATTTTTTCATTCCTTCCAGATGCAAAATATATTATAATAATATAAATATATCATTCTATTTAATTATAATAATTAAAATAATATGTTATCTGAACAAGGTACAGAGAAAGAGATTCAAAGAGATATGGCCATTTATATTAAGCTGTCATTTGAAATGAGTGGCAAAAGATAGTACAGAAAAGAAATAGTTTGGAAAAAACTGGATATTCTTTAGGAAAAGAAAAAAGGTTTTCTTCCTCATACCATTAAGCAAAAACAAATTTCAATGGATTTCAATGGATTAAATATCTAAACACAAAAGCCCTAGAAGAAAACACAGGAAACTATTTTATAAATTTTCCCAGCAAAGGCATAAAACATAGAAGTCATACAGGAAATGATTAAAATTTGGACAATTAAACATTTTTGTATGGCAAAAAATTACCACAAGTAAAATTAAAAGATAAATGAAGACTAGGGGTGCCTGGGTGGCTCAGTCGGTTAAGGGTACAACATTGGCTCAGCTGGTGATCTCACAGTTCGTGATTTTGAGCCCCGCCCCAGGCTCTGTGATGACAGCTCAGAGCCTGGAGCCTGTTTCGGATTCTGTGTCTCCCCCTCTCCCTGACCCACCCCCATTCATGCTCTGTCTCTCTCTCTCTCTCAAAAATAAATAAACAAAAAAATTTTTTAAAGATAAAGACTGAAACACATTTGCCAGACATATTTAAAAAGGGGTCTAAAGTTTCTTTAAATCAATGAAAAGAGACCTAATTTAATAGAAATATACAGAAGTGACTCAAACAGAAAATAATTCACTGAAACGAAATAGTAGACACACATTGCAAAAAAACTTTTGAATTAGCAAGGCAATAAAAATCAAGTTAAATGAAATTTTGCCTGTAAGACTGGCAATATTTTGTTATTTGTAATGCTCAAAAGGATGTGGGAAAATGGAAACTGACACTGTTGTTGGGGGGTGTAATTGGTACAACTTTTTAAATTGTATTAAGATATATATTCAAAATTTTTATTTGGCAATATATATTAAAATTTTAAAAGCCACATGTCCTATTACTCAGACATTTCTCTAACATAAATCTATACTATGTAACATTCTCAACACGCGCAACCAGATATGTGTCCAAGATGATTATAGTAGTTTTGTTTATAACAGGAAAACAAACAAGAGTTCATCAGCTGGGGAATAAGGGCACATAGTGACTCAGCTGAAAAGGGATGTAGAATCAAAAAAAAATTTTTTTAATTACAATAAACAAAAAACTGAAAATAACAAGTGTCATGAACTATCACTTTAAAACAAATGGTTCATTTATGATGAAATACGTTATAGTCATTAAAAACGATGCTTTACAATATTTACTTAAGAAACAATAGGAAAGGGTTCGTTATACACAGATCAGAATGAGGTTACAAGTACCACCTGTTCCGTATGACCCATTTTGCCACATATACACTCCAAAGGAAGGTCACACAGCAGCATGTCAACAATGGACATTTCTGGGTGGGGTAGGAAAAGGCATTGCAAAGCAGCTTAATTTATTCTTTTATTTGTACTTTCCCATTTCCTCACGATTCACAACTGAATTCTGTAATTGGAGGAATAAAAGTTTACCAAGAACAACAAAATGAAGAGTCAGGGAAAGAATTCCTGAACTTTAAGGCAGTGCTTCATTTTCTTTCTCTCCAACCTCTACCTAAAATGAAATGCTTTACGTTTACTTTATACGTCGAAATACAGGACGTTTTAATTTCACCTCCAAAGCATCCGTAGTACCATCCACACTCACGTCTGTCAATCCCTTAGACGGGGGGTTGGGGAATTTGTATGGTGGGATCTGTGGAGTCCACATTCTGCTGTCAGTCTTAACTCCAGGGGTTTTAGAAAGCAGCATGAATAAAATGTGCTAATAATGCTGGCCTTGGGATAGAATCATTCCACAGAAAAATGTTTATTTTTTATTTTTTTAACCAAAGAATGAATACATGTTTTCAGCTGCTATATATAAAAATATTCGCTTTTCAGTAGGAAAGTTCAGCTGCAATGGGAAAAGACTTAGAATGCACTGTAAGAAAAATTTAAAGTTATAAGCTTGTGTGGCCATGCATAGAAACTCCTAAAAACTGTGACCATCCCAGGGTTCCTCTCTGAATGGGTCTTTTATTCCACTGAGCTGGCGCCGTGAAAGATGCCCTGCATTGTTCTGACATCACACCAGGGTGAAAACACACAGTCCTGTTGACATCAATACAATGCACTACAATATATTTTTTATATCCTCTGTAGGTGTTCTGAAAGAACTCCATTGGTGGAAATGTTTTTTTTTTTTTTTTAATTGCAGGAAAATCCCTGCAATGAATAGAACACAAAGGCATCTCAATTTCCTAGGAAAAACTAGAGTCTACTTAGAAATGTGACAGTAACATTAGGCATACAAATAGAAAGAAATTTCAAAGAGAACATATAAAACACTTTCCTGTGTCACAGTTTATTATGCAAACTCTCTGCATCCTGGTATAACGCAGTATATTTAAGAAAAATCAGCTTATTAGGAAACTTGCTCATAGTAAACCTCAGCAGATCAAGAGAAACTTAATTTTGATGTAGACATGGATGCATCTCTCTCCATGCACTCTGTGGTTCTTATGCCTACTGGTCTTACTAAAAATTGTGTTTATTTGAATTCTTATCGATGAGAATTCTTGCGGACTTCATGATCCCTCCCTCCATCAAATTCTGGAAACTAAAAAATAAAACATCATCAGATGCAGGTGTGAATGATAATATGAATAGTGTGGGATGCAATTAAAGCAGTGGGAAACCAGACAAGTAAGGAACAGATGCAAAGCTTGGATCCCAGTGGGTCTTGGGAGACTGCACATTCAAGTGTAAGAATTCAGAATCTTGTTACATGCAGCTTGACTCAGAAACTGGAGAAACACAAAGGAAGGTCTCAGCAAAATCCATTCATCTCAGCCCTATATATGACCCTCACATTGTAGGCCTATGAGCCTCACATTATGCAAAACAGTAGCTCCAAAAGAACAATGGGAATCAGAGTACTTAATCATTTGCTAGCCCAGTTAGATATTAATTATAGATTGGAATTAATTGAAAATAATATAATATAGTGTGCTCAAACTGATACGGGCTCCATTGTATAAAAGTGTCAAAATGAGTGACTTCAGATTCTATACGCTCTGCTTTCTTCTGTGAGCATATCCATATACTACAATATCCACATAATAGCAATCCTGCCCAAAAATATGTAGAACACCCAAACTAAAGGCATGAGTAAGAATGAAAGCAGTCACTAAGGAAAGCATTCTGTGGAAGGCAATTTGTGTTTGAATTTAATTACATTTTTTAAAATTAATTTTTAGTTTTTTGAATTTGTGGTAACATATAAATAACATAAAATTTACCATTTTAACCATCTATTTATGTATAAGTATACACTTCAGGAGCATTAAGTATATTCACGTTGTTGGGCAAACATCGCCACTATCCATCTCCAGAATTTTTTCATCCTCCCAAACTGAAAGTCCATACTCATTAACCAGTAACTCCTCACAGTAAAAAAATTTTGATAGAGGAAAAATATCAGTAAGAGTACAAAAACATCATTTAAGAAGTCAAAGTCAGAATAAAGAAAACAGGTTTTTGATGTGATGTTTCCCAAACCATATGTGTAATAGTAACTTGTGATTTTTTTCTTACTATATTCAAGCACTTTTATTATCTAGTATTTTTATTAATATTTATCATCTAACTAGCTATTTCTACTTAACCCTCAGTACATCAGGAAAAACAGTTATCATCATTTATCATCGGAGTCTAATGGGTCTTCTAATTGTATATATTTTTTAAAGTTTATTTATTTTTGAGAGAGAGCTCAGGCACGCACGTACGCGCATGAGCAGGGGAGGGGCAGAGAGAGAGAGAGAGAGAGAGACCGAGAGACAGAATCCGAGGGCAGGCTCCAGGCTGTCAGCACAGAGCCCAACGTGGGGCTCAAACCCACGGACCGAGAGATCATAACCCGAGCTGAAGTCGGATACTCAACCAACTGAGCCACCCAGGTGCCCCTTAAATCATTTTATAAATAATTTACATAATAATAAAGATATAATGAAAATTTTTATTTAAAGTTTCATAAAAACTTAAACACAGCAAATCTGAATCAAGTAAATTTTGGTGCACACGCATCAGAAAAGATGAAATAGTACCATAATACATCCTTTTTGAGAGTCTTGTGCCAGCTCAAGGGCTGTAACCTCTAGCCTTTCTTGCCGCTAGGTGTGGTCATGAGTCTTCATCTGGCCAGTGAGAAAAGCAGAAGTGCCAGGTGTGACATCCAGGAAGGATGTGTAAAGAGTGCTCATTCATCTGAGGGCTGCACACGTTCTGCCCTAGCCCCCTTCTTCCTTCTGCTTCTCCTACAGATGGATGGACGGGCAACAGCTGAAGGGACCAGTAAGCAGTCATGAGAACAGAGGACTCATGCAAAGAGAGGCAAAGCAGAAAAATAGGATACTGGTCCCCAATTACTATGATGCTGCCATAGCTAAGATCAGACTTCCTATCTCTTGGCTACTGCATGAGACACTTACCTGTTTCAGCTGTTGTTATGTTAGAGCCAATACCGGAGCGCCTGGGTGGCTCAGTCGGTTTGGGCATCTGACTTCGGCTCAGGTCATGATCTCACCGTCCATGGGTTCGAGCCCCGCATCGGGCTCTGTGCTGACAGCTCAGAACGTGAAGCCGGTTTGTGATTCTGTCTCCCTTTCTCTCTGCCTCTCCTCTACTCACACTCTGTCTCTTTCTCTCTCTCAAAAAAATAAACATTAAAAAAAAAAAAAGAAAAGAAAAGAACCAATACAAACCAATACAGCAAATATAACTGATTCTTCTAATTATGTCCGTGATTCAAAATTTACTTCTTTTTTTTGGTAGGGGTTTTTTGACTTTTTTTTTTTTTTTGAGACAAGGGAGTAATGGATATTGGGTACGTAACCAGTAGTTTATGCTATAGCCACCAAAAGCAGAGAGTAATCACAACACATTCAAGAAGAACAAAAATAATATTACTTTGCTATAGATCTGTATTTGCTGATAACTGAAGTTCAAAGCTCAAAAGCTTCTCTCACTTGGTTAAAAAGGGAAAATATCAAGTACAAGAAAAATGTTAACAATTTTCTCCTTGACTCCAATCAAAAGCACTGAAAAGGGCAAAAAACCGTTTTCCCCCCACTGATTTGATAATTCAGTGATTCAATATTCTTTAACACTGTATTTACATAAGCACTCAAAATCACCTCTTGAACCACTGGTATGCCTCCCACACTTTGGGAAAGGTTGGGCTTTAATGCCACATTATGCAGCACTCAAAATCAAAATCACCTCCTGAACCAGTAGGGTGCCTCCCATACTTTGGGTAAGATTGGGCATGGAAGAAATCATGAAAGGACATAAGATTATAGAGGTAAACTGAGGATATGGAGAGATAAAAGACTGGTTGCTAAGTCAAGAACTAAATTAGAATGGTAGAATATATAACCAAAAGGGCACTTAGACATTAGCTAGCCGCAGAATCATAAACTCACAAAATTGAAAATTATTTTACTAATCTTTCCCATTGAATAGGATGATTCTTTTTAGAACATCTTTGGAATAGTTAATAATAGTTATCTAAGCTCTGTTTCAACCCTTCCAATGAGAATGGAGCCAATAATTGACAACCAATTCCATTTTAAAACATTTCTAATCCTAGAAAATGCTTCCTTACACAGAATTAAAATAAGCCTAATACAACTGAGCCTGTTTCCTCTCTGAAACTATATAGAGAAAGGAATTTAACCATTTCTCCATGTATAAATCCTCTAAAATTTTATTTACTCACTTTTATTCATTTACAACTTCCACTTATTATTCATTCTTATTTTTTAAACCACTTGAATACATTTTTATGTAAAAATTACAATTTATGCAAATAAGAAGCTCCTTGACCCTCCCTGAATCCCAAAGAGGGAACCATTATTGTCAGCTTATTATGAATTATTCCAGATCTTTCTCTCTTTACGCACATAGGGAAAGATATCACTTTTGTGGGACTTTTCCATACATTATAATACATACATATTATATTCAGTATGCTATTTTTTCACTTAATAAATCTTAATAATATTTTACATATTGGAACCTGTAGATCCATCTGTCTCTTTCATTTTAACTGCTGCATGGTATTCCATAGTTGTATCAAGGATATAACCTATGATAAACCCTGAGGATATTTCCAACTTGGGAAAATTAATAAAACTGCTAGAGTATATACCCTTATAAATTTCTCTGTCTATGTACTTTTGCACATATGCACTGGTGCACAGAACTTCCCCTAAATTACCTAGAAATAAACGTGCATCTTAAAAAAAAGCATCATGCCAAACTGCCGTACAACACAACCAGAGCATTATTTCACACCCACGACCCAACTACGAGAATCTCCATTTCCAGTACTAGATACTGTCAGTATATATCTCCTTTCCCAATCTGAAACAACCATTTCTTTTTTTGAAGTCATGTAATATCTCTACAATCTTTTCTTTCCAAGCCTAGCCTTCCAGTTCCTTCAATCCTTTATTTTTTTTCTACTTTTTTTAATGTTTATATATATTTGAGACAGAGAGACAGTGCACTAGTGGGGGAGGGACAGAGAGAGAGGGAGACAGAATCTGAAGCAGGCTCCAGACTCAACTGTCAGCACAGAACCTGACATGGGACTCAAACTCATGAGCTGTGAGATCATGACCTGAGCCGAAGTCAGACGCTTAACCGACTGAGCCACCCAGGTACCCCAATCCTACTTGCATAGGTCATGATTTTCAGATCTTTCACTATCCCAGCTTCCTCCCAGAGATGCTTTATCTTAAAATGTATTTCCAAGAACTGATTATAATGGTACAACTATACTTTGACCTGACCTACATACAAATAAGACTGTTACCTATCTTCCTCTGAACTAGTAGATCTTAATACTTTCTGAGTCACTGTTCTCATTAAGAACTTAATAAAGGTATGAACCCTTTCTCGGAAGGAAGGAAGGAAGGAAGGAAGGAAGGAAGGAAGGAAGGAAGGAAGGAAGGAAGGAAGGAAGGAAGGAAGGAAGGAAGGAAGGAAGGAAGGAAGGAAGGAGAAAGAAAGAAAGAAAGAAAGAAAGAAAGAAAGAAAGAAAGAAAGAAAGAAAGAAAGAAAGAAAGAAAGAAAGAAAGAAAGAGAAAAGGAAGGAAGGAAGGAAGGAAGGAAGGAAGGAAGGAAGGAAGGAAGGAAGGAAGGAAGGAAGGAAGGAGAAAGAAAGAAAGAAAGAAAGAAAGAAAGAAAGAAAGAAAGAAAGAAAGAAAGAAAAGAAAGAACGAAGGAAGGAAGGAAGGAAGGAAGGAAGGAAGGAAGGAAGGAAGGAAGGAAGGAAGGGAAGGAAGGAAGGAAGGAAAGGAAGGAAGAAAGGAAAGGAAAGGAAAGGAAAGGAAAGGAAAGAAGGAAGGAAGGAAGGAAGGAAGGAAGGAAGGAAGGAAGGAAGGAAGGAAGGAAGGAAGGAAGGAAGGAAGGAAGAACACATAGGTACAATATGCATACAATGTCAGAGGTTTCATGAACCACAGATGCAAGATTAATCATGTATTAATGCAGCCCCAAGTCACATTTACATTTTAGTGACCGTATCAGATTATTGTTGGTTTGCATTCGGTTTGCAATCAACTACGTCTCAAGTCTAATCTACACTAGGTATTTAACTACAGGAAAATTACATCTTTGTCAGCCTATATATTTTTACACTTTTTGAACCTAGGCGCTACTAAGTATTTGCATTATTCTTCTAATGTTTCATCTTTTTACCTTCTACCTAATCTAAAGGTCAGTTGTGTTCTTTGTGAACTGTAAGTCTGCCGTCACCTAATTTATGAATGTCTCACTCATCTCTAGGGAAAAGATTTAAGTAGAAGCACCACAACATGCCATACAGCTTTCCTCCAGAAGCTACTATTTTCTTTTTTCAATTGGTGTTTTTTTGAGTGACCACTGGCCAGGCTCTGACATAACTAACCTGTGACCTAACATATACTTGTCTCTTCCCCTGAAAGACATAACGTACAAATTGATCCATATCTTGCTGAATTCTAGGTATACTTCATGTATAGTATCCCACAGTCTACCAAAGTTGTAACATAAACATCAAAACAGGAACTGATATTAGTTTGCATTGCCCTGATTTGTTTTATTCACTCTTTCAAATGATTTATTGAAATAAATTTATTGATTTATTGAAATCTAGGTGAGATGTGCTGTCCCAGGGCTAGAATCCCCACAGTGCACAAAACAAAACAATGCCTCCCTCACAGAGCCTGCAGTCTGGTGAGGGACTGAAGGCTCCTGCTAGGTCCACATCATCACCACACCCTTTGCTGAGGGTTCCAACACTTCTATTAGATAATCCATTCTAGTATTATGCCGACTATAAAAAACAAAGGGTGAGGGGTATTACTTGATCTTTCCAAACTTAAATGGCTAACTAGTGATTAAGTTTGGCATTATCTGATCATCAGTAACAGCGGTGAGATAACCAAAATGGTGTCTAAGAAAACGTTCAAGAATTTTTTTGTTAGAGAATGCAGCAGAGCAGAAAAACAGAGGCCATCCAGAAGACTGTAAACTCAGAACGTTAAAAAGTTACAAAAGTGTAATCTAATCCAATGAACATGAAGATAAATTTCACTTAATGAAATTCATATTACTCTCTTCTATTATCTTTGCAAATTCACTATTATCACCAGATGCAAAAATCCCATTTGCACATTCCAAAAGGTAAGCCCAGGGTCTAGATCTGAGTCTCGGTCAATCAGGCCAAAATGTCTGTCACTGTTCAATCATGTAGACCATCAAGAGGGCACATGGTAATAACATAAAACTGACAATTCCACTGGGAAAAAATCAAGTTTGGCTTCTTTGGTGTCAGTGTGTTTAAAAAAAAAAAAAAAAAAGGAGTTTTCATCTGAATAGTTACAAATTCAATTTTTAATAGTCCATATCATAAAATGAGCTCATTTTCCAAGGCACTTTTCAAAAATCTATACACTACCACGCTTACTGTGCTTAATATCTAAAATAACAAAAGAAGCATATTGATTTGGGATTAACATGGTTTTAGGTCCAGGCATTCATGACCTTCATCAGTATGGTAATATAAAAATAATTCATGAAGTACAATGTTAAATTAACATGAGTAGGTCTTTAGTTCTGTGGGACAGAAAAGTGATTTCCTACATAAGCTTAAAGATATAATTAAACATATATTTCATTTCTCGTTCAAGAATATTCTATTGAGCATGTCTGATACAGCTAAGGGAAAAACAGCTGCTAGTCAAAAGAAAATCTACTGGGTTGGTTTTTTTTTATAAGCTACTTTATGGCTTTTCAAATTCTCTTTTTGCCTCTCCTTTTGCCTCTCCACCTCATCCTCCTCTGTCTTGGTATTATTTGTTGAATTAGAAATTAGTGTTTTACTGGAAAAAAAATAATGTTGCTACAAATAAAAGTAAAAATTAAATAGCCAAATTAAAGGGAATTTTTCTAATTGCTTTCTAGTCAGCCAGGAATTTCTGTTGACCTTGCTCAGTGTTTCTGAGAGAAGCTGTTATTACAAGAAAACTACATAGCTGCAAATTACATTTTTAAAAAACTCAAACTATTTCTGTATCTCAGACAAATAATATGACCCAGCATGGGAGCCAAGATTCTGAAAAAAAGATCATCACACTGTGAGTTTTTGATTACATGAGATTTAACAGAAATTATTCATAGCATATATCATAAATGAGAACAAAAATGCATTGTTAGTTATATTTATATAAATATATAATAAATATATACATACTTAAAATATTTATAAATATATACCCAATACATGAATATATTCCTAAAGCTATATAAGTGTCCATATTTTATAGATATAACTAGTAAATGTGAAGGAGCATAAAAGTCATAAATAAAACTGCCCAAGACTCATCTATTTAACATAAATTTACTCTATGAAACAGCAGGGAAAATAGGTCGCAATAATTATAATATTTTGCTTTTCACTATATTCAGATGCGAATTCTTTTGCAGAGAGCAATGTGTTTTTCTATTACTTTTGCTTATTTATCGCCCCGAGTCTTTAAACACTAACACACAGCACAGGAGGAAATGTTTTCTGTGAATTTTAAACTTTCACAACCCTATTTTACCTTCTTCTAGGCAAGTTAACTTTCCTGAAGTAGCAGGAGAAAAGAGAGGGAAAAATACAATTGTTAATTTTGTAGCTTAGGATAAGTCTTATGGATAGGTGACTGGCTTGATTACTAACTAAAAACACAACTGTAGAATTATCATTTGGTTCTATTGCTTCGTGTTCTTTCCTTGTATCCAACATCACAATTAGCATTGCCTACTACACACAATGATCACCCACAGCATCCATCTTAAGCAAAATTATAAAACAGACAATCAAGTTTTTACTTTGAAAAACATGTGAGCCAACGTAAGTCAGGCAGCTGTTCAAACTAAACCACCAAACCCAGAGGACATGCAATGGCTTTGTCCAGTGGAGAAGTAGGCCCAGGAGCAAATGCTGAGCAGGCCAAGCATCGCATGAAGAGTGGACCATGAAAGATGAGGTCAGCAGGCTCCAGTCAGCATCAGAGCAACAAAGGAAGGAGGTATTGCGAGCACAGGGAAAATGGTTTTGAGAGGGCCTTGACTCCCAATGTCCCTCTGGTCAGTTCTACTAGGACAGTTTCCATCAGAGCACTCAGTGTTGTGTGACGCAACACCAGACCTTCCATCTTGAGCTTCTCTGAGTATGTCTGAGGACTCACTCCTTGGTGTGGAGAATCCACTACTCTGTGAATACTTGGACAGTACAATCCCATTAATCCGTATGTCAACGACCTCTGCTTTACCCACCAGGGCCAAGGTCGATTTTCCCTCTACACCAACTCCCCTGAGCATGATGTATCACATGTGTGAGGATCTCTGAAGTCCACACTGATTCTCTCTGGAAGCGTCTTGTTCTTTCTAACTTAAAACATCTGTGCTACACCGTAACATCTAGCAAGAGCCACTGCTTAATCATGATGTGTTCTAGACGCCCCAGGCTCTGCTCTTCCTTTTCTCCCCTTAAAATCCTTAAATTCAAGGCTCTGTGATCGGCTGTGTAAATCTCAAATGCTGTAAAATTCTGTTACTTAACATAAATTGTCTATATTTCACTTCCAAAAGCTAGAAAATGGGTTGTCTGTATTTCATTTCTAAATGCTACATTAAATTCTTTCAAGCTGACAGTGCTTTATTGTTTCCTCAAGTACCAAAATTAATTAAAGAATGTAACATATGTACAGAGATAACGATTTCACTTTCAAAGATTTTAATCATTTCTAAAAGTTTGTAATTTTGTTCCAATTTATCTTTCTCTTATTTTCTGGCAAGTATGCCCTTTTTAGCCCAGTCTTCCTATGCTCATCAACAAATGGCGGGCAAGACAATCTCCAGAACTGTCTCCAATGCAAACTCAAGTGCGCGCCGTTTGCAAGCAGCATGCTAGAGACACTGAAGTCTTGCCTGCCATCTTACACAACGTTTACTAAATGGGAGGCCAACTGGAACCGTAAAAATCTTACTTCTCTGGGCGTTGGGCAGCATGGTAGTACTAGCACTATTATTTGTGTCTGGATTAGACCTCACTTGCTCTAGGATACAGAAGATGCCCTTCCCAATAAATACAATATTGGGGAACCTGGGCGGCTCAGCTGGTTGAGCGTCTGACTTTGGCTCAGGTCATGATCTTGTGGTCCGTGAGTTCGAGCCCCGCGTTAGGCTCTGTACTGACAGCTCAGATCCTGGAGTGTCTCCCTCTCTCTCTGCCCCTCCACTGTTCACACCCTGTCTCTCTCTCTCTCTCTCTCTCTCAAAAATAAATAAACATTAAAATATGTTTTTAAGGGGCGCCTGGGTGGCTCAGTCAGTTAAGCGTCCGACTTCAGCTCAGGTCACGATCTCGCGGTCCGTGAGCTTGAGCCCCGCGTCGGGCTCTGTGCTGACAGCTCAGAGCCTGGAGCCTGCTTCTGATTCTGTGTCTCCCTCTCTCTCTGCCCCTCCCCCATTCATGCTCTGTCTCTCTCTGTCTCAAAAATAAATAAACGTTAAAAAAAATTTTTTTAATGTTTTTAATACAATATCTGTCACACTATGGAAGCTTATGAAATATACAGAGATTACTGAGATCTCACCCATCTAGACTTTTGTATATACTAACTTTATTTAATGTCAAATAGCACTGGTTGCAAATTAGTCAATATAGTCTTTGAATGTATTTTTTTGACATCTGCTTTGAGGTAGCCTTCTTAGGATCACTGGAATAATATTGGAATCCAACCTGATATGATACAAGAACCTACCTGGTGCTTATATAATTTTAAATCACAGACTGCTTCTTCTTGCTTCAGTATTTTTGCTTTCTAACCATAAAAGAAATGGTGTAAGAATCTGGCCGTTGGCCACAAGACATTTTGGGGAATTCCTCAACAGTCTCACCCCAATTTCTGTTCAAGCAATGAAAAGCTAATCAAAGATAGGGTTAATAATTAGATTCCAGAGCTACTAAAATATCTCTTATTACTCAACAGTCCTTTTCTCTTTCCCTCCCTTTCCTCATCCCACCTAAAACATCTTACTGAAAATGCAGGACTGTATTTCTGAGGAGAAAGCCAAAGTCCCAGGGACGCTTACATCAGACTGTAGGGTCTCTATTTACAATTTCCCCAATGTCACTATTCAGATTTGTTCTCAGGCACAGGCAGATGGACAGAAAGTGGTGAGGACTTCCAGTGATGACCCTGCCACTGCCCCCACAGAACAGAAAGTAGAGTGCTATGCTCTCAGGTAAGGGGGAAGGTTGGAAGGAGACAGAGAATGAGGGAGTAGGGGCCTCAGGGGCGGCTGAGGGACAGAGACATGAGCAGCACCCCAGCATCTCTCTCACGGTCCCCCCTGCAGACACGACAGGAGCACACTCTCTCCGCCAGCCCCACATCGTCCTGTGCCCCAACTTAAAATGGGGATATAAAGAGAACATAGTTCCCAGGGCGGCTGAGAGGATCAAATGAGTTAACATATATAAAGCTCCTAGAAAAGGGCCCAGCACACAATAAATCCTCACTAAATCATTTTTGAAGAAATACAGTGTGACGTACAAGAGGCCCAAGGACATAAGATTTAGAAAGGGCTTGAAAATGGTTGTTTAAAGCCTTGCAGGAGGAGAGAAATTATGGGAGGAGAACCGTGTTCTTTATCTTCTCAAAGTATAGAATTTTTAAATAGGCCGAGCAAACGGGCAAAGGAGCAGATTTTTTTAATTTGCTTGTTGTGTTTTTGACAAAACCCAAGGAAGACTCTCCAGCACCGGTCTTAGAATAAATCAGTTCTTTCATACGGGCAGAGTCTGATGAGAATTAAAACATCTTGTCCGTTGTCGCCCACTGTTCTTTCCATGACAGGTCAATAGTGCTTGTCCCGCAAGGACTGACTTAATGGCCTGCATCAGCAGCATGTTGCGTGATTCATTTTCTTTGCAGGAAAATCAGTCATCATTTTCATAAACATTTGTAGTCGCTGCTCATCTTTGCTGCAGTGTTCCTGTGACACATCCTCGTGGTTTCGTTAAGTGGCAGAGTGGGCACTCTGTCAAGACATCAGCCACCCCAGGTAATCTCTGTGACGACTCCGGCAGAGAAGGTGAGGCCCCCGGACACAGGAGCGCAGCGATTCTGGCGAGGTCAGGGAGGCAGGGATGCTACTGAGACCACCATGACTGAGGTGTGGTTTACAATAAACAGTGTGAAGAGGGCACAGAATGGGAGAAGAGCAGGTAAGAATTCAGAGGACATTATCGTGGTTGGTAGGGAGAGATTTGGGATAAAGAGGGAATAGTGAGAAGGCACAATCTGTGGAGATGTCCGGGGACCCAGGGGTCTCTCTGAGTAGCCTTGTAACCACAAGCAACTCTCACACTTTCTCTGAGTCTGCTTTTCATCTACAGAAGTAATAGTGGCCAGTAACTGTGCAACGTTCACTACGTGGCAGGCCCCGTCCTTTAGGTGTGTGGACTCTATCATCACAACCACCTCAGGAGACAGGTACTAAAAATTCTCTCATCATCATAACCCATTTTACAGAAGAGGAAACTGAGGAACAGAGATTTAAGTAATTTGCCCAAGGTCACTCGTCTAGAGAGCAGAGGAACCAGACTTCCAGCAGGGGAGCCTTCCTCCAGGACACATGTTTATACCAAGGTGCCTCTCTGAAAAGGCAGAGCACCAAACTACAAATGTATAATTTGAGATGGGAAAAAAAAGACCTTTTTGTGTCTTTTATTTTTAACCCTTCAGAAACCAATGCTACTGTAAAACTACTACAAGTATGAAGTACTAGAAGAATGACCCCACGACTAGATGTTTCTGCAATGTCGAACTACCCCAAGTTTCCAAATGTACTTATCGCAAACCGATGAACAGTCCAAGGCCCAGGATCGGTCCATCAGCCACGCTTCTTGCGGCACTAGACTGATGGTCTCTAAACTCCAGCTCCGTGGATGTGAAGGGCCAATTTTGAAAAGATGTCCAGGTATCCCCCTTCTCCACAAAAATTCAGTTTCAGTAGAGGTTAAAATTCAACCCAAATAAAGCACCATAAGTGCCTGTTTTAGGTTAGATATCCTCCATCCATTTACAAGAAGTTGCTGAGCACGTGCTTTGCTTCTGGTGTTGGAGTGCATGCAGAGGATATAAAGATAAAGATACACCTGCTCCGTGAGCTTGGATTCTCCATGGGAGGACAAAAAAATACATCTCGGATGATACAAGATTATCACAAGTGCTGAAGACATTTAAAGCTGTAAGAGCTTTACTCTCTCTCTTCTACACCTTTCAAGGAATAAAAGGAATGATATCTGTTTCTCAAGTCTTCCTTTTAACCAGCTGAGTAGGACGGGAAGGTGTCCGGGTGGTATAAACATGGACTTTCCAGTCAAGTAAGAGCATTAACTGGGCCCTCGCATTACCCATGCTACAACAACTCTGGCTCTCTGTCCTTAACATTACTACCAACGAGGTCTGGGTGGCCCCAGAAGGTGTCTATGTGTATCCTGTCACTAATCCTCTTGACCCCATGGCGTATCATTGGCCTTTTCCTCCCTCTTTGATCTGGTTCGCTGTGATGATGTCTTGTGCATCGCATATAAGTAAGCCAGAGCTCAGTAACTGAGGCCACTAGAGTCTCCTGCGTTCAATGCTGAGGGTCCTGCTACCGGGTCAAGAGTCTCATTTCCCATCACTGAACAGGGGCACCATCAAGGCTGATCTTTCCATCTCACTATGTCAAATCTCCTAGCCTCTACCATTCTTCCATCATGCTGGTTCCAATTCCCCTGTAGAGAGCTCAAGTCTTAGTTGAAAAGGCTATGGTGGGGAGGACACTGATGAACTCTACACAGAATCACCACACCTCCCGGGCACAAGCCAAGGCCCTCTGAGATGTGTGTTCCACCTTTCCCTGCAAGAGGGAATTACTACAGTTCCCTTAGTTCTTTCTACTAACATGGACCCGTAAAGGGCCTACCCGCCTGTCCTCCGGACATGGCTGATACAGTAGAACACCTATTCAAGAATACGCCTGTGGCTAAACAATAAGCCCCTCCCCTTTTCTTTTTGTAATGATCACCACTTGTCTGTGCCACAGGGATTCCCAACTTCAGTAAGTCTGCACAACATGGCACTTGGTAACAGATCTCAGCGCAGGCGTTGGTGTTATATGGGAATCCAGGTGGTGATGCTGGTTTATCTGAACCTCTGGGAGGTATGGAGGTGTCCAGAGAATCACAAGTGAGTGACTTCTCTGCAACACACAGGCAAACAAGGGGACTTTTTGGAAAGTCACAATGCACTGCATTTTTTCAATGCTAATTCATTGCATTGAGAGAGTTGTATCTCCTCTCTCAGTTGCTCTCATTTACCTAAAAGTTGGCTTTCAGATACCCTTTCAGTTGTTTAGAACCTCCAAATAATTACAATTAGTGTGTTTGTTGCTCAAATAAATAGCCAGCCAACTTAACATCTCCCACGACTTCTGCTTTGAAGGGAAAGCCTGTTCTTCAGACGCAGCCACAACTTAAATTATTTTTGCACTTTCCAAATTTGACTCATCTTCCCCAAACCACCTGGAAGAAGTGCAAAGCACGCTCCCCTCCTCTTCTCTCCAGTGCACTAGACAGCCTCTCCTCCTCAGATTCTCACTGGCACCATCATCTCAGCAATTCCTTCAAAGTCTTAGCAACATGCCTATCAAATTAAGAGCAGAGAGAAGCTTGGGGGAGTTCATTTTGAGAAGTAATTCCTCACTAATCCCTTCTCAGATAAAAGGTGATAGTTTACAATTGTTATTTCTTGTTTGGAATCAGTTACCCTTCTCTCTCTTACTGCAACAGACTTCTGTTCCTTTGTAGCTGAGACTGTGAAAAACAGCCTATAGATGCCTTCTACTTCGGCACCTATGTTTGTGCCACGTAACATACGTGTAAACTGTGAGGAAGCTACAACGACAGAGGTGACCCGCACAGACGCTGTGACCACAGGGCACCAGAAGGGCTCAGTAAGGATCGCAGAATATGTGGCTCTCAGTTCACCCCTCACCCTTAGGTATCCTTTTCTTTCTCTCTTTCTTTCTCTTTCTTTCTTTCTTTCTTTCTTTCTTTCTTTCTTTCTTTCTTTCTTTCTTTCTTTCTTTCTTTCTTTCTTCTCTCTCTCTCTCTCTCTCTCTCTCTCTCTCTCTCTCTCTCTCTCTTTCTTTCTAACAAAAATGCCTGAGTTGTTTTTCAGGTTGAATAAATAAACCTGAATAAATCTCACAGTAGCTAGATTGTAAACTCTCTGTGAATAGTATATCTTTTTGTTTTTTTATTTCAAATAGCGAAAGGTATATAAAATGAGTTCTCGACAACCACCAGTCAGCCGCTTTCAGAGGTAAACCATGAACAACCTCTTTTTTAAATTTCCAGAAAACGTCTGATCAAGAACTGAATTTGCTGCATTCACCCATCAAATGTTTTGTTTCCCCATTACTGTCGGCAACAGGTCTGCGGGCAAAGGCTGATGGGAAGCGTTGGCTCTCACCTGAGCACAAGGAGAATGGAGGCTGCTGACCTGAGTCTGTGCTCTGCCTCCCACTCCTGCCACCTTCCTCCCACCTGGAGAATCTGCTCCTACTTTCCTTGTCTTCCTCCCTCCTGACTGGAGACTGACTGATACTCTGACCTTTGACCAGCTGACATTTTTAATGCTTCTGACATATTCTACCTAATCACCTTGCACAAAGGTTATACCAACACTCCCACAACAGCACCAACAGTGACAATTTTCCAGCACTCTCACCAAAACCGAGTATAAGGAAGTGGATTCTGGGTGACAGAAATCACTCACTGTTGGAATGACAGGTTACAGATAAGCAAAGTGAGAAGCTAGAATGAACCATGCAGTACTAGATGAGAATCAGTCATAAGTGTGAATGACAGGTTACAGATAAGCAAAGTGAGAAGCTAGAATGAACCATGCAGTACTAGATGAGAATCAGTCATAAGTGTGAGTTCATGTTTAGCTTAATATACAGATGGATATAGACAGAGAAGTAATTGGAGATACACAGGTACATGTGTGGCAGTACATACACATATCCCCTAGCAAGCAGGCCTAGAAGTAACAACACCCCAGTACCAACAAGCACACTGAGGGCCCAGATCTTGGTTTCTAATACAATTTTCCAGGAAAAGGAACCAGGGCCTCTTGAAAAAAATCGCTGATTCTGGGGTTGGGGCATTAAATAGACAAGATGAGCCTAGAGCATCTTAACTGTCCAGAAAGTAACAAAGTACTCAAAAAACAAATGGTGGGGGCTTGCCAGAGAGTCACAGGGACTAACCTGAAAGAGCTCTTGACGGCCAAAGCTGGAACAATTTGACCAACAAAATAAGTAACACAGTATTGGATTATAACCCAAAGTACAACATAAACATCCATAAGTCCATCACTAATATAAATCAATGATCAAAAAAGTAATTAAATGAGGGAGAAGAGACAGCTCTCTATGCAGAAGAATTCCAAATCATTATGTAGATACCCCACCTTCGAGGAGGTGGTACATAACTCCCCATTCCTTCAACGGGGGCTGCATAGTAACTTTCTTCCAAGCAGTACAGTGTGCAAAGAGGAGGAAAAGAGTTATTTACAGTGGAGAAGCCTGACAATACTATCAATTGACCAAGGTTAACATCAACAGTGATGAGCCACGTTGACAGTATGCATCCTGGATATGATGTGATGAGAATGGTACTCCACCTCTGTGGTCTTCTTCCTGAAAACCCACGTAACCCTTGTCTAACCACAAGGAAAACATCAGACAAACCCAACTGAAGAACAGTCTACAGAATACCTGACCAGTACTCCTCAAAACTATCAAGGTCATCAAAATCAATGAAGTCTGAGAAACTAAGGAGACGTGATGACTAAATGCAACGTGACAGCATGAATGCGAAAGGGGTATTGGGTAAAAACTAAAGGAACCCAAATAAAGTATGGACTTCAGTTAAAAATAATTTATCAATACTGGTTCATTGGTCGTGACAAACATCCCATAGTAATGTAAGAGGAAACGGATTACAGAGTAGATGAGAACTCTCTGTAATATTCTTGCAGTTTTTCTATAAATATTAACCTATTTTAAAATATAAAACTTAGGGATGCCTGGGTCCTTCGGATTCTGTGCCTCCCTCTCTCTCTGCCCCTCCCCTGCTCACGCTCTCTCAAAAATAAACAAATAAACATTTTAAAAAAATTATTAAATTAAGAAAAAGGTGTAGAAAGTACCTGACATATACAGGAGTTCAATATAATGGTACATCTATTCTTTTTAAAATGATTTTTGCCATTTTGAAAAGTGAAAGGAAACATCTTTGTTGTTGTCATTTTAATTTCTTTGATTTCTAACGAGGCTGGACTTGTAAAAACGTTTGTCTTTGTGTTTTATATTCACGTCTTTTATCTGATTTTTGTGGCTTCTTGACTCTTCTGATTTATCTGGCTTCTCTAGGGTGATCAAACTTCCCAGGCTGTCAGGGACAGTTCTAATTTATGTCTGCTGTCCCAACTAACGATTAATGGGAACCCCTTTAACTTAGAAAGATAAATTGTGTGGTCACCCTACTGTGTCCCACTGCTGCCCTCATGTTTTCTGCTTTCTCCCACATAACTGCACTACCACTCCAGCTGCTAGTCCTTACTGGGTCCTTTCCACTGCTGGTGCCCAAAATATACCTTGAAAATTAAACGGGGCAAGTTTTGGGGGTACTCAATAGTCTTCTGCCAAAACACTCAAGCTATTTTGCCACAACTACACTTTATAGAAAATATGGCCTCAATATAAATTACAACTCAGTTCGTACTGTAATACCCAACTTTCCACATCTGGAATGAAAAGTGTTCGATGTGCATGGAGGTCCCTTCCCCACGCTTTTGTGCTTTGAAGGACCATTTCCTCTGCTCCTGTCCTCTGGGCTGGACTGCATTCAAAGGGACACAATGGGACAGAGCCATGTACACACATCTCCTAAAGCCACCTTAGGAAGACACACTTCCCTCTAATCCCTTTCTTCCCTCTTTCCTCCCCTCCTTCCTTTATCCCCACTCCCCCTCCTCTCCCTTCCCTTTTTCTTCCTCTCTTTTCTTACCTTACTTTCTTATCACTTTCCCTTCTTCCCTTTCTCCCTCTATCTCCTTCTGTTTTAGCAAAGAGGAAGTTGTTATGGTTCAACTTACTTCCCCCCCTTTATTTATTATGTAAATAAGCTCATGGAAGAAAATTAGAAAATACAAATAAGCTAAAAGAAAAAAATTCCACATTCATAGATAACAATTACTAACCTATATCTGTTAGGGGCAGTATACCAATGTGCAAAAACCACTGTTTGGAGTCCAGAGTTTTCTGGCTCTCACACATACTGGCCATGTGATCTTGAATAACTCACTTAACCTAAGCCTCAGTTTTCACATCTGTAAAATGGGGATAAATGGTATATTATTTATTATTAAAATATATATTATTATTTATGTTGGGATAAAACAAGATAATATGTGTAAATCACTTAGCACAGTGCCAAATATAGAGCAGGTGCTAAATAAATGCTAGGTATTACTTATGTGTTTTGTCAAACATGAGATCATATCAACATTCCAAATTGGGTACCCTGGTGCTTTGATCAACAAAATACAGAACTCTGGCATTAAATATAGATCTGCATTCTCATTGTTGGTATTTACTTCCTTGTGCTGCATTTTTATTTTGTACTATAAGGAGGGAAAGTATATGTTAAAAGATCATTATTGGACATGATACATCACCACTACTTTAGAAACTCCCTGTGAATTATCGCTGTTCTTTTATTTCAGTCTCACAGGAAAATAGGCCAAAGTGGTAAAAAGGCTGGGCCAAAGGTGTCCTTGGTGGCCCTTTGCTCTCCTGAGCAGCAGCTCCTCAAACCACATACACCTTCAGGGCCAGGACTGAGCCCGAGGCCTAATGAGCTCCAAGGAACAACCTAAGCTAGTACTGATCACTGAAGTCTGAACTTAAGGTGGTCTTTTTGTAATTTTATTTGAGCAACTGCCTCTTCTGCCATTTGCTGTTCTACGTGGTGGAGTGTGGTTTGCTTGTTGCTATTGCTGTTTGTGTCGTTCAAGAGCGGGGGCTCGGCCTGTGTTGGCTTTCATAATTGAGAAATAAGAAACCAGAAAACAGTAGAGAAATGTAATTTCTGTTTACTCCTAGAGAACAGAACCCTGGAAACAAATTCAGGAGTAGAATCAATACAACACAAAGAGAAGGTATGGAGTTCCTCAGTATGTGACTAGATTTTCCCTAGAGAGTAGTCTGGGCAGCCTAATTATCTGAGGACACACATATGTATTTGTACTCTTAGGGTTCCAACATAACAGTAATAGCCCTTTGTACTAGGACATACATTTCATAAGTTGTCTGTACATTTCTGAATATATTTCCATATCACACTCTGTATATTAAAAAAAAAAAAAACCAGGATGTGTATGAATCAATTAATGGAGCCTTGATGATATAAATCTTCCTGTCAGTTAACTGGTCCATTTCATCTATTAGAGGTCCCCAACAGAGACAGCTAACATAGTCCCTAATGTTCCAGGCAATGATAAAGGCCTGCTGAACTGATGTGAAGGTTAATTACTATAAAATGTGGCATGGAACTCCGTTTTTGGTTTACAAGTTATGTGGAGAAAGGGTCTTCAAAGGATCCCTCAACATAAAGCACATTTATCAAGGGCTTACTAAGCACCACACACTGTGCGAAGTGTTTCACGGGCCGTCCTCACTTTATCCCCTCCGATGCCTGTGACGGAGGCATTATGATGACCTGAGTCTCACACACAGAGAAACTGAGACCTGGAGAAGTTACATCACGGACCAAGGGCCCACACAGCTAGCAGGTGGCAGACTGGCACGGAAGTCCCATCCTCAGCCACTTGTGCCTGCTGCAGGACTTGGCCTGGTGCACTCACCAGCATCAGCCCCTGCCTTCTAAGTCTTCGCGTGTCATGCGGTTTCCTCCCGCAGCTCACTAATTACTGAGCTGAGACTGATGAAAATGGATAAAACACAAGTGAAAATCATGATGTGTGGGGACATTCTGACCCATCAAGTAAACAGTTACTGAATTCATCCCAATGTTCGTACCATTCCACAGCTCTTACACTAATACCTAGGTGTCCACAATAAGGACTGAGGAAAAAAACACAATGACCTTGAGCAAAGCTCAACCAGCACACCCAGGCCAACTATAGACAAACCCATGACGTAGGCAGGATGCCTTCAGTACCTCCTATTAGTACATACCCTGCTCTCTTCTCTCCCAGATTCCCGGGATCTCCTCCCATCCTGGTTCTCCTTGGCATGAAGGAAAATGCTACTATCCTCCTCAGGATAATTTACCTCATGAAGTGGGTCAAATATGGTCCAGGCATGTTGCTGGATGCAGGTGGACAAATATGAATAGGAAGCTAACCGTTGCAACAAATACACAGAACAGTCATGGAACACAGTAAGGATGCTATTCTCCTAGAATGAGGAACAGGTGGAATGAGCTCAGTTTTCTCCAATAGATATAACAGCTTTATACGTTTGCATACCATATAATTCATCCAAAGTATACAGTTCAGTGGTTTCTAGCATATTCGCAAAGTTGTGCAACCAACACCACAACGAATGTTAGGGCATTCTAAACACCCCCCAAAAGAAAACCTGTACACATTAGCCAACGAACACTCCCCATTCCCACATACGTCCTACACCAGCGCTAATCAACTGCTCATCTACCTTCTGTAGGTATAGACTTGCCTATTCTGGCTACTTTAGATCAATGGAATCATATCATATGTGGTCTTTTGTAACTGGCTTATTGGACTTAGCATGATGTTTTCAAGGTTCATCCCTGTTGCAGCACACATGAGTACTTCATACTGCCTTACTGCTAAAGAACATTCCATTGTGTGGCTATATCACATTTTGTTTTTCCAGTCATCCGTTGACCAACAATTGAGCTGTTTCCACCTTTTGGCTATTATGACTAATACCATTATAAACATTCATGTCTAAGTTTTTGTGTGGACACATGTTTTAAATTCTCTTGAGAGTATGCCTAGGAGTGGAAATGTTGGGGTATATATATGACAACTCTACGTTTAACCTTTTGAGGAAATGCCATGTTCATTTCCAAAGCAGCTATAACATTTTCCATTCCCACCAGCAATGTACGGGGGGGTTCTAATTTCTCCATATCCTCACCAACACTTGTTATTGTCTGTCTTTTTTATTCTAGACATCCTACTAGGTCTGAAGTACTATCTTTCTCTTTGTTGTTTTGATCTGCATTTACAAGTGAGTGACAAAGTTTAGTTTTAGACAACTTGAATGTGAGATGCCTATGAAACATCTAGAAAACTTCTAGAAATGCAGCTTTAAGTTTAATAGAAAGTCTGAACTGAGGGTAGATGTCGTATTTACTCTTTGAAGACACCTGTGTAATAATGTAAAAGAAAGCACTTTTATTTGTGGGATTCAGGCACTATGGAATTAAGGGGGAAATATTTGGGACGTGGGATTCTCCCAGGAATGACAAATGGTACCACAATAGGTAACTACCAACTCTAACTCTGTTCACACTCAAGATTAGCCTTGGCTAAACAAATTATCATCAGGCTTTTCCCATTTTGTGTTATGTGTAGAGACTTTCTGATGGTGGGAGAGGCTGTATAGCTGAGGGTTAAGTAAGCTCAGCCTGTGGGTTTAAATCCTGTCTTGCACACTACATAGCTGCGTGACTTGGGGACATTTTTACTCAACCTAAATGGTTTCCTTTGCTGTAAGTGAGGAATAAGCATCTGTACCTACATCCTAAGGTTACTGTGAGGAATAAAAGAAAAAAAATAGAACTGGACCTGGCACAGAGTAGGCACTCAAAAAATAACAGTTGAATGCATGAATGAGTGAATGAATCAGCGAATAAAGCTGAATGAATGAATGAATGAGTTAATTAAAAGTACTCGGCATGGAGTCCTGCACTTAGTAAGTGTTCCACAGTTACTATTTATACTCACGACGTGCAAGCAATAAAGATTAATGTGCAGCAAGGGCAAACATGCCTTGGCTACCATCATCCTTTGGCCAGAACGAAACATGAATGGTAGATGTCTTTATATGTTCTGCCCAGCTGGCAGGTGGCTCCCTGTTAGCCTGTCAGACAGGAAGAATTCATGTCCACAGTCACTCAGCTCTTTCAGCCGAGGAGACGTGATTTGTGAGCCGCCGTGCTCATCATCCTCTTCCATCAGGCCATTTATGGCCCTTACAATTTCACTCTTGATGAGAATGCATAAAATATTATTGGCCCTGTGTGCTTACTGTATAATATACGGAACTTACAATAGACATTATTAAATATTGTTAAATGAAGAGCTGAATAGGCACACTAAAATGACTGCGTGTTGAAAGGATTCGTTAACCCCGCTGATGCCACAGACTGTAACTGCGACATTTCCCCGTTTGCTCCTTGCACAGAAATCGTTAACTGGTTCAAAGGGGCCACGCAGAAGGCAAGTTCTGGGCCAGGGACACTGGCCTGGGAGCCAGGAGCCTGGGTTTGCTACTGGCCCTGGTATTCACACCACCTAGAGCAAGTCAGTCTTTTTGGGACTCCAGACCTCAGTCTCATCTATAAACTGAGAGGTTGGACGGTACGGTTTCTAGGTTCCTTTCAGCTCCAGCATTCTTTAACTCCGTGGAAATATTCGGTGCAGAATCTACCGCTACTACTTCTTTTCTCCCTTCAGTGAACTCTCCGTTCGTTTTATTATCCACGCTGTGTTTCGGGGCAGGGTCAATGAGACCTTGAACACAAAGCATCTCCAGGTAGAACATCATGAATCGTCTTCACTTGGCAAAGGTGCCCCAACCGAGCACAGGAGACCTGGGTCCTGGGGAGGACCGAGAATGAGTATCTTGAAGCTAGAAAGTCTCATCAGTGGAACCCCAACAGGAGCATTTCGGCTCAGCTGACAGGTCTCCACCTCTTCCACATTCACACCTGCAGGCGCCTGTTTCCACCTCTTCCTGGTGCTCCGGTCTCAGCACCACTGCTCCACCCTGGAGGGCTCTTCTGCCTGTATCTCTCCCTCTCTTTCCCCTGGACTCCTCTGACACTCACTGCTCCTGAGGACACAATACCTTTCTTCCCTGGCGCCGTATGTGTTCAGGAGTGAGGAGGGAAACAAGGAAAAGACGGGGTTGAATCAGAGAAGAGAGGGGAGGGGGAGGAGAACTCTGGAGAGGTCCCTGGCCCACCCCCAAGCTCCAGTGCTCCCGCTAGAGGGACTTCGACACATTTGACACAGGAAGACAGGCAGACAGGCAGGCAGGCAGAGGGCACCTTTAAAAGACAAATCCAGAGGGCAAACCCACTGAAAATATGTACGGTACTTCAATTTTTTTTCAAAATGCTATTTCAAATAAATTTTTTTCTCATACATGCTTGTAGATACTGAGATACTGGTAAATATTCATTTTTAACAAAGAAAAAGTATTTTGTGACTGCCCTACTTCCTAAATAATAAAGTGGCAGCATTCAAAGGAAGACCGATCAGTGGAAGAAACCATGTTAACAATCAACCACAAAAAACAGTGTCACAATTCTAAAACTCTCAGGGAAGAATGTGACATACCTCTTAAGACACAGGTAACATACCATATATAATAGGGTGTTTCAAGCACTTTTCTGTGTAGCCTATTATGTGCAACGTAGAGTCCTGCAGTTCTATAATAAAATGAATTTATTCTCTTGTTTAGTTGTTGCAACTCATTTTACAGTTCAAACTAAAAAAAAAGTTTTATACTGGCTTTTCCTGTTTCTACAACACTGTAAAACCCAAGGGAACCTCACTAAAAGGGAAGCAGATAAAGTTATAAAATGGAAAGGAGGAGAAACACCACATAACCCCCCAAAATGCAGTGAACATACAGAGGAACTGACAGGGTGGCTGAACAGAACAATGAAAACATTTTTGGCACACTCCTGCTCCAAATAATGTATATCTCAAAAAAATAATAATAATTCCATATTCTTCCTAGCATATTAATTGCCACAAATTTTTTTTTAATTTTTTTTTTCAACGTTTATTTATTTTTGGGACAGAGAGAGACAGAGCATGAACGGGGGAGGGGCAGAGAGAGAGGGAGACACAGAATCGGAAACAGGCTCCAGGCTCCGAGCCATCATCCCAGAGCCTGACGCGGGGCTCGAACTCACGGACCGCGAGATCGTGACCTGGCTGAAGTCGGACGCTTAACCGACTGCGCCACCCAGGCGCCCCTGCCACAAATTTTTAATAGGCTGTTTTGGCTTTTTCATCCGCAAACTCTCTGTTGCGTAAATGAGTTTCATCAAGTACTTCAGAAAACAGTTGCCCCATTTTGCCTTCTAAATAGTTCTCCCTGTGCTCAAATACTGTTCCTAGTTCTTCATCATTTTCCTGTAATAGGATTACACGCCCTTCTTTTGCCATATGACTCTGCTGGGCCTCCAGCAATACAGGTAAGCTACACACTGCCACACTGACTTGTGGCTTGGCTGTGTGACTTCCTTTACACAATGGAATGTGAGTGGGCATGGTCAAACAAAGACTTTAAATTTGCTTGCGTGTTTTAGCTTGATTCTTGTGTTTCTGCCATCTGTCATGAGAAAACCACATCCACAGTAGCCCTTATCCTAGAATGAGGGACACATGAAACAGTCCTGAATCCTACCCTCAACCTGAAGCAGCCAACCTCAAACCTGGGAGGAAAATAAAATGGAAAAAGAAATATTGTAAACCAGTAAGTGTTGGGAATTGTTTGTTATACAGCTTTAGTGCAGCCAAAGCTGACTAATACATACTCTCTGTATCACTTTTCTTTTTTTTTTTTAATGTTTGTATTTATTTTTGAGACAGAGACAGAGCATGAATGGGAGAGGGGCAGAAAGAGAGGGAGACACAGAATCTGAAGCAGGCTCCAGGCTCCAAGGTGTCAGCACAGAGCCCGACACATGGCTCAAACCCACAAACTGCAAGGTCATGACCTGAGCAGAAGTGAAACGCTTAAACGCCTGAGCCACCCAGATGCCCCTCGCTGAGCATTTACATCTTGGGGACCTATTAGATTCATTAATTAAATGAATTTAATATTTCAAATATTTATGGATGGATGTCCTCATTTTAAAGATTCTGGTTTCCCAGTGCCTTCCAAGTTCCCATCCTATTCTTTGACGGTAGATGTCTTTAAGACGTTTAAAAATTCATTTTATTTTTTAAATGTTTTAATGTGAGAAAGAGAGAGAGACAGAGTGTGAGTGGGGGAGTGATAGAGACAGAGAGAGACACAGAATCTGAAGCAGGCTCCAGGCTCTGAGATGTCAGCACAGAGCCCAACGTGGGGCTTGAATTCATCAACTGCAAGATCATGACCTGAGTCGAAGTCGGATGCTCAACCAACTGAGCCACAAAGCCACCCTCTATGTCACTTTTCTATTGCCACAACCATTCTATATAACAAAGCAACACAAAACACATAAAACAAGAACCACTTATTATTTTTCATAAGACTATCATCAGCTGGATGGTTCCAGTTTCAGCTCAATTCAATGAAACTTACTCATGCATCTGTAGTCAGCTTCAAGCCAGCTAGGAACATTCTCTGATCTTGGCTAGACTCTTCAGCATGTCTGGGAGCTTGGCTGCACAGATGGGCTTAGGCTTAGTCAGCTCTGCCCCACAAGGTCTCTCACCCTCCACCACACCAGGCTTGTTCTCATCATATAATTGAGTTTGGAGAGAAAGAGAAAGCATACAATGTATCCTTTGAAGTTCTGCTTGAGGCCACTGCCATTTCTGCTTTCTGACCAAAGTAGATCATGAGGTCACCCAGATTCTGAGTAGAGGAAGCCAACTGTACCCCTTCATGGGTGGAGCTACAGCCACATTACAGGAGATATAGATGCAGGGCAGGGCAGAACTTCAGAAAGAACCAAATGAAGGGCTGGGGCTCATCAGGTACCATCTGTTCTTTTTATTAGGTGAACCAAATAAGCAATAAATATAAGCTCTGCACACGAAGGTGTCCAATAAATTACAGTGAAGTTTGTGAGACAAAGAAACACTGAATGATTTTTGTGCCCATAAATATGCTGATAGCAATAGGACCCAGTACTGTCTGTAAAGCCAACTTCCTTTAAGTATTTATTTAACAGCACCCAACTTTAATTCCTCCTTTATTTTGTGCCTCCTCAACATTCCTATTCTGTTTACATTGTAGAATATTTTACATTTATATACTTACATACTTCTGTTCTTTTTATATTCTCTCACCCACCATTCCTTGCTTAAAATTCTAAATTCAACTGTCTTTAGACTGAAGAAGTGATGACCCCAGCATCCATCTCTCTCAGCTCAGGAGCCATAAAATCTCATGCTATTGTATACCACATAAATAAATTAAAAAACAACAAAATGCAAACAGAACTCAGAAAGCACCAAGCAAAGGGCTGCTAATGTGGTCCTGGGAATTTGCCAGGCAAAGTTTCTGTTTTAGAACACCTCAGTGGTTTCCAGAACTTTACCCAAGGCTGGTTAACTGAAGGCTTACTCAAAATCAAGTCTTCTGCATCACAAGTACTCTCTTGTAATTCCCAATTTCAATCAGCGTACTTTATATGGCACAAGAAAATACAGTCAAGGCTTTAAACCAATGAAAAGCTGGCAACAAGAAAGCTGACCAAAACTGAAGACTAGTGTGTGCTTTCAGAGAAGTCAGATCAAAAACCATTGTGTAAAATTTGTAAGGATTAGAGGGAGCAGTGAAATGAGAATCTTTGTAACAAGAAGATCACTGAACCATCAGAAAACCAAAAGGCAGTTTCTAAAGCAGACTTTGATATAACCTCCTCTCTTGGGAAGGCTAATGGTAATTCATCTCTGAGCAGTTAGGAGAGGTGCACAGGGCTGGGCCTCTGAGACACCCTCTTACCCCTTCCTGGTCTGCTCTCAGGTCTGTAGATTTAATGGCTCCCCAGGTTCCTGGAAAAATAGTGCCTGACAGATTGGCACTGTGGCCTTGCTGTGCATGAAAGAACATATGCATACTCACCTTTCCTCCACCCTCCTCTCCCAATCTCATCACTCAGCAGGTTCAACACAACAAGTTTTGAGTGATTTTACGATGGGGAGGATCCAAGAGAAGATTCCATCAATGGATCCAACAATAAAGGAAGGAAAAAGAGAGGCAATCTTAAATCACACCCCAATCCACTCCTTCTCCTTCCTGGGGCTGAGCTACAATCATGCTCGTTCGGTGACCCCCGTGATTCTTAGGGGATATCAAATCAAATGCCTCTAGGGGCCATCAGGCAACAAAAATAAACAAAGTGGGCCAAATGGGTCCCTTGGTTTCCCTCAAGGTACATCCTCAATATAAAAGGGATGGTCACTTTCAGTTTCATCTGAGTATTATCATGTAGGAATATGGGACCCCAAGACATCAGATGTTGAAGGAACACAAGACAAGGGCATGACTAAGAGGGGTTGGAAATGTGGAAGTTTATGCAAAACCTTTCCATTTTAAAATGTTGACACCTGTGTGCAGGCCAAAGCGAACATATCTGCAGGCCAGATACAGTACAACAGTTCCCTAATTTGCATTTTACACTGTAGAGCAATGCTACTTAAAGTGTGGCCCACAGACCTGTCCACGAGCTTTTTGTTCTCAATCTGTGACAAAACAGGGAGCCAACACTAGAATGTAAATCACGTCAACCACTAAGAAAACCATGTAGTTCAGCTGACATCTTTTCCATAGTGAGATTTTCTTTATAGAAGACACAGGGCACTGATTTCTCCTCTGGCGCAGGCTCCTTATCACATTGTAGGTGACATTTTGGGTAGCAATTACTCTCTGGAGAAACTTTCAGGGACCTTCTCCATGGGCCTATCTCAGAGACTTGAATGGACCCATACCTTGGCTCCCTGAAGGCCAGAACCCTATGAGGGATGGAAAGGAGACAGGATAACTCCAGAAGAGTCTGGAAAGTCGCTTGTGGATGGTCCAAGACAAAGCCAGGGAAGCAGGACCTGCCTGTACTCCAGTGGCTCTGAGTGTACGATGTGGGCAGAATGGCAGGCAGCCTTCCAGGCCACTTAAGCTTCCCCTCTCTTAACACACCCAACACCTGCGCTCTCTCAAGCACATAAGCGTTTTGGGCTTGTAGCTGGTCAAGATATATTGTAGGTCATGGATATTCTTTCTAGTGGCATTTGTCTATTTGTTTATTGTCTAGCTTCTGTGGTCTATCTCCTCATCAATGCCACCCTTTCCCAAACCCCCACCATAGATTACAAGCTCCAAGAAGATAAGGGGTCTAGACCAATGGCTAGTACATAGTAGATACTCAGTAAATATCAGATGAATGAATGATGTTATAGCAAAGGTACAGAAGACAGGTGAACAGATCATGCTAACTAGATACGAAAAACAAATTTTTTTTAATGTTTCCAGAGGCATGGGGCACCTGGGTGGCTCAGTCAGTTAAGCATCCGACTTTGACTCAGGTCATGATCTCACGGTTTTTGGGTTGGAGCCCCATGTTGGGCTCTGTGCTGACAGCTCAGAGCCTGGAGCCTGCTTCAGATTCTGTGTCTCCCTCTCTCTCTGCTCCTCCCCCACTTGCACTCTTGTGTCTCTGTCTCTGTCTCTCTCTCAAAAATAAACATTAAAAAAAATTTTAATGTTTCCAGAGGCTGACATATACCCCTCTCAGGAGCTGTTAAGTATACCTTGTTATTATGTCCAGGCCAAAAGAGATGCTCAATAGCCATTAATTAAGGAATGGGGAATATTCAAAGGACAAGATCCTCGAAAAAAAAGACTGAAGTTGGTAGATACGGGAAGAATTCAAGAAGCTGGTTCCCAGACACTGAGCCAGTAAATTACTGATTGATAACCTTTTGAGCAAAGAACAGTTTCCTGTCTAAGGAAGTTTGGGAGAGATTCAGCCACAGGTGGAGGGCCAGTAGAGGACCTCAAGTCCTGTGCCAGCCCAAGTGTGTGGCTAATGTTGAGAGAGAACACAGCTGTGGCCATGAGATGTCTGTTGAATGATGGAGGGATTTAAATCTTCCTCTTCTTTTCTGCAATGCCTAAACTAATCCTGCTCATCAATCATATTACTTTCCTTTCAGCCTCTTGGCCTTCCTGTTCTCTCATAATTGCAGACCCATTATGGTGAAGTTTTGTGGCCTTTTCTAATATTTAGAAACTCATTATTTTTCTAATCTTCTAAGCCTATTTCTTCTAATTCTTAGTACTAGTAGAACAAAGGGGTTGCTCTAAATACTTTTTAAAAGTCTTTATCCTACTCTCATCATTCAAAAGTTTCTTCTATTGAAACTTACATTAATTATGAATAATATCATTCCCAAAACGTCATCATTATCTTTACTAGAACCTTCTTCCAACTGCCTCCAAGGCTTCAGTGCTTGTCTCAGAATTTTCTAGTCTGCCCTACTCCTGCCAGTAGCCGTAAGTAATTCAGGGATATCATACGAATTATCATACTTACAATTAGTATATTACTTGTTGAGTACCTACCATGTGTCAGTCACTCCCTACGCTATTGCTAATCTGTCATACACTGATCCTAATCCCCAACAACCCTGAAAGAGGTTTCATCCTCCATTTACACAAGAAGAATACATGATTCAGAGAGGTTACATAACTTGCCCAAGCCACACATTTAGTTAGCAATGGAACCAGATGGTAAGACAAATAAAACTAATGTCAAAGCCCAGCTCCTCCCAGATTTCCCTAACAATAAAATGAATAGCTACCATTTGTTAATAACTATCATATAACAGCTATGGACTTTATACCAATTATTTCCAAATCCCACAGTAATCCCTGAGGTCCATATCTTCCCCACTTTAAAGACAGGACAAATGGAGCTCAGAAACGTTCCACATCACAGAGGTGGTCAAAGATTTGAACTCAGATCACCCAGTGTCCAACATTTTTGCTCTCTGGACAGACCACACTGACATACAGAAACATCTCTGTTGAGTACCTTGCTGAAACCCTACTCTAGTTTTCTGTTGCTGCATACAAACCACCCAGATTTAGTGGCTTAAAACAATAATCATCATACATTTTCCTCACAAATCCACAATCTGGACAGGGTGCAGCAGGAAAGGCTCCTCTCCATGTGGCATCAGCCTGGCATGATCAACTCAATCAAAGGCTTGAGGACCTGCCTTCCAGAGTTTCCCTTCCAGAACTGCCAGACTGCTGCTGGATTTGGGCTGGATCTCAGCCCAGGCAAGGGTTGGGTCACACTGTAAGTGCCTCTTCACACAGATCTCTCCACGTGACCCAGGATTCCTCAGAGCATAGCAGCTGGGCTCCAAAGGCAAGCATCCCACGCGAGAGCCAGCAGGAACTTACGCTGCCTTTTATGACCTAGTCTCACAAGCCACACAGCGTCACTCCCAGTGCATCATTAGAAGCCAGTCACTGAGACAAGCCCATACTTAGGGGGAAGTGTTTCCACTTCGCCTCTTCTGAGAAGAATACCAACACACGCCGCCCCACACTCTCTCACCCATTTCATCTCCCTTCTAAACTAGCCATGAAAATAATGCACTTCAACCAGCTCAGCATCGCTAAAGACAGCATCAAACATAAGACTTTGACTCTGGGGCTCACCTTCTTAAGCTGTTTTCGGATCTCATCTCTCTCTCTCTCTCTCTCTCTCTCTCTGTCTCTCTATCCCTACCTTACTGCTCCTGAACTTGACCTTCTCCATCAAGAACTCTAATCCCCTTCTCCACATTCTTCAAGTCCTCCTCTCTCAGTCTGAGCTCCATAGTCAGGAATTTCACTGCTGCCCCTTCTAGTATCTTCTAATTCTTCACATCCCCTTCATTATCTACACCCTTTTCATCACCTTGACATCAGTCTTCCTCTCTCTCAATTCCTCTCAAATTATTTACTCAGAAGTTACCAATGACGTCCTAGTCCCCCTAATTCCCTTCTCCCTTCTCTCACTTTCCTTCCTGTTTCTGCATCACTTGATATGGTTATCTAGTCTGTCTTTAAGCTCTTCCCTTTTTCATATCCTGGAATATGTCTGTCCTTGCCTCAATTCTTTTCAGTTTAACAGAGGAGCCCAAAGCTAACAGGAAGGCCAGTCATAAAAGCAGAACTGAGGGTAAGCATGTGATGAATGATAGCACAGCAGCACAACTTGGCATATGTAAACCACGTGATTGTGTTATCCCCACACAAAGGGCATGAGACTGAGATGAGAAATATTACAACGGCTGGGATTTGTAAGTCTGCACAGAAGTACCTGTCCCAAACACTGGGATCATGATCTACGGGAAAGAGTTTTATCTTAAGGAGGAATGCACAATAGGTCTAACCTTTTCTTGAGCCATGGAACTTTCAAATTGTCTAATGAAAGCTCTAGACCTTCCCTTTAGAATAAAAATATCTACAGACAGAGAGACACAAATTTTGGAATATAGAGGCTTAGTGTGTTCATTTGGGGCATATTAGATTTACTGAATCTGAGGTGCCCTCGGGACTCCAAAGTGGAGTAGACTAAGAAACAGTTGGACACAGAGCTACGTGTTCAGGAAAGAAATTCAAACTAAACTAGAGATTTTGGAAGCAATAATTACAGGCTGGCTAATGCCACTGGGTGGAGTTTATAACCCCTAAAACATAAATACAGTAGACTGGCATGTATGTTAAGGGTAGATTCTTGGGAAACACCAGAAGGTCAAGAGAAAGTAGAACACATAAAGAAACTGGTGAGGAACAGCCAATAAGCCGAGAGAAAAACCTGGAGACAGTGGTTTCGTAGATGTCAGAGAATTTCAAGAGGAAAGGGGTTTGTAACATTCAATAATGATCATTAACTACCTTTGTATTATGGGTCAAAGATTCAGCAATAAAAAAAAGGTGAGCAAGGTCCATGACCTATGGGGTGAACAGACATTTAGTCGTTATTAAATGTGATGAACAAAACCAACAATTCTCTTTTGGGAAGAGAGATTTAAATCTAAGTTCACATCATGACTTTAGTTCCTGTTCTATTTCTCCACACAGCAAGGCCGAAGCCTCCTCACCAGCTCTCACACACACATAAGCCTGCCTGTTTGTCCCAATAACACTCTACCCTCAGCTTATACCTGCCTCTGCAGCCTATGTCCTGAGCAGAGGACTCCTGCCCGCGAGAGCACCTTCTCGGAGTCCTCTGTTACTCTGTACCTGATGAGGGCTCCAGGCTGGTTTAAATCAACGCTCCATGTCTTACTAGCTACATAACCCCAAGCAAATACTTAACCTCTCTGAACTTGTCTTCTCATCTGTAAATGGAAGGTGATGCTATCTCCCTCCTGCTGATATCACAGGGCATTAAATCAGATAACATAAGTAAAGCACAGAACACAGTGCTTGGCCTAACACTCATTAAATATCAAAACCAAAAGAGAAAAGAAGACTAGAGATGTGTTGAGCACAACTCCACCTCCCTTGATTTTAGAGGGGAAGCTACAGAAAGCCCAGCCCTTCCCCATCACAACATTTAAGAGAATAACAGGAGACCATGTATTCTGGAATCCTTCTGAGAACCTTCCTCCTCTCTCGAATACAAGAAAGAGGTTAAATAATATAAGCCTATAAAGTGTCCACCAAGTGGGCAAAAACACATTGGGTGAGTTTCAAAAGTCATTTCAACCGATTAGAAAAGGCAAAGCCAAATATCACTAGGTTGCAAAGAGAATGGGAAGTGAGAAAGTGAAAGTTATATGAACTTTCCTTTCAGGAAGCGTGGCCGAGGCCACCAGAGGACTAGGCGCTTTTTAATTTTTAATTAGCTTGTGCTCCTCTAAAATCATCCAGAGCCTTCCCCGAATTGGGTGGAACTGGCCTTCTTGGCCTTATTTGAACAAAATCTCATTTATTTTCTCTCAGATACGGAACGAGTGAAGGTGGTTTTAAATATTCACCATTATCTAATCGCCAGCTTTCTCTCTCCTGCCAATGGGGTACCATTTCTGTATCAGGAGAAGTGGCTAAATCTCTCTCTTTCTAGGGGTGTTTAGGAAATGGATAGATGCAGGGCGCCTAGGTGGCTCAGTCGGTTAAGCATCTGATTTCAGCTCAGGTCATGATCTCGCAGTTTGTGAGTTTGAGCCCTGCTGACAGCTCAGAGCCTGGAGCCTGCTTTGGATTCTGTGTCTCCCTCTCTCTCTGCCTCTCCCCTGCTCACTCTCTGTCTCTCCCTCAAAAATAAACATTTTTTTAATTAAAAAAAAAAAGAAAGAAATGGATAGACGCTATTGCCAAAAGGATTAGACTTTGGATTAAACTAGGCGACCTCTGAAGTCCCTTTTTCAACAGCAGACGTTCCTGCTCTTGGAGTTGCTCTATCTAAAAATCAATCCTAAGGAGTCCTACCAATCTCTTCACCAAGAAAGAACGGATATATTCTTAGACTGCACTCCCCTTTCTGATGGTAGTGGGTATGCACCCTGACACCAGGTACACAGAGAGGCGACGGATGGCTTTCAATTCCGCTGCCCCACTTCTACTTTGCTTTCAGTGCCAAGAAAGTCAAGAGGACCATATTCACATAGCACTTTTCTCATTAAAGCCAAACGTGAGCCTGAACCCCCCACCTTTACCACTCAAACCAATAACGACCTCATTTAATTCCAGCACAGAACAATGTCTTTCACTTAAAATTAATGTCTTGTCCACATAAAATTGAAATACAGAATGCAGCCTTCCTGATGATAAGTAGAAAGCATAAAGGTGACTTTTAAGGAGATAAATTTATTCTGTCAGGGAAGGAATAAAAACCTTTTGCTATTCACCTGTGACTTGAACACTCCTAAGCAATGAGTTCTTCCCTTATTTGTAACTAAATATGATCTGTCGCTCAGCCTTCCCTGCTGTCATGTGTTAAATTAAAATATATCATTAATACATACATCGCGTCTGATCCTCACATGGCTAATGGCTCTCTATTAAAAGACCGGGCAGTGTGTTGGCATCCGATAGCCACGCATACAAAATAATATACTGTACAAATGGATAGGTGGTAGGGAACATGGTCTTTAAATTACTTAAAATAGCATAATTGTATCACCTCCATTTACAGAGAATATCAAGCAAGGCAACGATAAACTGTTTTGAGTTAATGGAATAATAAAGAATTACAATGATCGAATAGAGATTTCTGGAAATAAAATTATATAGAAATATTTATGTTGTTTAATATGACAGCCCAGATTTTAAAATAGGAAAATATATTAGATAATTGAACACAGAAGAGGTATTTTCTTCAATGAGTCAAAACCAAGAGTCTTGCATTCAATCCTCCATTATCTCTTTTCTAGATGTGAAATGAGACAAATAAATTGTATTAGCTATTCTCTCAAAGAAAACTTAGCTCAGGCTGCATTTCTGTTGTATTATTCCAGTGTAGATGCAACTAGCATTTGATGAATACTTACTGGGTGTCAAGCACTTTATTTCACTTAGTCCCCACAACAACCTTCAAAATTTATTTTATCATTATCATTATCATCATCATCATCCCTATTTTTCAGATTGGGAAACCAAACAACAGATCATCTGAGTAACTGCCTCAAAATCACTCAGTGACTAAGTGGATAGTATGGATTAGAATACAGTCGATCCTGCCTCTTGATAAGGAAAATAAGGCTCAGTGTGGACAACTATCTCAATCAAAGTCAGAAATGAAACGAAACTAAAATTCAAATGCCTCTTTTTTTTAACTTTTTATTATGGTTATATTGAAACAGATCTAGAGAGAAGGTATTATGAACCCCAAATAAGACTTTCAGTTCCCAGTCTAAAGCCTTTTTTTCCCCTAGAACAAGTTTCATCTATGAGACAGACGTATGTATCACAATAATTTTTAATGGAAGGAATTTCGCTGTTACTTTTAATTTTAAAGGTAATACATGCTCGCTATAAAACCACTCATTCAAAAAGACAAGAAATAACAAGTGTTGGTGAAGATGTGGAGAAAAAGGAACCCTCATGGGTTGGTAGGAAGGCAAACTGGTGCAGTCACTGCAGAAAATAGTATAGTAAAGTTCCAGAAAAAATTAAAAATAGAATTACCATATGATCCAGTAATTCCATTACTGAGTATTTACCCAAAGAATATGAAAACACTACTTCACAAAGATATATGCACCCCTGCGTTTAGTACAGCATTATGTACAACAACCAAAATATGGACACAACCTAAGTGTCCATCAGTAGATGAATGGATAAAAAAGACATGGTGTATATATACAAAGGGATATTACTCAGTCATGGAAAAAGAACGAAATCTTGCCATCTGCCATAACATGAGTGTACCCAGCAGGTATAATGATAAGTGAAATGAGTCAGACAGAGAAAGACAAATATCATATGATTTCACCCACATGTGGAATTTAAGAAACAAATCAAACAACAACAACAAAAGAGACGAACAAAGAAAAGATGGAACTCTTAACTACAGAGAACATATTAGTGGTTGCCAGAGGGGAGGTGTATGGGGAAATGGATGAAACAGATAAAGGGGACCAAAAGTACACTTCTCGTAATGAGCATGGAGTAATGTACAGAATTGTTGAATCATTATATTGCACACCTGAAACAAATATAAAACTGTATGTTAATTACATATCAATAATAAAATTAAATAAAACAAATAATCAAAGATTAAAAAAACAAAACAATACATTCAGAATCGAAATATCTGCCTCTATTAGTAACTTGTGCAAATCTTTCTAGACTTTCTCTCCTCATATATATATACATGTACAGAGACATAATTACTTTTTACAAGATGGAATAATACTATGTACACTCTTAAAACCTACTAATTTTGCTCTTAAAATGTACAACAGACATATTTCCATTTCAATAAACATTTATCTACAGATTCATTCCTTTATTTTTTTAATGTTTATTTATTTACTTTGAGAGAGAGAAAAAGAGCGAGAGAAGGGCAGAGAGAGAGCAAGAGCGAGAGAATCCCAAGCAGGCTCTGCACTGCCAGTGCAGAGCCCAACACGGGGCCCCATCCCACAAATCACAAGATCATGACCTAGGCCAAAATCAAGAGTCAGACACTTAACTGACTGAGCCACCCAGGCACCCCTTCATTCTTAATGTTTACATTGTATTCCATTGTGTCAATGAACCATCATTTACTTAACCCATCCTTTGTTGACAAACATTTGTTTTTTCAATGTTTTGTTACTATAAAAACATTGTGGTTTGGCTCTCTCCCTAACTCTTAAAAACTGAGAATAAACTGAGAGTTGATGGGGGGTGGGTGATGGGCATTGAGGAGGGCACCAGTTAGGATGAGCACTGGGTGTTGCATGGAAACCAATGTGACAATAAATTTCATATTAAAAATAATAAATAAAAATAAGAAAAATAAATAAAAATAAAAACATTGTGGCAAATTTCCTATCTTATGCATCTTTCTACGCTTATAAAATTCTTAGTTCCTGGCACATAAGAGGTTCTCAATAAATTTGCTGAATTAATGGATGAATAAATGGTGAAATGGTTTGGTCAGAGAATTGGTAAATCTTTTATTTTGATACGTATGGCTAAACTGCCTTTTAGGAAGGCAATTAATCCATCTTCTGTTATTTACATCTCATTTTTTTTCAACTCTATGACTTAAATATTTCTGGTGGTACACCTGGGTCTCTCAGTCGGTTAAGCATCCGACTTCAGCTCAGGTCATGATCTCGCGGTCCATGAGTTTGAGCCCCGCATCGGGCTCTGTGTTGACAGCTCAGAGCCTAGAGCCTGTTTCAGATTCTGTGTCTCCCTCTCTCTCTGACCCTCCCCCGTTCATGTTCTGTCTCTCTCTATCTCAAAAATAAATAAACGTTTAAAAAATAAAAATAAAAATAAAATATTTCTGGAAGTTTCAAATCTTCTACTTTGTGGTTCTGTCTTAGGGACAGTGATGCGTAGGAGAAAGAGCCCAACATCTTGTGAAAGCCAACTGGTGAATTTTCAGAAACTGTGAGAACCAGTTGTAAAAGGTAGACATTATTTAAAAATTATGTAAACTTACAATTCAATAAATTGTATTTAAAACAAAGGTAATAAATACTCCAACTGCACTACTTCCCAAGTATTTTTCTAAATTTTACTATTCTCTATGCTCTCAAAGTCAGTTATGACTATCATACTGTCAACCGAGAAAAGAGGCAGAACTAAAATAAAACAAAAGCATTCGTTTAGGGTCTCAGAGCACAGATTCAGGTAACAGCCTAAACTGTGTCCCACTAGGCAACAAAAGTCAGGGGTTTTTTTTTAAACAAAAGGGAATGCTTGTACACGTTGTTTACAAGGAATTTTGATTGGTGTTGGTGGCAGAAAACTAATCTTGGCTAAATAATTGGTTGCTAAAACTATCACTAAGCAAAAGCCTGTTACTGTAGCAAGTGGCAGATGTCCCTGCAGAGTCCTTGGAATGTCTGGCCCAGTTCAGAAGTTCACAGTTCCACCCGGCGAGGACCTGCATAAAGCCCACGTCCCTAATGGTCTCTCGGCTCCATTTTAAAACCCCGTGACCTCAGTGACTCCATTTTATTTCGCCGTTCACAGAATCTGGAGGCGGGAAATAACATATTGTGGTGTGCTTCTCCGATCTCTTCCCAACTCCATGCTCAGTGACTTTATGTTGGTAGTTTTGAAACTGGTCGTGGTAGGAGTATTCACCTTGGAAACCAGCAAGTGCAATCAATCAGGGTTTGATTTAGTGTTGAAGCTGAAAGAGTTTTTAGTTTAATTAAAAATTTATACGAGGGTGAGAAGAAGTTTAACAATAAGCCACATACCAGATTTAATGGCAATAAATCTATTAGGAAAAGAGCAGACTGAGATGTGGCTCCCTTTGTCAAATCATGACTGAACATGCCTACGATTTAAAGTTAGAAAAAAATCCAGAAAAGCATTATGAGGAAAACAACGGACTACATGGAATTACACTTACTGCCGATAAAGAGAATTGTGAATTTTTATTTGTCAGCTGTGTGCTATGCATCCTTTACACTGGAAAACCCATAATAAATACATGTGCGCATGTATATCTGCATACCTTTTTTCAAACAGCTGGTTGTTAAACATTTAATGGCACGTTACTGTTTAGACTCATGTACTGGGGAACCTTCCCTTTATAAAAACTGAAATACCACATGTATTTTATTCTCAGTTCCTACACGTAGTTGGCTATTTCTGAAATTTACGTGGTTTCACTGATGTTTCTGTATTTACGGTCTTAGTACTTCAATGATTAAATCATAGCTTTAAAATGCATTTAGAATATGCTGTATACCTGAAACTAATACCATACTGTGTATTTCCTATACTTCAATACAAACATAATAAAAACAAATAAAATGCATTAAGTATCTGGAAGGGCAAACCCACACACCACTTTCTCCATCCGTCTATACCAGATGAACTTTAAAAATCTCTTTCAACCTCCCATCCAAGAGTACACCAGTACATCTCCTTTCATTCAGCTCTTATTTTATATTGTTGGAATCTTAGCATTTGCTTTATATATTCCCTATACATTTCTAGTCTTCATAACTCTATATATTTTATGTTTTTGGTTTTTATGTACTTCATATGTGGGATTTTATATTTTTTTTGAAATTATTTATCACATGAGCACTGAATAATGTATACAAATGGTGAATCACCGTATTATACACCTGAAATTAATATAACACTGTGTGTTAATTATACATACATGGAAATTTAAAAAATATGCATGGAAATAAAAAATTATTTATCACACAAGCTATATACCACTAGTTACAAGTATTGCAAAACTCTTCCACGAAAAACCAAGTTTAAAAGAACAGTTGCAAGCCAATTCTGACAAGGATGATGCCTGGATCATTGCTCATTTTTACCACCCTTCTAGTAATTCTCAATTTTTTCCACCTAGAAACTGATTATGGTTATTTTCTTTAAATTCCCTTTCTTATAGAAAGAAAAGTATGAATTGTTAGGAAGGGAGTACTAGAAAGCCAACCAAAGTTCATAATATCAGTTAAAGCACAGATGCTTCATTTGTACCATATATAAACAGGTACAAATATGCCACCTCTAGTATTTACCCTTTCTATTCTGTAGAATATGAAAATAATATGAGCCCTACATACGCACTAGCCCTTGAATTACCTGTATTTGTCCTTCTACTTAACAGCTATATAACTGATTCATGTTTCCCTCTTGGCTGTGACTGAAAGGCAGCACAAAGCCAAGTTTTATGTCTTAACACTTTCTTAGTTAATTTTTGTTAATGTTTATTCATTATTTTGAGAGAGAGACAGAGAGTGAGCAGGGGAGGGGCAGAGAGAGAGGGAGACACAGAATCTGAAGCAGGTTCCAGGCTCTTAGCTGTCAGTACAGAGCCTGATGCGGGGCTTGAATCCACAAACCGCGAGATCATGACCTGAGCTGAAGTCGGATTGCTTAAGCGACTGAGCCACCCAAGCACCCCTAACATTTTCTTAGTTAAGATGCACACACTGCTTTACATTCTTCTCCGCCCACCCCCCACCGCCGTTGGTAATTTTTAATGCACTAATAATGCATGAGTATCCATGGATTTAAAAAAAATGCAAACAAAAATATTTTCAGGACAAAGTAGCCACCCTTCCCTTCTTTAATGTCTGGCTATATCCTATTTTAAATTAAACTTTTTTATTTTAAGATAATTATAGCTTCACCTAAAGTTGTAACAAATAGTTCAGAGAGATCTTGTGTATCACTCAGCACCTCCTCCCACCATCCCCCATGGTAACTTGGTGAGTGAAGTAGAGGATCACAAGCAGGGCCCTGAAATCGATATGGTCAAGGTCTAGACTATTTCCATCACAGCAAGGATTCCTCATGTTGCCCTCTTATAGCACACCCACGTCCCCCCTGCCTCCACCCATTCCTTAGCCCCTGACAACCATGGGTCCAACCTCCAGGTCTGTAATTCTGGCATTTCAAGAAAGCTCTATTAATTGACTCCTACAGTGTATAACCTTTCGGATTGGCTTTTTTCACCCAGCATAATTCTCTAGAGATTCACCAAGGTTATCACATAGATGAATGGTTCTCTTCTTGCTGAGGCATATTCCATGGTGTAGACATGGCAGTCTGTGTAACCATTTACCCACTGGAAGACGTCAGCGCTGTTTCTGTTTGGGAGCTATTATGAATAAAGCTGCTATAAACATTCATGTTCAGGTTTTTGTGTGAACGTAAGTCTTCATTTCTCTGGGAGAAATGCCCTGGGGTGCAAGTGCTGGATAGTATGGTAATTGCATGCTTAGTGATTTTTAAGAAACTGCCAAACTATTTATTTACCAGAATGGTTGTACCATTTTACAATCCCACCAGCAATGCATGAGTAATCCAATTTCTCCATATCCTCACCAGCATTCGGTGTTGCCACATTTTTTTTTATTTCAGCCATTCTGAATGGCCAACAGTACTGTTGCATTATGGTTTTAATTCGCATTCTCTGATGGATAATGATTTTGAACACCTTTTATCTGCTGCCATCTGTATATTTTCTTTGGTGAAATGTCTCTTCATGTCTTTTACCCATGTTCTAATTTGTTTGCTTTTCTTACTACCTTGTTTTGAGAATCCTTTATGTACTCTAGACACCAGTCTTGTGTCAGATATGTAGTTTGCAAAATCATTTCTCCCACTCTGTTGGCTTGTCTTTTGTTTTGGTAACTACAGCAAAACCCCACAGTAAGCAGAAATCCAAAAAGTTCTACATAAAATGCAGAGTTGTGAATTGCAAGATTAGTGCCAATCAGTAAATTTCATGTCAGCCTTCCAGTACTGGAGGGCAGGGAGGTGCTGGAGGTGGGGGAAGAAAACTGTGTTTTCATTTATTAGACATGTAAAGACAACATGCACTGTATACAATGAAATGAGAAAGTTTCAAGTGAGAGGAGTCATTTCCTACCTCATTCTTTCAAGATAAAAATGTCTGCCCTTCAGCCACCCACTTCTAAAAACAAGATCTGGGTAGAGCATCAGGACCATGTGTCAATCACGTTATATCCAAACAACCATCCTGTAGGATCTCATATTTTATCTGTTCTTTTATTATAAGCCACCTCAAATCAACTTATAAACAGTCCAGGTGGACTCGTCAGTACCCCCAGGGCTACATTCTATGCGAACACTGTCCCAAGAGCATAAACAGCATCACCAGGGTTTGAGGGTCCCCATGTGTTAAGGTATTCACTGGACGAAGTTAGAGGCACCATTTTCATGGTGCCTTGAAAAAGGATCAGGTGTGTGGTAAGAGAATGGAGTACTCCATTCCTGTAACTGATCTGGGGGAAGCCATTTAAACTGGAGGCAGAGGACTTGCTTTCGGCCAATGAAATCAAGAATTCAGACTAATCAATAACATGGTTTCTAAGGTCGCCTCTAGCTCCTAATTCTATTTCCATTAGGAAAGTACGAGAGTTACACTAAAAGGTATGATTTGAGAAAGTATCGTGCAAACCCAAACTGATGGGCCTTCTGCAAAATATTTAAGCAGTACTCTTTAAGAGTGTATCATGAAAGCCAAAGAAAGCTCAGGAAACTGTCACAGATTGAAGGATACTAAAGAGACATGATAATTAAACACAGTGTAGGATCCAGGATTAAATCCTGGAATAGAAAATGGACATTAGTGGAAAAATTGGGGAAACCTAAATAAAGTCTGTAGTTAATTAAAAAGTATGATTGATGGGTAAAACTTTTAATAGGACAGTTTGCAAGATAAAGGTTCTGGAGCCATTAATGAAATTATTTTTCGGAAAAGAGGTCAACTCTTCTTTTTAAATGTGAATATACATATTTAAATCATCTTAAAATGGCACAGCTTTTGAGTAATTTATTCCATGTTTGGGGTTCCTTCAATATGGTTAATTATAAAGTCAATGGAAGGTTCTATTATCCCCTTAATATTTTTTGGCCACATAGTCATCTTCTAAGAGATTCTACAAGTATACAATTGTGTGTCAAATGTGGGAATGTAGTAATGAGAACTTGAGCTAAACAAGCAAACAAACCAACCAACCCCACAATTTTACCCATAAGAACAACAATCATAGTTCCATGCTAAATGGCATCAAAAAGATGCCACTGAATTTTATTTTTAATTTTCATTTTATCTCAAATTACTATTTGTTATATAATTCGCACAGTTAACATCATCTCAATGATGAGCATCCCTTTTAGAAAGAGTTTTTCATAAATTACTGGAAAATGTTTAAACAGGAAGACATAAGTTTAAATTCTGGACGCTTTTTCACTACAGAATTTACCCCCACAGAGTTCTCAAAAATGAATTCCTGTGATCCTATTATTTAATAAGCTTGGACTGACCTCATCCCACAGGAAGTTGCTAACCTCAACCCTCTAACCTATAGTTTGGGCAGCCCCATCCCTCATATTTGGTCCCTGGTGGGTGTGGAATCCACATAGTTGCAAGATAATAGATTTCGGTGCATTTGATGGTAGTAAGCGCAAACTTTTTCTTCCCTTCTTTCAGGTCATCAGATGCAAAGCATGACTTGGCCCAGGTATTCTGTGTTCTCCATGGGATTTGGTGGATACCTCTCTGAGTTTTTTCCAGACCTATTCCTGTCTTTATTTGTTATTCATGGGTAATACCACTAGATGCACTTCTCATGCATCTACAAACCAAATCTCTTTCAATGCTTGAAAAACTTCTAATCTATTTTAACAGAGCCATTTATATGTTTAAAATATAAAAACTAGGGGCCCCTGGGTGGCTCAGTCAGTTGAGCGTCCAACTTCAGCTCAGGTCATGGTCTCACGGTTGTTGGGTTTGAGCCCCACGTCCAGTTCTGTGCAGACAGCTCAGAGCCTAAAGCCTGCTTCAGATTTTGTGTCTCCCTCTCTTTGCCTCTCCCCTGTTCACGTGCTGTCTCTCCCTCTCTCTCTCAAAAATGAGTAAATATTTAAAAAAAATTTTTTTAATATGAAAACTATTCATGGCTAAACAGAGATGTGTAATAACATAACTATTTAAAAAACAAAAACCAAGGTTTGGGAGGACATGTCTTGAGAGCAACACAATTTTAGCCACAAGGTTTGGGTAGGAGACATTTTGCAATAAAAACAGTCTGTCTTTACAAAAAAGACCACTTGAGGGCATTAAGGAATCTACTCCTGAAATCACTGTTGCACTATATGCTAATTTGGATGTGAATTTAAAAATTAATTAGTTAATTAATTTTTTTAAAAAAGATCCTACAAGGCAGTACAAACCAAAATCATGCTGTCTTGTTTAGGTGGATATATATTGTTTCATTTTATTGGTTTCACAGATTTGTAAAATGACTAATTTTGTGCTAAATTGTAATTTTCTAGACTTAGAGAGTTAGGTGACCTTCAGGCCTGTCAGAAAATGCTCTTAACGTGACATTAAAGCATCAAGTAATCATCAAAAAAACAAACAGGGACGCTTGGGTGGCTCAGTTGGTTAAACGTCAGACTTCGGCTCAACTATTTATCTCACTGCGGCTCAACTATTTATCTCACTGCTCGTGGGTTTGAGCCCCACATCGGGCTCTGTGCTGACAGCTCAGAGCCTGGAGCCTGCTTCAGATTCTGTGTCTCCCTCTCTCTCTCTGTGCATCCCCCGCTCATGCTTTCTCTCTCTCTCTCTCTCTCTCTCTCTCTCTCTCAAAAATAAGTACATTAAAAAATTTTTTTAAAAAAACAAACACAAACAACAACAACAAAAAAGCTATCATGTACATTCTCATTAAAAACAAAAACAAAAAAACCTTGATTAATAAAGCTTTTTCTGGTAGAACGTATTCCAAAACAGACCCTTGGTCTGCCTGAAATTGTTCTTTCTTCCCCTGTAAACAAGAGCAATCTTGTGTCTGAAGCATTCCCAGAATCTGAAAAGAGATGGTGACCTCTGATTATCAACTGATGCTCTAGCAGTTGCCTAACCATAGCTTACTGGAATGAGTGGTAGCTGTATATCCAGAAAGCCTGGTCGGAATAGCTTGTTGGTTATTAATAATTATTAATGCTATTAGTAATTACTGGAAAATTATAATAATTATATTAAAACAGTTAGCATTTATCTAGAACTTAAAGAGTTTGTCAGACACTGTTCTGAGTGCTTGTTGTACTATTTCATTTCCTCTTGACAAGAATCTTGAAAGTCGGGTCCTCCCTATTGGACAGATGAGGAAATTTAGACACAGAAAGGTTAAATTACTTACCCAAAATATCATAATGGCACAGCTACCCCATGTTCAGCCAGTATAAATATTATTACTCATTTCCTTCCTAGCTAGGTCACTTTTCCCAAGCAATTAAATCCCCAGTCTCAGTTTCCTTACCTGCCTTTTGACTAGATGGTCTCAGAATTAATACCTGTATCATCAACTTCACAGACTTGTTGGAAGGATCAAATATGATAACAAAGTAATGTGTTTGGTGTTTTTTTTTCCTTTGGGGCTGTTATTAAAAATACCAAATGCAGAATATGTAACATGTGTGGCAAGATCTTAAGTATTTGGGTGAAAATTGAGTTCTTTCTAGAGCCAAACCACACTGAAAACAGTAAGTTGAGGATTCTTCAGTCCTTTCATGCCCTTCCCCCTCTCCATCCAGTCAGGCCCAGAGCCCCCAATGCATAGCCATCCACTGCCATTTCCTGGTTGGCCTCCCACTGCTGCCTCTCTTCGGTATGATACATGGAGTTTTAAAATGCAGATTCTCCAATGAACCACCTTGGTTCTCAGTCTACTCTTTTTGTGAACAAAGGAATGAGACTTGCTTTGAACACTTCAAAGAAAACACACAAAGAGCATAAGTGTTTCAATAAACAATAGAATGTCTTTCTGCTCTGTGGTGTTTCCTCTGCCTCTGCATCTCTTCTCCATGTTTGTTTCTTTCTTCTTCTGTCTGCCTTGTTGGTAGGAGACCCTCTCCGTCTGGTTGCCTCCTCATTCTCTACCATCTCCTCCCTCTGCCCCATGCCACCCTCTTAGTTTACTGTGGTAAAATACTGAACCAATATATCACCTATTATTTACTCTATTTCAGAGTAGGGTTTTCCTTAGTTAAGGAGAATGGCAAAATATTCTAAATACCCATTTTCAAAAAGAATTCTGAAATACCTTAGGTTGTTCATGATTTATTTGGCCCTCGATCCTAATTTATTAGGCCCATTCCTGCAATATTTGGGGAAGAGAGGACCAGGAAAGTAGTCTGTCAAAGAGACATCTTGGAAAGTATCTCTTCCCACACGAGGCCTGCCACAGCCCCCTCCCTTTCAGAGCAAAGCATCTGGGTCTGAGCTCTGCCAGACGAAAGGCAAAAAAACTGTCCTCCACAAACCTCTTTGATTCTGCTTTCATCAGTAGAGACTCCCTCAGGGTTGCAGAATCGGGCTGAAAGGCTCATGATGTCTGTAACCTGTGATTCCTTCAGGATCTGAACAGAAGCTAAAGGGCCCATATGCAGTAACTTAACTTGAAGGTAGATTGTGCATAAGCATCTGAGAGCAGAAGTCAGCCCTGCAATGGTATGTGAATTAATGAAGGCAAATTAGCCTGGGATTTGTGTTTGCTGTGTGGGAAGGTGATGGCAGGGTAAATCTTCCAAATTTAAGTATATTTTATGTTAATTGCATAAAGTAGCATAGATTTGTTGCTTTAAATCTCATCCACAGGGAGCTAGAATTGGGCTTGTTGATTTCTTTTATTATCCACTAAAATGACTCAGTCCTTGTTTGTATTTACTTGAGAAGCACAGATCTATTTCAGAATTGCTTCACAACTTTAAGTGTTTTAAGAAACTTCTTTTTAATACCATTCAGTTAATTGTACCATGATAGCTCCTAAGTGGAACATTATATCTATCAGTCTTAAGTGCTGCTGTGGATATAATAGCTTTGGTCATATTATTATAATCTCTTTTATTTAGAGCACTTGGAAAGCTGAAAATTAAATATGCCTCAATCTGCTATCATTCTATTACTTACCTTAGTGCTAAGTAAATACTAATGAAACTCTATCACCTCTGATACAACTATTTTCTAAATTCTTTCATGATAGAATATAGGTGCACTGGAGATAGACATCTTTCCTTGTTTCTCCTCTCTCTACACAGTCAAAAATGTTTTCTCTATAATGGCAAGTTTCTGTGTGCACTAATTTTTTTAACACAATTTGTGCTTTTAGTGAGAGAGAGAAATGAAATGAAGCAGAAAGGGGAAATGGTGGAATTACATCCATGTGCTAAATCCTAATGCACTCAACGTATCAAGCCCAGAAATTTCTAAGTGTTGGGAGAGAGACAGGGCCAAGTAAAGCTAGATGCCCCCAGAGGGAGCCACCCCTAGCTACTCTAGATGCAGTCCACCAACTAGCATCTGTTCACAGCACCTCCAGGCTTTTCAGCAATGCAAAAGCCCAGGCCCCATCCCAGGCCGACCTAACAACATCTGCACCTTAGCCAGACCCTAAAGGACTCCTGTGCATCCAATGTACTTTCAAGTCTGAGAAGCCTCGTCTGTACCTGGACCAGAGCCTCCACTGGGAAAATGGGCAAGTCCTCGTTGACTTGCCCTCAGGAACTAACTAGGAACACTCTAGTTATTCCCCTCAGTGGAGAATGGTGCTACAGAGATAATGGAAAGTAAAAAGCTGCAAGTCTTTAAAAATCAAATGAGCCACTGAGATCCAGTGGCAGAAGAGGTAGAGATGGGGAGGCGGGAAAGTGTCACACACTTAAGTCCAACCAACTGTTGAAAGAAAAAGCTCTTGTTGGAACTATTTTACCCTCCCCTCTACGTGATGTTATTGGATTTGATTTCCTTTCTTCTAGAGAAGGACAAATTGGAAAGAAAAAAAAAATGACCTAAATTCAGTATTCCATCCAGATGCTTTCAATTTGGCAGGCGGGAAGCAAGTTTTGCATAGAGACTGAGCTCACTGAAAGGGATTAGAATTTTGAGTTGGAAATTCCAAAGGCATTTTAAAGTCAAGAAACTGTTTAGAAAAAAATAAATACAAGTGACCTTGATATAATTCTGCAACGATACTCACATCGCAGAGCCGTCTTGCAAGAAACCCCCTGAGCACCTTTATAACTAGTCTTCTTGGCGCTGAGTTCAAAACAACAGACATATGCTAAATTTCCCTCAGACAAGTGACAAAAAGTGGGAGGTGTCGCAGGATCCCAAACACATCTAATTTCAGCGGACGAGCCAGTCACAGAAACCTCCTGCGGTTCAGGGAAGTTGTAACATAAACGCAGCCACCACCAAAAGGACTGTGCTTACCCAGCTAACGGGGTCTCAGGATCGGCTGCCCTCTTTGGGTCTGACACAGTCCTGGCCTTCACACTTGACAGTCATCCATGGGAGTGACATGGGCAGCCACACCATCCTTCCCTGAAGGTAATCTGCAGTGTCAGATTACCTGCCTCTGGTCTCAAAATAAATTTGAGATTTTTGACACCCCCCTGGCCATACAGTCTATTACTGCATTAGCTGCTTTGCTGAGTTTCCTTAGCCATTTGTGTTTTTCTCATGTTTTTGCCAATTCTTTAAATGAGTAGACATGTTAGATACCATCAGCTGCTGACATCAGACAATATTTAAGTACTTGTTTTTCATTTTTTCAAACAGTTTACTGATTTAGGAGTAAATATATTTTCAGTATTTTTTAATCAAAATTATTTAGAATATCTCAGATAGTAAGTGCTGACAAGTTGTAAGACACTGTTACTTACATTTTTTCCACTAAGATAACACAATTAAGTTTTTTTAAATCTAAAAGAAAAATAGACAATGAGCCTGGATGACTCAGTCAGTTAACTTCCGGCTTTCCGGTTGTGGTCTCGTGGTCTGTGAGTTCGAGCTCCGCGTCAGGCTCTGTGCGGACAGCTCAGAGCCTGGAGCCGGCTTCAGATTCTGTGTCTCCCTCTCTCTCTGCCCCTCCCCTGCTTGCGCTCTGTCTCTAGCTCAGAAATAAATAAACATTTAAAAAATTACTTAAAAAAAGTAAAATAGCCATTTTGGCATTTCACGAAAAGGTAAATTCAACCACAGCACACACAGATTATATAAAAACTATACAGATGCCTATACAAGTAGGGGATTTGAATTTAGTATTAACTGAGAACACGTTTTAGTTTCTTTAATGACTGTAATGATTATTCCATCTCAAGTAGTAGCAGACAAAACTAAATGAGCTCATTCAAAATTAGATAAAAACGACAATTCATTATAGAAAAATAGTTAAGCATGGTATATTAGCTTCCTAGGCTGCCATAACAAAGAACCACAGACTGGCTGGCTTACAACAACAGAAATGTTCTGTCTGGCAGTTCTGGAAGCTAGAAGTCCAGAATCAAGGTTCTGGCAGGGCTGTGCTCCTTGCACACCACTACAGGAGGATCCTTCCTTGCCTTTTCCAGCTTCTGGCCCTAGGAGTTCTTGGCAACAGCCTCCACATTCTCAGGACCACCTTCCCTCTTCCTATAGATACATCAGTCTTGCTGGATTAAGGGCCCACCCTAATGGCCCCATCTTAACTTGATTCTATCTGTAAAGACCCTATTCCCAAATAAAGCCACTTTATGGGTGCCAGGGGCTAGGACTTCAACCTATCTTTCGGAGAGGACACAATTCAACCCAGAACATGTGGCTAGCATTTTCTCAGGGAATATACCCTCTAACTTTACCAAAATCATAGCCTTATTCTCTCTCCTTGCTCCAAAAATTATAACTGCTTTACACTTGCCTTCACAAAACAAAGGAACAGTTAGAAATCAAGCAACAGATGCTAATGTAATGTGTCCAACAAGTATTTGGTAAAGGTTCTCTGAGAAAAGAGAAAAGGGCATCCAGAGCATGTCAGAGATGGCTGTGCCAATGATAGGAACTAACGACTTAAGACCCTTGAGATTTTCCAGAAGCTCATCTGCCTGGGTGGCATAGGTTTTAAGAAAACAAGGTAATGATAAGTTCAAAAGATTCATCAAGGGGAAGAGATAGCAGTCTGCCTAAAGTCATTTACTCCATGAATACCATAAATCATTTAGCATGACAAATCTTCGATACCTGTTGGATGCTTAGAAAACATAATTCACACTAAATTGTGATAGAACATATTGTAGTAAACAACTTTTTGTTGTTACAGTTCTGTCCCTGTATTTAAATACATCACTTTCCTCCCCAGACTTTGAATATTCCCACATTCCCCCTTGGAGTACCACTTAAGGGCCCTTTCCATTGTCTCTTCCCCTGTGTGAGCTCTTTTTCTATTCCTGAGAAGGTGTACTTATGGGCACCTGGCCTGCCTGCCAGCTTCCTCTAATCTCAACCCCCGCTCCCTAGTCCTATCCTCGTGCCTTCAATACGCACTCATGCTTCTCAAACTTGAACATGGAATCTTGTCAAAATGCAGATCCTGATTCAGTATGTCGGGGAGGGGTCTGTGTTTCTGACAAGCGTCTGGCTGACGACCATACCCTTGCGTGATGACCATGCCACTGGCCCACGGGCCACACTTCGCACAGCAAGGCTGCACATGCTGATGGTCGGCCCTCCGAGGCCTTCACTATAAGCCCAGCTACCTTCCCCAGTTGGGCCTCCCTTCTCCCACAGGAGCTCATACTTAAAAATGATCTCTTACCACTGCTAGCTGCCTCCTCTCGTCCGCTCCTGTCACCTTAAGCACATCTCAGGTAGGCAAAGGAACAAAACAGCCCTGCTGAAGAATAAGTGGTTGATCCATGCTTCCTACCACCCCTCCCCTTCCCATCCTCCCAGAGGTTTTCCTTGGCGGCTTGTGTGACTCTCTGAATCAAATACTTTTCACTTGAAGTGTAAACACTGGTACATTTTTCTAGGGAGTAGAGTCAAGAATGTTATCAGACTTTCGAAGAATTCCCTAACCCCAAAAGATTAAAAAATAAAAAAACATACTTTAAGTAGTAACGTATCAGGTACTGCCAGTAAACATATGTCAAAGGGCATAGAGAGGTAAAAGTGGAAGGGTCTCCTCTTAAAGCACACCACTTGGCTTTCTTCCTTTCCCTCCATCAGGCTGTTGATGGGGGAGAAGGAGATGGCAAGAGTTGGGGATGGGCAGCAGGTTTCCTATTCACATTGCCTCAAACTCAGAGAAGGAGTCGCTTTAGGTTCTGCTTCCTTGCACTCAAACAGAACTTCCACCTGGAGGCTGGAGCACAGGCTGCCGGGTCAACTCCTGGCCCTTGGTGACACTTGAAGGTAAGATAGGGGTAGGGAGAAGGAGTTGTGTCCTCATGGCATCCAACTGTGGCTAAGATCCTAGGGCCCAGAAAGTCCAAACTCCCAAACTGGGGAGAGGGCAAAGGACCCTGAACGACTGGGACAGCGTGTGCCTTGCCAAAGAAAAGAGAACCCCGAGTCTCCCCAAGGGCCGAGAAGTGTAACCCCTCCCTCCTCCAACCACGCCAGACCCTGGAAATGCCTTGTTTAGCTACACATTAAATGAGATAACATATGTAAAGCACCCAGCATGGAGCCCAGCAGATATTAGGAATTCAATAAATATTAGTTCCCTTCCCTATTAAAAGTAACACCAGCTACACTGTTTATGTGATTTGCTTGCCGTTATTACCATATAGCACAGTGAGAAGCGTGCGTAATTAAATATGTACCACTATGGTAATTTCGGGTTTTTTTTTTTTATTTTATTGATAACATCATTATATGCTTTATATAAGCTCAGAGTTTTTCTGCTTATGCAGCATGGGCAACTCTTCTTCCTAACTTTCCAAAAACATGCAAAGGAACATCTGAGAGAAGAACAGTTTAGTGGTTTCACAAGGTAAAAAAAAAAAAAAAAAAAAAGTTTAATGCCTTCCTGCAGTGCAGAATACCACTTTCTTCACTGTTCTTCCTGTGCTAACACCAGGAACACCCCTCAACCCTGATATGCCCCACCAACCTCCACACAACACCCCCTCCCTCTGTCCTCGTTACACTGCACCAAAGACCAGGCGACCTCCAGGAATATGCCCTTCTATCCATGTTCTAGATGCTTTGACTCATACGCTGTGTAACCCTAGCAGTTTGGGAACACCAGCCAGGGCACAGCACGCCACGGGAGCTGACAGGCACCCACCCTCACTAGGGTCCCTGATCAAAACACTGGTGGAGAGTGAACACAAGCGGTGGCTTGATGCCACCTGGGAGCTGGAAACAACCACACCCATTTATCAATTATCTGAGACGAGGAGGAAACGTTAACATCAGAGTGAAGAAGAGCCAGACCCCTCCAACTTGAAAGCAGACACTAATAACCCAAGCACAGAGCTGAAGGAAGTCAAAGCTGAGCTTGTGGAGAAGCCACTTGGAATCTCCATCAGGGTCTGGATGTGAATTATTCTTCCTAAAAAGTCTGTGGAACCACTGAACCTATTTAGGAAATCCTCAACAGTATTTATCACTGTACAGTAATAAGTCCCATTTGTAATTAACTTAGGAAATTATCACAGCCACAGATGGAATCAATCATTTCAAAATAAGCCTTCTAATAGCAAACAACTTCAATTCCAAAGTAAACCCTACAGAATATTTCACGATGATGCTCACTGGCCTGGTTACCCAAAAACATCACCGGATATTTTTTAAAATTGAAACTGAGGGGTGCCTGGGTGGTTCAGTCAGTTAAGCATCCAACTCTTGGTTTGGGCTGAGGTCATGATCCCACAGTCGTGGGACTGAACCCTGCATCAAGCTCTCTGCTGGACGCAGAGCCTGCTTAAGATTCTCTCTCTCTCCCTCTCTCCCCCTCCTTCCTTCCCTCCACCCCTCCCCCATCCTCTCTCTCCCTCCCTCCCTCTACCCCTTCTCCGCCCTCCCTCTCAAAAAAAATTTTTTTAAACATGAAAATAAAAGAGAATTTGAAAAAAAACCTGAAATTGAAAATAGGGTCACTGTCAACAGGCACTGGCACTCATTCCTCCCCCCACATGTCCTCCTATGGCTACTGAAAACAAGCATAAACATTACAGAAAAGCATCAAATCTACTGACTGGAGCCATCCTCTAGCCTGCTGGCTTCCCTCAACCATAACTTGGCATCTGATACTTAGAACCACCATTTTATTACAAAGAATGGCACCACCCCCATCTTCTGTGTGGACCTTTCACCAGTAACACACATTACTTCCTCTCATGATGAAGAAAACAAAACAGAAGTGGCAATAAGAATCCTAGATTTCTTTAGATTTACCAGATTTGCAGAACAGAAATGACAATTTATAAATTTAAGACATTTAGGTCTTAAATAATGACATTTATTTAAAACAAAATTTTAAATGTTCATATTTGGGAAGTAAAATGATTCTTAATGTTCAGAAAGAATTAAAGAATTAATGGCCTTGAATTTTGTTATCAAATCAGGTGAATTTTAAGAGCTCATTTTAAAAATTAACATTGAAATGAAACAAAGTTTGAATGGCATAGGAGATCAAAGCATCCAGAAAACAGATGGAAGGGGATGTTTGTGAGTGTGAAATCAATAAAAACTATCCTCTTTCTAATTCTACAGAAAAGCTCAGTAACCCACCCAGATACATGATGATCTGACCTAAAAAGCAGGCATCCTCATCACTTAGACAATACAAAGCTGAATAAAGCCATGTCCCCTTGAGCAAACAAGCAGTTCTTTTCACCATTTGAAGAGTAATGAATTACTTTTTGAAATACATACAAATACGAAGTCATGGTAAGTGAAACACTGGGAATGGCTTCGGCTCACTGTAAGTCCTAAATAAGTAGTAGCTATTAGTACTAGCGGGAGAAACACTATGGGCTGTGGGATCAGGCAGAACTGGGTTTAGATTTACTTCTGTAAATTAGCACCCAAGTGATCCTGCTGCACGTCACGTCAGGTTGCCTCCTCTGGAGAATCTGAGCCTGTCCATAGCACGTGGCTCTTCTCAGTGATCACTCTCATTATTAAGTCAATATGCCCTAACGGTGTCTGTGAGAATAGCCACAATTCCATCCCAAGTTCAAAGTAAACCAGAGTTAAAATCACATGGCTCGCCTTTTCACTGCATGCGTGGAGAACAGAAAGGGCGGTCTCAGTTGCCAGGATTCCCCAATGTTTATTTCACCCAAACACAGCTCTTTTTCCTTGTATCTCCTAAAGATTCAAGACACCAAGACATGTTAAAGGTGTTATGAGTGAGGGGACTCTCTTCACTCCTGTGTGTAGGGGTGTCTGCACAGGTGTGTGCGCACACGGGTGTGTGTGTGTGTGTGTGTGTGTGTGTGTGTGTGTGTGTGTGTTTGGGGGAGGAGAGCACAGTATAAAGAATACTGGGAGCTCTCTTCTAAAAATGTTCTTTTCTTACCTCTCCTTTTAAACATAAGCATATCTGGTCTCTCTGCTAGGTGACCTTAATGGACTGCATTCCTCTAGTAGGTTTTTTCCCCCTGCTTGCTCCATTAAAAATCTTCCGAATTCAAATCACTACAGTGCAACTGGCTTAGATAATGTACTGTCATCTGTACCTCATACATCGTGTCCAGGGGACGCGCCTTACAGTAAGCATCACTTCAACTGCACTGAGCTGGCCACGAGCCATGACCTTTGGGGGCCCTGGTGGCCATTTATTGTAAACTATAGCTTCTGGGTGATGCTAATGAAGTTCTTCAAGAAACCACATTTGCATGACTTCACATTTTACTGTGTCTCCTTTAAAAGTGATAATAAAAAGCTGGCAAACGTGTTCTTTATTATTAATCTGTTGCCCCATTTTCTTCATCTCTGTACAGGGAAACCACTTCCATTCATTACACTACAGCACACCCCTTCATGACCAAAAACCAAACACCTCCCCAAAAAAAACTTGCAAAAACCTAGTGTGGTAACTGCCTCCAAATCTGGGGTTTTATATGCAAACTGTTTATGACATTTACAAAACCGGGAAGAAACTGCAATAGCGCTGTGCTTCTGGAAAGATGAGGCCAATTTCAGAATCCAATTTTCAAAAAGAAATGCCATGTTTGTGTCATGTCAGCCTCTGCTTCAGATCAGAAAAAAAGCTGAACAAAGAGAAAACCGTTGGTCTGGCTGGTTACTTCCAAGCAAAGCAGAGGGCAGATGGAAAGCCATCCAGTTGGCCGTAGCGCCTTGTCTTGTCTTCCTCCAGTTGCTCTGAAAGCAGCTGAGCAAAGCTTAACCCCATTGAATGGGAATTCTCTCTCTCTCTCTCTCACTCACACACACACACACACACACACACACACACACACACACTTCCAACATATTTAAGTAACAATATTTTTAAAAATATAGGCTGGGCTGTCACATAGACAGGTGGCCTGACTGCTTTGGCAGTTCTGATACACCAGGCTGGCCACCCAGTTTGCCAAAGGCCCTGCGACCTGTAATAACAACACAGTACACAGTCCTGGTTGTACAAGCCCAACCATAGTCTGTCGTTAAGGTGGAAAGATTTCTGGAAGGGAACATGTGGTACTTTATAGATTTAGAATCAAGCCTTGGAGTATGAATATACATATATATGTGTGTGTGTGTGTGTGTGTGTGTGTGTGTGTGTATACACATATACATATTTACATATATATGTATGTATACACTATATGTACATATTATATATATACATATATATATATACATATATATATATATACATATATATATATATATATATATATAAATGAAAATCACCTCGGCTATTGCATGTTTGCATTTGCACTTACATAGGCACATTATAGTTTCCAACCACATCCATGTATTGTGGACTTAATGAATGCATAAAAACATGTAGTCACAAACACACAGACACACAAATATATACCAAACACAGAGCAGGATCTAGATACACTACAGACATCATATATGATATATGATATCAGATATCAATGTACCTAAATACAATGAAAATCATGTATCATTTACAGTTCACAGAGATTCTGATTTAAAAATCTGCATAGGAAAAAAATATGTAATTGACTTTTAAATGAATTTCTTTCCCCTGTATTCAACTTTCTTACCAAAGACCGTTTTTCTCATTGCTCCCTAGTGCAGAGCAAGCTGAGTATCGCCCCTGCTGGTCTACACAACGTGCAGAAAGAACGCGAGCACCAACCAGTCTCATCTGTGTTTGCTCGCCTCTGCCAACTGTCCATATAGAAGTTCCACTCACTCCCCTGCCAACTGCTGTATATGCCGATCGTACAGAGTGGAATGCCCAGAGTGTGTGGGAAAACACAGCTCAGCTTGATAATTGTGAGGTCACATCTTATCGTCCCTGTATACAATATATCCCATGACAGTTGTCTGCAATACGACTGGGCACTGGCTGTATCCAATCTATTTCAACGCTGTATTGTCACTAGTCAAAAATGGCCTTGTTCTCCCAGTCCCTCCATTTTCCAAATGAAAAAGGAAAGGAACCGATAAGCTTGAGCTCAATTTGTTCTGGCAATTATTGCAAAGTTCCTACTGTGAGGGAGGCCTTGCCCGTTGGTGCGGAATGACACGCAGCCATCCAGGGTCCAGACAAAAGGAGACCCTGCTTTTCTCCAAGTGTATTCAGCCATGTATAGACATATTGGCTGAGATGCCTACCCATTCACATCTTAATGGGAAAAAGAGAGAGACAAGAGCCGGGGGGGTTGGGGGAGAAGGCGAATGAAAGATTATCAAGTGACACCAGACAACAAAATGTGAACTTGGCAAAGAGGAAGAAAGGAAACTATTTTGATCACAGGACAGTAAATCACTGATAAAATGTGGATATATATGTTTTAGTACTATCCAGCCAAATTATGCTTTTATCACACATAAAGGTTACTATAATGATACTGCAATGTGAAATTGAAGAAAGTTATGCTTAGAGGTTGGATTACATGAGTCTCTTGCTTCTACTATTTTCTCTCTCCTCTTTCTCTCTCTCTCTCTCTCTCTCTCCCTCTCCCTCTCTCGCTCGCACATTAATTCAGCCAAATGAAACTGTTGGATGAAGTACCACCAAGATGCATTCTAAAGTGTAATTCCTCTGAAATAAGTATGTAGCTTTATTAGAAAACCAAAGTACCGGTCAAAAGGTGAAAAAAATGTATTATATTATGATGAAAAAGAGGTCATTTAAGAAAAGGCTGAAATAGCACTTCTTTTTGAAATGGCATATGGAGGCTTTTATAACGCCAAAAAAAAGGTGACTTTTTCTTAATATTTGTCCTTATTCTCTGCTTATGAACAGAAAGAAAATGTTTGAAGATAAGGTCACTTTAAATTCTAGGCCACGGCACATGTTCCTCTCTGGGGCCGAATGCCCTCATCTTTCCCCCTTTCAACTACATCTAATGATAATTGTTCTACCCATCCACCACTCCTGTCTACTAGAAAAACAGTTGACAAGAAATAATGTCAGAGTTGCGCCTGCGACATACCAGAAATCATTTCTCCCAGCAAAAGTCACTTATTTCAAAGAATAAGTAATGAAATGAGCAAGGGAAAATTAAGTTAATTTTAAAATCCGTTATTAGTTGCTTCTCTTTAGTCATAATGGAAATGGGGGGGGGGAGGAATTACAGATTCAATAACATGCATTTTTTCCATTACGGAGAATGGCTAATTCAATGGATGAATCATTAGAGAAAGATCCCTCTGGCCTTGTGGAACTCCAGACAGAGAAACAAAAAGGAAAAACTTTCAGATAGAAAATATACCATAAAATTGTTGGGAAAAGTGATCTACAACCCCCAACGAAATTACCTCTTCTGGCAATTAAGAGCCCGTTTGTTAGAGCATTAATAGCCCCAGGCAAACTAAACAAACCCGGTCCTGGCTGCCGGTAATGACAGATTTCTTAGGGAGTATTATTTAATTAACAATAATGTGAAAGAGCAGCTCGAATGAGACACACCGCATGTACTTACTGGAAACACTGAGCAACGGTAGTGGAAAAGACGTGCAATGTGTTAGCCTTCCCATTATCTTTCTGAAATACATAAGTCGCTGATAGGTATTATACGTAAGTAGCCACTAGGTATTTTCAGCTGAGGCCAACATGTCCAAAAAACTTTAGCTCTTACTGTACAAGGCTGCTAATCGTCCTCTGCAGTTTGATTCCGTGAAGAAATCCCCCAGGGCCTCAAATGTTCAGGGACAGCATTCTTTGTCCTTCCCCCATCTAGACAAGGGCAACTGCCGCCCCCTCCCGTGTACACCAGGCTCCCTCCCACCCCACACATCATTTGCCGCTGATCACCTAACATAAGTGATGCCTTTTGTTCTCCTTCCTGTCGCAAGGAGCTGTGGGGTGCGTTAGCGACTTGTGGCTGGCTGGGCCTTCCTCCCCCAGAGACGCCTTCCGACCCCATGGCACTGGCAGAGGGGGAAAGAAAGCTCTAGCCGGGAGCTGCCTTCTGCCCTCCAAGTTGCTGGACTGAATTCCCTACCTTCCAACAGCCTCCTTCAGAGCTGATTATAATTTAAAGACCAATTTCAAACGGCAGAAGGAGGACCACTTTAAGTTGTTCTGACACAGAGTGGGAGCTGGCAGCGTGACGCGAACTCCACAACTAAAGTGACGAGCTCAGGAAAATGCAAAAATAGTGCGCTCCGAGGAAGAAGGAGAAAAGTAAGTTGTAAAACTTCATGCCGTCTGTGATTTCCATGACATAGCTTCACAAAATCCGGTTTAAATTTGGCCAGTGACACAGAAAGATTGTCTTGGGAAGTGAAAGTGTTGATTTAGTTCCTGTGGGAGCCAAACAAAGCGAGCTAAGATAGTAATTTTAAATTATTATCGGGTGGCTGTTAATTGTACTCACCAGGGTCCACTAAAATTCCTGCCAACAGAAAATCTTTATCTTGACTTGATTTGTGATAAGCTTGGGAATGAACAGTCAGTTGTAGAACATGTTATTAAGCAAAACAAACTTCTGCGTGTGGCTTCTGAAAAGACAAATCTGAAAGTCCAACCAGTGAGCTCGTGCTTATGTTTGAGAGTGCATTACGACAGGGTATGTATAGACACCTAGCATCCACACTGGATTAAGATTGACTGCAGGAGCTAAAGATTTTGTTCTGATTCTTTTGAGTCCACAGTAACTATTCCTCAAGTCATATCAAAGGCATCTGATTAAATACATCTCCCAGCAGGATTTTAGCACAGGGCATGATGCTTTATTGTGTACAGTATAATCAGATTGATATCATATGGCATCAGCCAGTGAATGCCTTGTTTTGAAACAACTTGTGGAAAGAGATTTTTATCCCTTTCTTTAATCCTAATTTGATACTATTAACCAATTCCATTATTTAAATGGACTATTAAGATTGAAATCAGTTTGATCTATCAGAATGTATTTTCCATTAATGAGGCTTTCTTTTGAGCCTCCTCCCTTAACCTTCATTTAGTTTTGGTGCTTTGAAGTGAAACATTTACAAAATCTTTTTCCCTCATGTGGATTAAAGCATGTGGATTGGTTCTTGTTAAGCTATTCTTAGCCTTATGGTAGGAGAACAAAAACCTTGTAGAGTGTATATGGGTTTCTTTGAATGTTTCTTTACTACATAGAAGAAAAAAATGAGAGGGATTATAAGAGAAAGAAAGAATAAATTAAATTCTGCAAGAGATATATAAGAGCATTTTCCATTCCAAAGAAACCCAATTCCTTTACCGACACAGAGAAGAAATAGACAGGAATTTCAACTGCTAATGCAGTTTCCACTGGTAACATTCGAACATCTTTGTGGCACTGCTATATGGTATTTAAATACCAGAAAGGCAGAAAAGTGCCAGCATAAAAGCAAAGGAGACACTCAATTTTTCCAGGCAGCAGGGCTAACAATCCTATCCTGCAACAAGTGTTACCAGAGATCAATCAGCGAGTTATTTAAAAAAAAAAAAGTTTTTTTCCTTTTTTATAACAGTTACTTTAAAGCAAGTAAAAGTAGAAATAGCTAGTATCAAGCATCATCACCAACCGACTACACTTTAGAGAAAGACTACTAATTCTTTTCACTGCATGCTCACAAATTCACCATTTCTTCTAGGCGAACATGAGTGAAATGTTATAAATGCTTACTATGATGTAAAGTCAGTATTTGAAAACATCCCTGATTTGTGGGATTTGTAAAAGGCCTTAAGGCCCTTTGGTTCTATCCCCACCTCTGGCAGACCTACTTGAGTCTGTGAAAGCCTCTGTGCCTGCAGTGTCCTGCCCCTGCCTTCTCCCCCCGCCTGGAAAAGGGCAGACTTCTCAATTTCCATAAGCAATCTGTCCCAGTTCATAAGCTTCACTGTCTGGAAATCTTTGTTTAAATCTCTTCCTCTACTGATTAAGGCCATGTTCCCTGCTCCTGATTCCTAGGAGATCCCATCTTCAGTGGAAATGAGTTTTTAAAATGTGGATGTGGTTAATTAAGCAGCACCTTGACTTTCTCTCCTCTAGCCTTAAAGCTGTCCTTTCCTTGGACACCGTAGGCTTCATCTTTAGAGCCTTGTGGACTCTGGTGAATCTGATCCAAGCTTCCAGCCTCACTCCACAGTCTCCTTCGGGTTGCCCCTGTCAGAAACTGAGAAAGTTCTGGTGAGGATCCCAGTCCCACCTGGTGGATCCTCAGAACCCTTCCCTGTTAATATTGCCACACAAGTGCCACAATTCTCACTGAAATGAGAATGCTACATTGCTGAATCTTTCACTTTTTGTTTAATTTTATTCAGTTCCAAGTTTTATTAAATTCCTGCTTGGTGCTGACACATGCTAATTCTGAAGACACAGGGGTGACAGCCGCTGCCCTCAGAGATTCATGGGCTAGTGGGGAAAGCAGACTGATGTGGGCTGTGCCAGTGAAATGGACAGAGTAGAGTGGTATGGGGGCACAAAAGACAGGCCTCATAATGAACAAATACTTCCTGGAAGAGAGGTTGCCAAACAAAGGGCCTGGAAAAAGCACTTTTGTTTGAACAAAATCATAAAGGTGTTAAACTATAGTGTCTGTAGTTTATTTTAATGGACGAATGTGAGGGGAGAAGGGACAGGAAAAGAGGCTAGAATGGTAGAAGGAGTTAGATCATTTACATCCTTGAGTACCTCCTCAAGAAGTTCAGATTTTATCAGTTAAGAAATGAGGAGCCATTAGAGACCTTTTAGCAGGTGAGTGACCTGGTAAGATCCCTCTGGCTAGTAAGAGAACAGATTAGAACAGGGATACCAGTTAGGAGGCTGCTATAGTGGTGAAAGCTTGAGAGTTTACTGGGGCAGTTGGAGAGGAGACAGAAGGAATCTTACCATAGCTTCTGGATTCCTACTTGGATGGCTGGAAGTGCCATTTGTTCCACAGACTGGAGTAAGCAGAGCAAGAGACCCAAGAGAGGAAACAATTAGGAGTCAAACTGGGAGGAAACGATATCCACTATGACCTATCAATCTTATGTTTGTTCTTTGAACTCTTACTTCCAGATATTACCAGATTTTATTTTATTTATTATTGTTCTGTTTATATTCTAATACTTCTTCAAAGAGCCACATGCCTAAAGCCAAGACACGTCCTTTCCACCATCTCTTTAATTTGTTCCACTTTGGTAAAAATCTCAGTGCTTAGTGATCATGACTTTAGATATCCTTACAATACAAATGAATATTAAACACTCTATACAGAACTTACTCCTTTAAAATACTACTTGTCATTGTACTAAAGTTGAGAATAATCAATTGATAACAATTCTCCAGCCACTCAGTACTAAGGAGTCAGAACCATATTTCCTTATTTGTTATGCCTGAGCAGGCCTAATCAAAAGTTGTGTATGTATAGCTCATACAGATACACCCATCCTTTAGATACACCCATCTCTATCACAACATACATGGTAACTAGGCCATTCGAACAAGACCTGCTCTCTATATACATGTTTTTTGGTTTTGGTTTTGGTTTTTGGCTTTCTGTTTTGTTTTGTTTTGTTTTGTTTTGTTTTGGGTTTTTTTTTGTTTTTTGAGAGAGAGAGAGACAGAGAGAGAGAGATCGAGCATACACACACAAGTATGTGTGCGCAAGCCAGGGAGGGACAAAAGGAGAGGGAGAAAGAGAATCTTAAGCAGGTTCCATCTCCAGAGAGGAGCCTGATGAGGGGCTCAATCTCATGACCATGAGATCATGACTTAAGCCAAGATCAAGAGTCAGATATTTAACCGACTGAGCCACCCAGATGCCTGTGTATTAGATATGAATATGGATATGGATATGTTTAGTTAGACAAAAAATGACTTTCTCCCACCCCCTCCAAATCCTCTTCCAAATACAAAACCCTGCTTTTGCTTATCTGAGATCACAAAAGTTCTTCCACACTGACCTCAGTGGCCCTGGATGGCTTGTCTCATGTTCCAGGCATGGCAAAGTATATTTTCTAAAGGTGGTCACAATAATATGTCTCATCCCACAGGCTCTTCTGGAGCCTTGCCACTCCTCTTCAGGAGGTGGAGTCCAATCCCCTTCCCTCCAGAGTACGGACCTGGAAGTGGCTGATAACCAACAGAATGCAGCAGAAGTAAAGTTGAGAAGATTCTGAGGTTGGGCCATAAAAGATAATGCCTCTTCTGCTTTGAGAACAGACATCCTCACATGGGAGCCCTGACCACATTACATAGTCCAAATGCTCTCATGGAAGCCACCATGCCATGAGGAAACCCAAACTAGTCCATGTGGAAGACACATGTGAAGAGACAGAGATGCACCAACAGCCTCCAGCTGCACCAGACCCCTGTGTCCCAGTATAGCCACCATCTGACTGCAGATGCCTGAGAAACCCCATGCCAGAGCCATCCAGCCAAGATACATCCAAATCCCTGACTCACAGAAACCACAAAAATTAACAAAAGCAACTGGTTGTAAGCTACTACGTTTTGAGATGATTTGTTTCATAGCAATAGCTAGCCAGAACAGGAATTAGTGCCAAAATGATCCAGTGCAGGGTCAAACGATGAAGGGTCAGGGGATAAGATCTCCTTTACCTCATTATATGAGGCTATACTTGTGCCTTTTGATCTAGGCCTAAGGCCAGTCGGTGACCCTGATGCCAAAACCAGACTGGACTCTGATGAGCCTGAAATGACCAAAAGTTCCTAGACTGAGAACAGTTCTCATTCCTCATGACTCCACTGGTCACTTCTGGAACCCATGATGGATGGCTCTTTGGACCAGTATGTTTTGCTTGGGCCATTTGGGAATCTCCTTTTTTATATATCCCCTGTTAACATGGTAAAATGTCCCTAAGAACACAAACTTAAGTATATATTCAATGATTCTATCAGAGGCTAACTGGACCAGATTTGGGGGGAGCAGAAGGAGTTCATTCAAGAGTTCAAATTAAGACCATCTCACACATTTGCTTGGAAAGTAGTTCCATTACTGAGCAGAGAACACTACCAAAGAACCATCAGGGGATAAACTAGCCCAGAAAAATGAGGATACTGAATCAATCTCCACCCCATGATCATATCACTATCATGTAATTAGAGGGAGGTTGCTGCTGCAGCCTGCAGATCAAATAACCACTCCTGTCACATGCACGTGGCTATGTGTGCAAGGCTGGGCATGGTCTGTTGAGGATAGCCAAGGCACGGTAGTATCGAGGAGGAGTACAGAATACTGAATCTCAGGCTTAAAGACAATGCTTTCTGTAACTACCTTCTATGAAGGTAACTGAGATCTATACATAATGGACAATACCAGTCTTGGATCAGCTAATTCTAACATAACTTGACTCACGGTATTAATTCATTTTGAGGTATTTCTGGAGTAGATTTCCCACTTTCTGATAAAATTATGAAATGTCTAAATTCTGTTTCTCCAATTGAAGCACACATGGCAACATTGTGTTAAGCAGGTGACAATAAATGCTGTTTCTGAGAACTGCTTTTTATTTTTTTGGTTTAAGTTTATTATTTTAGAGAGAGAGAGAGAGCACAAGTTGGAGAGGGGTAGAGAGCGAGGGAGAGAGAATCCCAAGCACTGGCAGCGCATACCCCAATGTGGGGCTCGAACTCACAAACCATAAGATCAAGACCTGAGCCGAAGTCAGATGCTTAACTGACTAAGTCACCCACGCGCCCCTTGAGAACAGCTTTAATACCGATTCTCGATTGTCCTTCAAAGACAGAGTTGCATGATATCCCTTTGAGTGGATATATCATAGTTTTCAAAATCATCTATTGTTAGAAATCTGGATGAATCTTACTTTCTGCTACAGTAGAAATACCATAATAAATACAAATATATTTAAATTCAAATAAAATGTGTATCATAATTATTTCCTTAGGATCAATTACGTATTCATTTTAAAGACATGACACATATTGCAAAACTGCTTTCAAAAAAACTTTTGTCAACTTACACTTCTATCTGAAGTAAATTTTCAATATGTCTAGTTTCTCACATTCCCAGCAACATTGGTTAGCTTGTTTTTTAATGTTTTCCAAGTTAACAGGCTGAAAATAACTCATTTTCCTCAGCTAACTGTAAAAGTAAAATGTTTCTTATATATTACAGGTCATTTTATTTGCTGTTTTATGAATTTCTCTTGTTGCCATTTGATCATTTTCTACTGGAATGATCATCATTTTTAACAATGAACATAAAGACTCTTTAATATGTTAAGGATAATAAGTCTGTGTTTTCTCATGCATGTTGCCTAATTTTTATATTAAATATATAACAATTTCTAATAATTTAGTTCACTCTATTAACATTTTCCTTCACGACCTTAGCTAATCCTTTGGAAGGCTTCTTCAACCCAGTATTCTAAAAGCAATATTCACCTATATCTTCTCTTAGTATTTTTTGTTTTTTTTAATGTGTTCTATGAACCTGCGTGGTTTAATTTTTCCCATTTGACTGTCCAGTGAATGAAGAGTGGATGGTGGATGGTGGATGGTGAAGGACAGGACATAGCTTTTCCAACCACAATTAACCAACTTACTTAAGAAGTCTGCCTTGCCAGACATATAATATAGATTAATATGGAGCCTAGAAAAGAGGATACAGTAGTAAAGACAAGGAAAAAGATGAGGGAGGCAGAGTCTAGCAATTTCACCCTGAAAAAGCTCCCGAACTCCTAGTGCCCAGAAGAGCAGAGCTCTGAAAAATCCTGTACTAAAGGATTTCCGCTTCTGTGATCCTATGAAACCACAATTAAAAGGTACCAGAAATGTAACAGTTGCAAGTTTTGGTTGGGGGAGAAAGGCACTTACACCTAAGTGCTAATAATGTAAGTACTA